>NC_134588.1:94386985-95073235 GCF_037038515.1 Microtus pennsylvanicus
ATATCATTATGCAATCATTCATAAGATCCCTAAAATATTGCACTCAGTCTCCAGAGCCGTACATTAAAAAAAAAAATGACAGCAAAATTTGGGGAGCGGAGAAAGAAAGAAGTCACTGCAGAAGAGGAGGGAGAAAGAGGGGACAAGTAACTTTAAGGATGTTTGATAAAACCTCAAGGAGTCATATTAACTTTTACTTACCTAAAATTATATATGTGTGTGTATGTGTGTGTATGATTATACACATCTTAAACATGCAATTATATACCTTAAATTTATATAATACAACATAAATTACATATAGAATTTATAATATATGTTTTAATGAAGTGAATATATATCTTAAATAAAGTTATGCCACTTGTATTCCCAATGGCCCCAAAAGAGCCATGGACTATCTAACTGAACCTCAGTACCAGGTAAGAGACACCTTTGTCTGAGCTGCTGGTCAGGGTAATCTAAGTGACTCTCCAAACAATAAAGGCCATTCTTGTTATCCTTGCTTGCCTCTCAGAGGTTGAAGACAAAATCTTATTGCTGAAGACATAGAACATTTTAGATGCAAAACGTGGAAGGTGGAAGATGGACTTAACCTGAAACTCTCCTGAGTTCTGGCTTTTGTAGTATCAGCGCTGTGCATGCTGCCAAAGAAGGGGAAAAATCAACAGTCCTATGCAGTTGTGATGCCCATGAATCACAATGAATCCCTCAGCAGGATAGCCCTAACAATGTAATGGCAAATTCCTGTTTTGGAAGGAGCTGACAGCTGTCTGGTTGAACTTAAGTCCCACTCAATAGGCGTTCAGTACTGGAAACTTGCCAACTATCTGGGGCCAGTAACATCATGGGTCTTAGAAGAGAACATACTACTGGCATTTCACAAGACCAGCAAAATTCCCAACTGCATTCTAAAACATGGCATTATACCCCGAGGTTAGTACAGCTCTCACCCTTCGTCAAATGATCTTCTCTGCAGTTAACCAAGACCATTCTACAAAACCACGACTCATCATAATGCAGAGATAATTATGCATAATGCATGTTGTGGGAGATCTGAGACCCCATGGATACAACTAGAGCCCAGCCTCTGTACCTGAGGCCCAGGAAACACTGAGAAAGAAGGAGCAGAAAGATTGTAAGGAAAGTTGTGTCTCCTAGAAAGAACAGAAGCTCTACAACTGTGATTCCTCAACAATATGGCAGCCTAAGGAAACACCTGAATGATAGCAAGAGCTGTAGACATGCTAATGCAAAGCAGAAGAAGAAACTCTTGTGGGGTTTTATTCCTAGACAAAGAACTACAGACAACGAATGCCTGCTGAAAGAGGGAAAACCATTTTCTCCCAGGAAGATCCCCTTAACTGGTTATTGTATAGCAGGGTCAGCTCTGAAGTCATGTACATGAAGGCATATGAAACAGACTCATCAGGCTATATTTATATGTTTACATATATAACCATATATGTGTAACAATGATAATCAAAGAAAGAGAGGATACCAGTTTGAGAGGAGTGGGAGAGACATGGGAGGGGTTGGAAGGAAAAGATAAAGAAGAAGTAGAGGGAAGAAAGGGGAAAAGTGATGTCATTATATTTTAATCAAAATAAAGCGGAAAACTATGCTCAGAGGGAGCGACCACGTTGCTAGCATAACGGACAGATACAAAGGGAATGGAAGGATTGGTGGTGGTGGGAGGCGAAGTTAACTAGCTGAAAAAAAAAAAGAATGTTTGAAGAAATCCAGCACGATAGTGTATTCAGATAAGAAACACTGAAGTAGGAACTAGCTTATTCCTCTGATGCCCGTGTGGTTATATCAGGACAATCAACTGGACGAGAAAAAAGGAAAGTTCTAATTAATTAATAATTGATGTGAAAGGACCTTTCTCTTTTTATTACATTTTACATTTATTTGTGTTCGTGTGCATGTGCGTGTGCATGTGCATATGCATGTGTCTATGTGTGTGCACACACACACAGCCCAGTACAAGCTTGAAGGTCAGATGACAACTTGGGGGTGGGGGGTTGTTCTTTCCTCCCACCATGAAGGTTCTAGTTATCAAACTCAGGCTGTCAGCTTGGCAGCAAGCAGCTTCACCCCCTGAGCCATCTTGCTGGCCTTAAAAGACCTTTTGATAATTGGAACTGCATTGAAAAGGCCTAGAAGGGCTGCTGGGAGGATTCAATGAGAAAGTGTCATTTTTAAGCATGAAAAAGACTGAGTATTTTTATGTTCTATTATCACATTTGTAAAGGTCCCATCTGGTGAAAAGTTCAAGTACATTCTGAAAGTGTGGTTCTGCAAAAGATGGTGACCAGAGAGAAGGTCAATGGGACCCATTCTTGTCCTTACATACCTTGGGTTGCCAGGAACGGGCGTTTTGTGACATGTCTTTTCTATGTGCTGGTGAAATAGAACACATACAATGTATTTATATAACAGACAATTCCAGAGTCATTTTACAGGACCTATAGCTTCTTCCTTACTGTCACAAAATCATAGAAAAGCCACAGGATGCCCTTAGTCAACAGTAGTTTGTCCAGTATTTAATAGACTTGAAAATGTCTACCTTGTGTGAATATAAAATCATCAAATACATAGTTGGGACAGGATGATTCCTGAGACCAAGTGGAGACCCCTGCCTCACCTCCTTAGGCCTGTCGACAACCACTCTGTCCTGTTTCTTAAATCTGCCTTGTCTTGTCTCCATCAAAGCTTTTTTTCTAAACAAGCCCATTAAAATTTGAATCTCCTACCTGGCAATTGCAATACACTCAAAATGTATTCAACAAGAGTCTGATCTGGAAGTTGCCTAGACCCACCAAAAGTTGTTAGTGGTCCCCCACTCAGAATATAAAGAACTGTGGATTCAACATAGAAAAAAATACACTCTTTATATAAGTCTACATTAGGTGAAAATAAAAGAACTATGCTCAAGTTCCCTAAATGCCACATACAATTCTCAAGAGACACAAATAGTATATATGTTCCCTGTCTTTTTATTTATTTATTATTTCTGTTTCCTGTCTTAAGCCACAAAAAACCAAAATTTAATGCTGTAAGCATCAGATCTAAATAAAATCAAAAGGTTTGGTGTGTGTGTAGTGTGTGTGTGTGTGTGTGTGTGTGTGTGTGTGTGTGTGTGAGAGAGAGAGAGAGAGAGAGAGAGAGTTATTTTGCTTTGTTGAGAGAAAAGATAATTATTAGAGAAATACAACACAAAAGAGAATAACTTTCAAGCTTCTGTTCTCTCCTATCGTGCGGGCTCTAAATTGAACTCAGTTCTTCATGTTGTTGGCGAGCACCTTTAATTCCTGGCCTGAAAAGGCCTTTCAGTAGTCAGAACGGCCTTGAGATCTAACAGAGTTCCTTAGACAAACTGTTGAGTTGATGTTCAGCATCTTCTATGTGACAAGAATACCAGGAGCAGGGTGGTCTTGCTGTCATTTACTGTATGCCTAAGATGTGGCCTCAAGAATGGGCTCTGCAGATACTGGCGGGACAGCTGGAAGCTTGAATGGGAGAAGGAATGGGTAGACTTTCAGTGGGGAATGTGCGATGAGCCTCGCAGCAAGATATCACAGGTCTTTCTGTGACTGTATTTCCAACAAGCCTCTCTCAGAGCGTATGACTTACTTAGTATCTTAAAGTTCATGTTGACAGAGAGGGTGAGGAGTGAATGCTTCCCGGAGCTGGTTATTTCTGACTTGTGAGCTGCCGTGATCAACAGTGCTAACAGTCCAGCCCGCGCTAGTTATCAGCCGGGAGCTGTGTGCCAACTTCCACATTGCAGTTTCCATGGTAAGATGGCTCTCTGTTGTAGCCACTGAGGAAAGAGTGCCATTTAGCACCAAAGAGAGGACGAGAAGACTTCCTTCACTGCTGCTAACATTCGAGGCTTTCTCAGGAAAGCTGGCATTGGAACACTACCCCAAAGGTCGGAAAGAGGCCAGCAAAGTCGGCACATGATCTAGAGAGCATCGCGTCATTTGCAGGGGCAGTCATGTGGCTCAGTAGCAGAACAAGAATCATGAAAGCCAGAGAACCCCTTCATCTGCTCATCTGCGAAGTGCCCGGGGCTCAGGAGGGCCATCTTGTCCTCTGGGTGAAAAACACAGAATGTTTGTTGCAGACAGCAAATATTCTTCTAAAATGTGCAAGGCAATAAATTCCCTGTTGTCACAGGATGCCAGCCTTGAACTAGGCTAGAAGAAAGCCAGTGTCCTTGACTGTGAATGCTTGTTCCTGCCATTCTTGAGAGAAAGCAAAGGACAAAGGGTTTGGTGGGAAGGATGAGCAGATCTTTTTCCAGCACCTACTAGAAGTCCTCATGGGAAATAGGATATAGCCAGTACACCTCTACACTCACAAAGCTTACATGCATAATACACATAGAGGTTAATCCATAATCAGCTTTCTCAATTACAATTATAATGAGTGTCATTAGAAAACTGAGGTACTAGAAATTTGTTTGATAGGGAACTCTGACCTAGTTAATTCCAAGAAGAGGAACTACTTGAGTTGGGCATTAACTAAACAAAGCCTTTACTTATGGGAGACACTGTCACCCATGACAGAAAATAATAATCATGGAGGTCTTTAGAATATGAACTGGCAAGGGAAAGTTTAGTGGATTCCAGATTGCTAGAATTCACTTACACGTGCTAAAGAATGTTTTTCTAGGAAGGACAAAGCCATGGCAAAACAAAGCCCATATACAGGATAGATGCAGTCAGTGCTCTGGAAGAATAGGAGACCTGTGGAGGGTCAAAGGATCCAGCTACCTCAAACATCTCCTATCACAGATAAAATCTCACAGAGCTCAATCAGGGGGGCCTACCAAAGGATGTCCATGGCTGGAGCACTGCCCCTGAGAGTGTGATCAAATTCATCTGCAGGTAAAATAAGTTAGGACAATATGAGAGGGCATGGGTATGATCTGTCAGATAGAACTGGCAGTAATAGGTGGTGCCTGAAATCCGAGGACAGAGGTTGGTGCTGTACAAAATATCACTTTCCTGTGTTAATAAGAAGCAGAAGCTGCAGCCAGCTCTAACAGTCTGACAAGACAGGGTAATGTGGCTGAGGCACATGGTCATCCACCAAGGAACAGGACCAGTGCCCTTGACATTGCTATGCCGGACAAGTTGTGCACCAATTTCCAGACAATGGTCCCAAACAAGAACTGTTGTAGTAGGTGTGGCAGGCTGTGTCCCGCCACCTGGCTAGCTTTATCCGAAATAATTACACGGAAACTGTATTCTTTTAAACACTGCTTGGTCCATTAGTTCCAGCCTCTTATTGTCTAGCTCTTACATATTGATCTAACCCATTTTTAATATTCTGTGTAGCACCACAAGCTGGCTTACCAGGGAAGATCTTAACCTACGTCTGTCTGGAGTGGGAGAATCATAGCGACCGCCTGACTCAGTTTCTTTCTCCCAGCATTCTGTTCTGTTTACTCCGCCTACCTAATTTTCTGTCCTATTAAAGGGCCAAGCAGTTTCTTTATTAATTAACCAACGAAAGCAACAGATAGACAGATGACATTAACCAATAGACAGATGATCCTTCTCCATCAAAGAACAGCTGGGCCCACCCCACCAAGACATAGAAAATGTGGAAAATGGACAAGCTACTCTATAAGCCATCTGCTTTGCATAATTTCTACCTGGGCCGCCATTGAGCAGAAATAAACCATCTCTCTATACCACATCCAAATTCCTGACTCACAGATCCAGTAAGCACAATAAGACAGGTGTACCAGCTGGAGAGGATTCTATTACTCAGAAGTAAATTGCAAAAAATAAATGTCACCTCATTTTTCTCATAAAGACTGTGGCCACTGGGCCCAGCAAACAGATGGTAAACGCAAAGCACAGACAGACCAAACCAGTTTGATCACAGCAATCCCAAATGGCATTGAAGAACTGTGGTAACAAGATGACCATGCACATACATCAGAGGGCACTGCTGCAGAAGAAGCAATGATCAGGAACTCATGGGGAGGTTTAGATGCCCTGGAACAACCCTTTCCCAAATATTAGATCCAGAAAAACACAGTAAAAAGAAAAAAGTCCACATGTGTGGGAAGGAAGCTAGAGCTCATGAGAGCCTGTATGTGGGATTCTTTACATAGGAGGAATTTAGGAAGGAGACTAGCAGGAAAGCCAGTAACATTTGAATAAGGCCTCTCTCTAATTTAATAGACTCATAGTAACCTTAATTTCCTGGTTTTGAACTATGATTACCTAATGTGAAAATCTAGATGAGGGGAAATACAAATTGCTATTTTTGCCACTTTTTACAAGTCTAGAACTACATTTTAAAGAGGGCTTTTTGGAAAATAGAAGAAACCTAGGGGGAAGGAAGGAGGGAGGGAGAAAGTGAAGCCAAAAAAAGGAAAGGGGGAGAAGGGAGAGGAGGGGAAGAGAAAAGAAGGGAAGAGAAGGGAGGAGAGAGGAAGGAGAGGCGAGGGATGAGAAGAGAAGGGGTAAGGAAAGGAGGTGAGAGGAGGGGAATGGAGAAGAAGAGAAGGGATGGGAAGGAATAGGGAGGGAAGGGAAGGGGAGGGGAGGGGAAAAGAAGGGAAAGGGAAGGGGAGGTAAGAGGTTTTGACAGCTTGGAGAACCTAATGCTTCCACGTATTGCATCCTTTTTTTGCCACTGACTTTCTCGATCGCTGATAAAGCCAGAACAGATGGCCCCTGATTTCTAGTTCAGACCCTGCTTTCCCTCCAAAGAAGAGGACTCCCATAGGGTGGCTATTGCTTCACACCCAGGACATTCTGAGAAAAGGAATTCAGAAAGCAGATGGTGGAAACCATCTACAGTGGTGGAATCTCTAACCTTCTTTTTGGACCTTGGGATCCTGGCAGCCACAAGCTATGATAGCCACGAGTCTGCCTGCACTTCCTCATGTCTGTTTGCCCTCCTTTAGAGGGAATACTCCCTCTGTAGGTGGGCACGTCTGTTATCTGCCTGCAGCCAAGAGCCAGCAAGAGCCCCCTGAAGCTGCCTTCCCAAGCTAAGTGAGCTGCTTTAAATATTTGAAGAGACAGAAATGGGCCTGCACTAGCGAAAGTTTAATAAAATATTTAAAGAACCTTTTTCTAAAGGCTCCATAGGCCACTTCCTTCTTTGACCTTGGGGAAAGATGGGTCTTCTTGGTTTACCACGTGAATTGAACTTGACTGGTCTGGGAACTCTGCCATACAAGGAGAGTGAGGGAGAAACTTCCAGGAAATCACCAAAACTATTTTAAAATAATTCTGACAATTAAGACTATAAAATTCTGGGGAATATTCATCAGGCTCACCTATGAAGAAAAAGCTGCTACATGTCCACAGCTGCCATAGGCCTGACCTCCTCCCTTGTGCTCTACACGTGGCCGAGGAGCTAGCACAGGAAACAGCATCTACACTTCATTGTAAAGACTGTGGCTCCATACACAAAGTCCAGCTACCACAGGATCAAACCCCTTCCGTTCACAAAAGTAGGCATCCCATCAACCCGTATGTCAGGTTTCTTTAAAAAAAAAAAAAAA
Source organism: Microtus pennsylvanicus (assembly GCF_037038515.1). Lineage (NCBI taxonomy): Eukaryota > Metazoa > Chordata > Mammalia > Rodentia > Cricetidae > Microtus > Microtus pennsylvanicus. The sequence goes on from NC_134588.1 coordinate 94,394,532, forward strand.
GACCATGTGTGGTGTATGTCTGGGGCAGGGCATGCAAATAAATGCAGGTAACTTCAGAATCCAGAGAATCTTCTAGAACTGGATTTACACATTACTATGAACTACACAGTTGTTGGGATCATTTGGAGTCCTGGCCTCCAGCTGCTCTTCCCTGCTAGAGATCTTTACTTTACTTTTGATTTGAGTTACTAAAAGCTGTGTCAAAGTTGTTTACCAGCTCTGCTTCACGAACATGTGTTGCCTTGCCTTGAGGATCAGAGGATAAGGTTTTCACCTGTTGGCCCACTTGACTGTTGGGTATATAAACCTCCATGGTGCTATTGAATAAAGGGCTTCTTACCAATGACTAGAGGTCCGTGTCTCTGTCTTTCTGTCTGTGTGTGTTTGTGTGCTTCAACCTCCAGCCTCTGGCGGGAAGCTCACGAGCTGTATCGTAGTGCATAGAGCACAGATGGGCGTTGTGCACTGCACACAGTGTGGGTACTAGAAAGCAAATGCAGACCCTTTGCAAGAACAGTATGTGATATTTAGCCACTGAGACATCTCTCCAATCCCAGAGTTTCTTTTGTGGACTAGACTGCTCCATTCCTGCCATAATGGGATTACTCTGCCTGAAGTTTTTATCCCGAGACCCGTGAAAATTCTTCATTAATGCAAGTCCTCATGAACATAACATAGGACTCATTCATAGGCACAGGAGCTAAACTTTTCTAGAAGCTACAACTGAGTGTGCTATAGGATCCACATGCTCTAAGGGGCGTCTTCCACCCTTACAACTCTGTCCTCCTGTTGAGCTCAAGGCTGTCTACTAGTTAATTCCTCATGGCTGTGATAAAATGCCCAAAAGAAGCAACTCAAAGAAGGGAGAATTTAGTTTGGCTCATGGTTTGCAGGGGGTACTGACCATCATGGCAGGGAAGGCAAGGGTAGGGGAGGAGTGGCTCATGGTGAGAAGCACAGGAGAGTAAGGTTGTTGGTTATATGGTGTAAGTCAGTAAGCAGAGTGCAAAAGGCTGAAACTCGCTACTCTATGACCCATAAGGCCCAACTCGTGGCAAAAGACTTCCTTCTTTAGATTTAGTATCCCCTCAAAATGGACCTACCAGCTGGGGCCTCTCATACTCAAACCATAACTGTTCAATGCCTGAACATTTTAATAGGATTAAAACTGGTTTCGCTTAAATTATATTTTTTGAAAATTAGTTATCCTTGGGCTTTCAGGGTCAATCAAAATTGTATATAATTAGGAATCCCTATTCTCAAGACAAATAAAGCGAGGTGATTAGCTATGCGGGCATTTCCTCTTGTTGTCACTTCTTCCTATTGTGGGAGAAACCATTCGCTCTCTTTTAAATTGTCGTTGTGTATATTTGCTGTGCTTTGGACTGTGTCACATAAGGACATTCTATGCTTTGAACACATGCACACCAATTAGTCTTTGTTCCCATAGACAGTTCCCTTTTTTTCACGTTACATATGCATACATGGTTTTATATATTTATATAAAATCTAGCAACCACAAATTAAAGAAAATATGTAATATGACTTAATACAATTCACTCCAGTTGTATCCAGTTTCCTGAAAATGTCACAATTTTGCTCTTTATGGCTGAAAAATATTCCATAGTGTATATAATATGTAACATGTTTCTTACCTGCCCCTCTCCTGTTGGACATCTAGTTTGTCTCCACAACTTAGTGATTGTGAACAGTATTGCCGTAAACATTGCCAAATATCTCTGTAATAGGTTGAGTTGGGAGTTCTTGGGGAAAAGGTTCAGAAAGGAATAGCTGGATCGTGTGGTAGACATTCAATTTCTCCCTGTCTTCAAAAGTTCTCACACTAATTTCCACAATGGCTACACTAATTTACTTTCTCATCAGCCACCTGTAAGTGATTTGTCCTCTTTGTTCACATCCTCACCAGCATTTACTGCTCTTTGTTTTCTTGAGGACTGTCATTCTAACAGGGATGAGAGGGAATTTCAATAGAGTTTCAATTCCTCTTCTCTGATGGCCAGAGAAGGTGCACATGTTTTTGTGCGTTTATGATCCATTTGTATTTCATCTTTGAAGAATCACCTTTCATTCCATTAGATCATTTGTTTATTGGGTTGTTTGTTTAGCATTTTCTTTTGATTTTTTTTTTTAGTTCTTCATGCATTCTAATTGTTAGTCTTCTGTTGTATGAATACCTCCTATTCTCCAGGCTATCCCTTCATTATGCATTTACAATGATGTCTATAGGTTTGTCCTATATGCTGAGATATGTTGTTCTATTTTTAGTGTTCAAGCACTTATTGGAAAGAGATGTTAACTTTTGTCAAAAAATTCTTTTCTGCATCTATTGAGATGGTTGTGTGACCTCTGTCTTTGATGTCATTTATGTGACCTATTACAGTTATTGATACACCCCATATTTCTGGAATGAGGTCAATGATCAGTACATTTCTTGAAAGGATAGGGGGCTAATTTTGATCATCAACTTGACAGGACCTAAAACTGCCAAGAAGACAAGTCTCTGAAGATGTCCATGAAGGGGTTCTAGATTTTGTTTAATTGAACTGGGAAGCTCACCACACTATTAGCTGGTACATCAGACCGAGTCAAAGAGAGACAGCAGGCTGAGTACTGACATTCACCTCACTCTGCACCCTAAATGTGGATGAAATATAATAAGCTGCCTGAAACTCCTGCTGCCCCGATTTCCACGCCATAGTAGCTATATCATCAAACTATCAGCCAAAAGAAAACTTGCCTTAAATTGAACTTTGAAGATATTTTGTCACAGTTGTAAGGAAAGAACTAACAGAGCTGTGTTTTCTGATTGGTTTGCAAGTATTGCTATGGAAAATTTTTGCACCTAAATTTATCAAGGCAATTGGAATATGAGTCCTTCTGGGACCTGGACTTTTGTTCATTGGGAAGTGTTTTTATTACTTTTTCAATCTCATTGTTGATTGTAGGTCTGTTTAAAAATTAATCCACTTTATTTAGAATTTAATCCACTTTTCTTAGTGAATTATATAGGTTTAAGGTATGTCCTAATGACTTTCTATGGTTTCATTGGCACCTGTTGGAATCTTTCTCTTTTCATCTCTAATTGTATTAATTTGGTCATTCATTCACTCCCATTCTTTGGTTATTTTAAGAATCAATTTCTTGTTTTATTGATTCTTTTTTTTTAAATTTCCATTTCACTAATTTCCACCCTGATCTTAATTGCCTCTCTTCATTTACTGATTCTGGGTTTGGTTTGGTTTCTTCCCCGAACCCTAGTGTTCAATGCAAGGTTATTTATCTGAATTCTTTCTAGTTTGCTAATGTAAGCATTGGTAGCCACAAGCTTCTCTCTTAAGGTTGTTTTCACCGCATCCCACAGATTTGGGGTGTTATGTTTTAATATTCACTTGATTCTATGATCTTTTTCTTTCTTTTTTGAGTCCTTTGATGATTATAACCTCAGTCAATTATGTGTTGTTCCACGATTGGGTGTATTTTCTGCCATTTCTCTTGCTGGTTTCTAGTTTTATTCAATTATATTGAAAAGAATTTATATTCCTCTAATATGTTGTTCTTATTTTTTCTAGGCTTATGCATCATATTTGGCATTTTGAACAGCTTTATAATGTTCTGTCCATGTTTTGTTATTAATTCATCTTTGTAAGCAGCTGAGTATTCAGTTCCTCTGCCCTGTCTTCAACCCCTGATAATCTCTTCTCCCCTGATCCATTCTGCTGATGAATCTTTGTGTAGGGCTTATTTGCTTACTGAACTTTTCATTTCCAGTATTTCAGCTTTTTTCAGTATCTATATCCCTTTATTGAATTCTACTTTCATATCCTGTATCAACTGCCTTACTTCATGCAGCTATTTGTTGTATCTTAGAATTCACTCAGAAATCTGTGTCCTCTTTGACCTCTTTGAGCATACTTACAACCTTTCTTTGACTTCTTTGTCTGTGACGTCATATCATTCATCCTCCCTATAGGCCTTTACAATGGGCTTAGCATGGTTTGGAGGAGTCATGCTTTCTTGAGTGCCTTTTTTCATGTTTCTTGTGGTCTTATATGGAGTCTTGTGTACTGGAATTAGGTCATTAGTTCATTTATTTTAATCATAGTTACTCTTTTAATAGAAATACTTGCAACATTCAAGAAAGACTAGGTTGTAGCAGAATTGAGGTATAATTTTTTTCTCTACTAGCCTGGTATTCATCCCCAGCACTCCTCAGAGACTAGAATACTGTTCTGCCAAACAATCACTATTAAAGAAATTCAATCAGACTATCTAAAACTATCCTGATCCTCCAAATGCTCAGATACAGAGGTCTCTATGGCAATTGAGCCTATATTCTTTGGGAAATCCTATTAAAAGAAAAGTAAAAAAATGAAAGAATTGAAAAATAAAGTGAAAAAGAGACACTGAGGAATGGAGGGAGGGAAGACAGAAGGGAGAAAGGGAAGAAAGGAGGCAAGGAAGGGGAAAGGGAGGAAGGGAAGGGAATCCAAACATGGAAAGCTGGTCTGCTCAGTTAACATTGGGTATTAATGAAAGAAGCAGTAAACATTAAGAAGTGGGAGTTGAATGCTGGACAAGACTTTTAGGGAATAAAGGCAATGTAGTCCCAACAATCTTGATGTTAGACCTTTGGTGTGGAAGAATTGTCTGTATTCTGTCAATCATGTTTTAAATAAATGCTGATTGGCCAGGCAGGAAGTATAGGTGGGAAAACAAGACAGAGAGTAGAGGTAGGGAAACGAGAACAGGAGTATTCTGGGAAGAAGGAAGCTCTTTCTGCAGTCCTGCCAAGACCACAGAAGAAACAGGATGTGATCTGCCCTGCTGAAAAAAGTACTGAGCCATGTGGCTAACATAGATAAGGATAATGGGTTAATATACATTATAAGAGCTAATAAAAAGCTTGAGCTAATGGGCTAATGAGTTTATAATCTTATGGAAACCTCTGTGTGATTTTCTTTGGGACTTCCAGCTGTGGGAACTGGGCAGGACAGAAACCCCAACAAACAAGGGCCTCATGTTACAGTCCCTTGCATGGTTGGGTCACTGATTTGACAAATTGGATCACAGGTGGTGGTAACACTACTGGGTGATCCTTTGGGAGTCCAGTTGTAAATGCTATCTCCAACCTTTGTGATAGACTACCTTCCAAGTTCAGACTGCAAATGCACTCCCCACCCTTGGTCTTCTTTTGAAGACATCTCACTATTGCTCCAGACAAAAACAAAAAGAATAGGAAAGAGGATAAGAAAATCACCTGTTACCATCTCCTTAAAATGTCACATCAACTAAGAATCTATACCTATAATAAACAGTAACTTGATCAGGCCTTTTTGGTGCATGATTTCCCAAGGGTTTTTGTGATGTTGCTATTAGAGTTCTAGAAAATAATTATGAAGAAGACACTTCATATTTACAGAGATGTTATGATGATAAATGAAATTTTCATTAGAACTAAAGTGGGCACAATTAATTCTGATTAAATTGACTGTTACATTTTATGTCCTAGAAATGGATAAATGAATAGATGCTCTTTCATTTTTTAAAATGAAAAAATACTGGCAGAGTTTCCCCTGGCTGGCCTCAAGGGTCATTTATATCATCCTCTTACCAAGCCATACTGGATAATTTATGGATAAATTAGTAAACTGAAACTCATTTCCAATCTAGTTTTACCAAAAGCAACTTGAGAAATTTCTGACAAAAAATAAAGAGTCTAGAGAACTTCAAAAGGAACAACTTCTAGATGATGTTAACGAGGAAGACAGGAGGGGGTCTGGTCAAGAGAAAACAGACATCCACAGAGGCAAATTTTGAAATGTACAGAATTAGAATATTCATAACAAGTTACTTCTCTGTGTCTACTTCTTAGACCTTCTTGACATAGCTGCTTTTTTCCCCTATGCACAAGGAAGGAATCAGACCAAAGACAAGCTTGGCCTCCTCCCTGCACCTGTCCTGGTTTCACAGTACAAAAGCCTGGTGGGGAAGAGGTGTTAATTCCTTTTCTATCCCTTTCTCCCTTACAGAGCCAGTGTGACCACGTTCGTGTGATTATCCAACTCTACACTGAGGATCCCAGGCACAAAGCAATTGCTGCTAAACTTAAGGATGATAGCAATATAACCCCAAATGCTGTGTAATGCGCTGCATTAAGAGCTACTCAAACTCTTTCCTGTACCACGTTTAATCCTCACAGCTTCGTGATGCAAGGGCTAATGTAATGGCTTTATTATTCTCATATAGATGAATAATCACGTCAGCTTCCCCCAACTGGATCGTGATTATTACTCCTTGAGTAAATGTAACAGGTCTCTAATTCCACAGATGAATCATCTCAGTCCATCCTTGGGCAGGGCATGGAAGTCCCTGTCAGTAATCCCAGCTTTTTGGAAAGCTGAGGCAAGACTGTCACAAGTTCAAGTTTTGCCAGAGCTAAGTTCAGAGTTAAGTTCAAGGCCAACTAGGACAACGTGATGAGATCCTGTCTCAAAATGAGAAGAAATGAGAGAGGGCTGACTGAGGATGCGCTTTAGTGGTAGAGTACTTGTCTAGCACAACAAGGAGCCTGAGTACTATCCTAAGTACAATAATAACAATAACAATGTCCTTCTGCACATTACCATTGATCTCAATCTAAACAATAAAGGTAACCAACCACTTAGTCAGAATTTTTCTTCAATGTGACAAAATCCCTGACATAAAATGCTTGGCTCACAGTTTTTATCTGGAGATTTTAGTCCACAGTCACCTGGCTCCAGGCACTTGGACAGAGAGTTAAGGCAGCAAGAACATGTGGCTGTGGGGAACAGCATTTTCTTTTGTCACATGTGGGAAACAAAGTGAGGACGTCTGCACATCCCAGTGTGCTGCCATGTTCCCTTTCCCTCTGGGCCTCTGGCCTTCCGGGATAGAGCAGCCTACACTAAGGGTTCATGGTCTCCTTCCAGAGATGCCCAAAAGTATGCTTCACCAATCCAGGAGCTTTCAAGGCAGTCAATGAGATAATCATGCTAACTGGAAAGAGGGTCTCTGAAGGAGGAGGCAGGAGGATCACAAATTTGAGTATGACCTAGGAGATGTATCAAAACTCTTCAAGTAAAAAACAAATATCATATATGACCTAATTCTAAATGTTTAAGTATCTTCCAACCTCATTATCTAAGGATGTACATTAGAAGCACCTAAAAGCATTTTCATAGAATCAAAGTGCAACCCTCAAGAATAGGAATCGCTAGAGGAGAGTGTAAACAAGGGTACATTCAGAAGTCTTCCTGGGGTTCCTGGTTGGTTTTTGCAATTAGAATCACAAACCACTCTAATTAAGAACATGTTTTTTGTCTTCTGTGAGATAGTGTCTCCTAAAAATGACAGTGAATTTCACCCATGATACCACAACAATATGATTGCCTAACAAGACCTGAACAAAGACAACACCAGTACACATGCTAATGACAAAGGGGAGAATCTAATGTCCCTCCCCACCTCTAGACAAAGAACTACAAGCAACTAAGGAATGCCAAGAAAGGGAGACTTAGTCTTTCCTAGAGACAAGCCCCTTGATGGTGACCCAGTATCAAATGGTCAGCTCCAAAATCATATATACTAAACAGGCTTAGAAGGTTGTATTTATATATTTATTTGTTTACCTATATAGATGTAATAATAACAATTAAAGACAAAGATGCCATGAATTTGAAGGGGGAATTATAAGAGGGCCTGGTGGAAGGAAACAAAAGAGGAAAAGAATATTACTGAACTTTAATTTAAAAACTCAAAATAAACTTTTAAAAAAATTGTTGTTGTTGCTTTGTTAAAGAGCTTTGTGGAAATACAATTTTCATCCCATAGAATTTGCCCATTTTAAGTGCATAAGTCGACAATTTTTAGTGACCTCATCCTGTTAATCAATGCTAGTCCGATTCTAGTCATAGAATAGTCTTATCATCTTGGACCACAAGAAACTGTACCTGTTTGTGGTGACATCTGCTTGCTAACATCAGTTCCCAAAAAATCCCTGCCGCTGTCCCTGTAGGCTTGCCTGATCTGGTTAGTTCATATAAATGTAACCCTATATACTCGCTGGTCTATGTCAACTTGACACACAAACTAGAGTCATTGAAAGGAGAAAATATCAATTGAAAAGATGCTTCTATATGATCTGGTTGTAAGGCATTTTCTAAATTAGCCATTAATGAGGAAAGACCCAGTCCACTGTGGGTGTAGTCCTTGGTTCTATAAGAAAGCAGGCTAAGCAAGCCTAGCCAGTAAGCCACATTTCTTTATGACCTCTGCATCAGTTCCTGCCTCCAGGTTCCCACCCTGCTTGAGTTCTAGTCCTAACTTTTTTGATGATGAACAGTGATTTGGAAGTATAAGTCAAATAAACCCTTTTCTCCCCAACTTGCCCTTTTGGTCATGGTGTTTCATCACAGCAATAGAAACCCTAATTAAGATGCCCTGTAACTTACAATCTATAAAGCTCGGTATCTTTCATTTAGATTAACATTTCTGATATTAGGATATAGAAGTGCTCAGCAATGATGCATTACATAATATTATTTACTAAATTGCATCTGTCATATGTATCTATCCATTTTGTCTTAGTCATTTGTCATTTGGTGAACATTTAGATATCTGAGTCTTTGACTATTATGAAAATTTCCATTATAAGCAAGTTGGAACAAGTTATTGCACAAATTGGCATTTATATAGTGCATGTACCCCTTTCATTGTCTATACATCCTTTTGAACTCCTAATTGCTTTTACGGTGGTGGGTAGTCTATGGGGTATGAAAGGGCACTTCACGGTGGCAGTGGAGTCTGATTTCCTGGCAAATAATCCTGATAAATAATGTTGCTTCAATGACCATTTTTATATAATTTTGGTGAATGGTCAACTCTGGTTTCTTCTCACTTTTGGGATGAATTATCTTATTAATTTATAACATTTTCTGTGTATTCTGAATATGTATCTTTCCAAGATAAATCATTTGCAAACACTTTTTCCTAAGTTGTGGCTTACCCATTCATTTTCTTAATGCTATCTTTTCAAGGGCAAAAGTTGTCCATTTTCACAAAGTCCAATGCATTTGTCTTCTTTTGGGGATGGTAATATTTTGGCATCCTAACTAAGAATTTATTGTTTTATCCAATATCATACACACAAAAAATGTTCTACTTTTTCTTTCTGAAGCTTCGTAATTTGACACTATGCTTAGGTCTATGTACCACTTGAAGTTAATTTTGTGTATGATGTAAGAGATGGATATAAATTCACTGCTTACAGGTAGACATCTATTTATCTTATTATTACTTACTGGGAAAGAAAATCACTATACTTACCTTCTTTGAATTGCCTGGACACCATTACAATCACTGTCGCAGAATCCTGGCTTACCAACAAAACCTACTGCCCTCTTATAGGACTCCTCTGGTGACATAAAATAAATTCCATCGCATAATCCCTGTCCCCTATGCTGACGCCATTTCTTTGCATCTGTAACTTGCAATCTATGTTCTTTATGCTGATTTGTAGAGGAATATTTATTGCTTAAAATTAATACTTTGTTTCAAGTTAGCTATGATTTCATCCTCAAATATTTTTCTTAATTTTCTTTACCTTCTCTTACCATTTACTCTCCACTGAAATTCATACATGTTCATTTTATTATTTCTATGAAGCATTTTGACGAAGTACTCATATGGGTATCAAGGAAATAAGAGCCATCATGTATACAAAGACTACTAGCTGCTCATTGGTACCCATCCTCTTTGTCCAAAGCGACAGAGCCACTAATATTTTTATAGACCGATAGCAAGATACAAAAAGCATAACTGCACTTCCCCCATAGTTGCAGGCAGACACATGACTCTTTTGCAGGCAGTAAGCATGAACTTCTCTAAAGAGCACCTAAAATTTCCCCTTCTTTCTTTTCCTTCTGTATTACTTTCTCGTTCTTGCAGGCTAGAGTCAGATCTGCTAGGGAAAGCTGGTCAGAGATCCTGACCAAAAGACAACCTTGGGAATAGAGAGACACATGTAGCCACAAAGCAGATCTGCTGGAAAAATGTTAAATCTCCCTATATGACCCTACTTCTGGGACTTCCATTTTGAAAAGAACATAATTCTTGCCTTAAGCTGATGTTTCTTTGGGTCTCTGTTACCTATTACCAAACTTAATCCAAAGAGATATGTAAATCTAACATGATACAAGTTCAGTCCATGGTGCTGTGCCTACTACAGAGTGAATCTTCAAGTGACACTTCCTGATTTAGTGTGGGGAGGTAGCAAAAGGACGGGAAGTCTTCATGAGTCCCCACCTTCTCATCCCGGGCTGCTTTACATGTTCACCAAAGCGATGTCCAGGACACTAAAGCCAGGCTTCTTATGGCGTAAAATTTTGCCTTCACAGAAATCTCTCAGGTTATTGAGCACAATTTTTCCTCTTTCCATCCTAATGTTAATAACCTCTTTGATTTTTTTATAGTTGAGGAAAGCAAATTTATTTAATAATTTCATGGATACTCAAGAGCCAAGAGCCTGAAATTAACTATAATAACATATCTCAAAAAAAATCATAGAACTAATAGTGATCATAGGATAGAAGCAGCTAAACAATTTGGTTCCACAGGTGACTATGCCAAGCTTCAGAGACATGGCATGGTTAACTCCCAGTCACACCAATGTTGAATGGCAGAACTGATGTCAGAACCCATTCAATCAGGCCTCCCACTGTGTACACTTGGAGTCATTGATTGCAAAGAACAAACTACTCACGTAAGCAGAAGGCAAATGACCTTTTCAAATGTGAGGATTCACAGGATCTAAAGTGTGGAACGTACATGCACATGCGCTGGCATCTCTGCTCCTGCCTGGTTTCCATGACAACCTCAGTTACAGGCCTCAGGCTGCTGTGACCAATGGAATGAATGGATGCACTACAGCAATTGTTATTGCTTTTCTCTTTTCATTCTGGTTATGATTTTTTTCCCAATCAATGGCCATTCCCTTCCCTCATTCTCCCTGGCAGGCAGAACGTGTGCCTTGGGCCTGTAGCTGAGAATTCCCCAATCTCTGTTTCCCTTAACTCAGTATAGGGAATGAGGTATGAGAAGAAGGCTCCTGAAGATGCTTGGGGGAAACAGGGTTTGGGGAAAGAGTACAAAGAAGAAAAGGAGAAGAGGGGAGGAAGGAGAGAAGAGAGAAGAAGAGGAGGAGGAGAGGAAGAAGAAATGAGGGAAGCAAATGAATAGGAGAAGGAAAGAGAAGGAATTATCTCTTTTTCATCGGGCTGCCCCTTGCTTCCTGCTTTTATAATTTTTAAAGAATTGTTTATGCATTTTGAAATTCTGCAGTTACAGAATATGAGATGACAAGTTAGAAAAGTAGCAGCCAGTTCTTTTAGGATAGTTGAAAGAGTGTTATAAGCCAGTTGAGTCTTCTATGGTGACTGAACCACACCCCTGCTCTACCACTCAGCTCTCGCTGCAGATCTCATTATGTGACATCATCCATTTTCTTGTACTTATAATAAGTTGGATGTGTACTGTTTCCAGCTACAAAGGATTCTAAGATCTTTGACAAATGGTCTAATTTACCAATTCTGGATTTTGTGCTTCCCTCTCAAAATCTAAGTGTAGAGATCAGACCAACACAACGAATAGAAAGCTTCAGGCTTCATTTTGTATGAAGGCAAGCCTGTTGATTTGTCTCTCCCATTGAAATACTGCTGACAAGGAAGAAACAGAATGCCTCCATATAACAAATGCTCTTAACTCACCCATATAACAGTATTCTGTACTGCTGACACAATGATAAGATCAATAAGTAACATAGTGTATGAAATTGCAATTGTCAGTATAAGAGTTAGAACTTACTAGGGAATTGGTACACCATTTCCCCCTTCATTACTATAAATGGTGATACTAACAACTAGCTTTAGTAGTTACTCATCTTTTGGAGGGAGGCTGCTTGTTTGTTTCCTGGAACTATGTTATTTAAATCACTGCTTGGCCCACTAGCTCTAGCTTCTTATTTGCTAACTCTTGCATCTTAATTTAACCCATTTCTATTAATCTGTGTATATCCATGAGGCTGTGGCTTACCAGGAAAAGTTCCAGCATTTGTCTCTGGCCCAGGCTACATGGCTTCTTTTAATTCCTCCTTCTTTCTCCCAGCATTCAGTTTAGTTTTCCCCGCCTACTTCTACTCCCTGCCCAGGCCCATGACAATTTCTTTATTAACCAATGGCATTCACAGCATACAGAGGGGAATCCCACATCACTAACCCAAAGCTGAGAAGTTTATCTGGAGCACAGTTCTGGAGGCTCAAGATCCGCTTCAATTTCAGTGAGGACTTTGCAGATAATGGCATGAGGGAGACAACATCACCAGATAAACAACTCCAGAGTGATTCCAGGGTTGGATTTGCTCATACAATAAGCTCATTCTGAGGACGACTCTCACGAGAATCATATTGATCCCCTTTGCAGGAGTGCCACATCGACCTTTCAATATCACAGAAACCCCATGTCCACTCTACTTCAACCTGTACCACCATACTGGGGACAAAGCTTCCAACAAGCAACCACTTGGGACAAACCACTTCCCAAACATAGTGACCAGTTACTTTGTGTTCTTATGGGGAAAATAATAAAATGTAAAATGCACACAAAACACTATTAGAAAATACGAAATTTCACTATTTACAAGCCAATATAGAACTATTATAGATGTTACTATCTCTTTGCTAGTTTGGTCCTAAAGATCTAAATACAATTTTATTACTTGTATACTGTGGCTTTTATTTCCTATTTATCTTATATAATCCACAGTTTTATATTTCTAATCTATACAATCATTGGTTATGAACAAGAAACTCCCAACTTATTAATTAATGAACATCATCTATTTTAACCCACAAAGCACATCAAATTTGTACTGAATCTTGTTTGACTTGAGAATGTATGAGGATTGCAGGAGTGAGCAAACTCAGGCTGAAAGTTTCCCCATTTCCACCACATTCAACTTGTATCACTAAAGAAGTAACATGCAAGGTCTGAGTTTGCAGTTGATACAGATTAGTATCTGAACATGGGACTGAGTGGAAAAAGCATGCCATGACTAAAGATCTGAAGAGTTCTAGGAACTAAGCAAAATCTATATGACCTTTAATGTATATAAAATCTTGGAGTGCCAAATAGTGATGGTGTGTGGAGGCTGAAAATTGCAGGCCCATTTCCACCTTGTCTTACAGTCAGAGAGTTTGGAGATTACTCAAATGATTGACAAGCACAGTTACACAACCCAACTCAGGATATGATTGCTTGATTCTTTTTATTTTTATTATTATTATTATTATTTTTGGTTTTTCATGACAAGGTTTCTCTGTGGCTTTGGAGCCTGTCTCGTAGACCAGGCTGGCCTTGAACTCACAAAGATTCTCCTGCCCCTGCCTCCTGAGTGCTGGGATTAAAAGCATGCACCACTACTGCCTGGCTTTGCTTGGTTCTTTTGACATTAAGATAGCTACATTCAATCTTGACAGATAGTCAGGATATGCAAACATATTCATCTCCTTCTTTTGTAACTATGAGGTCACCTGGGGAGGGGCAGCCTTCAGGATATGTGACCTAGAGCAGCTTCGCTACCTAGACAACAGAATGCTGTCTCATAATGATTTGATGTCTCAGAGTATTAAAGCAATTACTGTGAGTTGTCCTTTGTATCATGTTAATAAAGTCTTTTGTCACCACCACCCCCCCCCTCTTTACTTTGGGTATAAAAGCTGTGGAAAATAAATGCAAGTGATTTCAGGAGTTCAATAATCACTGGTTTCTGTCTTATTATTTTTATGTATCTTCATGTTCTTTTCTTATATTTCTAAAATTCCCATGACCCTACCCTGGTAAGAAATGATTTTGTCAAGGCTAGTCCTTGACAGTGGTGAATGCCTTTAATCCAAGCATTTGGGAGAAAGAGGCAGGCATATCTCTGTGAGTAGGAGTTCAGGGCCAGCCTGGTCTACAGAGCAAGTTCCAGGAGAGTTTCCAAAGCTACACAGAGAAATCCTGTCTCAAAAAAGCAAAATCATCATCATCATCATCTTGGAGCAAAATTCATAATTCATACGTAGTTAATATTAGAAAAAGAGAAAAGGAAAGAAGGGAGGAAGAGAGGGAGGGAGAGAGAGGAAAAAGACAAACAGAGAGACAGACAGAAAGAAAAGGTAGAGAAGAAGGAAGAGAAAGAGGAAAAAAGGGAGAGAAAGAAAGACAAAGGAGGAAAGAAAACAAAAGCAGAGAGCAAGGCCTTACTAATGGCCATTGGAGGAAAGGATGAAAGAGCACAGATAAATTCTAGGGAAATGGTGATTGTGAAAATCACAGAACAAAGGAAAAGAAAATGTGGAAAACCATGAACCAACTGCATCTCTTACCCCACACTGAGAAGCTTCTATATTCTGGCATACTCCTAAAATATTCAAGACAATATGGGCTATGGAACATATTCCCATTTAATTTAAAACTAGTTTATAGTCACAGGGCATAATTTAGGGAAAGAATAGGATTTAAGATCTTAGCTTACATTTATTTGTGCTTGGATTAATATGATGATGACAACCCGAGTCAGGGTTGCACAGGTCCTGCCCACCAAAGGGTATTGTGCACATGACTTTGGCTCAATAGTTTCAAGCCCCACCCACATAGCTGGCAACCAAATGGGCATTCCCATGATAGCGTCTCCAGAGAAAGCATATTTAAGCAGGGCTTGCTATTTATGTGCTTCAGTATAAGCCACAGAAACAGATTCTACCAATTTTTTTCTTGGCAGGAGGAAATGCACTAAAGATAAATTTTAAACCCTTGCTGTGCAATTTGATTTTTCCATTAAAATATTTTATTTCTTTAAATGGGTCTTCAAAAATGATGTTAATAACCATTTGTTATTGGATGGAGGCTCTACCAAGAAAGACAAGGCAGGGAGCCTGTAGACAGTCTACCATAGCAGTCAGACCTGATTAATACAGGGTGTTGATGAATATTTATCTATGAAGAGGTTAATGACAAAAATAAAGAGCCAAGGGCCAGGAAGATGACTCAGCGCATAAACATGCTGCTTGCTATCAAGCCTATAAACCCTGGGAGATACACGGTAAGAGAATAACTCCAACATATTGTCATCTGGTATACATACTACCTCCCCTACAATAATAAATGCCAAAACCACCTTAAAATTACAAATTCTATATACACTATACCATTGTAATTTGAGGAAGGGAAGATGTCAAAACTGCTTTATGCTCTACCATAGAATCTTCTGGTAAGGAACTTTGGGAGGGGTATCTCCTTGGAGTCATCTAACCAATCTTGGATAAGGCCAGATTTACAAAGCGCCTTGTCAATAACCCGAAACAAATAGTTTTCTCTGTGTGAATTTAAATCCCCATCTGTCAAGGCAGATTTCGGAACTAAAGCCAGAAGCTGAGGGGTAATTCCCTTCTTCTACTCCTCTCTCATGAGAGTGCCTTCCTTCCCCGGGAGATCCTGCCCGGTAGACAGAAGACAGCAGTGCACACAACAAGCACCTTGAGGCGCACCTGGGAGTGACACCAAAGCTCAGGGCAGGTGCTGAGGGATCCCGGAGAGCAGACAAGGCAGCCAAAACAGGCTCGTACTGTGCACTCTTGCATGCCTACATGTTCTAGAAGTCTAGAGAAAGCAAAAAGAAGAACAATAACAGATAAAAGTTGTGGGTAGGCATGGAAACACTCTGTAAACGATGGCCTCTGTCGACTTCCATGCTGCTTGGTGTTTGCCAGCAGCAATAGGCAAGTGGAAGCAGCAGCAAAAGCATCCTCTAACAAGAATCCTTGTAGGCTCAGGTACCAGGACTCTTAACTCTATACATATTAGAGTACCCATGCAGGGCCTGGGTATCAGGATCCTCATCTATTGAAAATGGGCAGTTATAGCTCTTCACCTGGGGTCTGAGAAACCGACCCTGAGAACTTGACAGGCAGTTCACTGGAACTCTTGGGGTATCCAGGGCCTGCAAGAGCCAATTTTTTAATTAACGTTCAGTCTTGGTCTACTTTCACTTCCCCGCTTTCTAATTGGCTACCCTTGAACTCTTCAGCTGCTTCTTCAACCTGTCTGTTCCCTGTTGTAGGAGGCTGCTGGTTTGTTTCCTGGCTGCCCAGACTCCCAAAATAACCACACAGAAACTGTATTAATTAAATCATTGCTTGGCCAATCACTATAGCATATTCCTAGCAAGCTCTTGTATATTAAATTAACCCATTTCTACTAATTTATATTTTACCATGAGGCTCATAGCCTACCGGCAAAGTTCCAGTTAACAGCTCATGTCTTTCCCCTCTGATATCAACATGGCGTCCCTAAACTGTACCTTCCTTCTCCCAGCATTCAGTTTAGTTTTCCCTGCTTAGCTCTATTCTGCTAAGCCACTGGCCTAAACAGCTTCTTTATTAACCAATGGTATTCACAGCATACAGAGGGGAATCCCACAACAGCCCCTTTCTACAGTGTAGTGGGAACAGCTGGTGTAAGTAGGGACGCCCGACTCTGTTGAGATTGTATGTGGGAGTTAGGGAGCTGTGTCCCCTGGAGCCCTTTATTCTCATGATCAATAGTCTTGCTTGTTTTCTTTTAGCCTTTTTGTATTTGTCCAAATCTTTCATTCTGATTCCCCAATCTAACCATGATCTCTATATAATCTTTATTTTTAATCAGAGACCAATGTTTAAATTGAAGAAGTTGGTTGATGAGTGTCCTTGGCACCATGAACATTTTCAGTAGTTCTCAACCTGTGGATCATGACTCCTTTGTGGGGGAGTGGTCAAATGACTCTTTCACTAGGGTAACTTAAGACCATTGTAAAACACAGATATTTACATTACAATTCATAACAGTAGCAAAATTATGGTTATGATGTAGCAATGAAAATATTATGGTTGGTACTCACCACAACATGGGGGAACTGTATTAAAGAGTCACAGCATTACGAGCATTGAGAAGCACTGTTCTAAAGGATTATTTCATCCTGAGACTTTCTGTCCCCCATGGATTGTACGTCACCAAGAACTGATGGTGATTTGAATTTTCCTAGCCACAGAAAAGAGGTGGTACTCAGGTTTCCTATCTTAGTAGGAAACTACTGTTTCATTTTTATCAAGAAAGATACGATTTGAATTTCACTTCAAAATACTCCTCAGTTGCTGGGTGACATGGATAATGTCTTTAATTCCAGTACTTTCAAGGCAAAGGGAACAGATCTCTGTGAGTTTAAGCCTATGTAGTGAACTGCAGGCAATTAGAGTTACATAGTTTGTTATCTTGTCTCCAATACATAAAAAGATGGATGTGTGTGTGGATGGATAGAGTGGTGAGTATAGATAGATAATAGATGATAGAAGATAGATGGATGGATAGATAGATAGATAGATAGATAGATAGATAGATAGATAGATAGATAGATAGAATACCCCTTGGGCTTCTAGACAATAGAGGCAAAAAGACCAGTTATTTATACTTTTTGTAAGTATTTTGTAGTAAGTACTGGGTCACATGAAAGAAAATGGATAGATTTGGGATACCTTAGGGGTAATGAGAATGCAATAATCACTAGTGATTCATATGGAAGGAAAAGAAGCAGTAAGAAAAAAGAAAAATCAAAGAAGGCACCTCCTATGTTTCTGCTTGAACAACTTGGGGTCACCCTTGAATGCTGTGGATACATAGAGGTCCAGAAATTCAGACAAGAGGAAGAAATCTCGAGTTCTGTCCCAGCTGCCCAGCAAACATGTAGATGGACATGAACGAGGATGGTTTCCTCTTCCAATGGGAAACTAAGAATCAGAAAACCCTGGGATAGGGGTCACTAACAGGACACTTGATGCTGTCTTGGAGACAGACCACCTCACCTCTTACTCAGAGGTTTTTATTACAGAAGGACGACGAGATATGTAAATGTACAGCAAAGATTCTTTTTTTTTTCCTGGATGCAGAGGTGTTGAAAGCTATAAATATGAGCATGATGACGTAAGGAGTTCCTTTGTGGTGGCTGAGTGGAATGCCTGGAGACAGAAAGCCTCTCGGAATGAGAGGCCCTTTCTGCGCAGGGATGGAAGCTGTCCTATACAAGCACATTATCTTAGTTTTGGGGGGTTTTTTTGTTTTTTTTTTAGAAAATGTGTGGTCTGTGGTGATCAGGTAATCAGGTATGGATGAGAATTTGATGGACTTGCACAAAGATCAGAAATTGACAGGTCACAATTGGGAGGCTGAGACAAGAGGATGACTTTAGCACAGTTTGAGATCAGCCTAGGAAAAACAGCAAGACCCCTAGAGCACCGAAAACAAAAAAAGTACTCTATAATTATTATGGCATGTTAGGGTATGGTTAAAATCCCGAGGCAAGATCCTGTGCCCACCGGAACAGGGTGGACCTTCTCTGAGGTGGATGTATTTTCAATGCCTGCATTTCAAGGAGAGAGCCCATTCTGGTTCTAATGCCAACTTTAAGGTCTGTTTTAAAGCTAAGGCTGGCTAAGGTTTGTTTGCCCCTTTCTCTTCCTTAGCTTGGAAGGAGGCATTTGCGTGGGCAAAGCTGTGTGTGAACCATCCTTATGAAAGGACACAAGCGAGTGTCTGCGATAGAAAAAGAAGTTGTTAGTTAAGGGAGCGGAGTGTCTGTTTGAGAAGCGAGGCCATGTCTATGGGCAGTTTTAAATTGTTTTCTCTCGAAGACCTCTGGGTGTCTTTGGCTTTGAAGTTATTATTTATTTATTTTTCTATCTATTCATTTATTTATTTATTTTTACATACCAATCCTAGTTCCCCTGCCCTTCTCTCCTCCTGCTCCTCCCATCTTGCCCCCCCACTCCATCCCCTATCTGCTCCTCAGGTATGATAAGGCCTCCCCTGGGAAGTCAACCAAGTCTGTACCATCAACTCATTGATGAAGGACCAAGTCCCACCCCCACCCCCACTCCCAGTGCCTAGGCTGAGCAAGGTATCTCTCCAGAGAGAATGGGCTCCACAAAGACAGTTGATGCCTTAGGGTTAGATCCTGTTCCCACTGCCAGTGGCTCCACATACTGCTCAAGCCACACCATTGTCACCTGTATTCAGGGGCCCTAGTTTGGTCCCATGCAGGTTCCCTAATTGTCAGTCCCGATTCAGTGAGCTCCCACTAGCTCAGGTCAGCTGATTCTGTACGTTTTCCCATCATGATCTTGACCCCTTTGTTTGTATTATCGCTCCTTCCTCTCTTGGATTGTACTCGACTGTTTGCTCAATGGTTTAGGACTCCATCTATTTCTGAACTGCTAAAACATACTGATGCCTTTGCTGTATGAAATTCTCACTTCTCATTCTCTTGCAGCTGGCGGGGCTTTCAAAGGTTGTGTGTAAGTTGAATTTGTAGTAAATTCATTTTTAATACACGGATATTTAAAGAACTAATTATCTTTTTTTTAATATGTTCAGTTTTATACTACACTGCCTTGATTTCCGCTGCATGCCTGTACTTTCAAGTCCTGTCATGTATCAGAACACTGTGTGGCTCACTAAGCTGCAAGAAAATGCAAAACTTTGTATGGAGGTTAACTTCTTCATTTGAAGTTTGGCACGAGTGACCAATAAATAGTTTTTAAAGGGTACAACACCCTTAGCCATTAGGGAAATAAAAATAAAAACTACTTTGTGATTCCATCACACCTCAGTTAGAAGATCTAACATCAGGAAAACAAAGGGGCAACAAATGCTGGAGGAATGTGGAGCCCTTGACTGCTGGGAAGAGAATAAACCGGTGGGTCCGCTATGGAAATTAAGCTCCAAAAAAACCTAAAACAGAACTGCCACATGATCTAGCTATGCCACTCCTAGGCGTAAACCCAAAGGACTTTATGAAAATAAATGAAATTTATGCCCTGGCAATGCTGAAGCACACATGGGCAGCCCATACATGGCAGCTCTGTTGAACTTGTCCATATTGGGTTTCATGGTCTAAGTTGATGAGGACGACTGACCAGGTCTCTTCCTCAAAAAGGCATCAGATCTCATTACAGATGGTTCCGAGCCACCATGTGGTTTCTGGGAATTGAACTCAGGACCTTTGGAAGAGCAGGCAGTGAGTGCTCTTAACCGCTGAGCCACCTCTCCAGCCTTTTATGCCCATACAATAAAGATGTTTATCCATGCTCAGTTTTGCTCTGTTCAGACTCTCAAGGAAATGGAATCATCCTAGGTGTCCCTCAACAGATTAATGGATAAAGAAAATGTACAGGAACACAATAAAAGGGGAATTTTATTCAATCTTAAATACAAGTGAAATCAAAAATTGCAAGAAAATTCATAGAATTGTTAATTATTAAAGTAAAGTAGTCTGGACTCACAAAGACAAATAGCACACATTTTTCTTAAATGTGGGTCCTAGATATATAAATTGGATGCAATCATAAAATTATACAAAGGAATCACATGAAAGAAAAAAAAGATTTTAAGTTGGGTAAAGGAGAGAGAGTAATAGAGTATGTGAGGTATGGACAGAGAATGGGCTGATGTGGGAGGAAGGACAAAAAGGGAGAATGAAAAGAACAGGGGAAAGGAGTTAGAGACAATCAATAAAAGCAAAATACTTCTGTAGTTTAAAATTAAAATAATGAGTAAATAAATAAAAATACATAGGAAAGCTACATAAGAAAAATTTACTTTCTTTGTTAACTTAAAGAAACAAACAAATAGTGTAAAATAAAGTGTAAGGATTTTTTTTGTTTTTTGTTTTTCGTTTTGTTTTGATTTTGCTTTTGAGACAGGGTTTTACTATTTAGCTTTGCCTATCCTGGAACTCGTTTTATAGACCAGGCTGATCTCGAACTCACAGAAATCCTCTTGCCTCTTGAGTGCTGAGATTAAAGGCATGTACCACCGCCATTTAATAAATATTAAAATTAAGTTTTTAATATAGAGGGTTACTACTTTAAATAAAATTAGGTGTGAAGCTTAAAAGATTACATGTGATTCCAGCTTTTTCTATTTAGTTAAGAATGTAATTATTTGTTTCCATAATGCAGAAGACATTCGAGAATCAAATTAATTGTTGTCCTTGTCTGTAGTTGCTGAACATGCTGTAAATCTTGTAGACTGAGGTCCAGACATGGAAGAGACCCGCTACCTAGAGGAACCAGGGCAGTTACTGGGGGCAAGCAGGGAGGTCAGCAGAGGCCTACAAGCCCACAGAAGAACAGCCACCGTGAGAGGAATGCATCAACAGAAACCCTCCTGTAGTGCTCTCCATACATAGAAAGGTGATTTCATAAAACTGACTATTCCCGGGCAGGAAGGCAGCTGGGAACATCCTACACCTGCTCTTTAGAAGAGACTGCACTGATACACAACCGGAACACTTGCCCATCTGGCCCTAGTCTGGAAGCTCTTCCTAAAAAAGGGCCTGCCATACAAAAGGGACCTGAATATGTCTGAATGAGAAAGTAAAGCCATCCTTGATGCAGACATTTCATCTCAAATGGTTCAATTTATTTTAAACCACCACCAAACTGTACTTCCTGGATACATAGGAGTCCCAGGACTACTAATTTGATGAGGAGGTATCATTTTGAAGAAGATCTAAAGTTGCAATAGTTTGGAGGCAGTATCATAAGCATACATTGGCCATTCGTCAGGCATGGGGCACACACCTGTCTTCTCAACCCATGGGAGGCCAAGGTAGAGGGCTTTCTCTGAGTCCAAGATGAGTCTGGGGTATATAGTGAGTAGAAAACCAGCTGTAGATAGATACTTAGAAAAACTCTAACTCCAAGAACCAACACCCCTCAAAGAAGGATGGTTACTGGATGGAGTTCTTTAGTGATGATGTCAGGAACCCCCTACCCCAGCTAAGGAGAGCAAGAGAGCAGGGTTTAGAACTCTTCATACTCCTGCCTCAGACATTTTATTGTTATTACAGATGTGCAGTGCCCTGCCCAATTTTGTGACATTTAAAAAATATAATACAACCTCAGATGTGGCATGGGTGAATATGAAGAAAGAAAACCAACATGGACTGAACTTGAGCAGCCTGTAGCTAAGACTCGTTGTCCCAACAAAATAAGAAGGCTGAGAATTCTAATCACAGCAGAAAGTTCAAGGGAAAGTGACTTTAAGAATTTGTCCTTGGGACAATGGTAGGGCTTGGATCTAAACTGCCTTCCAAACCTCACTTGTTGAAGTGTTGGTCCCCATTATACAGTGCTCACAGGTCATTGGATCATGATTGCTTTGACCTCTCCAATGGTGTGATCCACTTGTGAGCTCATAACTTTATGAGCTATTGGAAGGTTGTGGAAACTTCTAGAAGAAGACACTTCTAGAAATTTCAAGTTAGAAGAAGTAAATTTTTTTGTGGGTATTTTGCCTGCATGTAAGAATATGCTCTCTCTCTCTCTCTCTCTCTCTCTCTCTCTCTCTCTCGCTCTCTCTCTCCGTGTGTGTGTGTGTGTGTGTGTGTGTGTGTGTGTGTGTGTGTGTTGCCCATGGAGGTCAGAATAGGGTATCAGATCCCCTGGAACTGAAGTAGCAAACATATGGGAGCCACCGCATAGGTACTAGGAACCAAACCCTGGTCCTTTGCAAAAGCAACAAGGGCTCTTAACCACTGAGCCATCATGTCTGCATCCCAGCACCTAACTTCTTAATAATATGCTTTTATCTTCTGGTTTCTCAAAAACAATATGTATGTATCACAAAACAATATGTATATGTGCATACATGCAGTGTGTATCTTTATGTGCGTGTCAGTCTACCTTAAATGAATATTTCTTTTCATTTTTTTCATCAATGAGGTAAGAATCCTAAAGTAGTATAATTTTATTTATAGATATTCTTATCCTGAGAGTCTTTAATTCTGTACATGATAGAAATCTCCTAATACATTGTTACTAGACCTACCTTAGTCTGGAGACAGGTACAGGAACACCCCTATAATTCCTATACAAAGGCAAAGAATTGCATCAAGTTTGAAATAGCCTGGTCTATATATTTGATCCCTGCCAACCTGGATTATTGAGTGAAACCCATCTCAAGAACAAACAACCACTCAAGTGTAGTGGCATTTCAATTGTATTTTAATAAATAGAAACTGCTTGAAGATCTTAGAGTAAAACAGTCCCACTGGTCAGCCTTACTGACCAGGTTATGGTAACACACACCTTTAATCACAGGAGGCACAATGAGACGCACCTTTAATCCCAGTAGCCACACTAGTTGCCATAGAAATCGGGTAGTGCATGAGTTTAATCCCATTGGTGCACGCCTTTAATCCCAGCCCTAGAGAGGAATATAAAATGGGAGGAGACAGCTCTCACACAGTCTCATTCTGAGATTCCTGGAGGCAGATCGCCATTTCAGACTGAGGTCTAGATAAGAGCCAGTGGCTGGCTTTTTTGCTTTTTAGATCTTCAGGCTGAACCTCAGTTTCTGATCCTAAGTTTTTATTAATCGTGCATCACTCAAACAGTAAGAATTTTATAAAAGAAAGAAAAGTAGTCTTTCCTTTGTCTTCACACACTAAATATCTTCATGTTTTCTCACAGTTGTGCCTTTTTTCCTAGTAGTGTTTTCCTTCACCCTGAAGTGTTTAAGCGTTGTCTGGGGAAGATGTCATTGTGGTAGAAGAACCTGATTTGTTGCCATTTGGCTTTCTCTGTGGCTAGGGGAGAAGTCAGCAGTGATCCCATCAATATCCCATGTGTGTAAATAATGGTTTGGGTGGCATTTTTGAAGGCTTCTGCTTTTATTTGTTACTGCTTGTGAGAGTTTTATAACAATGTTCAGAGATATGGTTATTAATTTGGCTTGAGTTTTCTTCAGGCTCTTGAGCTGTTGTGACACTTGGGCACACATCACTGTTTTCTTAGCAAAGATGTTGGTGTTGGGAGCCAGGAACAGATGAATACAGGAAAGAACCCCTGGCTGGCCTAGATAATGTGGCACTCTTGTTAGTATTTAAAAAACAAAGCTTGTTTTAAAAAAAAATTCCAGGCAGTGGTAGCAAATGCCTTTAATTATAGCACTTGGGAGGCAGAGGCAGGTGGATCTCTGAGTTCAAGATCAGTTGGGTCTACAAAGCGGGATCCACGACAGTGAAGACTGTTACATGGAGAAACCCTGTCTCAAAAAACCAAAGAAAAATATAAACAACATAAACAAACAAACAAACAAATAATTAAATAGCAAAGTTTCTGGTAGGCCTACAGGACCTATGCTAGGCTAAAGATTGTCCCACCCAGTCATATCCACACCTAAGCTCAAATGCACACACATCAGGGGCAGAAGAAAGTGGTAGAAAATTATTTTTAAAACAGAGCATTAAGCCGGGCGGTGGTGGCGCACGCCTTTAATCCCAGCACTTGGGAGGCAGAGGCAGGCGGATCTCTGTGAGTTCGAGACCAGCCTGGTCTACAGAGCTAGTTCCAGGACAGGCTCCAAAGCCACAGAGAAACCCTGTCTCGAAAAACCAAAAAGTAAATAAAAAATAAAACAGAGCATTAATATTTAATAAAGACATCAGCTGCATTCAGGGCAGGAAGGCCTTCATAGCTATTATAATAGCATTTTAGAAAATATGAAATAAAAATAGAATTTAGAATATCTTTGAGCTCTAAGAAGAGATATGAAGAAGTTACGACAAACTCTCATCTCAGTGTTGTGAGATCTGAAAACGAGAAACTGGAGTCGTTGCTATGTATGTCCTTGTACGAATGGGTGCGCTTGCAATTTCTGCAGAAATGGTTGCCCGAATCTACCAGGAATCCTGTAGTCCCCGATGCATGGCTTCACGCTGTATGTGCTCCAGCCTCTAAGGTTCATCTCAGAATGGGCACTGGGCGGGATGAATGCTTCTGTAGTACGATGGCAGCTAGAATTCGTCACTCCATAAACCACAACTGCAGAGATGTGATGTAACTGTAATTCAGCATAGGACATGGAAACACTTTGGTAACTCCTTCCTGGAGTTCTACACATGTATTTTTAAAGTGAGGTTACAATATAGTAGTGTGTTCTATTTAAGTCGGGGAAGCATCTAATCTATTAGACATCTGTATATACAGACCACTACCGTTCGGAAAGCCTTCTCGTCTATTAGTTCACCTGACACAACAGTCCTGTTAGAGAAGTCCTGGTCTCATCTCCACTTAATGAATGCAAACCTCAGAGCACCGAGAGGATGTGGCCGACCTCCACTTGTTCTGTATTAAAGATGATAGCAAAGAATGAATCATGCCAGGCCCCACGATTCACATTGCATTTAATTTTCAACACGAACCAAACAATTCTAAGAGTAAGTCTAAAACTATCCCATATCCCTAGCAACTCAGAATTTCTAGCTCCTTGAAGGGATGGACAAGTTTGTTTGTCTGTTTTTAAATCTAATATTGCTTATCTGTAAGTTTCAGAGTAACCTCATGCCTCTAGTTCGTTATACTATATCATGAAATCAACAAGACAAATAAGAATACTTCCAGTTCAAAGGTGTCAAATATGAAAGTCATGAAATATAAATGATTGGCTTAAGGTTGTATGGTGTTAGGAAACTAGAAATTGTGCCTAGAGCAACTGAACCCTCAGGATAGTCATACAGGAATTCTTTAAGGTTATAATATTTTCTGAAAAAAATCACCCAATTTTCTTTCTTTTCATTGGCAAACATTTGATAGGACATCTCACATTAGGTGGTGACAGTATTTGAAAAACTTAAGTAAAGCTCTTCCAAAGATCATTCTCCCTCAGGAAGAGTCTCATACAGTCACAGCCTAACCTCATTGAGTCTAAGTTCCTTTCTGGCTTCCCAGTGGTTAGGTATGGTTCTCTTACTGAATATATGTATCATTATTTATCATAGCAAGATCATATTTATCAAGATAAAATGTGGCACAGTTTGCATCACCTGAGGAATTCTCAAAGCCATTTATAGAAGTCAGTTTGCTAAATCCATTCTGGAATGAAAGTTACTTCAACACAATTTCTAGGCAGGTTAGAAACTGTTAGTCAGCTCTGTTCTACTCTCTGAGCTCATGATGAGGGTTTTGACAAAACACACATAAATCCTGGTAACTTTGTTGTTATTTATGGCAATTCGTAGGGAGATGAAAATGGAAGAGGCACCAGGACAGAAGAGACAACTGAAAAATCCCCAGATTTTCTTCAGAAACATGCGTTTAGAGGCCAGAGAAGAAGGAGCTTTCATTATAGAGTTCAAATTTTAAATTATTACAAGAACTCAGGACAGAGTGCCTATTGATACTTGAATCACTTCCAACAATCACTAATGAACACAATGAAGAAGGTTCATTGTTAAAGGTATTCTATTAGAATAAGCTTTGGGTTTAGTAAATAATACTTTAATCATCAATTCAGTGGTCCATTATTAAATCATCTTTAAATTTTTGAAAATGATTAATTTCTGGGAAAAAATCAACAAGATAAAATTTAAAACCTAAGGGCATAACTCAATGGAAGAGAGTTTGCTTTGCATATGTGAGGCCCTGAGTTCAAGTCACAGCCCTGTTAATATGCCGTGATTTATCCATTTTTATCAGAAGATAAGCAAAATATCTAGCATCTTTCTATTATATTCAGTCATCTAGAAGAAAATTTGCCTATACTTGTCCAAAAGTTTTTAAGACATATATATGAACAATAACACATGCATATATTAGAATATATAATATGCCATGACATTAATATGTCATTCTCTCCCCTGAAAAGTCTGAAGATTCTTAACAATCTCATTTGAAATCTCAGCAGCCTTTTGGGGTAAAAACCAAGAAACAGACTCTAAAACTTAAAAGGATGTTCAAAAGACCTTGACTCTCCTTGTGTAGTTTGCTGTCTTATTGTGAGACTAGCAATACTTCTCTCTGAGGATTCTACAATCTCCAAATGTTGGAAAAATTGTTGCTAATATGTGGTATTCCAAATCAGAGATAAACCTCAAGAGAGAATTCTGAAATAGCTACTTATTTTCCGCCTAGTCTGGGTAGGCAAACACCATCAATAGCTGGCAGGCAGGCATATTCTCATCTCTGTGCTCAGGGAGTTTAATGCTAGGAATTATGAATGCCAGCAAGTTTAGTTATTTAAATTTTTTAACTAATTCCAAGTGCCTATGATTTGCAGAGCAATGTTATATCTTAATTTCTGTACATCTACAAATGATACCACCATAAAACCAGCATTGCCTGGCACTTGACCATCTAGAAGCAGGTAGGAAACAATGTCTCTGAAATTTCCCAAGAATGTCCCAAGATGCTGATGCTGAAGTCCACTAAGTAAGGTAGGTGGGCAACTAACAGAGTATTGCCAGTTCTAATCAGCGCTGTGTAATTCTCTGAAATACATATATTTCAATCCTATTCTGGGATGAAAAAGTCTGCAGCACAGGACTGTAGAATGTTAGACCCAGGAGACCAAGCTTCATCACCTCCGTTGAGAGATGAAGAAATCTGTGGGGGACAGGCAGGGACCATGGAATCATCTCCTGATTATATATGTATATATGTCCACCAATATTGGATGTGTAATCTTAGAGAGTCTTCATGATTTTCTCACTGCTCTTTTAAATTGGTGAACAACGCCTTCTCTTATGCACATTACATAATTGTTACTCACCAGCTACTGTTTTCCAGTTTGTCTGGGTCATAAACATGAATGAGAACAAACAGAGCCATGCCAGTTCCAAATTAGCTGATACAATTTTATGAGAAATAAATAAATGGATTTTGAACTTTTGGGGGGAATGAGAACCTACACATAATATTTTACTCTAGAAACTGACTTTTGTGGAAGACAGATTGCCATTATTCATCCCCTAAAACATCCCACATCACTGACAAGTGTAGTTAGTGGAGTCCATGGTGTTTAGTCTGGACCACACAGTATCCGGAAACAAGTAGTCACAAGGCCTTCTCAAGAAGGCAGGAAAATGAGCAAGCCCTAACTCAGTCATCAAAGCTGGGTGAGGGAGAAGAAGAAGAATCAGTGTTCAGGGAGTCCATGGTCCAAACTGAAGCACGCAGGACTTGGTACCCCATAGATCTGTAAGTGTTTCCTCATCAGACAGATGCTGTGAGGAAAGAACTCTGCTTGTGAGCTCATCAGAAAGACTCTGGTGGCTGCCTCGATGTACTTGGCTAAGGCTCCCAAACGGTGCTCACTGGTAAACTAGGCACCAAGAGAACTTGGATAATTCCGTCAGCAAAGACACCAGAATTTCAAACTGGAACTCCCAGAAGCACCTTTGTGAACATCATCTCTAGGGGGCAGGAGAAATGGCTCATGGGTTAGGAGCCTTTGTTGTGCTTTCTCTTCTTTCTCAGAACCCATAGAGTGGCTCATAGCTATCCAGGATCTCCAGTTCTAGGGGATCTAGCAACCTCTTATGACCTCTGCAGGCACCAGGCACACATGTGGTACACATGCATACATACATACATACATACATACATGTAAGAAGTTAACATACATAAAACAAAATAAATGAAACTTTAAAAAAAAACTGAAATCAGCTCTACATGTCATCAAAAACCTGAGACAATGGACGGAGAGAAAGGAAGACCCCAAGAAGTCCTTAAAAAATGACATAAACTAAGCCAAGAAGTTGAAACATTAGCATGACTGACACAAACCAGGTAAAATCCTAAGACCATTGAAGATCCCAACTGACCAGCTGGGAGAGCCCGTTTTCCACTTCTATCAGCCCTAGACACATAACAGAAGTTCACCACAGCAATCCGAATCCATTGATTTCCCATTTATGTGTGATAGTTAAGAAGCCAGCCTGCCCATATTCTGAATTTCATATGTAATCTAAAGTTATGCATCATTAAAGGGGCCCCAGTTATCTATAAACATGTATGTTCTTCTTCCAATGAGATAGAAACAATCCATAAAAGCCCTAAATACCCTCATTGTGAATACCATATTTGTCCAATATCAGGTATTATTGCAAAGAACTTTCCAGCACACAGAAATATCAAACAACTGTTACCATCAAACATATAACAGCCAATCCTTGACAAGGACCCATTATAACTGTGTGGAATTTCCTAGGGTGACCTATGTCTAATTTTCACTCTTCCTCCAAAGAGCTGTCTTAGGTAACTGAGGGCTGTTTTAACAAAAAGAGAATAAACAAGCCAACTCATACATAGACATAAATTAAACCACAGTCCTAAAGGCTAAGAAACCCAGCATCAAAGTGCTGCCAGGTCTCACAAGCCCCACCCATCCCCCACCTGGCTTTCTGGCAGCTCCCTTCTTGCCACCCCTCATGGTGGAGGGTAGAGAGTCAGACTTGTGGCTTTTCTTAGAAGAACACTAATTCCAGCTGTGGGGGTTCCACCCTCTCCAATGTTCCCCACACTGTGCTGGCACAGGATTTCTTGCATTTTCTCATTCATCTTTCACTCATTTAGTTTTATGGAACTTCCCTTTCCTGACATGAATGGCTTTAATAGTGCACTTCACTAATTATAGTGAATCCCATTTCCTCTGGGAAAATGAAGAAAAAGCCCTAGACATAATGTAGATAAAATATATCGACAGGCAATGTGGGTGGGAGAAAAATGAGACAAAGATTTTACATTCAAGGTCTTACGGTTCAGACACATGAAGCCATCAAGATATTTTAAGACAGAATTTCATTTGCTTGAATCTCATAATTTACGATGTTAAACTATAGATGACCTTTCCAAAGCAATTAATTTGCTTGCATTGTTAGCGAGAACTAATGAAGTTTCATTATGTGTGCATACTACAGCTTTTAAAGCATACATCCAAGCAGATTAAGAAGTAATAATAAGCACCTCTCTTTGCCATCCAGCCACAGCTTGTTTGCAATCCTTGCTTCCATTAGCCAAGCCCAAGGTTACATAGGCCAGGCTGCCTGCAGCCTTAACGAGGAGCAGGCACCCCCGGAAGGCTTTAATTGAGCTGATTGGGATTAGCAAGTCCACGAACATCACCAAAGCTTTGATTGTAACAAGCAAAAATGCAAGTGGGGGGGGCTACACAAAGAGTATTTTAGGGAAAGCAAGATACAAAGGAAATTTTCTACACCAAAGAATTTGGCTAGCAACATGGTAACCGATGTTTCCAGAAGGTCAAACAGGCGGTTCATCTAGACTCTACACCTTCATTTCATAATTTCTACATTTAATAGTAGTGATGTGGCAGATGGTGGGCGATGTTGATGTCAGTGGGGGATCGTGTCACACAATAGAATTATGGGCAGTGAGAGGAAAGTGCCCAGTTCTTCCTCCACACATTACTGGGGTCCTTAAGCAATTTGTGGCCAACACCTTCTCTCCAAACTAGTAATATTCCTTTCTAAGGACTATTTCAAATAATTGAAAAACACTTAAAATTTCCCCTAGAATTCTGTGTTTGTGGAATAGCAAACATGGCTGACATTCTCCTGGGTGCAGTATCAGTGAGGCTTTACCTCTTCTGTTCCATTGTGGTTGAGGGAACCTAATACCTGCTACTTGTGAAAGCCACACCTGTCTTCAGAGTGACAGCCAAATTTACACAGTACAACTTTACACAGCATTCGCGCTTTAAAATCCCAAAGAAACTCAGATCAGATGTAGGTAAGGGAAGAAAGTGGGGGTGAGAACATTAGGGGTTTTTTTTTTAATGCTTTTGTCTTGAGTTTCAGTAAGGGTGTGCAGACCTTCTGCTAACGCTTAATTCTCTGAATTCTGCCTGCCTTATCCCTCTTTGTAAAGATTAAAGACAGCCATGGGCCGGGCGTTGGTGGCGCACACCTTTAATCCCAGCACTCGGGAGGCAGAGGCAGGCGGATCTCTGTGAGTTCGAGGCCAGCCTGGTCTACAAGAGCTAGTTCCAGGACAGGAACCAAAAGCTACGGAGAAACCCTGTCTCGAAAAATCCAAAAAAAAAAAAAAAAAAAAGAAGAAGAAGAAGAAGACAGACATGGATGTAAAGCAGAAACCACACTGTCTCCTTGGGGTCACCTTTGTCAAGACCTTCTATCGCTTTCTGGGCAGGTAGTAGCAGATTTTTAAGGAGTCAACCAGCACATCCTCAACACACTCTGGCCTATGTAACCTTGGGCTTTGCTAATGGAAATCCTCCCTAAGTGAGCATCTCAATGGGAGACCCGAGTAAACCACCCTCAAAGGATCAATACCTTCAAGGATTAGGACAGGTACAGGAGTGGCTATTTGAAAAGCAACTCCCTTGGCACCTCCAATTATGCAAGGGACTCAACATAAAACAAAGAAAAACCAACCTACAATTCACAATCCCAGAGAACCTAGATAACGAGGAGGACCTTAAGAGAGACATACATGGATCTAATCTACATGGGAAGTAGAAAAAGACAAGATCTCCTGAGTAAATTGGGAGCATGGGGACCATGGGAGAAGGTAGAAGGGATGGGGAAAGGAAGGGAGGAGAGCAGAGAAAAAATATATAACTCAATAAAAACAATAAAAAAAATTTAAAAAGACACTGGCCAAAAGAAAACTAACTTAGTGGTTAATGAAAGATATCTTCCCAAAGATCTGAGATTGACAGAAAACCATGGAAGTCAGTAAAAAAAAAAAAAAAGAAAAGAAAAAGAAAGAAAGAAAGAAAAAGAAAAAAATCCTACTTACCCTGGCTCTTTATGGGATACTTTGTTGCAGTTGCAAGGGTTTTGAAAAAGCAAGGAGATTTCTTTATTGAAATTACAATAAATACGCATTGCACGGATACTATGCCAATGAACTAGGAAAAATCACAGTTGTTTCTAAAAGGTCTGGCAGACAAGAGGGATTTTTCAAGTGGAACAAAATTACTATCGACACAAAGGTACCTTTTATATATCCTGTAATTCTGAATCGCACACTACTACACACAAAGTTGGAGCCCTTAACCTACCCCACTCCTTGCCCCTTCTTTGCACTGCCTGGCAAGAGAGGACTTAGGTCACTCTGGAGAGATCCCAAATACCCAAAGGCTGTAGGAGGAATGTGGACCTGTGACTGCCATCCCATTGTTGCCATACCTGATATCCTTAGGGTCCCTTTCCAACCACTAAGGACTCATTCCATGAGGATTCTTCGATGGGAATTACAAAGCATAACTTGTAAAGTGTCAATCAAATACATTAACACTTTATCTCGAGAGTGTCATACCTGGAGCCACAATGTCTTGTGACTGAGGGCTGCCAATAACTCATGGGCACTGTCAACACTGACAAGGCTCTGGGGAAGTCTGTTTCACCTGCCCCTGGTACACAGCTCTTTAGGAACAGATATGTGTGAGGTTTGGAGCAAAATGAGAGACGAGTTGACCTCTCAATAAGTAGTTCAAATCATGGCCCCGTCTCACATTGTGACTATTGTTAGATGCAGCATAATCACAAAATCGCAGAGTTCAAAATATACACGCTAGCTATTCATTCCCCAGGGGCCTCCCTTCATCCTGTCTCTTCCAATTTCTAAAGAGAGACGGTGCCCTTCTTCAAGACAGTCATAGCTGTGAGTAGCCTTGGTCTTTGTTTTGTTTTACTTTGGTTTGGATTGGTTTTGGCTTTTTTAACATTCAATTTATACTTCACTAGGAAAAGCAATGTAATATTTGTTTCATCTATTTTAAAATATCTATGAAAAGATAAGTGTTGGGTTTGGTTTTATAGAGTCTGACTACATTTATATTATAAATTCCCCAGGAATATAAAAATAAATAAAATAGCATCAACAAGACAGAGATGGTGTATTTCCAACACTCAAGAGGCCAGAGCAGGAATATTGTGAGGCATCCCAGGCTATGCAATGATACTATTTTTTAGGGGAAGAATGAAGGAAGGAGAAATGGAAATAGATGAAGTGGGAGAAAGGATGGAGGAAGATACCAAGGTATTAATAGCTTATATGGGCACATTCCTACAGTTTTTTCACCTGCTTTTCCCAATGGTCTTGGCATTGGCAAGCAGCTGACCAATTAGAAACTGGACTTCTTACAGGAATGGCTCTAAAATGTACAGTGATAGCTGGGAAGGTAAAAAACAACAGGGCTGCACCCTGGCACCTGTCTGTCTTCCTTTGTAAGAATGCTAAGTAAGAGCATTTATATCCACCAGCCAATGTCTATCAGCTACACAGGGGCAGAAGAAGCCAAATTGGTCTGAACCACTTGGGCTCGATCACCCTAAGCCTAGGACAGTGGTTCTCAGCCTTCCTAATGCTGTGACCCTTTAATACAGTTCCTCATGCTGTGCTGACCCCCAACCGTAAAATCATGTTGCTGCTCCTCCATAACTTTTTCATAACATTTTGCTACTGTTATGAATTGTAATATAAATTTTTGATATGCAGCGTGTTTGATGTGGGACGCAAGGAGTCACAGCCTACAGGTTGAGAACCGCTAGCCTAGGAGGTAAGCTTTGACAGCAGATGGAACTGTGTGAAAAACCACTCTTTAATGCCCCCTCAATCAGAAGATGTTACAGGTGTTTGGGAGGTGAAGAGGCACAAATGACCCAGGAGAGAGAAACAAACCCCCACCAGCAGCCCCATGGAACCTGTGTTCCCCAGACTGCTGCAGATCTTGATATTACAGACTCTGAGGGTGTAATATCAAAAAGAGATGCTCTGGCTTGAATGCTTTGAGTGCAACAGACACTGCAGCAGGAACACTTCAGAAGCCACAGAACTCAGAGCACTCCATCACCCTAGCTCCCTGTTGGCTGACATGTCCGTCCTGCTATACCGCCTTATAATAAACAGCAAGTAGATCAACACAATAAGTATGGAATGATTTTTATCCATGATACAGAAGTGATGGACGGTCAAGTGCAGGGACCACACATACAGCAGGAGATACAGGAAGGCTCATGTGTAATGAAGACCTAAAATCAAAGATCAATAACACACATGCCTGGTCTTCTGGAAAACTCAGGAGAACCTCACATGGTCCAACTTCAAGGTCCCTTCCTTGCCCAGGGTCTTCCTCAAAGAAGGGCATACAACTATTACTTGTCTCTGATTGGTGACCTTCTACTCCCTTCCTGCTGTGAATGTGTTCAGACAACTCAGTCATATCCCAAAGTGCCTCTTCTCTATTCCTGCCACCCACTCAGCATCCACAAGCAGTCACCATGTGGCACTATCTGATACGGAGTCCTCATCCCCAGGCTAGAAAGATACAGAAAGATGCTGCTGAAGTCCTTTGCCCAGTGCTGGGTGTTAGGTGCTGGTTGTTTGACTATCCTTGTAACCCTCACCAATGGTTGAAGAGAAGGCAGTAGAGACAGACTCCTACACCAACAAGGGTAAACTGTGAAGCTGATCCCGAGGGAGCACAGAGTTGTAAATGTCATCCAGAGGAGTGGGGAGGCAGTAGAAGCCAGAACCCATGAGAGGAGGTCAGAGAAGCCCACGACGCAGAGTCCAGACATGAAAGATGGGCTGGGAACAGTAATGAGTTATGGTTAGGTCAGGCAAACATAACTAAGGCAGCCTTGGACCAGTTACAGACACAGGGACTGCAGCAGATATAAATGAGTCAATGGGCACTCAGCCTCAAGCGGGGGGGGGGGGGGGAGAACAGAATTCAGATTGCTCAGATTGAATCATGAGGTAAAAATATTAGCAGGCAGGTCACCTTGATCCCAAGTCATCTGAGACATTGGCTGGAGCAATTTATATTCACCTCCTTCCTCTCTCCCGGCCTTTCAATAAACAAGACAGACTTATTTCCAGGGAAGGGAATTGAATGACAGAGGGAGCCTGAGGGGCACTCAGGAAGAATTGTGAGCTGTGAAAAATTCTGAATCCTTCTTGGGGTTAGGGAGCCTCGGAGCAGAGGGCATTACTGGCCATATTCTCGCCCTTATCTCATTCTAATCACATGGCTGTCCCCCAAGATTAGCACCACGTTCAGGAGGCTGTTATTCTCCTATTTTCAATACTATTTTACAGTTCCTGGGCACAGCTCTGGTATCGTGCCAGGCCTCCCTGGTTTTTGAAGTAATTGGAAGTACCTCTGTGGATGAAACTGTAGCCCCTAGGACTGGAGGGCTGATGCTGTCAAGATCTTATACTCCTTTCGTTCTCCAATTTCTGAGAGTGGCTTTTGTCATCCTTCGTTTGGCTCTGTAATTGCTGAAACTTTTCCATTCTTTCACCTCTAATTTAAAAGCTTGGTCCAGTTCTCAGTACAATTGGATCTTCGTTCGTTTCTCTCACTTCCTCACTGGAGCCAGGCCTGCTTCACGGGAAATATCATCCTCCCCTTAGCGCTCCTGGCAGAGCGGTTTCAGAATCCCCATGGACCAGAATCCATGATCAACTCCATCATACAAACCGCCACAGTGTTTACACACACCCTCTAGGATACTTTAATCAATTCTAGATTACTTATAACATCGAATACAATGTCAGCGCTGTGGCATGGCTATTATATTGTTCAGGGAATAATGACAAGAATCATCTGTACCGGTTAATACAAATGTAGGTTTTGCTATGAATATTTTCAATCCGCAGTTAGTTGAACCCATAGACATAGGCCCTATGGACTTGGGGAACAGAACATGTTTACTAAGGTTTCTGTGAGGTCCTCTGTATTCTCCCATGATCTCAGGACTAGCATCAACATTTGAAGTACTCAGTCATTCAGTCACTTCACTAATATTTGCCGGTATATGCCATACCTAGTACTTGCTAAGAATTGGTAAGAAGTTTTAAGGAAGTAGTGAAGAATGGTTTGGAGGTGTGGAAGTGAATTCTCCATCTGGATATCAAATGGGTCCACAAAAATGTGTTAGCTTTCTGCAACAGTAACAAATAGAAATTTCTGTCCATTAGGAGCCTGGGGTCCGGTTGCTTTAGGCAGTGGAACATGACATCAGGACTGTGTAGGAGAGGAATATGTGGGGAAGCCCACAGTTTAGTGCTCCATAGTGGAGGTAGGTCTGGGGTCCCACAGTCTAACTCAAGGGGATGCATCCAGTGACTTGAAGGTCACCCATAGGGACCAACTCTTGAAGGTCCAACCTCTTCCCAACAGGACCACCATGGGGAAGCAATTCTTCAATACGAGGACACATGGACATTTGGGAGACACAGATTTAAACAACAGCAAATACTAACACTCTCTTCCTTTACCTAGAACCCCTCCCTCTTAGATCTTGGTTCTAGGTTGATATTTAGAATAGAGGACCTTGCTCAGGGTCTGCGCTCTCATTGAGGAAACGTAGCTTGAATCTGCATAAATTGAAAAACCAGGAGCCTTTGCTTTTGTCTCCAGGTTTGACTGGGTACTTGCCACTCCCCCAAAGCATCCCTCTGCACCTATCCTCCATCTGACTTCCCCCTCATTAGCATACGAGATAATGGTGCCATGATGCTTTGATGTTTTTATCCAGGTCTGCCATTGTAACCCCATTACTCTCTGTAGTTGTCCTCTTCCTCCTTTGCCCCGTGTGATCCGTGCCACATGTATTTCTAAAGATATATTAATAATTTGGGAACTTTTCCCTCTCTGTTCCAAGTGCCCACAACTTAGAAGACTTGGCCCTCTGTAGACTCATTTCTGGGTTTTAGGCATTTTGAGGGCATTGTCGACTTCACTCATTTCTTTCCCTTCTTATCGCTGTCTCCCTCCTTGGAAATTCCAGCGATCACATCAGCACCCCAGGCATCTTATCTCCCCTCCCCTCCTTATTTGCCTTTTATTATTCCTCAGACGATTCCTCCAACTTTATCTCTGAATTCTTCAGCTTCTGTCTTAGCACACACTTTAGGATTCCGCTCATTCTTCACAGCCCTCTGATTTTCTTCTCAGCACAGACTCTTCTATTATGTCTCCCAGGCTTCTGGAGGCATTCTCCTTTCGATGTGTGTTAGCTTTCCTGTTTACACGTTTGAAACTTTAACTGATGCATTTGAGGATGC
Organism: Microtus pennsylvanicus; assembly: GCF_037038515.1. NCBI lineage: Eukaryota > Metazoa > Chordata > Mammalia > Rodentia > Cricetidae > Microtus > Microtus pennsylvanicus. Next base: position 94,431,545 of record NC_134588.1, read on the forward strand.
GTGCCTTTTTATACTTGATCTCAGGCAAAAAGACTGAAAAGAGGATGTACCTTTTACTGTAGGGGCTGTTCTAAAATGTTTGATTTTTAAATATTTCTAATGTTGCTCATATTAGAAATGAAGATGCTGTAAAGCTGACGAAACCATTGTGTGCACTGACAGCCTTTTCGAATGGGAGTATGGATGTTGCATGATGGAGAAATGAGAATTCTCCTTTTCTCCCTCCCTCTTTCTCTCTCCTCCTCCACCTGCCTCTTTACTAAGACACCTGCAAAGTCACTGTCTAGTCTTTTTCTCTTACAGAGAAGGCTCACCAAACCAAACGGCATTCTGGGAGTTGGCTGGAAGCAAACGTGGGCTCCACAGCTCAACAGACAGACATTAGCTTTGCTCCATCTCCAGCCCTGTGTCACTCCTCAACCCCAAGCTGGTCCCCGCAGGCTTGATCCTGCTAACATCGGGAACAACAGAATTCTTCACTGTGGGAGGCCGTTCTGTTCATTGGAAGAAGTCTAATAGAGCCCTGGCCTCCCCGCCAGAGAAGCCAGGAGCACCATGAAGTGTGGCAACCCAAAATACCTACACACATTGCCAGATGTCCTGTGGGATGGGCTTCTGGGTTCTACAAAGGCTAAAATGGTTCTGTTCTGTGCCTCCAGTTCCAGAGTTTTAGACTCCCCCAGAGACAAAGCAGGGATACTACTGGAGCTCAAGGAGAGAGCATGAGGGTCAGACCATGATCTGCACAGATTTTCCCACAACTTGCCACATGTGCGATCCTGATTGTAGGAGACATCAGAAGTCCCTAAGCACAGAAGGCCAGGGGGTTGACAAAGTGCTGGTCAGTGGTAGCCAGCAGCAGGTCAGGTTCAGCTCTCCCTCTCTGCTAAGGCTGCTTCCATTCATCAAACTCTAGAATGTAAAAATGTGTGTCATCACTGGTCCACTCCGAATTCTTCCTCATTGATGGTCTTGGCTTTTATGCCTTGCACTAGCATTTACGTGGTCCTCCGGAAAGAAGCAGAGACAAACCATGCATTTATTACTTCCAAATCTGAACTGTCACTTTGCATGTTTGAGTAAGTAGTTTGTTGCTTGTTTAGATAAACACATGAAGACATCTTTCAGTCATTACTCTACAGATTCTGAGTGGGACTGACTGCCCATGCTATATATTAGTCTCTCCTAACTTAGCAGCAACTTATCTTCTGTTCCCAGATTAGATTTAAGAGTGTAAGGAAAATGGAAGAGTTGGCACACCTTTGGGTCTCTTTAAAAATCTGTGAATTTCTTAGCACACTCTCAAAAGTTAGTATAAATACTGTTTTCCCCCTTTAAAAAAAATTGTATCTGAATTTTTCTTTTCGAAAATTTCTTCCAGGGTTGAGGATGTAGCTTAGTTGATAGAGAGCTTACCCAGCATGTCTGAAGCCCTGGATTCAGACTCTAGGACAACATAAATCAGGTGTGATGATACACACCTACAATCCCAGCAGTTGCTATTTATTTATTGGTCCTGGTATTTGAAAACTAAGACCTCCATAATGTTAACCACACAGGGTACCATTGAGCTGCATATTCCGTGACTGCACATATTTTTTTAAATCATGGTAGGTTTTATTAGGTTGCAAGAATAGAAATATAATTAATTATCACATACTTTGCTAAATATGTCCCAAGAATAATTGTGAGTAGTATATACTTAGCTCTAGTGTCCATATGTCCATAGTGATATTGAGGAAAAAAAAGATTAAGAAAACATATAAAAGAAAAAAGTTAAAAATAAGTTGAAAAATAAAGATGAATCCAGTGTGGGGGTGATCTGCATGTCTTCAGCCCATTAATACATCTTCTCTATCTAACGGCTTCGTAAGCAGTATCCTTAGACTCAGAGGTTTTTAAAAACTAATCAAATACTCATCTCTAAATCCATAGTGCATTGCAGCTCTCCTCCCTCTTCGGAGAGGCTTCTTTTTGTAGCAGACAGCTCTTTGTACAGAGACCCACAACTGGTCAGGCTGTGAGGAATGAGGAACTAAAGAGTGTGTAGCTCTAAATGAGGCATCCACATCACACCCCTCTTCCAGCATGGCTCAGGGAACATTGCAGAAGAGGGAGAAAAAGGATTGCAAGAGACACATATTCGGGGGACGGGAAGTGCTGTGAAATAGTGGCTTGTGGACAAGACAGGGCTGCTCCACTTAGGAACTCACAATGGCCGTGACACCTACACAGTATCAGCCCAGTAAAATATCCAGCATAGCTATGGGGAGAAGCTCACAAAGCTCAAGCCCTAACTGAGGAGTTTTGACAGTCGAAGGCTATTCAGGTAGGGAAGTGGTCCAGTGTGTGATCTTACACCTATGTATGTAGACACATAGACAGCAGTGATTAAACTCCATGGGCTATGAAAGAGGATATGAAGTTGGGAGGGGGACATGTGGTGGGAGGACCTTAGAGGAGTTGCAAGAGGAGTGGATGTTTGATATCCTTAAAGTGCATTGTATATGTGTATGAATTATTAAAGAATTAGTAAGAGATATACATTAAAAATAAGCTATGGTTTTTGCACCGTTGCCTAGGCAATGCAGGGGTGCATTCCACAGCACTGTACATCCTCGTGGCCATTTAGGACTGTGGACTAAAAATTGGCTGACAAATGTGAAATCTTATACAGTTGAATTAAATATAGCGCATTCTTTCTGGGCTGCTCTGCTTTTGGCAAAGTAACCAGTGGTAAAGTGAAAGGAGTTGAACAACACATAGGAGGATAAAAATTGTTTTGAAAAATAAGCCCAGAAGCTGGAGAAATGGCTCGGAGGTTACCAGTGATTGCTGCTCTTGCAGAGGATCTGAGTTCTGTTCCCAGCACTCATGGAGGTCATCCCACACCTTCCTATAAACTCGAGATCCAAGGAGTTCAAGGCCCTCTTCTGGCCTCCATGGGCTCTTACACTCATGTGCACATACCAGGCGCGGATATACATGTCAGCACATGATTAAAAACAAAAGTGAATCTTCAAAACTAATAAACTCAGAGGCATAGAATGTTACAAAATTGGTTAATCCGCTTCATTTTCTTCAGAATCGTGCTTCAACCTCAACTCCTCTTGGTGGCCTGGTGTGGCAGCCCTGGCTTCTCCACTGGCTCCACTTATTTTACCTGCCACTACCCTTACCCCCTTCCGCTAACCCTGGGTTGCCTGTGGCTTTCCTTCTCCCGTGACACTGAATTTCTAACTGAAATTCTTTGATTCACTGGTGTGATGGCTCTTCTTGGGTGTCAACTTGACTAAATTTGGAATAAACTACAATCCAGTAATGCAGGGCACACCTATGAGAGAGTTTTGGCTTGGTTTGAGCTGTGTGAATGTATTTCCAGTCCAGACCTTTGAGGTAGGAAGAAGCACACCTTTAATTCAGTTCCTAAGGTGGAAAGAAACACTCTGGACCACTCCTTCTGCTTGACATCTATGTAAGGACATAGAAGGAGGAAGCTTTTTCTCTGTGTCTGCTTACTGTTGCCTTGCTAGCACATCCATGCCTTCACGGATATTAGAGCCTACTTCTTCAGGATTCTAGAATCTATTAAAGACCAGCTGAGACGAGATCCAGCCCTGTGGACTGATTCACAGCCAGGCATTGTTGGATGAGCTAGACTACAGCCTATAAGTCATTCCAATAAATCCCTTCATAAACACAATATACACATGTATATTATATATGTGCATATTTATTATACATACGTATATTATTTGCGTGTGTATTAAATATAAATACATGGAGAGAAAGATATAACTTTAGAGAATCCTGACTAATACAACTGGGGTCAGGTTGCATGAGCTGTCAATCTTTAACACAAATGTGATGATGAATATTGGCTATCAGCACGACAAGATCTAGAATCACCTAGGAGGCAAATCTCAGGGCATGTCTGTGAGGGAGTTTTTAGATTAGGTTAACTGAAGGGGAGCAACAGACCCACTCTAAATATGGGCAGCATCCATACAATAGTCACATCGATCTCTTTCTGCTTCCAAAGGACAGACCCAAGGTGACCTGCTGCTTCACACGCATGCTGCCCTGTTTTCCTGACCATGACAGACTGTGCCTTCAAAGTATGGAGCAAACTAGACCCTTCCTTCTTTAAGGGGATTTGTCAAGTGTGTTTTCACAGCAACGAGATAAATAACCAATTCCACAAACTAATCTCATGCCCTTGATCTGACTAGCATTGTATTTTAAATTAGATATGAGGAACAATGGAAACGCATTTGTTCCATCAAACTTGGGATACATAAATAATCTTGAAACTTGGACTTTCTAGAGGTCTTTCAGTTTGAGCATTGCAAATCATCCAGGACAACATTTTCTCTTAAATCTATTCCAACTCATTTTAAACAGACCGACTTTAAGCCATACTCTCCTGGCTTACATGGGAACCAAAATAAATCTCTCCTGATAGCCTTGGACAGTAGACTGACAACTCAGTGATGAGTGTGTGCCTTAGTTCAAAGTTTAAAGAGAACAAGCCCCAGCTGGAGCTCTGGTTACATGTGCTTTTCTCTGTTCAGAGGTGGGTATCACCTTATGTCACAAGGCATACAGAGGATCTGACATTCAGAATGACTTTGAAGCAGCGTGCATGGAAATAAAGCTTCCCGCTTCCTACCAGACACAAGCGCTCTTCTGCACAGCCCCCATTTAAAATATCACTGCCACAGCTGAAATATTCATCTTAGTTAAGACCTACATAGAAAGTCAACCTGTGTATTTTCTGCTGGTGGGAACCTACACAGCTAAAAATGTCTCCTTTCCAAATGTGAACTAAAAAGTCCAAAATTATAAACAAGTTTCATAACCTTTAAAAGTGGGAAGAACGTTCCCAAGAATGAGCTCATGGTCTTAAACCTTCCTGATGTACTGGACCAGGAGAGATGGTGTCATATGAGAAATAAGGAAAGGAATGTGTGCAGAAGTCCAGCTTTTTTGCCTTAAGAAAGAAATTAAGTGTCAACCCAAGCAGATCTCACCAAAGAATGTCCTGCACTCTCCCGTGGCTTTGTATAGTATGACATGTGCAATGTTTCTGGATGAATAATTCTATGTGTCAACTTGATCAGGTCACAAATATGCCCAGAAATAGATATTGTTTCTGGAATAAGAGGAGATGATGGAAGAGATTGACATAAGAAACAGTAGGCCAATCCCCTTAGTGGGGGTGAGCTTCATCTAGTTCCTTGGGCTCCTCAATATCACTCAAAATCCTAAACAATTTTTGGTGACTCAAAATATTCAATCAGAAAAACTCTAAAAATACAAATTTACAAATTCCACATTTCATTCCACTTTGACTAGCATGATGAAGCCTCACAGAGCCTTGTTCTGCCCCAGGGCAGTGTGAGTCAAAATTTTGTCCAAAATATTCATGCTACATACACCACCCACCCATTGGTGACATCACAGCCACTACAGGTAGCAAACCGACTCTAGTAATATCAAAGTACTTGTGTTCAAAATCCTTTATTTTGCTTAACAATGACCCCAAAGTACAAAATTAGAAACTCTGGAAATTCATATTTGCGGAAGTCCAAACAAAATAAGATATTTTGAAAGAGAGATTACATTCATAAAATTTTAGATAAAGTAGATTACTGATATCATCCTATTTCTAATTATTGTTAATCTTATTATGTCTAATTTATGTGTACTATATGGATACATATACATATAGACATATAATAAGAGGTTTATATGATATCATGTGTGTGCTATTGCATCTGTTCCTCTGCCCAACTTCTGATGATGGTCTACTCAAGGTCACATGTGGCCTCATCCCTGTTGGCTTCTCTATTTCCTACCTTTCCTTTAGGACTTCTTACTCTTCCCCTTGAGAGATTTTGTACTTGTGCTATGAGCTTGAGTGTCCTCGTGACAGTCTGTTGTAATTTATGGCTTCTACTCGAATGACAGTATCCTACATGGGCTGCTTTTGAAAAGTCCAATCCGGAAAGCATTCTGACCCCCACACAGGCAGTCTTCTAACTGCTGTTTTGTTTTCTTCTGGATGGGTTTGGAGTTTTTTGAGATGAATTCTCACTATGCAGTGGAGACTAATCCGTAACTCACTGTGTGGCCCAGGCTGTCATGGGAGCTTAAACTCCTGCCTTAATCCCCCAAGTGCCTGAAATACAGGCATGAGCAACCACATTGAGGCCCTTCCCAGTCTTTCTCTCTCTCTCTCTCTCTCTCTCTCTCTCTCTCTCTCTCTCTCTCTCTCTCTCTCTCTAGCGTTATTCCCAGGGTTTTAATTCTCTGTCATCATTACTTCAAATATTTTTTCTCACCTCTTTCTTAACTAATAGACACAGATGTTACCTATGATTCATCCAGTTTGTGCTGCTCCCAGTTTTCAAGAAGCCTTGTTTCAGCTTTGCAGTCCTTTTTCCTATGGTTTATCTGTTCCTTTTTTTTTCCACCTTAAGTAAATTTTATTTCACAGAAGAAATGCTAAGCGGACACACTTACTACATGCAATCATCATATTGCTTGTGATAGTTATGCCTCATCTAATGTTCTAGACTTATTTGTTTCTTGATGGTAGTATCGGACTGTGAGCCCAGAGCTTCATGCAAGCTAAGTAGGTGCTTACCTCTGAGCACTTCCTTCAATTATGTGGTAATTCCTATTCCTCCTTCAAGTCTGCCGAGGCTTTCCTCTGCAGTCTATTGTCTACGATTAGATGCATTAGAGGACAGCCCTTTTTTACACTCTGTTTAATTTCTAATATAACCCTTTGATAGTTTTATCTAGTCTCTATCTTTCTGCAGAGATTAGACTAGATGATAGATTAGAAAGATAGATAGATAGATAGATAGATAGATAGATAGATAGATAGATAGATATAGGAAATGTACTTTTCAGCCCACCTGTCTGCTTCTTCTGGGTCATCCTTTTCATCCACATTTTGATTGCTGGTCCTGAGTGCCTTGGTCAATAATGCTCTCTCAACACTACTACCCAAGGTCTAGCCTTTAGGGGCACCACCATGCCCTCTGTGAATGCCCTTATTACTTGAGTATAATTACTCTGGTTGCTTCAACTCCTCACAATACAGGGCTTTTGCGGGACACCGAATAAAGGTCATGATACCTAGGAAGAATTTCTCTTACCTCTTGTACTCAGGTTTTGTATTGAGTGGCCTCCTGTTTTATAGATAAAAATGATTCCTCATGTCTCAGTAAGAAATTAGCTAATCAGACAGATTTTGTTTTACTTCTACCATTCAGTGTAATACCTCTGTATATTTGATGAAAAAACATAGCAGGTAGAAGATGTTTTGCTTCTAGAGTCTCATTCCTGCCTTATCTATTCTAGATCTTTCTTAACTAGCCCACCAAGAATAAACACTACCTACAGAAACAACTTTTCACCTTTTGGAATTGAGTTAGTTGTGTCTGAAAGTCCAGGCTTTCTACGTTGGAAAGGCAGAATGCTGTGTAGCAAGTGTCCTGTATCTAATGTCAGGACTGATGTGCTGATAGTCTCCTTTAGGAAGTGGAAGATTCTGCAGAATCTCATTCCTCTGCTGTCTGAGCATCTGATGAGGAACCGGTAGGTGTTGCCCATACGGTCGGAGTGTTCTTGGGAATAACAGTACTAAGTGAGCACTGAAGTGCCTGACACTGACCAGGCCAGAGGCTCCTATAACAAAATCTCCCCTGAAGCTTTTCAAAAGGTGAATAAAACACAAGTAACAACTCTGAGTCACAGCAGTAAAAAACAAGGACTTCTTGAATTTTGCATACAAATGGATGGAAATAGAAAACACTATCCTGAGTGAGGTAAGCCAGACCCAAAAAGAGGAACATGGGATGTACTCACTCATATTTGGTTTCTAGCCATAAATAAAGGACATTGAGCCTATAATTAGTGATCCTAGAGAAGCTAAATAAGAAGGAGAACCCAAAGAAAAACATATAGGCATCCTCCTGAATATTAACCTTCATCAGGTGATGAAAGGAGACAGAGACAGAGACCCACATTGGAGCACCAGACAGAAATCTCAAGGTCCAAATCAGGAGCAGAAGGAGAGAGAGCACGAGCAAGGAACTCAGGACCAGGAGGGGTGCACCCACACACTGAGACAATGGGGATGTTCTATTGGGAACTCACCAAGGCCAGCTGGCCTGGGTCTGAAAAAGCCTGGGATAAAACCGGACTTGCTGAACATAGCAGGCAATGAGGACTACTGAGAACTCAAGAACAATGGCAATGGGTTTTTGATCCTACTGCACGTACTGGCTTTGGGGGAGCCTAGGCAGTTTGGATGCTCACCTTACTAGACCTGGATGGAGGTGGGTGGTCCTTGGACTTCCCACAGGGCAGGGAACCCCGATTGCTCTTCGGGCTGATGAGGGAGGGGGACTTGATTGGAGAAGAGGGAGGGAAATGGGAGGCGTGGCGGGGAAGAGACAGAAATCTTTAATAAATAAATAAATTAATTTAAAAAAAACAACTCTGAGTCATTTTACCCATCCCCATCCTCACACAGCTTCTATGATCCAGTGGCACTGGTGCCGATACAGACGTTACAGAGAAAAATCAATGCAGTCTATACAAATCTAATTGGGATGTTAGCCACAAAAGAAAAGGCAAAGTCTAATGTATTTATGTAGAAAACATAGAAATTACGTTAGAACTCTTTTAATGAAAGGGTTGAACAGGTTTACTGCATATGACTTTTCCAGATTTCAGATGCATACAATTATACTACAAGACGCTCTCCTTACTGCCCAGAAGGGGTTTTCAGTTACTCTCATCATTTGTTCCCAGTCCCATGACTGACTGTGGAAAATCACAAGCCTTCGTTTCCCCCGTTTGCATGAAACTGAGACGTTACGCTGAAGAATCTGTATCATCCCCCTTGTCAATATGTGCTTTCAGATCCCATCACAGCCAGGGCACACAGAAGGCATTTCCTTATACAGGCTCGATTGATTATTCAATTTAACTTTAGCTACGTAAACACACTCCTATATCATCTAAATAGCTGCCTGGTTTTACGGAGAGAAAGGAGATGCAAGCTTCAAAAGGTTCTGTGTACTGCGGGAACTGACGGCATCAAATACTATCAGCAAGAGAGGGCTGGCTCAGCAGCCGTCTTCAGACCTCTCTGGACACAGCCAGCCTACATTCAGCTCCAGTTGAGAGAGCAAAGTGGATCGTTAATTAGGAAGGGACTTTGGATTTGGCCACAACTATCCGTTAATATTGACAGTCCTGTCATGGTGTTTCAGTCTGGCCCTGGACAAACACTGCCCAATGAGCACCCATTAGTTCAGAAAGTTTTTTTTTTCAACCTGAGGAAAGTTAAGACATGGTACGAACAGTTTGTACAATGAGACATTTGCACTTATAAAAACAAACGTTCATGTTAAAACACATCCTGACCAGGTTACTTGGTTGCATTGGGAATATGCGGTCTTCCTGTCTGAACTCTCTGGGAGCTGAAGCTATTGACTGGGTCCTTTAAAAGTCTCCCTGGTAGAAAACGCTGGCCACCCTGGAGAGTCTCCTGGTCTCTGCAGTGGCCATTAGGATCAGCTGGCAGATCTCTACTAATGATCCTCAGAGGGGAAATCAGCCATTAGGCGCAAACAGGGTATTTACCCGTGTAAACTTGCCAGGGATCTCCTCCGTCGGTGATGTCATGGAGGCCTACTTTGACAACAAACGCAAGGGAATCAAACAAGTACACCAGCTTGTAACCAGCCAGGGTGCAAGCTCTGTGCCACATTCCAGGTAGAAAGGATCATTTGGTTCTACGTGCGCTCCTCAAAGAGTAACAGCAGCCAACAAGCTCAAACCAGGCATAAAAGCTGAAGCAGAAGCTGCCTGTCAAAGACTTAGTCATTTGGCACTTTTCATGAATCGAAGTAGGTGCCTCATACTGGCTTGTGTGGGTTGCATCAGCTGCAAGAGGTCGTGCTGATGGCTGGGAAGGGTGCGATCGGATCTGACGCAGAGGCCCATCAATTAGAGTTGTCACTTTCCTCCTTGTAGAACTTCCTTCTGTTCCTAACTTTGATAGGGGGGGATGTGGAGGTTACCGCGAGACTGGTCCTAAAGAACCTGGAAATGTTGGAGCATGAGTCAGACTTGAAAATCAGCTCGGAATGAATCAGAGAACAGAAGACCTTTGGGACCTCATTTATCTTTTGCTCTAATAAAGAGCAACGAACAACACAAACTGTGATGGCTTCACCCCAACAGAATTAACATGGGGCAACTCCTGCCCTGGATGCACTTAGCTCTTGATAAAGCCTGAGGGCTGGACACGGCTGTGTCTAATCACTCACAGACAAGATGGCTTTCTGGCAAAAGAGGGGAAAGACAATCTTTGAAGCACAGGACAAAGTGCCTTGATCATGCTAATTTTATTTCTAATTCTCAATTCCCTGTTTCATTTTGCTAAACGGGTGGCAGGATCAAGGCTGCTGGCTTTGCTTGCTAAACACCAGCCTGAGTCATCCCCCTGCCTACTTTTATGGTTTCCTTTAGTTTAGTAAAATGTCCAGATGATCACTGTTCCCTGAGCATCTTCTCTCAGACTGAAGCATTTTGAAGAAGAAAAGTAACAAAATATGTCAGTGATGGTCTCTCAGAGGTCCCACAGTTGCTACCTGGCCTGTGACCACTTGCACGCCACACAGAAAGCAATAGGTAAAACTGGAGAGCAAATCCAATTGTAACGTTTCATGCTCTCGTATACAGACAACGTTTTGAATAGACAAACGTTCTGAATATTTTGAGTAAGTAGGCCTATTCCACTTCTTCTAGGCTCTTTCGCAGCACACTTAACAATGCAAACAAAAATTTAAATTAAAAACTAGATCAAAAGGGAGAGACTGGTTAAGAAAAGTGTCCCCTGTACACTTTCTATTGTCATTTTTTGTTTTTGTTTATTTGTTTTGTTTGTTTGCTTGATAAGTACTCCCTCAGATAGACACACAAAATATCATCTTGCTGGTTCTCCCTTAAAATGTGTCTTAGAATTATTTTTTACCATGACTGTCAAAGGGTCTATTCTCTTTATAGCTAATGCATTTGCTCATTACATGACCTTATAGAGCTTTTTATCTGAATCATCCTGTGAGAATGCCTTAGGCTAGGCTCATCTAACCACCTGGAGCATGGTTTCTTTCCATTTTTAAGTCTAGTGAGTTTACTAGAGTGTAGTCCTATTTTAATCATTGTGTATTAATACTCATTGGCACTTGTGTTGAAACATCTTAGGGTCACTGAAAGTTTTTCTTAAATTTTATCTTTCAGATTTTTTTGCTCATTTGTTATGCCTTCAATCTGAAATGTCGCTCGCAGGCATGTGCTTTCCCTAGCAGATGGCCCTAGTCTAGGAGGCCGTGGAGGCTGATTGGGGTGGGGCCTGGCTAGGGGAACTGGGTCCCTGAAGTAGGCCTCTTAAGTTATAGCTGGTATTTGTACTTGTGCTCTGTCTTAACTCAGTCTGACATGAGACCGGCTGCTATCAACCCCACCACACCTGCACTGCCACTCCTTAGCAGGGCAACAGTGCTTCCCTGTGCGTGTTGCTGCGTACCTGCAATTCCAGCACTTAGGAGGCAGAAGCAAGATCAAGACCACCCTCAGCTATAAAGCACATTCGAGGCCTGTGTGGTATGAAAATGACTCTGCCTGCAGGTAGGTGGGGGATAAGCATAGCAGATATCTGTTTGTTGACATACTTCATCAGTCTTTCATCTTTATGACTTTTTTAAATGTCCTCTAGTTATTAGCTTATGTGGCCTTAAATTTGTTGGCTTTTCTTAAGCCTGACGCACGCACTGTTGCTCTACCGACATTTCAATCCTGTGTAAGTTTAAATACTTCACTTTTTGGTGTAGGAAGTCCTTATGTATATGTGTTGCTTTTATGGGTTAGTGAATAAAGAAGCTTCCTACCTTCCATGGTCTCACCACCCTCCTCCATGACAACACCTCAGCAGGGACAGGTAGGTGTCCTGCTTCCGCGGAGGAGATGGGCAAGGATGCTATCCAGGGTATGCACTGCTTGTTTGGTGCTGAAGCATCACACCAAACCTGTTCCACCTGCCATCAGCCCCACTCAGCCTCTGGCCTCCTTCCCTACCTCTCCATCTGGCCAACCAGAATCTTTATCTCAGGTCTTTGCAGCTTCCTGAGCCTAAGCCGGCCCCCTGTGGCTGCCTGCTGCCAAGCTGACTCCAGTAATTTTCCAGAAGCCTCTAGGTTTACACCACAATGCTCAAGGAAGAACAATGTCATTAAAGGGACCCCACAGCTCCATAAACATGCCACTTGCAGCCTCCTCGGGCCAGCGGGTGAGCTACACCATCCACCACAATCCACAAGGCCCTTTGGGTTTCACAAAGCCCTGTGAAATGAGAGCCGGAACCATATGGATTTCTGTGTGTCATAATGAAATAACCTGTCCTGAAAGCTCAAAGTCCAATTGGCTACAGCACTAAAGAAAAAGAAAAAAAGCCACTGGACACTGATGAATGAAGGCATGACAGAATGAATCTAAACTGATCAATGCTGAGAAAGCCATGATGCACGCAGGAGCTGGCTCTACCCATTAACCTAATGGACCTCAGAAGTTAGAGCTCTTCTCAGGGCATAAAAGATAAGTGGCCATGAGGTCACCCGCAGAGGACATGACCTTCAAGTCTCTGACTCTATGTTCACCCGTGTCATTTCCTTATAAGCCACAAAGCATTGGGTCTTATAGAACGACTTTGCATAAAGGAAAACCCGCCTGATAGTCTTCAGTTCCATTTAGACACATAAGAGCTGGACTAGGCAAATACCGTGGGCCCTGTGAGGAATCAGGTCCCTCTGTCCGATACTAAAAGAAATGACTATCAGTCTCGGAAATAATGAGATGGCCATATTTTTTGAGAGAAAAATCAAAATCAAAGTATTTTTTAAAGTCAAACTATGTCAAAGAGAAGTTTCCCCTAGAGAGCTGCATGTCAGTTAGATACTGCTGATACTTGTTTCCATAGCAATTATATTTTGTAGATGGAGAACTTACCAAAAAAATAGCAAAAAATCCACAAAAGAAATTGCAGAATTTGGGCACTGTGGAAGAAATTATCATGAGAGATCATAAATTTTATGTGCTCAGGTGGTTGGAATTTCATTACAGAGAGGAACTCATCTGCGGTGTCTGGATGTGACACCTGAGTTAGGAGAAGCACAGTCCACTGCCCCAGATCACACAGCAGTAACGAGAAACTTTAGGATGTGACTCCGGACCCACACCCAAGTTTACCGAGCAGAGTAGTAACTCAAAATCTTACTGTGGTTATATGACAGTCAAGCATCTCCCTCCACCCTACTATCTCTGAAGCTCTGCCAGGTGTCTAGTTCAGAGTCCTTTTTCTCTAGGTAGGGAGACCAGTAGACTTGTTATTTCTCCCCCCAAAAGGCTGTCCAAGGAAATGCCGCAAGTCCTGAGAGCTCAGCAGTTTCTCCTAAAATTTCATCCAATTCCGGACTGAACTGTCAAACAGAGAAACAACAGAAGGAGCTGTCTCTCAGATTTCCCGACACTGCATATGGGAAGGTGTTTGACTGAGAGGATTACATATCATTGCCCTTGAACGGGACGCCACGAGGTGTCATCCCATTATCCAGCCAATTGCAAAATCTTATGAATGAAAGTTGTGAAAATTCTCTTTATTGTCATCTGCCCAAAGCCTCTATCTTGACTGGAAATTCTGGCTGCAGAAGCAAGTCTCTGCCCCTGTGGTCCACCTATGCAACAGGAAGTCTTTGTAGAGCATAGTTAATACAAAGATGGCTCCCAGGGATACCACTCTAGACATCAACCTTGACCTAAACAACACGCTGCAACAATCCCCTCTGCTTCTGCAAGTGTCCTGGTTTGTTGCTGCTGGTGTTATCTTTGGGTCGAACAAGGCTTCACATGTGAACTGAATGGTGGCACCAATTTCATCCACCAATAAGGGACTCAAGACAGCCCTCACATCATGGACAGTGCAAATCTGCCTTTCTGCAGAGGTTCTCACCCCTCCCCCTTCTCTACCCGACTCTCTTTACAGTCATTTAAACACAGTACCCTTGATTCCTCATTTATTCTAACTCAGAGTTAATCCTCTAATCATGAATCTTTTTCTTGACAAAAGCAAAGTCATTAAAATTGATGCAAAAGACAGAGCAAAGTTGTGTTTGCTGCTTCGGAATCATTACAGTCTGGTTAGTTTCTTCCATGCCTACATATCTTTGTTTTAATTCAAATGTCACATTGGAAAGTAGGACCTAACATACAGGTGTTTATAAATGAGAAGTTCATCATTCAGGGAGTGTGTATGTAATCACGTTTCACAAAGCACCGTTACAGACAAGATAATCAAAAGGAAGCAACAGAACAGCCGGTGCCTGGATGTAAACTCAGATGACTTGAATATTAAGTGGCATCCCAAAGAATGTGTGCAAATTTCCCTCCAACATGGCCCCTGGCTAACAGATTGAATATTTAAGATATGTGAATAGCTTCTCTGACAAAAGAGAACGTCAGCTTAGAAAATTAGCATAGTTCTAGGAGATCCAAATAGCTCTTCATTATGACACAATCGCAGAGTGCACAATAAAAAGTTATCTGTCTCATTTTTGTTTATGCAAAGTAGGAAGGAAATCCTGTCTAACCTTGTCTCAAGTTAGGTTGCTTGGGTGGTTAAATAAGAGAGCGAACTCTTCTAGAATAAGAACCCATTTGGTTGCACATTAATTAAATACCTGGGCATAAATATGTACAGAGCAATTAGGTGAAAGTGTATCAAAGAAGCTATGGAATTGAGCATACAACTTGACCAGGAATTTGGATAGCAGTTTTGTCAGTTTTTGTAAGTCTAGATAAATTATATAAGCCCTTTTAACCTCAATTTTCCCAACTATTAATAAGGATAACAATTGACATTTTATGGAATAGTTACATGGATTACACATTGCACATTTACAATCACATACACCACCATATACATTCTAGGGCTTTTGTTTGTTTTTCATTCATTTTTAGTGTGTACTGAAATTTAATTTTGTGTTCATCCCTTTAAATTTAGTTTATCCCTTTAAAAAATATGGTTTTAATTAAAATAGAATTACATCACTCTCCTCTTTTTTCTCCTTCCATTCTCTCAGACCTCCTAACTACCCTCACTTGAAACCATCACATGCCCCCCTCTTTTACTTTGATTATTATTGTTTGTCATTATGTCTTAAATATTGGTGAATATGTATGTAATTAGCCAAAGTGTGCTTGCAGTAAGAGGTTGCCCAGGTAATGAATATGCCAAGCATGCAGCCTGCTGCAGAGTGAACGCTCACATTTTATTTATCCTCCTTAACAGACTGAAAGAATGTCCAAAGAGAATGATAATGAAAACATGGCACACCCATGTCCTTAAGAAACTAAGATTGGTAAAAGTATAAACATGCACAGATCAGGCCAAGCAACACAGACACTTGAGGAGCAGCGTTGGTGCACACAATTTGAGGAGGAGGAAGAACTGGGCTCCCTGGAACATCAGGTTTGGTTTCAGGAAGAGAGTCTCAGAGAGCTTGCAGGGATCATCTTGTCACGATTCTACTTAATCAGGACTCTCAGCTGAAATATAAAGGGAAAGTCAGAAGCTATGGAAGACACTGTGCTGTAAAGAGTCCTAGAGGGACTTCCAGAAGTCAGTAACTTCGGGGCCTTAACTAAAAAGGAAAGCTGGAAAAGAATATAGTTTATTGCCTAAGGTAATGCGATGATGACAACTTAGGTGAAGGTGGAAGCAACCTTACCCTCCCCACTCCAGCTCAGACATTTCTAGCAGTCCAGCACAGAGCTTGGAGTTCTTGCCTATAGTACAACCATTGAATCAGCCACTGTTCCGGGGCCTCTTCTTTAGTGGGGAAATCCCATTCTACAACTTTCTCTAGAGATGAAGTCCTAAAAATATAAAAAGCAAGCTTGAAGAGAATCAATTAGGAAAATAGTTACTTTGTAGAGAGTAGATATAGCCTAGACAAAGAGGTATGTCATTCTGTAAGATTAGTTTTGGAGACAAGGCCTGGTCGCAGGTGACACTGGAGATCATACAATTTCATGTACTTCCCCATTTTGTCAACCAGACAGACAATAGGGATAGAAGAGGACTCATTTAATGCAACAGAACTATTCATGCCACAGGACCAAAAGCTATTCACAGCATTCAGTCTGAAAAGAAGTGACATGAACTCAAGCCACTAGTAGGACAAGCTACTCTGCCAGGGCAGAACATTCAATCAAACTCAAATACTTCCCACTTCAAGGGAAAAGAATCATTGTTCTGAAGAGACAGTACAGAGGCAATGAACTTGAAGAGGAAAATGTTCCTCTTCAAAAACACTCACTAGATAGGGCTGAGATTGTAGACCAAGAGTAAGGTATTATCTAGCAAACACAGGGCCCTAGGTTGGTAGTCACAGTAACACACACAAACACACACACGTGCATGCACGTGTGCACACATACAAAATTACTATAAGCCATGATTTGTAATGAATTGCATGCTTCGATAAATAGTGGCAATCAAGTTCTCAGGTAACAGTTAATAAGTACGAAAATTCTTGCAGAGCTGAGAATCATGCTGCCTGTCTGTAATTCTAGCTCTTGGAAGGTCTAGGCAAGAGGACCTTAAACGCAAGACCAGCTATACCTTGTGTCAAAATAATCAGCCAGATCTGTGCCGCATAAAGAAAGAAATAACAATCAAAGAGAAAGAGGAAGGCTTATAAGGGCAAGTCCAAGTCCACACGGGAGCACAAACCATGCCTGCTAAGGGTTCAAATACCTGGGTGCGGAAGGGCGAACAATGATGAGGCTGGAAGGACAAACTGGACTCGGACTGACAACGGCCTTGGACATGCCACTTAGAACCACTTTTAGAATAAACAGCTCTGTTCCCTTTGGAGTATGTTCTAAATACTAGCAAATGCCGTAATGAAGCTATGCCTTTGAAAGTTATTCTTACATGTTTATGTCTTTAACTAAATGGCTGTGAGGTAGGAGGCTGTTCTGGAAATCCAAGTACCAGGCAGAATCTAACTGGTCCTGTTGTCTCATGGCAAAGGAAGACACAAGAGAGATGTGAGCATCACATACAATACAACCAATGTCAATGGAAAGAATTCAGGGGAGGAAGCAATGCCGGAAGACGGCTTTGAAGGATGAATTCTGGACCATCACAGATCTGTACCGGTTCTACAAACTGCAGGAAGAGTGTGCAAGGTTCATGCTGAACATATTAGATTTAAAGTGACCACCAAGCATCCTGAGGAGATCCCAACTTTGAAGGATGAATTCTGGACCATCACAGATCTGTACCGGTTCTACAAACTGCAGGAAGAGTGTGCAAGGTTCATGCTGAACATATTAGATTTAAAGTGACCACCAAGCATCCTGAGGAGATCCCAACTGGGAGGGAGAAATGTAGTTTTTACTTTGGGAAGAGCCTGAGCCAGAGACACCATTTTGACTATCAGACATGAGTGGTGGTCAGGACCAGAAGAAAGAAAAGTGCAGAGAGAGGAAAAAGTGGGAAAAGGAAAAGAGAAGGGCCTGAAAGATTACACTTCAGAGGAGAAGAAGAGAAGTTGCAACTAACAGAGCAGGGAAAAGCAAGATGATCGTAAGCACGGGCTACAACACCGCAAGAACTTAACGAGTAAAGCACCATCAATGCTTCAATGCTGCACAAGGAAGTGAAGAAAGCGAACGGCTACCACAGATGCCAGACAGGAAGCCAAACAGCAGCAACAACAAAAAATGGCAGTCAAAAATCTTTGTGTAGTGAGGATAGGTATTGATCCACGGGGGTGCCATTTTTAGCACGCATCTGGAGTCCAGTGCCCTAATTACCCATCACTTCTCTTCGTTCAGATGGACTGGGGAGGTTTGTCTCTGGAGTGTTAATAGTTTGAGACCATCACCACAACAACCAACAGACCAACTGTAACCTGTATTAATGGCCTCCCAGTCTGTGGCCGGCCTGGAAGTGAGCTTTCAGATACAACCCGACAGGACACAGTCTGGGTGGAGCTGCCTGAGAGCTCCCTGATAGTTGGTAAAGTCTGTAATTACAGGAAAGATGAACCCTGTCATGCAGCAAGGTAACAGGCAGGAGAGGCAAATTAATTCCTCGCTTCCCGGATAAAAATACATATTTATCAAGTCTTAATTGGATTCGGTTTTAATTAGCCGCTTTTTAAAAGTCAGAGCCTCAAAAACGCCTTTATCAAGCTGACCCTTTTCTTAATATTAAAGAGAGTCCTTCCACACCTAACTGATTTCTGCAAAGACATCATGGCTGGTCTTATTCAGTCGCAGCAACTCCTCAAGGGCCAGCTTGCAAGAAAAGAGAAAAACCATCCATTCAGCTTGCTCTGTCCTTCACATAAACCTATTCTTCCATTCCCGCCCAAGGACTGATGCAACATTTAAGATGATTTGAGTGATCGCTATCCATTTAATTATGGCTTACTGCGGCACCCGTAAACATGGCCTGCTTGAGAGGAGTCCACAATCGATGTGTTGTGTTTATTTTGGTAATCAAATTATGCAGAATATTGCCACTGGCGCACAAGGGAGCTGTCATAAAGCCTAGTCAGCTGGCCCCGACCCCCATCAGGCAAGTCATTCAGCACAAGAAAAAGGGACAACCACTGAAGAGAGTACAGGAAGAGAATGCCCAGGTAGAGCATGGACATGTGGGTTAGAACTGTGGTACTAACCTCACGTTGACATCCAGCCTTCACAATGTTGTTAGAATTGGGACACACATATAATGTTATTTACCAGTTTTTCCCTTCATTCAACAATTGCTTCCTGATTTCTTCCAGAATCATCAGAATGTCGACCTTAGACTAGAGCATAAGGCAAGTACATGGTGTATTTATCACTTGTTGGTATCTTTGAGTTGTGTTTTTGCTTTATTGACAGTACTGGGTTTGGACCTAGGAACACATAAGAAAGGAAAGAGGTCTACCACCAAACTATATCCCTAGACCTAGGAGTTTTGAATCTTAAAGATCTGGGGCCAGCAAGATGGCTCAAAAGGTAAAGGTCCTTCCTCGCTGCCAAGCCTGATGACTTCGGTTTGTTCCTTAGTACCTCATCCACTGTGACACATGAACTCAACTGTGCATGCGAGCACGCGTGCATACACACACACACACACACACACACACACAAGCAATTTAAACCATGTTTTAAAAATTTATTTCACTCACATGATTTTATAACAGATTATTTCTGTCTCCATGGAAACAGTTTATAAACCTGTATCTCAATAACTCCCTTCTCACTGAAGTCTGTATTCAGTGTGAAATGCCTGTGTCAGAGAAACCCGATGCCTAGTAGCAAGATTATCTGTTACAGCCAGAGAGCTTTTGAAGGCCCTTGCCTTATAGAATATAAGAATATAATCTTGCAACCAATTCAGCAGGTCCTGTCCTTCGTACTAAGGATGCGGCAATGAATGAACAGACAGAGTCACCCTCCAACAAACCAGGAGCAAAAATGGAAAAGCAAGCAGGAGGTGGGGGATAACACAAAGGAATAAGGATACAAAACCCAGAGGAATGGCTTAGGCTTGAGTTCTCAACATCAACAAGAAAGAAGAAAGCGCCTACCAATTCACTCACTATAACAGTTACAACGGAAAAGCCTTATTTCCTTGTGTGTGAAAATCACATTACTTTAAAGTAAAGCAGGGAAATGCAAATCAAGACAACTTTAAGATACCATCTTACACCTGTCAGAATGGCTAAAATAAAAAACACCAATGATAGCCTTTGCTGGAGAGGTTGTGGAGAAAGGGGTACACTCATCCATTGCTGGTGGGAATGCAAACTTGTGCAACCACTTTGGAAATCAGTGTGGCAGTTTCTCTGGAAATCCGGGATCAACCTACCCCTGGATCCAGCAATATCACTCTTGGGAATATACCCAAGAGATGCCCTATCATACAACAAAAGTATATGCTCAACTATGTTCATAGCAGCATTGTTTGTAATAGCCAGAACCTGGAAACAACCTAGATGCCCTTCAATGGAAGAATGGATGAAGAAAGTATGGAATATATACATATTAGAGTACTACTCAGCAGTAAAAAAAACATGCAAATGGATGGAAATAGAAAACACTATCCTGAGTGAGGTAAGCCAGACCCAAAAAGAGGAACATGGGATGTACTCACTCATATTTGGTTTCTAGCCATAAATAAAGGACAATGAGTTTATAATTCGCGATCCTAGAGAAGCTAAAGAAGAAGGTGAACCCAAAGAAAAACATATAGGCATCCTCCTGAATATTAACCTTCATCAGGTGATGAAAGGAGACAGAGACAGAGACCCACATTGGAGCACCGGACAGAAATCTCAAGGTCCAAATCAGGAGCAGAAGGAGAGAACACGAGCAAGGAACTTAGGACCACGAGGGGTGCACCCTCACACTGAGACAATGGGGATGTTCTATTGGGAATTCACCAAGGCCAGCTGGCCTGGGTCTGAAAAAGCCTGGGATAAAACCGGACTCGCTGAACATAGCGGACAATGAGGACTACTGAGAACTCAAGAACAATGGCAATGGGTTTTTGATCCTACTGCACATACTGGCTTTGTGGGAGCCTAGGCAGTTTGGATGCTCACCTTACTAGACCTGGATGGAGGTGGGTGGTCCTTGGACTTCCCACATGGCAGGGAACCCCGATTGCTCTTCGGGCTGATGAGGGAGGGGGACTTGATTGGGGGAGGGGGAGGGAAATGGGAGGCATGGCGGGGAAGAGATGGAAATCTTTAATAAATAAATAAATAAAAACTTACAAAAAATAAAATAAAAAAGGAAAAAATAATCAATAATAATATTAGAAAAAAATAAATAAATAAAGTAAAGCAGGAATTGTGTTGTCGCTTGGGTTTTCCTTTGAGACTCTGGAACACTGGAATGGAGTCCAAGAGTCAAATGACAGAAAAGCAACAGTTCTTCCACACTCCCTCTTCTGGTGTTCCTGCATAGGATTGGATGAGACAGGCTACTGAGAACTATTACCTTTAGTGTGGAAAGAGAAAGAGTTCGTGTGTGTGTGTGTGTGTGTAAGTAGTAGTAGTAGTAATAGCAGTAGTCAGAGTATACCGGAAAATAAAAGAGAAAAGCCATGGCAACTACTGAAGAGGGAACAAGGGCTTGACTTACACTCCTGATCTCCTATTGTTAATAGTGTACTCTGGAATGTTCCCCCAAAGCGTGTGTTTCCAAAGGCTTAGTTTGCAACTAAGTGCTATTAGGAAGTGATGGAATCTTTTAGAGACAGGAACTAATGGGGGTGTTTTGGTCATTGTGGGTGTGGCCCTGAAGGGGACAGTAGGATCCTGCCCTGACCACGTCTCCTCTGTTCTGCTCTCCTGGTGTAAAGTAAGTAATCCTGCTCCACCATATATTCAGAGCACTGTCATCCAACCTCTTCTGGAGACTGGAAAGCAATGGGCTCAACAAAACCAAAGGACCTGCCTCAAAATGGGAACGTGCCTCAAATCTGCTTTAATCTGAGAATGTCTAAGGATATGGTGAAGGAATGCCTAACTTGTTCCAAAGTTTAAACATTACTAAATATAAGTCAAATATTAAAACACAGGTGTATAATCAATATGAATGGCTAAGTAAGGCATTAATAATGTTTTGGGGTTTTTTGTTGTTATTTTATGCTTTGGTGGGACTGGGAATTGTACCTAAGGTCTTGAACATGCCAGACAAGTACGCTAACACTAAGCTGCCTCCATCACTCTCTTTTGTTGATTTATTTTCAATTCTTTCTTTGAGACAGAGTTTCTCTAAGTTTACCAGGCTGGTCTTAAATCCACTCTGTAGCCCAAACAGGCCTTGAACTTAAAATCCCCCTGCCTCATTCCCCAAGTAGCTGTGGAAACAGGCCTGTAACACCAAGGATGACCCTTAGTAGTTTATTTTAAATTTTTTAAAAAGGTCAGTCAGACTACCAATAAACTCATCGATTAAAGGGAGTTTGAACAGCAAGAAAGATCCAAAAGTCAAGTCTCAGCTCTTGCTGGCTCTGCTTTCAGCACATTAGATCAAAGAAGAAGCTGGAGAAACAGTGACGAACAGAATATAAGAGACGGCTCATGAACAAGGCCAGACGACTCATCCGGGACAATCAAGGAAAGAAAGGAGTCATCTGATGGGAATTGCCTGGGAAGATGGGGTTTGCAGATAATCATGAAAGGACTATGTTGAAGGTAAGAGAGCTTCCCAATCTGAGTACTGGTCTGAGCACAGACTGTGAAGACAGAGCTCGGATTGTGCCCAGATCTAAGTAGAACAGATCATCCAAGCCACACTGACATGCACTACTGCTTAAGTCCCCACTTGACACGTCCCACTCTGGGCAGCCCTTCCTGACCTCACCTTCATTTCGCTGAACCACAGTGCTCAGAACACTTGTCTGTCCCCTGTCTGTCTGTACAGAGATGCTCTATGGAAGGAGGAACCAAGATACAACTTTGGAGAAAATGCTTGAGCCTTAGAAGCAGATCAAAAGACTCCTCCTGAAAGAGCTTGTTTCTTCCCAAAAGGTCACAGGCCAAGCAAACAAACAGTTGAGCAGCACAACCCACAAGAGAGCCCTGGATGTTAACAGACAGGGCAATATTAGTGAACAGGAAAGGCTCTCCCCGCATCTCCACAATTCTCATCTCTTAAGGTTATTACATTATCACGGAGGAAGGTCAGCTGTTTTCGTTCAAGCAAGATGGCTCAGTGGGTAAAAGCACTGGTTACAAAGCCTGGTGATGATAATGACTTTAATCAACAGAACCCACATGATAGAAGCAAAGAACCAACAGCCAAGAGTTGTCCACTGACCTCTATACGTGGTCCTTATCACATAGACACACACACACATAAATACATAAGTGTAAAAATAATTAAAGAATATATAAATAGATGCAATAAAGAAGTCAACTGAGATGTGTCTATTACATTTGGGGATGCTTACACACACAATTCAGCAAACAAGAGAGACGTGATCGAAATCCCTACAGGGAACTAGAGCTAGCACAGGGATCTCATTAGACACAATGAGGTATTTCTCATCCACTTTCATTTCAACTCTACTGTGGAAAAGCTTAAATAAAGCAGAAGTCCCCCAGGAAATGATATATGTAAGCTGGACCAGAAGTTTGGGGAACCCTTAAGTGGTCCGTTTTAAGCTCTGATGAATTCAGGCTTGTGAACTGACTCTCTTCTGTAAAACGAAGGCAGTATCTATGACTCTGTCGAACTGGCACATATTAAACACATTATGCCTGCCTCTTACATGATACATGCATGTTTTTAGCTCGGATATACTACTGTCTCCATTGCTGGAATCAATGCAGACAACTTCACGTATCTATCTGTCTCAAATGACTCCAATGACTTCCATGGCAGATCTCGTTCCTGAGAACTTCCTACATCAGTTCCATCATCAGCCTTGGCTGCTATGGCAACAGGAATATTTCGGAAGTGATTTGAAATAAGTATGACTACACATCCAGCACTTTCTTCAGGAAACAGAGAGACTATGAGATCTAATCCTCTCCAAAAAATTCAAAATAAAGCATCAATCTTCACTCTGAAACCTATTTATGCTCCTATTTGCAAATCAATAGATAACAACCTGGTCCAATTACACAGAAGCACCAGGAAGAAGCCTTTCATTTCACTCTTAGCTAGTCACATGAAAGTGGCACTTGGGTGCTCTCCTCCCCGTTTTATTAGGCCTTTTAAACACAGACCTTTTCTAAGAGCAAGCCTGAAGGGAAAGCACCTGTTTTCATACACTATCTCTCCGCACACAGCCTCCTCTGCTATCAAAATCCTTCATGAAAACGCAGCATTCATTGCAATCAGTCAGCCCATAGCGGCGCATCAGAACCACCCAAAGTGTACAAAGAGTAAGCAAGTATCGGCCTGGATGCTGCGCTGTCTTGGAATTCCCACTGCTAAATCAATTAGCGCTTTACTTCTGAATCCTACTTCACTCAATTTGTCAGGACATGGGGCAGAGCGTAGCCAGATTCTGTACCTAAATGTGACATGAATGGCCTCCAGCACAGTCGCTGCTGGGGTTACTATTCCTCTCTGAAACCTCCTGAGAACCGCCTTTCCTATTTCCATCGACTGTCTAACCCCCACCGGCATTGCCCAGCCGACTCTGCTTACAGCGCTTCAGGGATTCTCCAGCGCACAGCCCGAAGTTTTCCACATCCCTCTCACAAACCAGTTCCAGAGACCTATGCAACACATCATTTCAGTTTCCATTTTATGTCGCTGCTGTTTTCCTCACAGCTGCAACCAAATACCAGACAGAAACAGGAAGAGAAGTTTGTTTTCCACCGCGGCTCACAGAACACAGCGGGAGGCAGGGTATCAGGAGTTCCAGCTGTGGCAAGAGGAGCACTTGGCATGGCTTACCCCCCTCAGTGATCAGGAGGCACAGAGCTCAGACAGGAAACTGGCCTAAGCCCTCAGGACTGGCTTCTGGGCTCCATGACACAAAGGTTTTACAACCTCCCAACACATCAGGACTATAGAGAGAGAGAAACCAGCATTCAAACACATGAGCAGGACACTCCACAGGCAAATCATAACACTGGCGTACAGGATGGGCAATCTGAATGTAATGGCAGGCCTACTTAATGACACACTGTTCTCAGTAAAACTTAGGAAATTCATGAATTAAACCACAATTACTATGTGTCATAATTATAATCTGTTAGAGATTTGTCCAGAAAGGAAGCTTTATTAGCTAACCCCCAAATTTGACAATGAATTTCATTCTGATATATTATTCAAAGGCATCCAAAACTGTCCAGATCTTCTAAGTACTATAATAATTGCTGAAATTCTCCAAAGAGATGTATGTTTTTGTAGGTAAAGTCTTGATAGGTTTTAAATGTTTTCTTCCTTGCTACTTCCTAAGTGTTAATGAAATAATTTACAAATACATACTTTTCCAACACCTCTAAGCAGTATCTCTTGATTTAATTTGAAAGAAAAAGGGGAAAGTAAGGAAGAGGGGGGAGCATTATCAGACAGCAAGATCTGAATTTGTATCACATTGCATTACACTCGATCTCCTGTGACTAGACCAAGCTCTGACCTATGGGCTGTGCACACTCAGGATCTCAGGTAGAACCACTGTCAATAATGGACATTTGGGAAAGTCCACATTAAAACAGAACATGTATTTATAGACAGCACAAAGTCACCCCAGAGCTGAATGGGATACAAAGGGATCTCCCAGACCCACCTTCTTTTTTCATGACATAGAGTATTACTATAAGGTGACTTCTCGGACCATCATCCCTAGTCACTGTTTCCATACAGCAAAATGCAGCTGGAAATGGTTGTATGTCTGTAAACATGAAGTTAAGACTGAAATGAAGAAAAGACAGATTGATACATTGCCCAAGGAAGAAAAAGAGCATGTCAGATATCTCCCTCCCCCCTTCCCTCCCTCCCTCCCTCCCTCCCTCCCTCCCTCCTTCCATCCCTCCTAACTTGATTCTTTCTTTACTCCTCTCCCCCACACTCATAGCTACACATACTCACATGAGAATGTACACTCATAGACACACAGACACACAATACATATATATACAGGCACACACACACTCACAAACACATGCATGCACACACACTCATAGACATACCACCCACACATGTGCGCGTGTGCGCATACACACACACACACACACACACACACACACACACACACACACACCTAATTCGGAACAGAGGACGTTAGCTTGCAAATAGATGGTCGATGCCTGGCTGCCCCAGCACTTCCTTCCATGGCATTTTAACAATAAAGTAATGAGATGATCTGTAATGGAGAAAAGCTGTTTCCAAAGATGAAATAGAAACCCTTAGCCGGCAAATCAGGATTTGTCCATCTGTTAAGTGTGTTTTGCTCAAACTGGTTTTTATCAAAAGATTCTCCGTGCTTCCTCTGGCTTGGTTATTATTTTCCCAGCTTTGCTAAAAATGTGACCGTGGAAAGTCCCCCAATCCTGTCTACTACCTAGTTGAAATTTGCTGAACGAGTCATTCATAGAGGACCCTGAGGACGACCAAATACAGTACACGTGTGTCCTGAAAGTGCACTCTCTGGGCTGCTCCCCAGGGATTAACTGGTTAAGTGGATACTTTAGAAATCTATTGCCTATTCATAATGCTGCAATGAAGAAGAGGCTAATGGAGACTGGTGTGGCCAACTGGAATGAGAGATAAATGGCAAATATGTACAATATAAAATAAACGTCAGACTGCTTGGAGTCCATCAATTACAAGGCACTGTGCAGGCATTTGCGTATATTCTCTCAAGTCACGGCTATATTTTAATATATTTCTCCAAGAGCTTCCCGTATTGGGACCTACGAGAGGGTTCAGTGGGTAAAGTTGCCACTAACTCTGAAGATCTGAGTTTGACCTCCAGGACCCACAAATGGTACAAGGAGAGAACTCACTACCCCTGACCACCACATGTGCACCACACACACACACACACACAACACATGCGCATACACAGACAGAATAAATAAAATGAAATCTTATAGAAGAAAAGCAAAAAGACATTCAGGTACCATTCAAGCCCTCTAAATGACACTGCTGTCATCCAACATACTAAAATCTAGAAAGTAGAGGATGAGAATGTGTTCTGCCACCAACCTCCCATCATACAGCAGACATTTGTCTGGGCATCACTCATGCATTATATCAAGAGGAAACTGCCTCTACCGCGGGAGGGAAATCCCATGGGAATAAGAAACACTTCTGTTTGCTACTCTACCATGTCTCCAGAGTCAGACACAGAAGAAATGCTCAGCTAATAATCCTGAAAAAATGATAGAATGAAAGAATGAACGGATGGCTTCCGAAGGAGCGACTGCGCCCCAGCTCCCCAGCCTTCAATGGCTGTCCTTGTGGGAAAAGACTCACAGCACCCTTGGCCTGTGGGCTCAGACACTAGAGGCACGAGGAAAGGTGTGATCCTTCCGCTGTTCGCCTCCTTTCCCCAGCTGATTGCATTCTGGTGATTTCATGCACATGGAAGACTCGTGTGCATGAATGGGCACTCTCCTCCTCACTGAGGAGAAATCAGGAACGACTTTGGAGATGATGCTCTTTATTCTTTGTCGAGGGCCTGTTTCAGACAACGAGGCCACTTAGAAACAGTGTTGCTGCAGTTGCTAGGGAGATGAGAAGAATGAGGCAGGGTGAGGGGACAGTGAGTGCCTTCAATAGTCTGCATCCCAGGGCACAGTGACCAGAATAGAGACAGAGAGGGCCAGACTGGCCTCCTAGCCCAATTCCTAGATCGGCATAGATGAGCCAGTTTGGCTTCCTGCTTAGAATCACTACATTACTAGCCTGTCACAGCTGCATCCCAAATATTTTCATTGTATTTACCTTGTTGACTGCTAAGGCACAAGTCCCCAAAAGCAGAGCAGCTTTGTGTTTGCTACCAAACGGGATTATTCACCTGGTGAAACATTGCATCATAGATATCTGCCCCACAGGATGATGGCAAAGAGGGACTGGCAAATTGTCTTCAACCCGTTGGTCCCTTTCCTCCTTTCCTGAGAATGCCAGGGAGAACTAAACTCAGCTCGAAGCATTTCAAATGTTCTGGACTAGAAATGGTTGCTAAGTGTTCTCTGGGGCTTCCTTCAGGACATGAGACAAGTGCTCTGACCAAGGCAACTGTACCATGTCTCATTCTGTCCTGGAAGGCATGATCTTCAGGCCTGTTTGGTGATTCAGCCACTGCACTAACATCCAGTCCACTGTCTTGGGTCCTACTAGTTTAATGCACATGGAGATGACGGCTCATCGAGGGAAAGAAGAGGGGAGGTTGCTAAGGGAAGCTTCTCATAATACCTTTCTGACACAGAACTTTTTCCAAAGAGATGTAGAATATTTAAATTTTTATCGGCTGATATTAAGTATACATCCTTTGGGCTGTAGTGTGAGGTTTGGGTGTATATAAATAACATATATGTGTGTGTGTGTGTGTGTGTGTGTGTGTGTGTGTGTGTGTGTGTGTATAGTGAACTGATCTGTTCGTAGGTTACCTGCCATCTCAAACATTTCTCACTGCTTTTGAGGAAAACATCCAATATCCTCTCTTCTAGTTGCTTTGTATTACTGAACACTATATCATGGTCTTTCTCCATCCTCTCTGAAATTCTCTCTCCCTCTCCTCTCCCTCTCCCTCTCCCTCTCCCCCCCTCTCTCCCCCTCTCCCTCTCCCTCCCTCCCTCTTTCTCTCTCTCTCTCTCTCAGAGAACAACCTCGGGCGTTAATCCTTGCCTTCTACCTTATTTGAGACAGGGTTTCTTGGTTATCTTTCCACTGGATTCTCCTGGCTCCACCCTCAACTCCCCATAGGAGTGCTAGAATTATAAATGGTCCTGCTGCAAATCATAAATCATACAGGGTGCTGATGCAGGAGGCTGCTTGTTTGTTCCCGGCTCCTCAGCCCCGAAATAATCACACAGAAATGATATTATTTAAATCACTGCTTGGCCCATTAGCTCTAGCTTCTTGTTTGCTAATTCTTACATCTTAATTTAACCAATCTCCATTAATCTGTGCATCATCAAGAGGTCGTGGCCTACCAGCAAAGTTTCAGTGTGTCTATCTTTGGTGGCTCCATGGCTTCTCTATGACTCAGCCCTTCTTTCTCCCAGCATTCAGTTTAGTTTTCTCTGCCTAGTTCTGTTCTACCCTATCTGGTTAAGCTAGTTCTTTATTAGCCAATGGTATTCACAGCATACAGAGGGGAATCCCACATCAGGGTGCCGCTCCTAGACAAAAAATGCTGGCAACCAAGACTGTTAAGAAAGGGAGAAGCAATCTTCCTCAGGGAGGTGCCCATAATTAATTATCTAATACCAGGTGGTCAGCCCTAAAATCAGACACAGTCAAACAACAGTAAATGGACTCAGCACTTTGTGTTTAAATGTTAATTCATTTTCATATACATATATATGTATGTAAAAACAGTACTTTTAAAAAAGAGATTATGAATTTGAGAAGTAGTAAGGGGATCTGAGCAGGGGTTCGAGGGAGGACAGGAAGGTGAAAATGATGAAATATTTTAATGCAAAAATTAGTTAATAAAAGTACTCATGCTACACACCTGGCTTTTATGAATTCTGGAGATTCAAACTCAAGTTCTCACGTTTATATATAGAGAGATTTTGTATCCTGAGACATCTTCCCAGTGCCTCTCATGGCACTGACAACAGGTACTGACATTTGTCACTGGGTATGAAGTTCAGCCAGTGTCCTCATCTGATAAAGCACTAAAACAGTGATGGATGTGCTCAAGTTGATAAATGGTAGGAGTCAGGGGAAGCTGTGCTATAGTGTTATCTCTCGCAGTGTCTTCTCCTGTAAAGGAGTCCTGGTGTACTGGAAATTAAGGAACGATACAGATTGTGACATTTGATTCTCTGGCATGGGAGGCAGGACAAAATGCAAATGTTCAAATTAATCTCATATTACAATGGCATTTCCCATGTACAGATTCCAAAATCACCACAACTGCCGCAGTACAATGGCTCACCAAGCAGGGCCCAGAGTCTTTTAAAATTCCAACTCTTTAAAAGAACCAATTTGTCATCCCGGAATAAGTTAGTTGAAGACCCCTAGTGAATCGGGATAATGCCATTTACACACAACACACACACACACACACACACACACACACACACACACACACAAACAAATTAGCATTCCAGAGTGAGAGAAGAAATGCATCAGCCAAAAAGCAATGACAGTGTTATCCCAGGAGCAATGGCATTATGAGCTAACAAGGCTTATTTCCCAGACAGTGTGTTTGCTCCTCCTTCACAGCTAAGGAGTAGATTTTTTTTTCACTCAAAGAAGTTACTATTCTTACAAGACTCATTACTTAAGTCTATCCTTCTCTTTTCTTTTGGCATGTGCATGTGATTAGCATATGTGAATGCTTGAATGCATATTCACACGTATGTGAATGAATACGTGTGCAGTGATTGGCACTGGACATCTTTTTAGAACCCTCCACCACTTTATTTGTTGGGGCAGAGTTCTGACTATGGTTTCTGTTCAGCTGGTCTTGCTAGCCAGCTTGCCCTGGGTAGTCCCTGTCTCTGCCTTCCAAGACTGGGATCCCAAGGGGACCACCATGCCTGTTCAGTTTGCACGTTGGTACCAGGATTTCAAACTCTAGTCCTCACATTTGCAGAACAAGCGTGTTTTGCACTGAGCCATCTTCCCCAGCTCCATCATCTTTCTCTTTAAGGAGAAAGTCAAGAACCTGACAAATTAACTCATGGCAACAAACCTATCACCTAATTTCCTCAACTCAAGCATCTCCAGCTAAATATACTTGTCTTGAGAGAAGGTATAAAATAAAACCTAAATAACAAAAGAGCACATGGGGTAGGGGAGAGAACAGAAAGGAAATGAAAGGTAGAAAAAGAAACAAGCAATATGTCCTGGAAACTATGGGCCTGTAGGCCGAAGATGGATGCCCCAATAGTACAGAGGAACTTTGGGTGACTGTCCAGGCAGCAAAATGTCTCTGTCATTTCTAGAGTTTTGAAAGTTGCTTATTTCTTATTTACTTAGGTAATATTATATTCTTCTGGAGTCTCTGATGGTGTTGAAGAATAGATAGATAGTTATAGTTGTTTTCCTTAGTTATGATAAAGATAAAATAGATGTAAATATTGTAATTTTTACTTGATAACTGTTTTGTTATATGTAACTTTGCTATGTTAAGTTAAAGCCCACGATGGTCAAGAGAGTTACTAAACTCCAGAACAATAGAATCAAAGGGTCAATGACAATCTACCAAAAGGAGTTCATGCAGGTGACTAACAACATCATCAACCTCCATTCATTTCATTTTACTTTTTCACTTTTTAGAAATTAATCTCCCACTACTTGCAAGAATTTTTTTCTCTGTGGGGCAGTGGCAGCTTACACCTTTAATCCCAGCACTCAGTAGACAGCGACAGGCAGAGCTCTGTTAGTTCAAGGCCAATCTGGTCTACAGAGAGAGTTCTAAGTCAGTCAAGGCTACCAAAGAAACCCTTTCTTGAAAAACAAACAAACAACAAAAAAGAATCCTCCCGTTGAGGTTATTGTATTGGGGATGGAGAGATGGTTCAGCAGAGTGTGCAATGCTCTTCCAGAGGATGCAGGTTCACCTCCCAGAACCCATGCCAGGTGGCTCACAACCATCTGCAATGCCCGCCACAAGGGATGCAATGATTGAGCTCCCCCCGAGAGCTCCTGGGCTCACCTGCCCATACCCAGACATAGGCACATCATTCTAAATAATATTTTTAAAATATTAATATATTGGTTTTAATTCACTGACTACTCAACAATATTCCCTTGGGCCACAAGAAATATTGTCTCCACAGTGGGCTAGTCAATACATGCTTTCAAGATTGTCAAGAGAGAAGACCATATCTTCTCTTGATCCAGGCAGCTGGCGAGCCAGAGAACTGTCCACTTGGATTGGGCACTGTTCTGACTGGATGATTTTTGACTCTTGACAAATCTTTTACTCTCTCATTTTTTGATTCTCATACAAAGTATCTACCTTGAAAATTAAAATAATATGATAACAAAAATGAACACTATTTTATTGAAAATTGGAACGTTCTTATTAATAAATATTTTGTTAGCCCTTTCTGAAATAATGCTTAATAAATACAGTTATTTGATGTACAAAATACACAGCAAAATACACAGAGCTTATGAGTGAGGAAACAGCACTAAAGACACAACATTCTGAAAAATAATCAACTGTAGCCAATAAGATAGAAATACAGGGACTTAATTAAAATGTCAGCATGTTTTTTTGTTTCCTCATTAAGAAACACAAATACTGCAGAGTCCTGTATTTTGCAGATAATATGCACTTTCCATAATGAAAAAGCCATGGAAGTTGGCTTATAGAAGGAAGCACCCAGAGGGCTGCTGCTGTGGGTTACTTAAGGTTCTGGAAAGAAGGCTATCTGAAATCATCTGTATCACCAGAGAGGGGTGGGTGTGGCTCATCGCACAGGTTGAACCCATGAAAGGGCCAGCAGATGGTTGAGAAATAAGCCTTTGCTGGTCTCAGTATAGCTCAGTTGGTCTGGATACAGTGACCTTCATCTTTCCAAGAGTGGCATTGTATGGGGTACAGTGACCTTCATCTATCCAACAGTGGCACTGTATGGGGCACAGTGACCTTCATCTTTCCAACAGCAGCGTTGTACATGCACAAGTATGAGACCCCCATTCCCTGCAAACTGCATCCTAATGTGTCGGGTGTACCGGGACAGCTTCGTGTTTGCAAATGAGCATTAGCGAATGCTTCCCCAACCTGGGTAAACAAAACTGCGAAATCCTTCAATGCTCTGCTCTCCTTCGCCCCTATTTATGTAAACATAAGCATCAATGGTTGCTCTGAGTGACTCTTCTCCCAATGAACACTGGACTCTGGGGAACTAAAGACTCCAGGAGCTGACTTTTCTGCACCACTGGGTCTTCCTTGAATTTTGTTACTGTTGAACCTCATAGGGAATATTTGATGAAGGAATTAAGATCACTAACCAGTAGGCTCTTCTTTGCCAATCATCCACAATTTTTACAGAGTACAAGATGGGCATGGTGGTACACATCTGTAATCTCAGCAATGGAGAGGCAGTGGCAGAAGGCAAGCCACTGTGAACCCAACAGTAGCTACCTAGTTAAGATCCATAGTAAAACCACCCAAAGAATGAATGAAGGAAAGAAGGAAGGGATAAAGGGAGAGAGGAAGGAAGGGAGGGAGGGAAAGAATGAAGGAAGGAACAAAGGAGGAAAATAAAATAAAAATTAAAAATGATGGATAACTTAGTGTTATTATCTTTTAATATAATTTAATGAACTTATATAATTTAATATTAGATAATTGGTGTATTTAACAGTCAGCACATGAATGTTCAGAGAATTTAACGATTGGCTCTTTTGTATCAAGTACTTCAGTACCTCATGGCAGCCTGGCCTCCAGCTAGCAGCTTATTGGGACATTCTGAAGCCACTGGGGAAAGACCTACTTCTACCTTGCTGTCTTCTTTTGTGAGGATTCCCCCATGTGCCTGATAACAGCTCTCTCTCATCAACAATTCACCTGAATCCAACCCTGAGTCCTCAAACAGGCATCCTAGCATTTCCCTGGGGACCCATGGCCCCAAAGACCACCCATCCCATCAAAGGAAGACTATGAAAAGGGTCTGAGGACAGATCATCAGTGAATACCCAGGCATGAGAGTGTGCCCCCTATAAGACACGGCATCACAGAATAACCATCTCTCCTGCTGACACTTGGCATGTTGAGACGTTACACTTGGTTCCCTAAGACCACCAGTAGCTGCTATTGTGTGTATTTTTAGCTTCTGCACCAATCTTCCAAGGACAACGAACACTACCGTTTTCTTGGTTAAGTAAAAGATAACATTTGACAGTCAATGGTGAGTCATAGACACCCTAGCTGTGTGAGTTTCCCTTTCAAAACCTTAGCTGTCTCTCTTTCTCTACATATTTATGAATTAGAAGAAAAATTACAGCATTCTGATGTGGACTTACTTGACCTTCTTAACTGAGAGCTGAGCATAGCATTTCTTTCTTGTCCAAAGCATTTGTCTGTGGTAGGGAGCTTGCCTAGCATTTATGAGACCTGGGTTTCCATTCCCAACACCATAAAAAATTATTATCTGTTTTAGAATTCAAGCACCATATTCCCAGAATCATCTCATTTTTGATAACAAATCTAAAAAGCAGGGAGTAGTAGCACATCCCTATAATCCCAGGGTTTGAGAAGTGGAGGCAGGAAGACCAAGAGTTCAAGGTCATTCCTAACTAAGTACGAGGCCAAACTCTCCCCAACTCACCATTCCAAAGTTAAAATAGCAAAATAATAGTTATCTTGCCATCTCACATAAAGTTGTTTGGAAAATATCAAATGAGGGCATCAAAATGTTCATCATTAACAAGTCAGCTTTCATGTTTGATAACATCCTATATTAGTCTAGTTGGAGGCAAGCAGTAGCCAGTCTCTAAGTACTTCTAGCAGGAGGATTTGCAACAAGAGTGTTCTTTTACAAACAGACATGATCAACAGTTGTTTTATTTCTCATCATTATAAAGCAGTAAGTAGTTGATTATTCAATTACTTCATCTTTAAAGGGTTTCATGGGAGAAACCCTTTCGACACAAAGAGTAAGCTAGGCATAGTGGTACATGGCCTATAATTCCTATTCTCAAGAGGTAAAGACAAGAAGTCCTTGTTTTTTATTGCTGAGTAGTACTCCAATATGTATAAATTCCATACTTTCTTCATCCATTCTTCCATTGAAGGGCATCTAGGTTGTTTCCAGGTTCTGGCTATCACAAACAATGCTGCTATGAACATTGTAGAGCATATACTTTTGTTGTATGATAAGGCCTCTCTTGGGTATACTCCCAAGAGTGGTATTGCTGGGTCCAGGGGTAAGTTGATCCCGAATTTCCTGAGAAACCGCCATACTGCCTTCCAAAGTGGTTGCACAAGTTTGCATTCCCACCAGCAATGGATGAGTGTACCCCTTTCTCCTTATACATATTAGAGTACTACTCAGCAATAAAAAACAAGGACTTCTTGAATTTTGCATACAAATGGATGGAAATAGAAAACACTATCCTGAGTGAGGTAAGCCAGACCCAAAAAGAGGAACATGGGATGTACTCACAAATATTTGGTTTCTAGCCATAAACCAAGGACATTGAGCTTATAATTAGTGATCCTAGAGAAGCTAAATAAGAAGGAGAACCCAAAGAAAAACATATAGGCATCCTCCTGAATATTAACCTTCAGCAAGCGATGAAAGGAGACAGAGACAGAGACCCAAATTGGAGCACAGGACTGAAATCTCAAGGTCCAAATCAGGAGCAGAAGGAGAGAGAGCACGAGCATGAAACTCAGGACCACGAGGGGTGCACCCACACACTGAGACAATGGGGATGTTCTTCTGGGAACTCACCAAGGCCAGCTGGCCTGGGTCTGGAAAAGCCTGGGATAAAACCGGACTCTCTGAACATAGCGGACAATGAGGACTACTGACAACTCAAGAACAATGGCAATGGGTTTCTGATCCTACTGCACGCACTGGCTTTGTGGGAGCCTAGGCAGTTTGGATTCTCAACTTACTAGACCTGGATGGAGGTGGGGGTTCCTTGGACTTCCCACAGGACAGGGAACCTGATTGCTTTTCGGGCTGGGGGGAGACTTAATTGGGGGAGGGGGAGGGAAATGGGAGGCGGTGGCAGGGAAGAGACAGAAATCTTTAATAAATAAATAAATTAATAAAAAAAATAAAATACAAGATGCGCTCTCAAAAAAAAAAAAAGAGGTAAAGACAAGAGAATCACAAGGAGAGCTGGATCCCAGGCTAGGCTGCTTGAGACCTAGTCTCAAAAAGCAAAACAAAATAAAGGATAAGTAAGTTGGCATGGTGGTGTGTACCTTTAATCCCAGCAGAGGCAGGTGGATCTCAGAGTTCAAGGTCAGCCTGGTTTATGCAGAGAGTTCCAGGCCAGGCAGAGATTCACAGTGAGTCCCTGTTTTGAAATAATAAATAAACAAAATGAATGATAAGTAAATACATATAAAATTGCATGGTACTTGTTTTTTTTCTGGAGA
Organism: Microtus pennsylvanicus; assembly: GCF_037038515.1. NCBI lineage: Eukaryota > Metazoa > Chordata > Mammalia > Rodentia > Cricetidae > Microtus > Microtus pennsylvanicus. Next base: position 94,467,429 of record NC_134588.1, read on the forward strand.
AAAGATAGGAGTCCCCCTACGGTGGCATCTGCACAGAGCCAATACTCAGAAGCTCCAGCAGGACAGAGTTTGAAGTCTACCCCTTGACAACAATGAAGAGAAGACAGAAAGAGATGACTCACTAGATCCAATAAAGGGCACTGGTCCATAAATGCCAACTTAAGGACGACATGTGGTCATCTGTGGGTTTTCAGGTGACTCATCAGGTCGTCAGACCGTGAGTAAGAGGCCCAAGCTGCTGCAAGAGGAAGCTCTCGGGAAGGTGGCACCCACAGGTGCCTCCCACCTGCCCACTCTAACTGGCTTGAATGGAATTAATTACCATGAGAATTCCCTCCTTTTCAACGACAGAAGCCATTTGATGATCTATTACTAAAGTGTGACTTTGATTCCTCTAGTTCTGTAATTTATGAACTAGAGATGTGCAATGCTGACAAAAGCAGCCAGAAAGATGGTGCATCATGTACAGTTCTTGCTGTTTTTGCATGAGGAAGTGTTTTCAGGTCCTTAGAACTGCATATAAAACCCCAGTATCTCAAGGCTTCTAGTACAGAAATACACATCTCCTGGGGGCTTGCTGGCCAGGCATTCTAACTGAAATGGTGAACTCCAGGTTCATCGAGAAACCCTCCCTCAAAAAATAAGATGGAAGAGCAACTGGGCAAGACACTGATGTCAACCTCTGGCTTCCACAACACATATGTACGGACAAGTATATCAGCACACATATGTACACATGTATGCACTACACACACATTGATTACAATGTCGGAATGTATGAGGGTACTGTATCTGTTAATGGCATGAAAAGATCTGTAAGAAAATACGTCAGATTACTATAATGGTGATAGAACTCTGACTGGGGGAATTCTGGGCAGTACTTTATGTAACTATTTTTTCCATTATCCACGTTTCCATGGTTATGCAGTAATCTTGGAATGGGGGAGAAACATTTTACAATAAATAAAGATGAAGAGAGAAACCATACATAATTATATTTATTGTACTAGTTAAATTAAATGTCTCTCAAATATTTTTAAGTTTTATTTGCATTTTAATTTTGAAATTTTTTAAGGATTTTGTTTTTGTGTGTGTGTGTGTGTGTGTGTGTGTGTGTGTGTGTGTGTGTGTGTAAATGAGGGGACAGTTTGCAAGAGCTCATTTTCTCCTTCTACCAAATGGCCCCCAGGAATTGAAGTCAGTTCATCAGGCTTGGTGACAAGTACCTTTACCCACTGAATCACCTTCAGTCCCTTAGCATGTATTTGACTGCCCAAAAGATGCTCTCCTGACCTTTGCCCTAACCATGCATCATGATGACTTGAACTCCACAACCATCAGACTGACCCCAACTCTGGCCTTGGTAATGCAGATGCTCTTAAGTACCCTTCCTGATGCTTCTTAGGAACTCCTAGTTTTTCCTTCAAAATTCTCACTGAAAAAAAAAAAGCCTTTCTGAGATCCCTAGTACATTATAAATGTTCATTCTGTGGAAAGAGCCCACTAGGACTCACTGACTGCGGGCACTCCCTCCTTGTGATAACCAGAGCAAGGGTGTTATTCCCGAGTGACTTAGCACGGTGCCTACTGAATAAAGAGATGAATGAATGAATGAATAAGCAACCTTGACATTTCTATAATTGAAACAAATGCTTGACCTTTTTTCTTTCTCCCACTTAAACGATCCACTGTTTGCCTAGAATGCTAAACCAAGTAGGTGTTTTCAAACCAGAAAAAAGGGTTTCACTCATTTACATAAGCTCAGTGTATTAATTTTATCAAGAGTATTCATTCAATAAATATTAACTTATTTTACATTGAGTGCCAGGATCTGTGTGAAGCACTGGGAGAGAAACAGGGAGCCTCTTTCCTCAGCAAACCCATAGATGGGTAGAACCAGGCAAGGAAATCTACGGTTAGAGCAAACTGGGCCAGTGCCATACTGAAGCATGGACTTTCCGGGGCAGTAGCGAAGGGCTGTCTGACATGGTTCTGGATTCTAAAGACCCAAAACGAACTTGTAGCTGTGTCTGTAGTATAAACAACATACAGATTGGAAAGACAACTGCCTAACCAAAAATAACCAAGGCAAGCAGAAACACAAACAAACCGATAGTAGCATTGGCAATTTGAACTACACATTAGTGCATGCCTGTAATCTGTGCACTTGAGGGTCATAAGCAGGAGGATCCATAGCTAAAAGTTTGGGAAACACAGCAAGAGATCGGCTTAAAACTAATACTAAACATGCTAAACATTGCTGACTTGAACGAACAGAAGAAACAGCAAAAATCTAATACTGCCAGCAGTGATTCATAACAAAGATCTGTGTGCCTGCCACTCAGAGTAGAAACCCTGAAAAGGGAACTTCATGAAGAGTATAATTTATGAAGGTTTAACCTGGCTACAATTACTATTTCCAATATCACGTTTTCGGTTGCAAGTTGAGAAGGGAGGGATGTTATATGAATCTGTCTTGGGGAAAGAGAGTAAAGCTCAATTAGCCAGAACCTATGCCTAGTGCGTAAGATCCTAGATTTGACCCTTAACCCAAACTGTCATTGGGATATTTCTTTGGATTCCACAGTGGTGAGAAAACGGCCGCTCTTCACCATTTCAAGCTTTAAAATCATTTCCAATATAGCTCTCAAAGAAATGAACCGAGGTAATAAGCTAGGCTCTCCCTCCCTCCCCCCTTCCTCCCTCCCTCCTTCCTTCCCTCCCTCTTTCTTTCTCTCTCTCTCTCTCTCTCTCTCTCTCTCTCTCTCTCTCTCTCTCTCTCAAAACTAAATAAATACAACTACAATAAACCTAAGCACTGTGTCGTGGTTGCTCTCCTCTTTGTTTCCAAGCTCTTCATTATCCCAGGCTGGACTTGAATCCGACCTTTCTCCCCAAACACATTGGCTCCCTGCAGCTCCATCAGCACAGCTGGGTCGCTTTCTGAAGGAAGACCTTGATGGAAAACCTTCCTAGGACCACAAGCCAGATCTCTTAACTCTTTCAACTTCCATGTCTGTCCAACTTTTATTTTTCATATCATTGCCTCTGGTCACAGAGCACTGCCCTCTACACGGCACAATGTGAAAAGAGGGAGGTGTGCGTTGTTTTAGCCATGCCTGGCATTTACCCCTGTATACTCGCAGCTGGCCCGAGAGTACAAACTGCACCTAGAATCCATGGCTATAACGGGGAATAAACTTTTGTCATCTATATGAAAGCTTACATAAGCGACCCCAAAAATTCTACCAAGGAACTTCAACAACTCATAAACACTTTCAGTAATGTAGCAGGATACAAGATTAATTAAAAAAAAAAACAGTACCCCTCCTGTACACAGATGATAAATGGGCTGAGAAAGAAATGAAACATTACCCTTCACAATAGTCACAAATAGCATAAAATATCTCAGAATAACATGGCTGACAGACACTTAAGGAAATGTTCAACATCCTTAGTCATCAGAGGAATGCAAATCAAAATAACTCTGAGATTCTATCTTACACCTCTAAGAATCACCAAGATCAAGATCAAAAACAGTGATGACAACTTATGCTGGAGAGGTTGTAGGGAAAAGAGAGCACTTCTGCATTGCTGGTGGGAATGCAAGCTGGTACAGCCCCTTTGGATGTCAGTGTGGCAATTTCTCAGAAAATTAGGAAACAACCTTCCTCAAGACCCAAAAATACCACTTTTGGATATATATCCAAAGGATGCTCAATCGTGACACAAGGACATGTGCTCAACTACGTTCATAGCAGCTTTGTTTGTCATAGCCAGACCTGGAAACAACCTAAATGCCCTTGACCAAAGAAAGGAAAGGAAAAGGTGGTACATTTACACAATGGAGTACTATACAGCAGAAAAAATAACATCTTGAATTTTGCATGCAAATGGATGGAGCTAGAAAACATCATTATGAGTGAGGTAACCCAGACCCAGAAAGACAATTATCTTATGTACTCACTCATAAGTGGTTTTTAAACATAAAAAAAAAACACCAGCCCACAAACCAAAATCCCAGAGAACCTAGACAACAATGAGGACACTAAGAGAGACTTACATAGATCTAATTTACATGGAAAGTAGTGAAAGACGAGACCTCCTGAGTAATTGGGAGTATGGGGACCTTGGGAGAGGGTTGAAGGGAATGAGAAAGGTAGGGAGGGGAGAAGAGAAAAATGTAGCACTTAATAATAATAAATTTAAAAAAATTGTCATCTATTACACATAGAGTATCTAGAAGGACTTACTAAAACATAGTTCTAGATGTTTCCTTAGTTCATAGTGTGCAATTCTTGTTCACTGGTTGTGGAATGAAAACAGCAGAGACTGTTAGTTTGTTCCCGGCTGCTCAGATTCCTGAAATACTCACACAGAAATCTGTATTAATTGCAATACTGTTTGGCCAATAGCTTAAGAGTATTTCTGGCTAACTCTCACATCTTAAATTAACCCATTTCTATTAATCTATGTATTGCCACAGTTACTGGCATGGTTCCAGTGTGTCTGTCTCCTGCAGGTTGCATGGCTTCTCCTGACTCCACCTTCTTTCTCCTAGCATTCAGTTTAATTTTCCTGCCTAGTTTTACTCCATTAAGCCATTGGCTGAGAGTAGCTTCTTTATTAACCAATGGCAATAAAACATATTCACAGCATGCAGAGGGGAATCCCACATCACCTCTCCTTAGGATGTAGCTGCCCAAGTTGTGGCACCAATCTGTAATGGTGTGTGGAGTCTTTATGTACATGTATTGTTTTTATTGGTTAATGAATAAAGCTGTTTCAGCCAGTGGCTTAGCAGACTAGAAATAGGCAGGAAAACTAAACTGAATGATGGGAGAAAGAAGGCAGAGTCAATGAAATGCCATCTAGTCCCCTGCTGGAGAAAGATGCAAGCCGCCAGCTGGAACCTTGCTGGTAGGCCATGGCTGCATGGTAAAATATAAAACAATGGAAATAGGTTAAAATATAAAAGCTAGCTAGAAAGACATTTAAGCTATTGGCCAAACAGTATTTGCAATTAATATAGTTTCTGTGTGATTATTTCAAGTCTGGGTGGCTGGAAACAAACAAGCAGCCTTCGCCAACAATGGTCTTCACTAGTGACTCCAATGTCTCCTATGAAGCTGAGAGCTCTGTGTTCCTTCCCCAGAAATACCCTCTGTTCTCCTTAACTTTCCTACCTCTGTGTCTGCTTTTTGTGATTCTGTTTACTCTTTTTAGTAAACTAACTTTCTTCCCATGTCACCTGTCTCTATCTCCCAACCTTGGTGTTATTCACACTTGGCCATTTAAGCATCAGGTGGCTGTTAACCTTGTGGATGGCATCCGAGGCTGTTTTGATGTACCCATCTCTAAGAGCAGATTCCCTGCCTCGTGTTCTTTCCTCATAGAGGAGGAAAATGACTCTGCTGTCTGACTCTCACCTGTACGGATTCAGTTCACGCTGGAGTTTATGTTGCGACTCCAAATTCAGTTATGTGCTACGCACATTCCTGTAAGGCAAACTGACCCATGATGTTCAAAAACACTCAGATTTCTTTGTGTTCCAGTCTCCAAAAGCTTTAAGTCCTTAATGTCTAGAATATAGCAATATAGCTCTGACTGGAGATGCTAGTTTGGAAACCAGGCTGCATCTTGCCATAGAGAAAAACTGATGTTGTAGAGCCATATTGTCGGGACCTCGATGGTCCTTCTAGAAAAATAACCCACAAAACATAGAAAAGTATTGGAATTTGCAAATTCCTCATAAAAGGGAAACATGAAACTTGAACCACAAATATTGCCCAGGCTTTGCATTTTCATGCCGTGGTCTTAGAAGTTTCTGAAGGACAGAAGTTAATGCTGCAAGGCCCAGAACGAAAATGACTTCTACATGCCACCTACTTCAAAACATGGAAATGCAAATTTCATCAAGACAGAAAGCAAAAACATCCAAAGAAGTTTTTGACTTCTTAACTTAATAATTTGAATACCATTTATTCTTGGGCACTACAAACTCCTCAAGCTGCTCTGATATTGTCATCTGGAAATAAACTAGAGGGGAAAAGAGAAGCGTGTGATTTCACTTTCTCTGAACAGGTGCCATCCAGGGCACAGGCAACTCTCTATCATTCTGATGGAGCAGGAATAGGCAAGCAACCTAATAATGACCTCCTTCCCTTGACTGAATTTCAGAAGCTGAAGAGGAATCTTCCTCTCAAGACCACTACCAACAGCCTACCCAGTGATGATCCTATCATCCTATGCCCAACTCTTTTTGGTTGGTTGGTTGATTTGGGTTTTGGTTTCTCGAGACAGTGTTTCTCTGTCTGCTTTGGTGCTTGTTCTGGAATTCGCTCTGTAGACCAGGCTGGCCTCGAACTCACAGAGATTCTCCTACTCTTGCCTCTCGAGTGCTGGGATTAAAAGCTTGCACCACCAGCTCCTGAGGTTTTTTTTTTTTTGGAGGGGGGGAATATGCCCAACTCTTAAGGACAAAATTAAGTTCAAATCTCAAAAATTTGTATCAAAACAACAGAAGAGTAAGTTGTAATGTTTCTAAGGAAGTAAAAAGACAATCATAGAGGGTGACTGTCATTAGGACAAAAGGCCAAACAGACATCAGGAAAGCATCAGAGCTATTCAAGGTCCAAATGTACAAAGAGCCTCATTCCACTAATCAGCAGGCTCACGATTATCCTAAAACCCCTACTGTGCACAGCTTTGTGGCTGATCTAGGCCCAAATCATTTACACAGGTTCAAGAAGCTCTCAGTCTTACTATTTAATGTATTGGTAGTCCCTTGGAACAAAGAGGCATGGGAAAACACCGTTACTTTGGTAAGATAATAGAATTTGTGCATCTTTACCTGGTATCATATGATAATTAGATGCACACATACAATATATGATGATTAGATCGAAGTTGTAAATGCATTCATTCTCTTAACATGTATTGTTTCTGTGCTGAGAACATTTATACCCCTCTAGTCAGCATTACAGATACATATAAATAGGTTACCCTACTGGGCTATAGAAAACCAAAAAAATCCTTCACCTCTTTCAGCATTTGGTGTCCCCTGCCTACCTTTCTTCTGATTCACTCAATTATTTCATCCCTGTGTCTCATGGTGTGGGAATAGTACCTCAAAAAGCTGTTACAAGTGATAATTACCTATGGTTAGAGCATCCTGTATTTTTGTTACAATGCATCCCATTCTACTTAAAGCTATGGCTACATCCTTTAGAAAAAAGATGGAGATACAGCTGTCCATGTGTCTTCATCCATGACCTCATTCGAAGGACCAAAGATGCTCTCTACTGCAGTCTGACCAACTTTCCCCAAAAGCCACTGCTTAGGAGCACAGCATGGGAAAGCCACGGACATGTGAAGTGGTGTGCACCTCTTTTAAATTAATTCTTACTAAGGGATCACATTGATCCAAGCCAGCAGGAGACCCTTGTCCCTACTTGTCACAAAGAGGTCACACAGTTAGTCCCGTGCCACAGATTGAATTCAGAGCTGACACAGAGCTCCAAATAGGAAGGTACAGAGTGAAAATTAAAGAAATAATTAATTGGGCAATGAAAGTATATTTACTGTTCCCCCAAAGCCTTTAAGGGAGAGCTACCTAAATGGATGCAAGGAATCCTTCGTGTTCTCAAAGCCCATGGCAGACACCAGTGCATACAATCCTATAGGCAAGTAGCCTGGTGGAGAAATGTGTACCCTCCATTCGGGTCACTGGTGACCTTTGTGTAAGGACTATTTGGTGGGCCCCACAGTGTTGTGCGTGGGAAAGACTCTGGCATGGATTTTCGGGCTGGGATTTGTTATACAGGCATCTCTTCTGTGTTAGGATGCATTCTACTCGGGAGGTACTCTTTGTTTGCAATCCTCCTCAAATACTGATGGGAGAGGAGAGGAATGGAAGGGAACAGGAGGAGGAGGAGAAGGAACACCTGTTTGTGAACTTCTAGAAACTTATTTTTTTTTTCTAACTCTTCTGAGGAAACAGGATAGCTTAGGGGAACTGTTAATTTTTTTCTTTTTTCATCGCCAATGCTCCAAGTATCCATTGTTCGACTCATTACTCAATAGACTGCACTATTAAAGAGAGCAATATAGGCTAGCAAGGACCTACTGTTAAACAAAATCATCCCTCCGCCACTCCACATAGCAAATATCAACTTCCCCAGAAGCCACCAGCTCGCTCAGGAAAGCCACGAACTTCTTCAAAGCACTGGAAACCCACATTTCCCTCTAGGCTTTGCATCCACTGAAGGGTCTCCAGCAAACTCTGGTCCACAGTGCATTGGCAACATGACTGGGGGACAGTAGAAGTCACATCCTAGCCTTCGAAAGCGGGTGCAACTAGTCGCAATGCATACAGTGTTATAAGCAGACTTTGCAAGATTTTATCCATTTGGTCTGAACGGCCTTACATTGCAATACTTTCATACTGCAATGGCCTGAAAAGCACAAGTGCATTGACATAGGATTACGTTTTAAAATACTGCATACCACCCTCATCCTGGCACCCCAATTGTGTTAGTTCATCTGGAGTGAGCTGCATAGGGACCCAATTCAGCTTTGGTGCTTCTCAGACTCCAGAAGGGATTGGGTAGACCATATGCATCTTCTCTGTATAAATGTCCTATGCCTAATTTGCATATGAGGTTAGTAAGCACCCAGACGCACCCCAGCCATCATCTCCTTCCTCCACTTCTCTATTCCGGTGCTTCGCTTACAATGAGTAGGTCTGCAAACTTGGCAAGTATGTCTTACTTGTCATTAAAAACATATCCATCTGAGATTTAGCCAAAATTTTATTTGCATCATAATTTATTCTAGCTTATTGAAAACTAGACAATGGAAATTTATCTTTTGCTTTCTTACATTTATTCATTGCCTGGGGGTAGTCCATGTGTGGGGTCAGAAGACAAGTACAGCCAGCTCTCTCCTACCTTGTAGGTTCAAGGGTCAGAATCAGTTGTCAAGGCTTGGCAGCTGAGTCACCTCGTTTTCCCACATCTTATTTTTAAAATAGAAGGTTATAATGATAGATTAACTTTTTAATTTTTTTTTTCATTTTTTTCAAGACAAGGTTTCTCTGTAGCTTTGGAACCTGTCCTGGAACTAGCTCTTTTAGACCAGGCTGGCCTCAAACTTACAGAAATCTACTTGCCTTTGCCTCCCGAGTGCTGGAATTAAAGGTATGTGCTACCACATCCAGCTTGATAGATTAACTTCTATACTGTTTGTATATACACCCTCATCTTCATGTATGTATGAGTGTGTGCACATGTGTGTGTTGGGTAGAGATCCATTTCAGCTGTCTTCCTCAGTTGTTCTCCACTTTATTTTGTGTGACAAGGTCTCTAAATGAACCTGGAGCTTGCCAATTCAGCTAGCCTGAGTGGCCAGTAAACTTCAGGACCCTCTGTCTAGATTTCCCCAGCAATGGGATGGCAGGCATGTGCCACTTCATCCAGATTTTCTGTGGCTGAGGCTGCACAGGCTCAGACTTTAGTCCTCATGCATGGGCAGCAAGAGCTACCCTTTCCTGACTAAGCCGTCTCTGTGGCCCAAGACAGATTATGTCTGATGCTCAGAAAACCCCGGGGAAGCAAAAAAAATAACTTCAGAAAAGGAGAGCCCAGCATGGGTGAAGGGAAGTAATTATGACACCTGCCACAAAGTCACTGACAGTCTGGTAGGGACAGACCACAGTTACCTTCTGGGCACCCCAGTGTTTGTGGAAAAACACAATGTTATCAAACACATAGTATCAGAAGTGAACTTCATAAGTTCTAATCTTGGGCTGGGGAAAAGGCTCAGTGGGTGAAGAACGTGCTGCAGAAATACGAGGCTCTGAGTTCAGATCTCAGGCACCCACACAGAATTTGCACTCTGTAGCATACGTCTATAAACCCAGATTTATTGAGACCCTGACTCAAGAACTAAGGTAGGGAGCAATAGAGGAAGATTCCTGAATTCAATCTCCAACTTTCACACAGGCATGCAAAAGCATCCTCATACACACATTCAGGAGCGTACAACACCGCGCACACAAACACACAGACTCACACACACACACACAAAGTTTTGAAAAGTAAGAATGTAAGAATTAAGAAAAATAAGCTATAGTTTCAGACTGTCGTGTTGAAGAAGATAAACTAAACAGCCTCGGAGTAAAAACATATCGGCATAAGTCTATGTCTAAAATAGTACCCAAGAGGCAAGAAGGAAAACCTGCACAGTTCAATGAAGCATATGGACATCAGTCTGTGAGTTACTTGAACTCCATCCTGTGAGTCATTGCTACAGAGAGGAACCTGCAGCCTCAAGGCTGCTTCCCACAGGACAGCTGCCTGGGAGGCTGGTACTCACTGGTTACTGGTAACCAAGAAAAAGTTGACAGGTGTGTTTAGGTTTCTTGTCTGGCTATACATATCCAGATATTTTAAAAGCCATTATTTTTGGAATTCCTACAAGAAAAATACAGCAGTTGTGGGTCTGAAACTCCTTACTGTCACTTTTTCTGTTGAAATACTTATGTTTGTAATTCAATTTTCGAGTTTTGGAGGAAAGGGGGAGCGGATTCTCAGGTTTCAACCATCAATACAGTCCATGAGGCAGAGTGACCACATTTTTAAAAGTAGAAACAAAGACATATTAGAATTGTGGGATGGAGTTATTGTTAGTAAAACTTACATCTTCTACTCATATTAAATTACATTTGATTTTATACTTAATGGATTTTTAAGGAAATTTTTCATTAAATAAGAATAGTCATAAAAATTCTTGGTCTGTACCTCTGGCCTAAGGCCAGATGTACATTTTAAAGATTTAAAAAAATTAGCACACCCAAGTGTTTCACAATAATCTACTCGTTTTAACCATTTTTGCTGTTTTTGTTTTTTCTCAGACTCTCACTGTATGACCCAGGCTGGTCTTGAATTTCTGGTCCTCCTGCCTCAGCATCTTGAGTGCTGGAATCTCAGGAAGGAGCTACCATGCCCTCTGCTCATGTTGACATTTTTTATATGTAGGACTGTATTCAGAATCTTGCCTTTGTCTCTAGCTAGTAATATTGAACAGATTGCTTAACTTCTAGAAAGTTCTACATCCTCAAACATAAAATAGACGATTGCCTGGTCCAATGGATGTTTTGAGACTGGCTTGCTAAGTAGCAGGCAAAGGTCAAAGCAAGCAGCTTTGTGGGGCAGATACTCATTAGAGGTGGGGCTGCAGGTGTCTGTGACTTTGCAGACTTCCGAGAATACAAGTTCCTAGCTTAACTACAGAGCTGAAAGCCCAGCTCCAGTCACAGCCTAGAACTAAAATCTGCCCTGGCCACTTAAAAAGCAAATCTTGGTGTGACTACAAATTCATTTTCCCATACTCTAATGTCCAGTACTTTGACCATATTAATTTACCCATCCAAATTTCAACCTTTGACCTGCTTGCTCTCACCTCTCTTTTCCAGCTGCACAAGACACATGCTTCCATGCCTTATACGTCCTTCTTACAGCACTGAGCGCACAAAACCTTGAGTCCCTCTATAAATATTTCAGAACAGGCTCTCATTCACTTTTGTGAACAACCCAAAATTGAATCTACAGGGATTGATGTCTTTCATGAAAACCTAGAAATAAGACTGATGCTCAGGCAGCTGGCCTGCCAGGAAGAATGGGATTTCTCTTCCTTCCCCCAAAACACCTGGGCATTGACTCACACGTCAAACCGACAGTAAGTATGAAATAGGAGCCCACAGTTCTTATCCCTAGAGACGATGCTGTTTCTTATACGGGTGATGCAGAGGGGTAAAAATAATCACTTGTGCTTAGTGTTGTCATGTTTTCTCCACTAGAAGTCTGATTATCCATAAAATGCCACTCACAAGCCACCAGCCAAGCCTTCCTGAGAAGCCAACGCTGAGATGACCATTCAGCCATGCGTTAATATTTTCAGCACGCGAGCGGAACCTGTACCCACAGCAGAACGTCTACATTTGAGGTGCACTAGTGAGTTATGAATGCCACAGAATTACAGATCTGTAAATCTCCTTGATCAGATGCAAAGATGCTGTGCCCCAGAGCGAGAAAAGAGCCTGTTTGAGGAAAGGCGTTTGGACAGGAAAGATCAGAAGGTGTTCATGGTTTGGTGCTGAAGAGTTTAAGGAAATCTCCAAACTTAAATTTTTTTTATTTATTTTCTGTGGGGGATGGCTTGCCTTCCTGTCTGCTTGTGTAGCACACACATGTCTGGTGTCCACTGAAATCAGAGGAGGGTGTTGGAACCCTTGGAATTGGAGTTATAGATGGGGATGAGGCACCATGTAGGTGCTGGGAACTGAACCCTGGTCCTCTGAAAGAGCAACAAATGCTTCTTTGTTGCTCTTTTTTGAGAGCTCCACTGAGCTATCTTTTCAGCCACATAAATTTTCTTTTCAGTTTTAAAATTCTTTTTTTTAAATTTATTTATTTATTAAAGATTTCTGTCTCTTCCCTTATGTGTATGGTGTTGGGTCTGCAAGTATACCTGTGCAGTACATGCATGCAGTGTCTTTAGTGACCAGAAGAGGGCATCAGATCCCCTAGAACTGGATCACAGAGGGTTGAGTGGCCATGGGACGCTGAGGCAGGAACTCAGATCCTGGGAAAGAGCGGCCAGTGCTCTTAGCTGCTGAGCCATCTCTTCGGCCCTCAAGTCTCCAAGTAGTTATGGACGGCTACAGCCCTTTAGAGGTCTTCCCAGAGGTCAGGTCCGTCACTAACTGTGAAAATCCCAACTCCTCCCAACACACCTAATCCACCAAAAACCGAACAATACAATGAAGAGTTATCATTCCGCAGAGAGTTTTGGGTAACAACATAACACAAGTTCTCTGGATGTTACTCCACAATGAGAATAAGGTGCATTGTTGTCGATAACTATGTAATAAATACATCCTCCTGGATCACACATTGCTGAGTGTTGTAACTCTGGAATTGATATTGGAAAGAGAATACAGAGCCTTGACATTCTAGGAAGTTGTGTAAAGTCCTGGAAGGCATTTCACTCAATGTCTTGTGTGCTGCTAGTGGGATAGACGGAAGTACAGATAACTCAGCTGGAACAGTTATTGCCTTAAAGTGTGAATAGCTGAGTTTGACTCCAAAAACTGCTGTTAAAAGGAGGAAGAGGGGGAGGGGGAAGAAAAGGAGAAGAGAGAGAGAGAGAGGAGGGAAGGAGGCCAGGCATGGTGATATACTTGTAATGTCAGGCCTGGGGAGGCAGAGACAGATGGATTCAAGGATTATTGTGATTTGCTGGCCAGCCAACCTCAGGATACTTGACAAGTTTTCAGGCCAGTGAGAGAACCTGTTTCAAAAAACTAGGGGGTGGGGGAGATGATGAACAACATCTGGGGCTGTCCCTGGCCTACATGAGAGAGAGAGAGAGAGAGAGAGAGAGAGAGAGAGAGAGAGAGAGAGAGAGACATACAGACATACAGACAGACAGACAGACACACACCACACACACTCATACACACGCAGAGACACAGACATACACACATACAGAGACACATATACACACACACACACACACACACACACACACATTCACACACGGACACAGAAGGCATTCTTAAATACCTCCATGTAGCTTTCAGTTTCTTAGAAAGCTGTGGCCACTCTGCATTTCACTAAAATTGTAATAGCATAGGGAACCATAGCAACAGCTATAAACATTTCAGATTCAGTGGTCAAGGGCAGGGTGTGGCAGTGCGGTCCTTTAACCTCCGGAGGCAGAGACAGTCAGCTCTCTGTTGAGTCACGGCCAGCCTAGTCTACTAGGGAGCTCCGGGCCAATAGAGCTACACAGTAAGATCCTATCTCAAATAAAAGAACCCGCTGCAGAGTCCAGCATAGACTGTTTGTGTGTGCAGCTATAGAGCAGAGTGAACATCCATTTCCACAGTCATTATTAGACCCTGACATTTTAGGAGTCATTAGCAGCGAGCAAGCAGGAACTCTGGGTTTTGCCAGTTGAAGGTCCTAAACAAACAGAATAACCATCCACAGGGCAGCTAATGTCCTACACAGTGATTACCCTGATCTCCAGGCTACAAAGAAAAACTAAACCAATATAATCAGAACTGTAAACAAAGCCATAGACCGATTCCATTCATGAAGGGGTCTGTATCTTCAGAGGTGAGCAGAATCCCAGAGGACAGCTGAAACTTAGGGCAGCATTCAAGTTCACACCTGACATTTCATCACTGTGTGGAAGTCATCTACGTCGGCTTCCCTTTGCACGTGTACTTGCGCACACACAAAATTAAATTAGGTCACCAAGTCAACCGATTAGTGGCAACAAGCAGAGCCAGGACGAGGACTACAGGTTCGTCCCGAATTCTCTCACTGAGGGGGTGAAGTGGACGTCCAGTGCTCCAGGAATTAGGACAAATACGGTTTCTATTAACTCAACAAGTTCACGACAAACTGAAGCACTGGCATTCTGTCTGGGTTTGCAGAACTCCTTATTAATAAAATATCAGCTAATAAATGCATTGTATCTACTGTAAATCCATAGCCACATTTCTAGCCCTCCCTTCATATATATGTTCTTTAATATCAGATGTTTACTAAATTTCTGCTCAGTCAGCCAAGAGGCAAAGATAAATTGCAAAGAGACCTTGCTTGGAAGGAACACAAACAAAGTTACTAAGTACATCCATCTGCATACAGTGGTGTGCCAGTGTTCACGAAGTAGTATGGGGGTGCAGGGAATGTGGGACGGCTACGGTTTATGTCACTGCACAGTTCCCCTGATGGAGTTCCACTCCGCTGTGACTGATTTCTGTTTCTGTATCAGTGACTGCAGAGCTGCGGACACGGAAAAAGATGCACACACCTATCTCACTCAGCTAGCTCTGGTGTAACATAACTGGGTGTGTGTGTGTGTCTCTGTCTGTCTGTTATCTGTCAGTTGGTCGGTCTGTGTCGGTCTGTCTGCCAGTTGGTGTATCTTTCCAAATCAAGTGTGTAGATGGTAACCAAATACTTTACAGTCATTATTAGAGTCAAGCATTGCTGCTTTTCTTTCTTATGCTTTTGGCTTTTATCATCCAACATCTTTGTCAACATATTTTAGATACTAGCAAGATTCTTATCCCAAAACACTTTGTCTAGACAGCTCTGGTGTTGCCAAACTTAAGCAGGAGTAGAGAGATTGAAATGTTTTGAGAAAACATTAGATTATCTTTAGAACTTGATCCAGGTGAGATAAGGAAAAAAAAAACCCAGAATGTGTCCAATTTCCTAGAGGCTTCATGGGCTCGCATTTAGCATTTAGCCCTAAGCTGCCCTGAGTATCACGCTGATAACACGTAGCTCCCTTTTCCTACAGAAGAGTGCCTGCTCCTACCACATGCTCCTAATTGCCTTATATATTCTATCATAGGAAGTCCGTGTGTAGAGGAAAGAGAGAAATTGGAAGCTAGAAGGTTGATCTCGAAAACATAAGCATCCAGGCAAAAGTATTGCTTTTGCAGAAATATCTAGACAAGCTTGAATGGGTACCACCTGTTCAGTTTTGGGGGACGATTTGCTCAAGGTCTGCAGCTGTCATCAGCGCACCCGCCTTGCCATTTTTTAATGCCCAGGTGCAGTTTGCTTTGCAATCAAACAGCCTTGCTCCTCTCCCACAACCCAACCTCTCTCTTTCTCTTTTTAATTCTTAGGATTTCATAAAGCCTCAACCTGTAATCCTAACGTCACTGACATTTCTCAATCACTTCTAATGTAAAAAGCTGGAAGTTTTAAGGAAGGAGAAGGCGTGCATGTTTTAACATTCGCCCGGGGCTTCCTTACGAAATGTCGTGAGTAACTCACGACCCTATGAAGGAGAATATTCCCACCACCTCAATATGTGCCGAATAGGAGCCTCCGAGGGTTTCAGAGCACATCCCAGGTCACAAAAAGGTGACAAACCAACTAACTGCAAACCATTCAGCTTCAGGCTTCAGCCTCTGAACTGGGGAAGGGTAGAGACACAACAGAGTCAGACAGGCTTGAGTGCCAGTCCTGACAGCGCTGTTTAGTGCCTGTGATTTCGAGCACACTCTTTCAACTCACTGGGCATGTTCTTGACTGTGCAATGGGTTAATGTTGCCTATCTTATCAGACTATTGGGAAAACCAAGCAAAATAAAATGTGATGTGTCGTAGATTCTTGAAACATCACCTCACTTTGTCCACCTTTCTCTGTTCCACCTCTGCAGCTCTTTCTATTATCCTGTTAAAAAAAAAAATACTCACTTTGTTTCTGGCCATGACTAAGCAGATCTTTATAGTGGTATTTTGTTTATGTCTTAACAAATAAAGTTTGCCTGAAGATCAGAGTGCAGAGCTAAGCCACTAGATGCCAGTGAGTGGTGGCACACACCTTTAATCCCAGGACTTGGGAGAGAGAGGCAGAGGGATTTCTATTAGTTCAAGGCTATCCTGGGCTACACAAGATTGAATCTGTCTAAAAGAGAAATAGAACTCACACAAAGGTGATCCCAGCACTTGGGATCCCATGCTTTTAATCCCAGCACTAGGGAGGTGGACACAGGAGTGATATCACTGGGCAGAGAGAGGAATATAAGGCAGAAAGAGACAGTCTGGTTTGATGGAGACAGTCAGTCTGAGGTTCGGGAGAGACAGTTGCAGTCTGAAGTTTGAAGTAGACAGATGGAGTCTGAAGAGGCAGTCTGAGGACAGGCTCACCCCTTCCGTCTGAGCATCGGTAGAGATAAAAGAACTCTCTAGTTGCTGGCCTCTCTGCTTCTCTGATCTTCAGCATTAACCCCTATATCTGACTCCAGGTTTTATTAAGACCAACTAGAATTCTTGCTACAGGTCTTCCGAGTTCAACAAGAAGAAATTACACAGAGTAGTTGTTGAGACCAAAATCAGCCCACAAACAATTGCTAAGTCAGGGAATGGCCACAGTCCAGCACAGAAATCTCAAAGTCGCACAGTATTTATAAATGCATTACATCATGTGTGCCCAAGAACAGCATCTAAGCACACACCCAAGTGGAAGAGACAACCCTGGAGGGCCTGTGTATGTTACATCCTTCCTCCTGCCTAGTATGACTAACAGCTCAGAAAAGACTCGAAAAATATTGATTGCACATGTTCCCCTTACCCACAGGGAAGACATCTCAATCCCTAGTGGTTGCTTGAGCCATCTTGGTATGGAGGTTTGTTTTTTCCTATGCACACCTATGACAAGGTTTAAGTGATGAATGGAAAGATGTAAATCACACATAACAAAACATAATTATAACAATATACTATATAAAATTTATATGTAAAATAAGACTGCTCCTCACTGTGCTCATGAGCCCCTCCCTCTGTGATGACCACGTGAGATGATGTAAGATCCGTGCAATACGTAAAGCGAGGTGACCCGCACAGGAGTTGTTGGGTCACGGTAGGCTGCTTTTGGCTTTCGGATGACAGAGTGGAAGGATGTTCATATTCTCCGCAGCATTTTCTGACTGTCCTTGAGAGCAGGAAACGGAAAGTGCTCCAAACGAGAGTGTGGGTGAAGGATGTGTGCAAGCCCCACATCCAATGCTGGGACTCAGAAGCATTTCCTGCTAAACCTGAGGCCCTCTGTCTGCAGATTCCAGGGCTGTGTTAGTCAGCTCTCTGTCACTGTCACACTGTGCCCGACGTAAGCAACACAGAAAGACGGCAGGCTTAGTTTGGCTCCCAGTCTCAGAAGTTTTTGTCTGTAGTTGTTGAGTACCCTATTTTGGAGCTTGTGGCAAGACAGTAAACTGTGCTAAGAGAAGTCTGCTTACCTAACGGCATCATTATGAACAAAGGGAAAGAGAATAGGGCCAGCGGACAAATATGTCTTTCAAGGATATGTTCTCAGTGACCAAAGAAGTTCCTCATCTTAAAGATTCCAACAGGTCACAGACTCAAGCAAACCTGTTCCGCTTGGGGCTTTGGGGAACCTTTTTCTAAGCTGCGGTAGATGAAAATGTCTCTTTGGTTACATTTCTAGAACTCTTCCATCAGGCTGCCCTTTGCTTCTTGAAGGGGAAGCTTGTATTTACTGCGTTGTTTCCTCATTTCTAGGGAAGGTAACAGTTTTTCATAGCTGTGTTCGGCTGTCTAATAAGACAGCTACTGTTTTGGTTGATGCTTTATGTTCCGAGTGATGTAAATGTTTTGAGTGATCTATTCTACTTCCAGTTATCGCAAAATGCCAGTTATTTTTAGCGTGTGATTTTTTTTCAGAACGTGGAATCTTCTAAAAGGAGCACACGTATTTATGCCGCTGTAAGAACGATTCTCTTTCCTTTGTTATGCTGATATATTTTATAGACAAAAGTGCTAAGAACTGGAATTGTGTGACTCTCTTTGTTAAAGTCCATCTTGGTCCTCATCACCGTAATTTAAAATGTCCAATTTGGGCAGTTGCTAACGGAGCCTCAGACACACACACACACACACACACACACACACATTCTAATTATAATACTAACGAGATGTTTGCAGGTTTTGTGCCCCGCCCCCCCACCCCAAGATCTAAACACTAGGGAGGCAGAAGGTGGAGAAATCAAGAGCTAGAACAGATTAACCTACCTAGGGAGACCCTATCTCAGAAAACCAAAATATAAAGAGAAAAGAGGGAAAGAAACCAGTACAATTTTTAAAAAGGGTTTTATTATGTTTACTCAACGAGTAATAAAATCAGTCACAAAAACTTTATTTCCATTTATTTTGGGATATGAGCAATAATAACCTTTCCATAACTTAGATTTCAGATGAAAAATTTGAAACTGTAATTACCCCAACAGTTTTATGAGAGTATTACTGTATGAGTTTATGTGGATGTGCACGCGAGTCTCTGTGTGTACATGTGTACTTGTATGTATGTGTCCATGTGTTTCTGTGTGTGTAAGAGAGAGACAGACAGAGACAGACTGTTTCCTCTCCTACCTTGGGACGGAATGACAGAGTGGTACTCTGACCAACAACGCATTATCATCATCTCTGGTGTGTTATCCCCTGACACTTCAAGGAAATTGCCTTGCATATAATAACTATCCAATAAATATTTGTTAAGTTAAATTGAATCAAATCAAATGCATAATTCATTTAATTGGAGTCTTTCAAATGAATTGTTTAAATGAAACTAGATTTATCCCGAGAGAGCAAACAGATTGGTCTTAAAACTAAATATATTTAATATGTTAACCAGAACTTGAGGCCTGTTATTATCTGCAGTTCTCTAAAGGCATAGTTCTTAAATCGATTAGAATGCAGCCTAGTTGAAAATGACAGAAAAACAAAATGCGTTCTCTCAAAGAAGATGTAAGTTCTCTCCAACACGTTCACGGGCAAGTCTAGTCCGTAAAGAGCCTGGAATCAGCAAAGACCAAGTTAATTCTCCTTGTTGTCCAGACCCCATTATTTCTTGGCCTTCACCTCCTGCAGGAATAGGGGAGGAGAGGAAAGGGACAGGAGAGAGAACATAGGGACAAAGGGGAATCAGAAGGAAGAAGAGAAAGGCAGAGGGAGGTTCCTTTTCTTTTCTTAATCTCTTTTTTTCTTTATTGCTTCCTTTGTTGGCTTGTTGTATTTTGATTGGCCTTTTTGAGGTGGTCTAACTATGGACCCATGAGAGGCCTCTCTCACTGTCCCCTCTGGTTAAGTGCTCACTTCTCCAGTATTGCATCTTATCTACTCCTATCCCATTGACCAGAACATATAATACGCCCCTGCCTCGTTGCTCAGAAGCCTGGGAGAGGTAATATGTGTTATGGTCGCCACATGCTTAGATGAAACTGGAGAGTGCCGTGACTACAGAAGAAGAAAAGAAAGACCCAGGACCAAGTGATTTACAGCCGTGCTCTGTGGTGGCAGTGGGCTTTGAGTCACACAAATCAATATGGAGGGAGTAAATTAATTAGCTGCAAACAAACTTTCATGACAAGAATATCAAGGATATTTAAGGCCATAGATAAAGCTCGTCCATGACAAGCTGCCGCCAACACAATTGCTGCTGCTTTTGACCCATCCCAGTCCTCAACCCAAATCATCTACAGTAAGAAGTCATACAATACACGCTTTACATTAGTTCAAGGAAACGTTGCAAAGCAAATAAGTGCCTTTGTAAGACCGGTCCTTGCAATTAAAGGAGACCCTTTCTTGATAGCTCCCTTTGCTGGGAGAATGAACAATAACAATGCTGGTTTAACTCAAATGTGCCTCTCTTCCTTGCAATAATCCTGAGAGCCTGGCTAGTCTGTATCACAAAACACTTTGAGAAATACGGGTTGCTTGCCTCATTCAAGGACACACCAAGTAGCTATTTCATGGGTTTAGGATGAATAACAGGTGTTTTTCAATGCGCTATTACAATGTTTACTGATTAAGCCTCACAGCCGCCATCACTCAAAAGGGTCCATTATCGAGCTTTCTAAGTAAACCCCTAAAGCTAAAGGATAAAAGGGTAATAAAGAAGAGATAATCGAAACGCTGAGATAAAACTGCAAAAATTAAAATTTAAAAATAAAAGCACTTGGAGAAATGGAAGGTGAGGCTGCAGGGAAGTGAAAAGGATGAAGGGCCTTGTGCAGGGCAGAGGGATGCTCCCGACAGAGGCAAGAGAGGAGGGCAAGGGTGTGGCTCAGTGGCAGAGTGCTTGTCTAGCATGTCACGGATCCTGGATTCAACATACAGCAGCATAAGCAGAAAGCAAAGGGGAGATCTTTGCTTTGTGAGGAGATAAAAGCTCTCTTCACAGGAATAGGGCTGGCATACCCTGCCTTAACTCGGGTGCTCTGATTGGCAGCACTGTCTAGTTTGAAAATTTGAGTTTATCCAGCATTTGGAGGGTACCAGCTGTTGTGTTAACCTGACCTTACACCCTGAAACCAAACCCCTGAGATGCTCCCCTAGAGCCATCTCACTGATGTATGCCATAATCACCCAGAATCTCAGCTTTATGCTGTCATATTTGATCCTTGCAGCATCACGAAGAAGCAGAAACTTTTAATCTGATTCCCGCTGAGGTTCAGAGAAAAAACAATTGACTGGTCCAAGGAGTCCATGAAGGACTGGGAATTCCAGGTCCTTACCTCTGACCATGCTTTAGGTAGGTCACTTAGCCCCCATGAAAGTTACCTGTGAAGTGGAAATCATCTGTAGCAAGCTCACAGATCTTCATAAGATAATGAGATGAGACCATGTAGAAGGGTCTTCAGGAAATGGGATCTCTACAGAAATACCATGATGAGAACACTGATGCACACCCCCAAAGACCTGATCCTCTTTACCTGGAAAATAACCCTCTTCTGTTTCTGGTGGCTGGATCCTAGAATTAAATCTACACCTGAATATTTCCTGACTTTTGTTTCATATTTTCTATAGTTTTTAATACAGCTATGTGTAACTATCTTCCTCCCAAGGTTTAGCCAAAATTATGAATAAATTCCTTTTCCTTTATTATATATTATGCAATTTTTCTCCTAATACAAAAGAGTAGCTGCACCCAGAGCCAGGTCTTGAGATGTGGGACTTCATAAACAATTTATCATATATTTGCACAACATGAAATGCTCCATGTAACAGCTAAATGAAGTTTCACATGCCGTTTTGGTTTTTTAACTAATAAGATGGAAAAATGATAAAGAAATACAAAAAAAGAGGAATTTAGAAAGAAGAGAGCGAGAGAGCGAGAGAGCGAGAGAGCGAGAGAGAGAGAGAGAGAGAGAGAGAGAGAAGAAAGGAAGATGAAAGAAAGCCAGGACCAAGAGTAACCGGCAGCCGAGGACAGTGGCTAGCCTGACACAGAACCCACACCAGGCACTGTAGTGGCATTCCAATTATATTTTAATAAATAAAGACTGCCTGAAGATCTGAGAGTAAAACAGTCCCACTGGTCAGCCTTACAGACCCAGTTATGGTAACACACACCTTTAATCCCAGTAGACACACTAGTTGCCATAGAAACTGGGCGGTGCATGTCTTTAATGATGGTCGTGCACTCCTTTAATCCCAGCCCAAAGAGGATTATAAAATGGGAGGAAACAGCTCTCAGAGAGGCAGTCTCCTTCTGAGATTCTGGGAGGCAGGATCACCATTTCAGACTGAGGCTGAGGTAAGAGTCAGTCAGTGGCTGGCTGTTTTGCTTTTCGGATCTTTGGGTTGAACCCCAATTTCTGACCCTGAGTTTTTATTCATCGTGCTTCAAGGCATCATGCTAAGTCTTTGCTCACTAACCTGGTAGCTCTCTAAGGCAGATTTTGTTATGAGTTCAGTCCTTACGTAAGGAAACTAAGCCTTGGAGACATTCAGTAACTTGACTCAATCACAGAACTAGCTGATGGCAAATCCGTACCATCCACAGCAGACAAGACATGGTAACTCTTGTCCTGCCCTCATGAGTCAACTAGAAACAACAGCATCTCACCACTTCATCCAAAGCAGCCACAGAAGGCCAGAGCATCAGAACAGCAGGAAGTGAAAATGCTCTCCCATTCAGAAACCCAACATGTGCCGTCCTATGCACAGCGGCACAACAGAGGTTTCGATACATGTTGGAAATACTAGGAAATGGCAGGTGCCACCCAAAGAAAGAATTCTCCGATAACATACTTCAATTGCTAGTGACGTTACAAAGTGGCCTATAGATGAGCATTCACCCTTCCTCAGTGGATGCTAAGCTAATGGGTAAATTCAAAGCAACTTTAAAATTAGAAAGAGGGACTGAAGCAATGGCTCAGCAGTTAAGAGAACTGCCCTTGCAGAGGACCTAAGTTTGGTTCCCAGCACCCATGTGGCAGCTCACAACCACACATAACTCTAGTTCCAGAGGATCCAATGGCCTCCTCTGATGTCCACAGACACCAGTCATACACACTGTGAACACACATACATGTAGACAAAACACAAATATACATAATTATACACACACACACACAAAGCTTTTAATGACTTCTTCTCCAATAAAAGCCTAGCTGAGTAATTCTAATCTTGGTTAAACAAAACCTCAGTTAGGCAGAAATCTAAGTAGTCATAATTCTCTATGCTAACCCCTGGTCAAGTAAGAACAATTTAACTAGTATTTTAATAAAACTCAGAGACTCTCCAGAAATAATGTAGGAAAAGATGCCCATCTTCAGGGAGATGCAAATCAAAGCCCCAGTGAGCTACTACTCCACACCTATTTGAATGAATATTGACAAGTGTAGGCAAGAATATGGAGCAAACAGAACCTTTGTGGGCTGCCTATGGGGATGAAAAAGGCAATCGCCCTGCTGGCCAGTAATCCTGCTTCCAGGAGCACGCCACAAGAATTGAAAGCAGAGACTTTTGGAAATTTCTGGGCATTCACGTCTGTTGCTGTACCTTTTAGAACAGCCAAAGACAGAGAAAACCCAAGGACTCCTGGGTGAAGAAGGAAGCAAAATGTTGAAGACAACTTCAAAGCAATAGTATTTGGTCTTTAAAAGGAAGAAACTGTGATGCATGCGTGACAGTCTTTGGAAACACATGAATGATTTTATAATGGGTGGGAAGTGGTCACCACAACATAAGGAACTGCATTAAAGGTCACAGCATTAGTAAAGGCTGAGAGCCACTGTTCTTGAGGCTCAGAGGATGGTAAGCTTGTGGAAGCAGCGAATCCTAAAATATGTATGAGAAATCTTGAAGAAAAAAAAATGCTCTTTAAATGCCACCACTTCCATTTGTAAAAAAAAAAAATCTAAGTACTTTTTATGTATTATAAAATTAATAGTTACATACACTGAAGAATTTTCCTCATCCAAGCTCAACATGTGCGTTCAATGAGTAAATCGAGCTATAATCTATGGTCTCTTTTTATTGATTTTATTGAGCTCTACACTTTTCTCTGCTCCCCTCTCTTACTCTTCCCTTCGCTTCAGCCCTCTCCCATGGTCCCCATGCTCCCAATTTACTTAGGAGATCTTGTCTTTTTCTACTTCCCATGGAGATTGGATCCATGTATGTTTCTCTTAGGGTCCTCATTGTTGTCTAGGTTCTCTGGTTTTCTTTGCTTTTTTGTCTAAAAACCACTTATGAGTGAGTACATATGATAATTGTCTTTCTGGGTCTGGATTACCTCACTCAATATGATGTTTTCTAGATTCATCCATTTGCCTGCCAATTTCAAGATGTCATTTTTTTTTCCTGCCATCTTGACTGACCAGGAACTAGTCACACAGCTCATGATAGCCTCAAACTTGTAGCCATGTTCCTCCCTCAGCTCCCTGAGTGCTGGGATTACAGGCATGAGCCACCATGCTCAAATTTTAACATGTACATCCATGTAATCCTGACAACACCGATTATTCTTATCTCCACTTTACAGATGAGCAAACCCACTCCAAGAGGAAAGCAATTTAATCCATAGCAAGTCTATTCGCGCTTCAGCAGTCTGCAAACACTGAAGCTAATTCTCTAGGTGCAAGAGCAATGGCTTCTATAATGTTGCTAATTTAAAGACACTCCTAACTCCTGAGCTATCAGGATTAGGATGGCTGGACCTGGGTGGGCAGGGGGGAGGGGGGAACGGTTGGGTCTGAAAAGCAAAGTTTAGCTTTGTAAGGGAGAAGCCACACACTTGTGCCTCGTGCATCTCAATGAAGGGCTGGGGTTTTCAACATTCTCTTAATTCAGTTCATTTCTCTCTGCCCTTACAGTCAAGAGCTGTGCAATTTGGGTGCTCTGCTAGGCACCCAGAATTGCAGACTGGGGACAGAGGTGTATATATATTTATTGAGAAACCAGATGACCAAAAAATAAGTAACTTTTCATCTGGCCAGTGCTTCCATTTTCTTGCCATTCATTGGCCTATTGAGAATAGACTGAGATCTATGTTTCATCGCTGTAAAATAAGTCACCGGCGGCTCAGAAAACAATTGCATTGTTCAAAAGTCTCACCACACACATACTCCGTATGTGGGGAGGCTGACTGCACGTCTGATGAGAACTGTGATTCCAATGTCTTCTCCCTCCACTAATTTACCTAGAGCCTGATTTCACATTTTATGTACTAATTCATGCACTTACACATCCGACATTCAGAGATACCTATTCTATCTCATTGATCAAAAGGCTGGCACACAGAGCAGAAACAGAGGTGTCTCCATCTTTACAGAGCTCTCAGCATTGCCACTAGTTTCTCAGTGACCTTGGGCATTCACAGGATATAGATGTAGATGTGTGTGTGTGTGTGTGTGTGTGTGTGTGTGTGTGTGTGTGTGTGTGTGTCCAGATCTCTTATTAGGGAAATAGGCTATGTGTTAGTTATGGCAATTGCAGCATCTAGGAGAGTAATGCAAGAAGATGGACAGTATGGCCCATGGGGACAGTCCAGCTATCCTGCTACACCTGTACCCCCCAAAGACACTAATAACCAAAATAGTTCCTTATTTCTCGGAATATTATTGTATGTAAATTCTCACAAATTATGTATGTAAATTATGTATGTAAATGATATGACATGTGGTAACTGCTAACTAGTAAAAAAAAAAAAGTCCTAAATGTAAGTAAAGTTATGACAGCTGACAAAAGATATTGATTTCCTGAGGAGAGGAAGCTTCCAGAAAGGCTAAACGTGAGAAACATGGATAGGTACATTTCTAATGATGGCAGGGGACGTCACTGGGTGGCAGAGCACTGGCCTGATGTAGGTGATTGGGTTCCACCTCCCAGGGCGGCACATACGCACACATGTAGTACGTGTTCTCTACACACCTCTGGACTAGACAAACGCTTTCTGCTGAACCAGAGTGGCTGGCACTGAGAGCTTTGTGGGACTAACCAAGGTCATGTGGACACACATTGTTCTTTAGAACCTCCTAGCAATGACTAAAAATGGGAACTGGTGATCTACTAAATGGCCCCTAGCCACAGGGACAGATTAGTCAACATCATGGTTTTTCTTTAAAGGCATTTATTCTTCTTGCACATGTTAGATAAAATGTAACACATCATTTTATTTCTTTCCTTCGCATGTGACACAGATTTTTCAAAGCTTTTCATTCTGTGTCTCCACGCTATCTTCTCTAATCTAACAATCACCAGACACATGAACACTTAAATCTAAATTAATTTAAACCAAACATGATTTAACATGCATTCAGCCTTCAGTATTGCTGACCACAATGCAAAATGTCCAGATACCCAGTGTGGCAAGTTACCCCAAGACCTAACAGTATGTCTATGATGTCTCCTCAGCATTAGGGAAAGGTCTGTTATCCACACTGCCACATGGTATCGTATCCTGGGTCCCTATCAGCCCAGAATCTTCACACAGGATCGGATAAGCACAAATCTACTGGTCAAATAGATAAAACAAACTCCCCGTCCAATTACTGCTGGGAACCCAAGAGCTAACAGTGATCAAAACCAACACACTAACTCTGCATAGAGTGGTGAATAGGGACCCTTCCGTAGTCCATGCTGGAGCAGCAGGAGGTGGGTCACTTGCTAGCTAAAAAGACATTACAGTTATCAGCTATGCATCACGCATACGTCGATAATTTAGAGCAGACTTAGGAAGACAGACACCCAACATCGTTATGTGATTTAGAAAAATAATATCACTTCAAAACTTCCCAATGCACAAAATAAGCAAATAGATAAAGTCCGACCTCCTCATCACCTCTGAAATGCCGCAATCCTATGCTTTATTTGGTTTATAAAATGTCATGGAACTATGCAGATACACGCACAGTCACACATAAAGTTATACACACATATATGCACAGTTATGCATAAAGTTATACACACAACATACACAGTTATGCACACATATATAAAGTTAGACACAAAGATACATACAACTTAAGAAGAATTTGCTAACAAGTATAAAGTGGCCATCTAAACCCTCCGAGACCAGACACTGTGTCATGAAGATGATATCTTCAAAGCATCCTATACAGCTTGCCTGTTTATATAATTGTAAGATACGATGAAAGCGAAGAAAATGTTCCCTCTTTTTCCTCTTCAGAAAACAAAAACAAAAACAAAAAAAAAACCCACCAATTTAGTCTAACTGGCCTGACACATACAAAAGTGTTCAATAATTTTTGTCAAATAAATAGTGATATTACTACTAAAATCAATAAACATTTATTAAAGACATGATACACATTAGGTGCTACCCAAGACACTTCCCCTAGGCTGTCTCACTGAACAATCCCAGGAGGGAAACCTTTTAATTTATTTATATTTTCTCACTGTGTCAATAAGAAAACCAAAGTGAAAGGAGTTAGGATCCTAACTTCTTGGCACACAACTAAACCAGAGTCCAGCTGAGCTTTAAGGCTAAGACTTTCCAGTACCAGAGAACATATCCTAATTTGGCTAGCCATAAAAATAGAATAAGAATAAGATCTAATTGGGACTGGAGGGATGGCTCAGCGATTAAGGATATCGGCTACTCTTCTAGAGGTCCTAAGTTCAATTCTCAGGACCAATGTGGCAGTTCACAACAGTGTGTAACTGTAGTCCCAATGGGATCCAATTCCCTCTTCTGGTTTGCAGACATACATGCAAACAAAATAGCCATTTAGATAACGTATATAAATAGACACATTGTTTCAAAAAGATCCCTGAATTTATTCATAAGAACATAGCTAATGGCTACCATTTTCCTAGACACTTTCCAAAAGACAGACGATCAGGTGGTCCTTCTACACAGGCCTCTCAGACAAGGTCCTTTCTAGCCAGAGCGGGAGGGCAGTTTCAGTGATGCTGGAGACAAGTCCATGTCTATCAGAGTTCTGCTATTCTCAGAATTTTGTTAATGGAGCTAGGCATAATGCAAAAGGAATCAAAATGAAAGCAAGTAGAATTCCCACGTTGCCTTGAGGAAACGGCATAAAGAAACCAGGTCTTCCATCCGCCCCCTTAGGAACCGGGTGAGCACCCACTTTGCCGTTTACAATTATTTTATAATTAGATTGATGCTGTGTGGGATAGACGTCTTTGTGGCCCTGACATTCAGAAGCCTTGCCGGCGCTACAAAGTGAGGAGCCTCCATTTGCTTGTTGGCTGCAGGTCTGTTCTCAAGGAGAACTGAACACTATTAGGTCACTAAACTGTCTCGATGGGAGGTATTTCCGTTTTCTCCGCAGTGATCATATTCCGTCACCCACACCACCTAAAAATACCCAGCTTCCCATCACTCGGGGGAACCACAAAGCTATTAGAAGGCAATAAAATCCCTGGACAGCTCCCTTTGGTGGATCTGCATTTTCCTCTGATCAATTCAATTCAGAGACACTGGAGATGGAAAGTGAAGGAGGTAAAATCCAAGCCACAGATCCTCGGGTCAATCCCACAAACAGCCTGGGCCAGCAAAGAGCTCCACCAGGAAGCCCTTCCTGCTCTGAACTCAGTAATTATTAGCCAGAATTCATCACGAAAGTGTCACCGATAAAACGCTTCCACCTCCCCCAGAAGACATGCTGAGGAGGACCCTGTCCTGTTTCATGGAACCCGCCATGATTTGTGCCACTGGAGAGGGACAGAGAGGTCTGGCTGTCATTACTGTAGACAACATCTCCTGGTCCAGAAAGGCACTTTCCTGACATCTCATTAGATAAGATGCACCACTGCAGAATGTTCCAGAAATGTGATGAAAATTCTTGTCTGCCTCCCATCTGTATCCTTACCTTCAAAATTGGAGGCTTAAAGGCCCCGGACCTTTGTCTTTATTTACACACACCTTCCTTTTCTAACATACCTCTCGCTTGTGGTCACCCACAAATACTACCCCCTCTCCTGACATATACTAAACCCAGGCAGATCAAGAGAACTAACATTAAAACCCAGCAGATTGTTTTTAACAGTGGAAGTGGAGCTGGAGACAGCAGCAGCCTCTAAGGTGATGAGACTAACAAGCTTGTGATGATAAATGCACTGAGCTGAAGCAAATCACAGCAGCAACTCAAGGCTGAGAGACTGACCCTGTCTGTGGTCCAATAACCCTAGAAGAAATAGAACCCCTCCCTGTCTCAAAAGAGTGTCAACTGTCCCAAGAAAGAGGGACATCAGATGTAGCTTCCAAATACACTGAGGTGAAGCTAGCCAGCAGAGACAACCTTCCAAATGGCAGGCTGGTAGTCACTGTGCCTTCAGGTAAGAAAGGCCAGCTGTCCCATAATGTTCATAAAGACTGGAATATTCCTACCCTTAAATACTGATCTGCTGCCACAGCCACAGTATTGTGTCATGTTGAGCACCTGTATACAGTAGGTACCCAGGCAAGGATGGGACCAGCTATCGTCCCCAACAGATACTGTGAGTTATCAAAGACATTGCGTCCTCTCTTAGAACGAAGACAAACAGCATATTAGTGAGTTTTGTACTTTTCCCTTTGATTTTGTTTCACACAGAAAAGCAAAAAGACACAAGTGGGAGGCAAACTATTACATAGAAGCTGAAGAGAGGAGGAGAGAGTGGAATGAAGGCGTGACTGGCAGAGGACCAAGGAGAGAGGCATGGTGAACTTGATAGGTTTGCTATCTCCAAAGCCAGGCACCGTCCAGCAAGACAACGAAGGAGGAAAAGACTTTCCTTTTCTTTTCTGACAGCTGGAGCATAAATGGTGACTGCAGTAATATCAGAAATTATTGGATAGGTTGAGCATTCTTGCGAGTGAGGTGCCAGCATTACAACAAATCTGAAATATTGGCCCCAAGGTGCCCTAGCATTTTGTTTTTCCAACGCAGGAGTGTCACTTGCAGGAAAGGAGTAATGCATGCTGGCTAGTGAGCAACATGCTGGCCAGACACCATGTTTGCAGGAAAGGAGTAATGCATGCTGGCTAGTGAGCAACATGCTGGCCAGACACCATGTTTGGACAGCGTCAACCTGCACTCTGGGATCCAGCTCGGCCATCTTTTGCAAACAGTACTGGTCACAGTAGCGGTTTCTCTCAGAGATGATCAAAACTGAAAACAGTGTTTACAAATCACTAGCCCAGAACGAAACTCAATTTCTGACAACATTGCCACCTCTACAAATGTTTGAAGAAACTGGTCTGGCTCCATCTCAAGGGAATTGATTACTTACAGCTCCAATCTAGTTAGCACCCATCTGAGGAGAGCACAGACAGCTTCAGAAATAAAAGCGTTCAACCCTCATCATTTTGCAACTTTTAAAAATGTCCTCAAATATATCAGACAACATTATCACTCTAATTTAATTTCCTGGTTATGAAAAGGCAACATTATAAAGCCAAGAATTGATAAGGCAAATATTTCATCCATAACAACATTTAAAGTGGATCTCAAACATCAAATAAACTCTAGAGACCCTTTCTATTAAGCTAAAGTCTACTTGCAGACAAGTCAGACTGACTTTTCCATACCAACTGTGATCACTAGGTAGCATTGCCGTGCCCTAAAGCCTTTAGAACGGTAACATTTACACAGCCTGGCAATCACAGCTTGACGTGCTGAAGACTGTCTTCTGTCACACTGTGAAGGGACCGAAGAGACAGCTCAGTGGGTAAAGTGCTTGCTACTCAAGCATGAGGACTTGAGTTCAATCCCCAGCACCCACAAAAAGAGACAGACATGTTGACAAGTTCATAATCTCAATGTTGGTAAGGTAGAGGAGGCTGGTGGTTCCCTGGGGTTTACCAGCTAGCCGGTCTGGCCTAATTGTCAAGTTCCAGGTCAGTGAAAGATTCTGTCTCAAAGAACAAAGTGGAAGGCTCCTGAGGAAAGACACCTGTGGTTGATCTCTGGTCACACACACACACACACACACACACACACACACACACTAGATTTTTAGATGGGAAAAGATGACTGTACTTTTCATTATTTGTCAAACTCCTATGATCTGTATTAGAGAATCACAATGGAGAGAGACAGCAAACAAGAAATTCGCACAGGGCAGCATTCCCATGTGTTCTACACTGGTAACCATTTACAGTGCTGCAGTCCTCCCCAGGGTGTTTCTAGGACGTCGTCTATAACCCATGAAGACAGAGTGGAAACAACACACATCTGTCTCAAGTGTCTGAGCAGAGAGCATTATGATGGTTGCAGGCAGGAAGAGAGGGAAAATGCCACGAATCTGGCCACTTCAGATCACACGTTCAAGAATTGCACTTCAGCAGTGAAGGAGAAGTGGAAAATTGGCATCAGTCAATAAAACAGCAATTTCTCTCCCTCTACTCTCTCAGCCGTTCTTGAGCAATGCCCTGTTAGGACTAAAGGTCTTGGCTGAACCTTTGGTTGACTTCCGTATTAATTAGCACTGTAACGAGAGCCTAGTTCTTCATGAAGGGGGAGCTGTTGAAACTTCCTAATACAGATTGGCCCTACACACCTCTTCAATTACTGTGCTAGTCATATAAAAAAAATGGCCTCCACAGAGAAGTTATCAAGTGTAAGCCCACAGAAGATATGGTGCCAAGGTAAAACAACAGAAAAGCCATGAAGTCCCGTTCTGTGTGTGTATACACATAGACCATTTTACACAATGACTAGCGAATGATAATGATTCCAAGTGTTTATGACATAGCCGGCATTGTTTAAAATTATTACTTATGTCACAACGAAACTTACATACACACACACATGTTCAGACAATTCAGACAGACTTTAAATCCATGGCTAGACATCATGAGTAAGTAAGATTTACTGAACTTAGCTTTGTTTATCAATCACATTTCATCTGGCAATTTTTCCCAGAACATTAAGTGAAATAATGCTGTTTTTAAAGAATTAAAATGTTATGCAGAGGCAGACTCAGGAAGGTTGCTGCAAGTTCAAGGCCAGCCAGGGCTACATAGTGAGACCACGTCTCAAAGGGACAAAACAGTTAGATTCTCTCCATGAAATCTCCATGAAGCCTATACGCTTAATTTAAAACTAATAGCAACTTGAGACTGTGAACTTATAAAGTCAATTCAAAATTAGTAATTTGAGACTTGAGAACAACAAATAATTAAATAATGATATCAAAGTCACCTGTCAGTTGTTTATAGGCAAACAGGAAAATAAGGCAGCGGTGTTACTTAACAAACATAGCTTACTCTCATTAATTTCCCCTTGAAAAAGTGCACTGCATATACTCCTAGAATAGATTTTCAAATCCTCACATCTTGCATGTTACAACATTCAAAGTCATTCCAAGTAAAAGAAAATGTTGCCATTTACTTTCAAGCACCTAGATGCCACCAGCATAATCTTCTTCTCTAGACCAACTCTCTATTTAAAATCTTCTCACACCCAGTTACTGCACTCAGTGTCAGAATAGAATAGTAATGACTTAGGTTCAAATACGTAAGAATCTCAATGCATCTATTTGGATAAAAATAGTGAAACAGTCACCTAGTCTCTTGTTTTTCTACCTCTTCATCAATGTGGTGTCTCAGACACATCTGACTGCCTTTACAAGTCTATGGAATAGCACTGTCCACAGACTACATGATGAGGAGCTGGCATTGTGTCTGGGCTCTATGTGTCTGCTCTTAGAGCAATACTGATATTCCCTCCAGCCCGTTCCTCACTACCTTTTACCTTCTCTGGGCCACAGAAGTAAACGTTGGAATTCTGCATAGGCTAAGGCAGCACACAGTCTTTCTTCTGCATGCACAATCAATTCACAATCTCATCCTGGATTCAGGGGGCTCCTGCTATCAAAACCCTTATAGACATTCTTGACTTCAGTGTGTGATTTCCAGTTGTCATTGTCAGCTAAAGAAACCTAAGCTGATACACACCCCAGGCAACACACTTAAGAAAATAATCCCAGTTAAAAACTACAAGAGGAAAAAGCAACGCAGAACTTACATAAAGAACACTGCATCCTTAATTTTAGTAAGCTTGTTGATTATTGCCATCTTGAAGTTACCTAAGCAACCACTCTAAAACCCAAGCGAAACCCAAATATGTCTGTAGCTCGATACCTAGAAGTTTGATGCCAAAAACATGGCAGAAATCTCTCAGAGATGTTTGTGGAAGGGGGAATCTGGATTACACAGATCTATCCCATGGACATATGACCCTAGAGTATAGATGCTATAGATAAAAACACCAGAAACAATACAAAGTACAAAATTAGGTTAAGACCAACAGAACTAGAGTCATTTAGTTGTGAATGAGTAAACTCATGAAAGCATATACATCCACGAATATAATCATTCTTGCCACACATCTGCAACGTGGTCTTGCTTTATTTCCAAAGTATGGTACACTTGAGAAATTATTATAATCTAAATGTTTGGAAGGGGTACTAGGAAAAGCCTCTGGAAATTACAAGGGGTGCTATTAAATCAGGGGGAGCAAACAAAACTCATTGAATGGTTAAACGTGCAGTGATTGATAAGGACGGGTGACGCTAACAATTAGCAAGGAATATGCCAGGTCTCATCTACTTCTTGTCACTTGGAAACATCCAACCGTCTTCTAGTATAGTACATAATCATTGATGATCCGGGAATTCACAAAATTGATAAATACTCTGATTCAAACAAAGGACATAGAAAGGAAAAAAAAGGAGGAAGGAAAGAAGGAAGGAAGGAAGGAAGGAAGGAAGGAAGGAAGGAAGAAGGAAAGAAGAAAGCTGAAGGTTCCCTTTTCTGAGGGAAGTGCAGAATTCTTACCTTTCTGTATACCAGCATGTTCGGTGATTCATCTGCCACCCCGTTGCTGGTCTGTCCATAATTATTCCCCTGAGCCATTTCACCCAGAACTTGGTCCCTCCTTTGCGAGGATAATCAGTCCGCCCTACAAAGGATCAGAGGCTCCAGTGAGATCCTGGTGGGAGTCCTCAAGAGAACAGACTCCCCTGACTCATCTTCATGTCCACAGTACCCAATCCACGGGGAGAATTCTCCCATCCCGGGCTGACTGGAAGGACACGGGACATAGACTTAAAAAGAAAGAAAAAATAGAAGAAAGAAAAGGAAAGGAAAAGGAAGGCGTTTACAGCTGTAGCAGCCCCGGGGAATTTTAACGGACAGCCTTCCAGTGAGAAACAGTCATCTGGCTAAGGTTTCTGTGAGCTTCATTTTATGGACACTCTTTTAGAAAGTGTTAAGTACTCACTTAAAACCCGTGGTTTGCACTTCTCTAGTACCGACAGCTCTCTGGGATGCTTGCAGCACCACTTGATGTGGTCCTCCCCAAAGGGCGGAAAGCCAACACCCACGGCAGCCCACTTTCTCCCAGTAGCCCAGTAGTTTCCCATGACAGGCACATCAGAGGCCCCTTCCCCACAAGTGTTCTCCTGCACAGTCTCCTCTCGATTCCTCGGGTCCCCCACACAGCCTGGGCAGAGGCTTCTCCACTTTCACCTGTCTTCACAGCCAGCCCATGGCTCCTCTGCTGCTCCCACCTCACTCGGAGCACTAAGTCTGAACCTAATCCTTACTGATCTTTGGAAGAAAGCATCCGAATTAGGTTCAGGCAACCGGAGGCTGGTGAGAAGAGCCTTGAGCAAATCACCTGGCACACCGCGGAGAGCAAGCTAACTGCACAAGCCTGGAGCGATCAGCCAGGAGCGCAGAAAAAGCTGAGTCCCAGCTCATCCTGCTTGGCCCTCGCTCTCAGCGGCAGCAAATGGCAGGCAGGCAGGCAGCCTTGCCCCGCACCAAGGCACCGGCGGCACCGGGCAGCAGTTTCAGCACCGTGGACCGCGACGTGCGCAGCGCCCCAGCCCGGCCCGGCGCGCGGCTCTGGGGGATCGTGGCTCCCGCCGGAGTAGGATGAGAGCTGGGTGCGGGCCGAGGGGTCCCAGGGACTCCGGGTGGCGCCGCCTCCTCCCCTTCTGCCCCCTCCGTTTACCTCCTCGGCCAAGGTCACGGCCCCGCGGCTCCCCTCCGGGCGTGCTGCGGGCAGGCGCTGTCAGCTGGCGGCGAGCGGAGCAGCGAGGCAGGGCAGCCTCATCACACTCGCGCTGCTCAGGCCACCGCCACCCTCGCCGCGGTGCACAGGCGGCCCCGGCAGCCGCCGCTCGCTCCCGCTCCCCCGGGCCGCTTCGCTCGCTCGCTCGCTCCCTCCTCCGCTTCTCCTCCCGGAGACTGGGACCAGTCGAGCGCGCGCGGGAGTCGAGACGCCCGGCCCGTGCGCGCGACTAGGGGGAGGGAGGAGGCGACGGTCACGTGGGACAGGGATGCCCGAAGGTGCCGGCTCGGACGGGCTCGGCTCCGCCGCCGCCACACCCCTGGGTGTCCCCGGTCTCCCGACCCTGCAGCCCCTCGGAAGCACAGGCCCTGTGCCTGGCGCTGGTCAGACCGTGCTCCCGCGCCCCGCCCGCGCCGCTGTTAGGCCTGGAGAACCAAACTGAGCTAAGCAGGAGGAAGGGCTTGGCGGAGGGTGGGTGGATGGCTGGGTGGGTGAATGGGTGGGTGGGTTGATAGAGAGATAAGGCCCCCTACCGCTGGCAGGTCTGCGTTGTGTGCCTGGCGACCCTTCTGGCAGAACTAGGGAAGCAAATGATTGATAATCTTTGTGCTTAAGTAACAGCACAGAGAGATGCTGGAATAGCCCAGATTTGAAAGCAATGGCCAGGACCAAATTCAGCAGCCCCTCCTCTCCTGTTTGCCTGTGGCTTTCACTGCCTCCTCCTAAGTTGGAGAAACGCGAAGGAATTTGGAGGCCTTGACCTAAAGGGAACAGTCTCGCCACCTGTGACATTGAAAGACCATGGCTGAAGTCTAGCTCTTTTAACATACTGGGCTCAGAGGAACGCGGCTTCTGTTGGTCCTTGTACTCTGCCGGGTTCACAGAATCACAAAGGGTCTGTGATTGCTGATACCTATGAACTCTTCAGGTCCTTGCCACTGATTCTTCAAAGGTTAGAAAGACATGAAAGAGAAAAGTGTTCATCAGTTTTCTGGGACATTAGGAAGCTGTAGGAGCCTAAGAATCTCTCCACCAGTTCCCCGGGTCTTTCTTTTCACTGCTCAGCAAAATTCTCTTTGTTTCCAATCTTTTTGAATGGGTCCTTGGAATTTTTACTCGAACCCTGCTGCTCTCTCTCTCCAGTACCCCCCCTACCCCTTTCCCTTTGCCCTCTCTACTGTCGGGATACTCACTTGGTTTAGATGGATAGATATGGAAAGAGGGACTGATGGATAGATAGGTGGATAGATATGGAAAGAGGGAAGGGCCTGAAGGAGTCTCTAAGGCTAGTTACAATTGCCAGGAAAGAACTAAGGAGGAAGATTCAGTCCATAGACAACTCATAATTTGTGTCACTATGTAAAGGTCACCTTGAAATCATCAGGACTCCCCACTCTTCAGAATGAGACCCAGGCACACAGCCTAGATCTCCCCAAATCCATCCGTATCTTAGATTTTAACATTCACCTTCATAATTTTCTCATGTAATGGAGACTTGTGTGGTATAAATAAGAAAAACAATCATGGGTATTGCTGGGCCTTTTTTTCTGTTTTAAAACCCTAAGTATAGCATAATCTCAACTGTCATCATTCAAATTCATTTTACTATTTTCTCTATGAACCATACATGTTGTAATATTTTTGTTTTAAAAAAATAATTTTTGAATGTGGCAATATTACATGCCAGGTGGGACATCTGATCAGCAGGCAAAAGGCCTGCTTGTAGCCTTATTACGCTCTGCCCCCAAGACATTTAAGAGCTTTTTTCTTTCTGTTTAACTTTAAAAGTTTCACAATGGGAAAGTAATCTAATTGTATTACTATTTCTGAAATATGAGAAATAGTGTCTATTTTTGTAAATAATTCCGAGTTTAGGCATCCTAAGTTACCACTTTCTGATGTACGAATGAATTTTCATTCTGGAAGTAGTTACTTATTTACTGTGAGTGAATGTTTCCTTTTTTCTTCTACAAAGAATTTAAACAAGCACAGTAGGTATCCTTTGTCCTTAAGTCTCCAGTCAAACTGGGGAGATATAAAGACCTCCTTTTCTCCTGCCTTGCATCCAGTCCAATCAGCAGGTCCCAGAGAGAGCATCCAAAGGGACCGTGTCAAGGGCAAATGCTATGTGATTTCCATACTTAACATCTCCCAAAGGACTCTAAACTGCTCAAGGTGAAAGATGTCCTCAAGACACCAACAATGGGGAGTATTATATGAACATGCCCCTGCCAGTTCTAGAGTTGGTGTGCTAACCTGGTGCCCTAGTTGGCTTTCTGTTGCTGTGATAAAATGGGAAAGAAAAAGGAACTTGGTCTTTCAGGTTACAATCCATCATCATGAGAAGTCAAGACAGGAACTCAAGGCAGGAACCTGGAGGCAAGAGAAGCAGAGACCATGGAGGACCAATTGGCTTAATGGTTTGCTTCTACTGAGTTGCTCAGCTACATCTCTTATATAGTCCAGGGCTCCCATTCTAGGGATGACTCCACCAACAGTAGGCTAGACCCTCCTACAAAAAACGCCCCACAGACATGGCCACAGGCCAAACTGATCTAGGCAATTCCTCAGTTGAGATGAATCTAACTTGTGTCAGTTAACGGAAACTAACCAGCATACTTGGCTACTCTGCTCCAGGCACAGCGTCTTTGTGTTTTTTTATGCGTTATAAATATGCGAGTGCCTCAGGGTATTTGCACTGGCTCCCCCCCCCATCCTATCCAGAATGTTCGGCCTTCAGATGTTGGTGTCACTCTTCCGCTCTTATCTCAAGAGATACCTTCTCAACAAGGACAATTGTGTTCTCAATGAAGACAATTATGCTCTCAAATCCTACATAAAATAACCCATCCTCCCTGTAGTCTTTTACACTCTTGCACTAATTGAGTGTCTGTTCCTTGTAACAGGACTACAGCTTGCTTATAGATTACACTTGTCTTTCTCCTTAGGTTTCATGACGGCACAGACATTTTCTCTCCTGTTCACTGCCCCATCCTCCAGACATGGAGGATCTGTCTGACAAGGGTAGAAAGAACTTTAATTACTTATGAAGCCGATGATGAGATGAGGTCATCAGCATGGTTCACTGTGAACCTCTGGTCAGACTGGAAGAACAACTGTCGATGATACTGAACGGAGCTGAGTAGCACCAAGACCCATCATAGACAGGAATGACCTCCCCTTTGAACCTGCTTCCTCTCTATCATCATGGCAAAGGACAGCTCCCCCCATCACACACCCGCTTCACAAAGGAATGCTCTTAGCACGAATTAAATGGTAACATGGAGACAGCATTTTGATTTTCAAGAAGAAAACTCATTATTAATATGAGGCTCTTGCGATGTAAAAACATTGAAGTGACGGGGCAAGCAGAGAGAGGAGATCTGTGTAAAGGGAATACCATTCATAGTAGCCCATTGATATTTTACAGGATAATTGATTTAAAAGTGATATAAGGGAGTGTGGCTTTAGATCTCTAAGAAATAGCTTCTCTGCAATCAGCTTGCTATTATTTATAGCACAATAAACTCATTGTTGAATTATTCTCCACTCTGGAAATCCCTTTGGCCACTTTGCGGCCATTTCCCTGGTAATTATCCACACCAGCATCAGACAAATGAGAAAGGAAAACTAGGGTTTCTCTATACTGTGGGCTGCTTGTCTCACTTTCCTGCCGAGGGGTTTGAGTTCTGATTTAAAGTAATTCCATAGACCTAGATGGAGGGGGCAGGACCTTGGACTTTCCACTGTGCAGGGAACGCTTTCTGCTCTTCGGACTGGAGAGGGATGAGGAAAGGAGCCGGGGGGGCGGGGGGGGAGGAGTGGTGTGGGAGGAAGGGGAGGGAAATGGGAGGCTGGGAGAAGGCGGAATTTTTTTTTATTTTTCAATTAAAAAAAAGTAATTCCAAAATTATCCACTTTTCTAGTGTGCAGTAATTGAGCACACATTTCCAATGAGACTCTGAATGATGTCCAGAAGAGAATCCAGAAAGTGTAGAGATTTAATGGCACAGCATTAGTAAGGCTTCCAAGGGCCATGCCTTTGACTCCTTTGCTTAAAATCTAAGGAACAGAGAGCAAACAGGTTGATCGGCTTTGTCTTCAGTTCCTTCATCTATAAAATCAACTCATGTTTTGGTCCTCATTTTGTCCTCCTGAAAAAAAACATGTCTTTAATCTGAGGCGTGTTCATCAGTCTTGTATGACTCTAGCAAATGTCTAAGGACATCAATCTGTAAAGAGAAAAGGCTCGTGTGTGCTTCCGATTTTGAAGGTTCAAGTCTGTAATCAGTTGGCATTTTGGCTTTTAGGTCTGTGGTAGGAGTGTGAAGCCAGCAGAGCCACTGATGTCTTAGGAGTGGAAAACTTTGAAGAGGGGAAGCCCGGGCTCCTTTTGAGGTCACACCCTCATTGATTAAAGACTTCTCATTGTGCCCTTCCTCTCATGGTTCCACCACCCCACAACAGCTCCGTGCTGATGACCATACTGTTAACACAAAGGCTTTCGAGAGACACAAGCAATACGCATGGCAAATCAAGCTCGGAAAGACAGTCTACGTTGATATCCATATCAAGAGAAACAGTGAGCTAGAAATCTACAATCATTTCTTCTGGGAAGATGCTAGGGGCTTCTATGTCTATAATCATCAAGAAAACTATATACGACAGAGAGTGTGTTGCACTCAGAATATGAAAACTGAGAGGTAATAACTGCACAGTGGGAGAGAAAAGGTAGAGTCCATGAAGGATTGCAGAGCGTGCCCACAGCAGGCCACCCTGGGACTCTCATCAAGTGACAGCCGAGCTCAGCATCGGCTTGACAGGCAGCTGACTCCTGGAGATGGGGAAGCACCAAGCGCCCAGCTCCTGTTTGGCTTCCCAATTTTCAGCAAAGAAAAGCAAGCATGAAACTTTGAAGGAAATCATAATTACAATGGCATGGGGATGCGCAGGAAGAGGCTAGGTCTCAGAAGCAAATGAAGAAACTGGGCTTCCACGGCTTGCTTCCTTTCTCAGAACTGTACATGTGGGAGAGTTGGGCTGAAACATAATTCCAGCACCTTTAAATGCCAAACCTGGTGCTTCCCACACTATGCAACTTCACCTCGGAGAGGCAACTGAGTTCCTAGGAGACAGAAGAAATAGTAAAGGACACTCGGTGGGGCTGGGCTCTGGAGTCAGGGCAGGCCAAGCCATTGGGATAGACAGGACTTGGCAATGCAATTCTTGGGGACTCTGAAAAGCACGCCTTGAGCACCATCACTCTTACATAGCCTTAGAGGCTGCATTGTTGATGGCCTGGTCCCTGACTTCGTGTTGTTGGGAAGTGATGCTGTCCCCGGTGTGTATTACAATAGTATCATAAAGCTGGCTTTATATAGAGGAAAGGGGTAATGAAATGCAGCCAGTGTTCCTGAAATACTGCAGGCTGCTGCACTGTTTGTAAGGTTTTGTGTTCAGTTTGATGAATAATTGGCTCACTGGACTCAAAACAAAGACTGGCAAGAAAGAAAGAAAGAAAGAAAGAAAGAAAGAAAGAAAGAAAGAAAGAAAGAAAGAAAGAAAGAAGAGAGGGAGGGAGGGAGGGAAAGAAGGAAGGAAGGGAGGGAGGGAGAAAAGAAGGAAGGAATGAAGGAAGGAAGGAAGGAAGGAAGGAAGGAAGGAAGGAAGGAAGGAAGGGAGAAAGAAAGAAAGAAAGAAAGAAAGAAAGAAAGAAGAGAGGGATGGAGGGAGGGAAAGAAGGAAGGAAGGGAGGGAGGGAGAAAGAAGGAAGGAAGGAAGGAAGGAAGGAAGGAAGGAAGGAAGGAAGGGAGAGAGAAAGAAAGAAAGAAAGAAGAGAGGGATGGAGGGAGGGAGGGAAAGAAGGAAGGGAGGGAGGGAGAAAAGAAGGAAGGAAGGGAGAAAGAAAGAAAGAAAGAAAGAAAGAAAGAAAGAAAGAAAGAAAGAAAGAAAGAAAGAAAGAAAGAAGAGAGGGATGTAGGGAGGGAGGGAAAAAAGGGAGGGAGGGAGGAAGGAAGGAAGGAAGGAAGGAAGGAAGGAAGGAAGAACAAAGAGGAAAAAAGCAAGCTAATTGGTTTTTCAGGACACACTGGGAAAGATTCCATGGAGAAAATTCAGAGTTTTGTCCTGAGAATTAACTTTCTTCTAGCTGAGCCTAGGCAAAGGGTCTCAGGTAAGAGACCAGAAATCCCAGTCTTATATGTAAGGGTGCAGGACGACACAGACTGGCTGTTGTTCTGGGAAATAATGGGAGACCATGGAGGTATGAGAAGAACCAAAAAAAAAGTCTAAAAAGCACAAATGTTAGGGCTTGAGTTTGCTTTGCTTGAGTACAGTGTTTATGCCCTTTTCCACTAAAGCCTTGAACCCCAAAGGGGTAGGACGTGATGGGGTTGTAGTGGCAGAGCCTTCATAAATGAAATTAGTTGGGCCAGATTGGGTGAGGCATACCTGTAATCCCAGCGCTAAGGAGGCCAAGGCAGGAGGCTCATAAGCTTAAGGGGCCAGCCTATATTCCACAGTAAGTTCCAGGCAAAACTGGGTTGTGTAGTATAACCTTGTCTCAAAAATATGGATGAATAAATGAACATCTTTACGAAAGTGGACTGTGGAATTACAGGAGGAGCCATCCCTCTGTAAGAAAGCAGGGCCTCACTAAAGATGCCAGTATCTTGATCTAGAACATTCCAGCACACAGAACTATGAGTAATAAATACGTGTTGTTTATAAGCTAAGCCGTCTGTGGTAGTTTTGTTGCAGCAGCAGAACAGACTAAAATAATGAGAGGAGGCCAAATTAATGCTGAGTACGAGACAGACAAGATGATGATTGAACAGTGGGAATAAGGCACACTGGTTTGTTGGTTTTCTTTGTATTTGAAACAAATCTAATATTGCTCAGAAAGAACACACGTCTTCACTCAGAATATAATGTAACTTTATTAGAAGAAAAAGATAGATGTGGAGAAACACAGACCAGGTGAATGTGATGTTACCCATTGGACCCATCATGACACTGTCCTCGGTGGAAGAATCCAGAATGTTAACGGTGTCAAGTATCTAGACATGCCCTAACCCTGGTGCCTACTCTGGTTCCAGAGAAAGATGAGTGTCCTCTGAAGAATCGACCCAGTGAGTATGAAAGACTCAGTAAGAATAATGCACAAAGACATTGATAACCCAAAGGAAAAGATGTTTAGTCCATAAGAAAAGGACTTAGTGGTTTTCAATAGCTGTCTCGGATGTTAACGGACTCTCAGGTAGAAAAGGATTCCAACGTAATCTTTCAAAGCCCAGAGGGCAAACTTAAATGTAATTGGTGGATGTGTCAAAGAGCTGGGTTTCAGTACAATGTAGAGAGGTACTTCCTCACAACCGAAGTTGTTCTAATAGCTAAACGAGAAAGTGGGCTTGAAGCAGTCTGAGGAGAGCTGAGTGGCCTCTGCTGAAGCTCGCTAAGGGATTTTCATCGCGCTAAGGATGCTTGCTGGTTTGGGTGACCACAGAAGTTACTTTCGATTTCCAATTATCTGCCTAGAAAATGGCATGGCTCGGGAGAAAGCGAAACATTCCTGTTTTCCCATAAGGACGTAAAACGCTTTTAACCTAAAGTGGGATTAGATCGGCATGAAATATTTACGATGAGAGATGAGTGGCGCCTGCAGTAAGTTCTCCCTCCGGATTCATTTGGGACTAGGGGGGTATCAGGGAAACCCTCATGCGCAAGAGGGAGCTTATTTAGCTTTGAACATGAGTTAGCGGGAAAGTGGGTATGGTGATCACAGCCGAAGGAGACAATAGCGGAAGTTGCCTCTTTCTCGGCTCTACCCAGAGACTGTTATTACCTGCTAGCATTTTGTCCTCTAAGTACATCTACAGTTGCCCTCCTCAGAAGATGGGAATCTTGTAGTGTCAGGTAGGGGCATCCCTTATTCCTCCAAGTCCCACACTCGCTTGTTATTTTAGCCTCTTTTCCTGGGATTCTTTTAGGTGTAAACATTTTATTTGTTGTAGTCCTTGTCTCTTCCAACTGATAAGCATCAGTACTACTAAATTCATACTTATTTATCTTTTTATGTAAAAATAGCAGAAGGAAAAAATTGGAGGAACTGAAATGTTTACATAAATTATTTAGCTCACTTATAATTATTTCTTAAAATATTTTAAAAATGTGTGCCTAAATTAATAATGTCTAAGAACTTGAAATATTTTCCAAGGTCACTATTAACATGGGTGCTGTGACTGGCTAAGTAACCATAAGGCAGCCTCTGTCGTGAACAGCTTAGCTTTGCAGCCCGAGTTAAGGTCCTCTAAGCAGTCCACAATGTTTCTATCTTTCAGTCTGCTTGGCTAGGAATAGGCTCTTTCTAATCCTTAATTATTAGACTCTAAGAATATTTTTTTCTTACTGTGTATTGTGATAGTTTGAATGAGAATGGTCACTAGATGTTCATCTGTTTCTGTAGAATATTTCTTTACACTGTGTGAATATATATGTCACTGTGTTTGGTTTAATAAAGAAGCTGACTGGTCTATAGCTAGGCAGGATAAAGTTAGGCAGGAGAACCAGACTAAGAGAATGCTGGGGAGAAGAAGGGCAGAGAGAGTCTCAGTACTCTCTAGCAGGCAGACACAGACAGAAGAGAGATGAATGCACCATGTTGAAAAAAGTTACTGCCATGTGGAAGAGGGTAGACAGGAAATATGGGTAAACTAAAATGTAAGAGTTAGTTAGTAATATGCCTGAGCTATCAGTCGAGCATTTATAATTAATATCAAATCTCGGTGTGGTTATTTGGGAACTGACTGGTGGTACAGAAAAAACCACTTACATGTTTGAATACTTGGTTCTAAGTAAGCGGGACTGTTTGGGAAGAACTGGAAGGTCTGGCCTTGTTTGGAGATGTGCCATTGGGGGAAAACCTTGGAGTTTCTAAAGACTAGTGTCTTTCCCAGTGCCCGACCCACTTACACACACCTCCCTCTCCCTTCCTTGCCCTCTCTCTCTGCCTCCTACTTCTGGATCATGTTGTAAGCTCACAGCTATTTCTGCCACCGTGCCCGTATTCTGGCATCATGGACTCTAATTCTCTTAAACCATAAGCCAAAATTTATTACTTTAATTT
This sequence comes from Microtus pennsylvanicus, assembly GCF_037038515.1. Taxonomy (NCBI): domain Eukaryota; kingdom Metazoa; phylum Chordata; class Mammalia; order Rodentia; family Cricetidae; genus Microtus; species Microtus pennsylvanicus. Next base: position 94,511,449 of record NC_134588.1, read on the forward strand.
TAAGTTGCATTGGTCATGGTGTCTTATCACGGCAATAGAAAAGTAACTAAGACATGGATAATTCCAGGGATTTTTTTTTTCAGTTGAAGCTGGACAATATCACTTACTTTTGATTGGCAGAGTCCATTAGTCAGATATCTGAAAAATACTTTTTAAAATTCTTAGTCTACTGTGCAGCCATCTAGAAGCCAATCTTACCCAAGCAATTGACCAAGTGTCTGGAGCCATTTATTTCTTGGTCCTGTTGAGCTGCTGGACACATGTCACTGGGTTTCGCAAACACCATAGCTCTTAAATCTGACATCTAGTTATTCCCTGTCTGACAAAACCAAACAAACAAACAAAATAAAAAACACCTTTTTGCTTTTATTTTTGCTCTGTTACCTGGGGTGCTGAGTATTGAGGAGCCGAGCACACAGGAGGAACTGTCAGAATGAGAGCTGTCCCTTCCTGGAAAGGGACATAGCATTCCAGGACCCAAGCTGTATCTTGGCTTATGGCTTTCCTTCCTCTGGAATTTGTTTGTCCAGAAACAAGTGTGGCTCTAGAAGCATGGGGTGTACCCAAGCCTGGCTGATGTGGGTCTATGCTGGACCACATCAGACCATTAGGAAACCGAGAGAACCTTTCAAGAAAGAAGGTCTCCCAGCTAAGCCTCGTCTGGTGGAAAAGACTCAGGAAAGGGGCCCGTAGGCTTCCCTGCTGGTTCTGCAGCACCTTCCTCAGAAATGGCTGCTTCCGACCTGCATTGCCATGTTCATTAAGCTTCTGCATTGTGTCTGATGGGTTTCTGAAGGAACAGAGCCCACCTCTCTGAAGAATCACTCAATCTAAAACAGAAGCACTGGAAGGCTTTGAAGTGCCTGGGAAACTCCTAAGAATGAGCTCCAAGCCCATGGGCTCTCTTTATCTCTTCCAGATATCAACTCTAGGACTTTTTATTTCATTTTAGGTTTTGCTTTTACTGTTTTGCTTTGCTTTGCTTTGCTTGAGTTGGGTTCTCACTATGTGAAGCACAGGCTAGCCTGGAACTCACTTTATAGCTCAGGCTAGTCCGAAATTTGTGCTCCTCCTGCCTCCATTCCTTGAGTGCTAGAATAGCAATTGTATACCATCATGCTTGCTAATTATAACGCTTGAAATATCAGCAATACACAGAAGCTAGCCCATTTCTATCCCAAGCTCCTGTTCACACCTGCGGGCTATACATCTTCTCTTTAACACTTGCTCTTCCCGTTGAATTAGATCCAGAACAGAACCCATTTTCCTTCTGACAACACTCATATGATTCCTGCTGCTTCAGTTTCCCACCCATATTAAAGAAACACTGCCTACCCAGCTACACAGGTGAAAATCCCAAACGGTAATCTCATTTCATTTCACAGGAACAATTAAAATGTCTTTAGTAATCTCAAAATAAATACCACACCAAGATAGCTTGATTCTCTCTCTCCCTCCCAAGAGACTTATTGGCAGATGATGACTACTAGAGAGGGTAAGTGGGTACATGGCCCATGGCCCAGTGACTAGGGATACACCAGTGTCTACATGGTGACCCTGGTTGAACGCGGTGAATATGGAAGTGGAAGGGGGACTTTTTAGGGAAAAGGGGGTGACTTGTGAAGGAGAACATGAATAAGAGAGAATAAGAGGAGAATGTTTATCAGAATGCCTTACATACATCTATACAATTGTCAAAAAGAACTTTTTTTTTGCAAAAAATAATTCAATTCTACCCCATCTGCTACCCTTTTAGCCTAAGCCTCTATCCTCTCTTAAATCAATCCTTAAATGGCATAACTAGTCTTTCAATGACCATCTTAATTAACTAATTAATTAATTAATTCTTGTTAAAATGCCATCACCAGGAAGTTAGCTTTCTGTCATTGTGATAAATATTCTAAGGCAATCAACTTATAGAAAGAAGAGATTTACTCGGTTCCTTGTTTTAGAGGCTCCAGGCCACACATCGTTAGTGCTTCTTTGTGCTCAGGACTTCAAGAGAACACACATCTTGGCAGAATATTGCAGCAATGTAACCACTCACATGATACCTTCAAGGATACATTCTCAGTGATCTGACGACTTCACACAAGTCTCCATCCTTTATTTTGTGGTATATCTCTCAATAATGTCAAAATTTGGGGGCCAAAGCTTTAGCAGATTGGCCTTTCAAGAACATTCTAGGCCCAAGCTGTAGCAACTCCCATTAGGGCAAGGAGTAGGACACCACTCTCTTAGAGAAGCCATTTCGGAGAACAGGAAGACAGTGGAAGGAAGGCAGTCTACCATGGAAGCCAGAGGATATGTCAAACAATGAACATGATAAATCTGCTTCACTGCAGTCTTTCCGTAAAAATAATTAAAATGTTGGTCCTTTAAGTGTAGTGTATAGCAAATCAAACCCGTGCATATGCCAACATCACCACGTAAAGGTTATCTCAAGAATTCAAAGAGAACATGAGAAAGTCCTTCACCATAGCATGGCAGTAAATATATTTATTCAGATGCAGGAAAAGTATACACCAAATTACAATCCTGTGGCATGCTCAGGGCTTTGGGGAAAAGACACTGGAAGACCCAAGAGGCAAAAGCCTAGCTGTCATTTCCCTGATTTTTGTCTGCTCTCCCTTTTTCCCCAAGACCAGTCAGAGAAAGCAGACCTCTCTTCCTTGAAGCCTGGAGATATTATTCCAACTCTCCCTACCTTTCTGTGTAAGAGCTGGTCACAAGAAATTCTCTGACCTGCCTTGTTCAGTAGTAGAACATAGACCAAGTTCCCCCAAAGATCCTGTTCCCTATACCTGTGAAGAAGAAGAACTGTCCAGAGGATCAAGAAGTCTAGACAGAGAGCTTCCCTTTAACCAATTGCATTAGCTCCTGCGTCCACTTCTATAAAACCATTCCCTACCTAATCTGGCCATAAAAATGGACATTTTACCCTGAGTCTGCATTCCCGGTTAGCAGCTCATCTTTTGTCATTGGCATGTTATCCATGACTCTTATGAGAAGCGAGGAAGACATTGAGAGTGGAAAGAGCAGGTGATCTTCTCAAGAAATGGTTAAGTCATTCGGGACAGGCAAGCTATGCTGTGGTGACTAACCCTCAAACCTCAGTGGCTTGATATAAGAACTTTTTCATCTCAACAAGCTCTCAGGGAGCTGGGAATGTGGCTTAGGTGTTACAGTGCTTGCCTACCATGTACAAAACCCTGGGCTTAGTCCTCTGTATGTGACAAAGACACAATCAGGTTAGTAAAAGCACATTGAAAATAGATTAGATTTTGGCATAGTTGTGCACACATGTAACACCCTCAAGTGAGAAGCTAAGACAGGAGGATCATGGGTTTGAGGTTGGCTTAGGCTGGTTTAAGGCCAGCCCGGATAACTTTGAGAGAAATTGTCTCAGAGAAAAAAAAAAGCAAGGAAAGGAAGGAAGGAAAGCTATTCTAAGTCCCTGTTCTGACCACGTTCATGGAGACTCACAGTACTGAGTGTTCTCTCCTCAGATCCTTCTGTAAAGAGTAACACGGCCCAGAAATGTCCTCTACAGCCACCCATAATGAATCTAATTTCCTATTTCCAGAGAGGCAGACTCTATTCTAAAAAAATCAGTTATTGAGGAATTTATTTTAAGACCTTATAAGGAAAAGCAAGCACTTTGAAATATATATATGCATATATATACATATATGTGTGTATATATACATATATATACATTATACATATATATGTATATAGAAAGAGAGGGTGGAGAGGGAGACAGAGAAAGAGAGAGAGGGAGAGAGATGAAGAGAGAGGGAGAAGGGGGAGAGAGAGACAGAAAGAAAGACAGAAAGAGAGACAGAGAGAGAGCCAGGAGGGGCCTAAGGTCTCCTAGATCAGAGACATCTGATTTCAATTTCCTGAAATCCTAAGAGCTGACTCTTCAGGGCTGCCTGCTCAAGGGAGTGTGAGTGTGCAAGAGGAAGCAAAACCAAGATTTAATCCCACCCTCCAATGTTAGAGATGCATGGCTTTCCCTCACTGGTCTCAGTAGCATCCCTGGAAGTCGATGAATATAACCAAACCTACCCCAGGAGAATGATGGGCTCAAACAGACAACAAGGGCTTTCATGACCTGACGTGTGAGAGGACTCCATGGAGGTTCAGTTCTGTTCTGCCTCTCTTGATAAAATAGCTTCAGGCATTCCTGAAGGAAAACCTATATCAAAACAAGAAAAAAGAAAGAAAACCTGGAAAACATGGTAGCCAGAAATGGTGAGTATCAGTGATTATACCATGTCTTCTGTTAGCCTAGCAGAGTGGCAGACATCTACAACCCCAGCCTAAACAGCTGAATCCATAAGATAGCAAGATTAATTTCTTCCTGAAATACACAGTGAAATTCTGTCTCATAACAATAAAAAGAAAAGAAAGAAAAAAATGGAGCTTATTGGTGGTGCTAGCAATGCACAGATGATACCAGTGACATTTATAGAGTTCTTTGACCTCCTTAGGAGAAAGAAATTAAATAAATACAAGCAAAGTTCTAGTCACGTCATTTGTCAGTGGAAATGCCAAGCTGAGCCACCTTGGAGCTGCATAATGTATTCTTATCTTTCTTTCTTTGTCCTATCCCCAGGAGATTCCCAAGGTCAATGTTTAGTAAGACCTTTCCTGTCACTAAAAATAATGATGGGACGCCACTCAGAACAACCTGCGCTAACAAGGTGAGAGAGCCCGCACGGACAGAGAGCACTAGCTGCTCCCAGGAGCAGATTTGAAGAGACAGCGGTGTGCTCTGAGAGAAAACTTGCTTCAAGAGCATGGCCATAGTAGCGGGCTCATGGGTTGGATTTAATTATGTTATAATGCCTCTACCTTATTCATTTCTCTAATGCATCACCGAGAACATCAGAGCCATTTAGTAATCTGCAGAGCCCTTTAGTGATCTTGAGGTGATTAATGTCCATTGGCATTGAGAGGTGGTTGGGAGTGAATGAGAACGCACCTTGCAGCACTCTGGATGAAAGGACCAAAGTCTTTACCCCGGAAAGAAAAGCCCTCAAAGGCCTGTGCTTATCATCTCATTCCCAGCATAGCAGAGACAAGGACCAAACCACTGACCACTGCCCCTGGGATCAGTGTTCTGAATAGTGTTCCAGATCCTTCCACTGCTGTGTGTTTCCTTGAGTCATTTGACTTTCTGGGGACCACTGCCCAAATCTCTACTTAAACTGTTTTCTTCTAAGGGATGTGACGGGGATGAATTTAATATCAACAGCCCAGTATGACTGACAGGCTCATGTTCTCCCAGCACTAGGGAGGCTGGGGTAGAAAGACCAACTGAACATAGGAGCTCAGGGCCAGCCTGAGCAACAGAAAAAAATAACTGTATTGATTTTTTTTTTAGAAAATTAGTATCTTTAAATTATAGCTAGCAATTGCAAAATATGAAGCATAGATAATTGTAAATTTATACTAAATAAGAGAAGAGAGAAATAATACCGCAGAAAATTCAAGGAGAGTTTTCAAAACAAAAAGAGGCAAACATTCTACCAGTATCCTTCATAAAAAACATGGAAATAAAACATCTAAAATGACAGAAATTATTATATGGCAGGCATGGTGGCTTACACTGGTAACCCTGGCTACTTGGGAGGCTGAAGCAGAGGGATCACAAATTAGGCCAATTCAGGCTACACAGTGAGACTCTGTCCTTCCAAAAGTAGAAAAAGGCTAACAATGTAAACTCACTGGGAAAGCACATGCTCACGAGCCAACCCAATCCACACAATTAGTTGTTGGCCTTCTTTTCCCAGATGATTCTAGATTGTGTCAAGGTGACCACTAAAGCTGATCATCACACATGGTAATTCTATACACCAGAAGGTTAGTCAGTAGGAAAAGGGATAATGTATGGATACATGTCACAAGACTCAGTGGATGAAACTTAAATACAGTGTGCATAGCAAGATAAAACCCAGTCACAAAGTGCAGACTGCATGATGCCATCGATATGAAATGTCTGTGATGGGCAGGTCTGTAGACACATCTACTAGTGGATGCCGAAGCCTAAGGAGAGGGGACCAGACACTGACAGGTGGGGGTTAGAGAAGGGTCCTTTCGTTATGTCATGGAGGTTAGATAATTGTAAATACACCTAAGTGTGTTGACGTATGAATTTTTAAGGAATGAAATGGAGAAACAGATACATCCCACCATAACTCTGGCCACCTTAATGTATCACTACACTAAACACGCTCAGCTGATAATCCGCATCAGCCATGCGTTTCCTCCACTTAGCTCGTTTGTGGAAGAGGTGTGTTCCTCCACTCTACTGCCTTTGTTTTAGATAGGCGGGGTATCGCGAAGCAGCCCCAAATTCATAGTCTGCTTTGACTAACCTTAAAGTCTCAATCCTCCTGCCTAACTCTTCCAAGTGCTGGAATCACAAGCACGCAAACCATGCCAGGCTCCTACCGACACTTAATTGGGCCATGTGGTTTCTATTAATGTACAACATGTTGTAGAACTGTACACACACCAGTTACAAAGAAAAGATTTAAAATACCCTGTGTTTTGCTGGGTCCTCTGTAGCTCCTGACCATGGTCTCAAGATGGATCATGCCAGGGAGCTGATGGTCCCTCGGCTCAGATCCGAGAGAGAGATTTGCAAAGCACATCCGATGTGAACCTCCCGAAGTCTAACTGACCCCCTTGAGCCCAGCAGGGCCATAGTCAACCTACAGATCCAGGAACAGAAGTTCCTTGGCATAAGGCATCAGTATTTTAGAGCTATTTATGGCCACAGTAGATAGGCTACCAACAAAAAGGGACAAGAACGGGTACTGTCACTGAAAGCTAAAATGTGAGCTAAACGTGAGATTCAATCTCAGCACCAAATAAACAAACTGAAAAGGAGGTAAATATTTGCACTTCCTTGTCTTGTGCCTTCAAAAATGCACTTTCAAAGCCACACATGAATCTAATAAGACAGTAGCTGTGGAGGTGACGAACAGGGTGGCTGAAAGGGTGACAAGGTGCCATGGAGCACTTTTACAGTGGACTGCTTTGTGCATTTTTTCAATACTGAGCCATGGAAGTGAAGTTTATTTTCAAGTCATCTTATGAGAATGTTCTTCTGGATAACACAGGTGTTATTAACTTGAGCCATCTATGTGGAAGAATAATTTCAACATGCCAACATCAAATAAGGAAACACCATACTGCTAATAGAAGAGTCAGAGACTCACACAGCCATCTCGAAGCTGGTGTCACCACCGAGTGATGGGGGGGACCCCAGACTCAGTTACCTCCTTTGTGGGAACTACCTGTCACCAGACAACCATTTTTGATAAAACCATTTAATTTAATTGAGCCAGCTTTCTTCATTTGCTAAGTGAGCAACGGCCTGTTAATGCACCCTAAGAAAGCAATCACCCACATTTTCTCTGTAAGTACTGCCGCTGACGAATGGTTAGACAAAAATTACCACAAGGCACACTGTAAACAAGATGCTTAGCGCAAAATACAACATACCAGATTTTAAAATTATGCATTTGTTGTCTCCTAGCTGGAAGGTAATTTCACTAGCCCATTCTCACAGGAAGGAACGGCCAGGTATTTGTTTTCCTTGCAATTGAAATGAGTTTCTCCCAATTTTTTTCTTCAAGTTTCCTAAAAACTCATTATCTCCAAATCATTAATGAACCCAATAAAAATTATGTATTTGATACTCTGTGACCACTGGTAATGAATCCTCTAAGGAGAAATTACTCCTGCACAGCTTTTAACATTAGATGGTCGGCAATAAGAAGAAAGGCTCACGTCCACAAACAGTCCTTGCTCAGGCGGAGATTTTCTTCCATCTCCAGTGTTTCCCTCTGTTCCTGGCAGACTCTCGGAAGGTTAGGAGCCAGCAGTGCAGTTTATTGTTTGGCAAGACAACAGCATCACAAACTTGTGTTGACTTCAAGCGAAGAGCCTGCTCCAGTCATTTCAAACCACAGCTTTTCCTTGTGAAAATAAGCAAGGCTATTTTCATTGATTAAGTAGGTAGAACAGGAATGGAAGTGTAATGGGGACAATAAATTCATCTCTGCACTCATGGAAAGAAAAATAGGGTTTTGTACAGCTCATCAAATCAAATCCAACCCTACTGTGATGTATAAACAAGGACACAGATTCTTAAGAACAAAGTCATGCCAGTTGTGTTTGTGAGTGTGTGTGTGCATGTTTGTGTGTGTTTATAGATATCTGAAGGCCCACTGAGAACTAGAAATCAAATCTTGGCAGAGATTTTATTTATACTCTGTATTAATCAGCTTTCTGCTACTCAAAAAAAACTGAAATAATTGATTTTAAAAGAAGAAAGGATCATTTTGGCCCACAGCTTTGGAAGACTCCGTGCATGTACTGACTAGACAAAGTCCTGAGTAAATGTGGATTGTTGACATGAGAACAGCCATGTCATAAACCCCAATGCATCAGATCTATGAGACTAGCAAGGCCTTCCTCTATTCAGAGTAAGGACGTTTACAATGTATGCAAAAACTATCAGCCACAGCTTCCTCCTCCAGAATAACTACAACCTGAGACTGTGACCTACAAAGACGTCCTGCTAGGATTAGCTAACCGCCAGGTATAGTAAGTGCACTTACTTTCCCATTGGGCACTTGGTGTGTCTCCAGCAGAGTACATGACCCATCGGATCCCCACTTTTCTGTCTGTGTATCTGTTTTCTTTCTCCTCTGCTCCCCCAGCTAGGTCAATCCCTACCTAAGCTGTGCAAGTGATGGCAAATGGAAGGCTGGTTGGGCCTTTGCTCTGGGGTTAGTGGTGGGCGGAGTGTGGTCAGGTAAGCTGTTCAGCTCATGCCAGGCTAGGAAGGAAACACAATAACAGGCACAGAGTAATGGTCCCGGGACTCCCTCAAGGACACTCCCCACTAAAATGACTTTCATTTTCTTAATCTGACTCACCTCTTAAAAGTGTCACTGCCTCCTGACAGTGTCATAGATTGTCAACCAAGTATTGTGAGATATTTTGATCACATACTGACACTCCTGATATTTCCAATAAAGTTTACTTTGAAGGATGGAGCTAGCTACTAACTGACCAAAATTAGCCATAGAGATTTGGGAGGACCAAGGACATATAGAGAGACACAGGAAGTAGTAAGGAAGGGTTTAGAAAGATACTTGTCTCTTTTGGATCAAGGAAAGAGAGAGACAGGATGGTCCCTGGTCACTTCTCTGCCACTTCTGATCATTCAGGTTCTGACCCCCCATATCTGACTCTGGAGTTTTTATTGATAAAGAATAGTTAGATAAACACTTCAACTGAGTCTTTACTATGTGGGCCTTTAAGGCACCCTCACCCAAACTGGAGCACTGCTTACCATAAAAGCTCGTTATCACACAAGCACTCAGGGAAGAGTCATTGATAGAAGACCCTGGAATTAGTGAACACACTAACGAAGCTGACTCATTCCTTCCCTGAAGAAGTGTTTTACTGCCACCCTCCAAGTCACCTGGACTCATCAAGATCAAGTCATTAGGATTTCCTGTCTGATGCTTTGGGATAGCTTATGGCACCTTTCTTGGAATCAGTCCCAAGATGTTGAATATCTTCTAACCAAATTATTACCAAAGTGGAATTTTGCTGTTTGTTTCCAACGCAGATCTCCCTAAATGGTCCAGGTAGGTCCTTGAAACTGAATCTCTTTATCTCTCAGATTTGGAGATTACAGGTATGTGCAGCCATCCCTGACAATTACTATTGTCTTTAAGGTGAATTTACAATCTAAGGAAAAAGAATGAGGTTAGCGGAGGAGCATGCCCTTCATTTTGTGTTGAGACAATTGAAGATATTTTACTGTAGTCAATTCTTTACCTCACCTTTTCTCTTTTGTCTTGGAACAATGTTTTCCTGGATTTGGAATTTGAAATCTGCAATGAGTTTTCTTCTGTTTTTAAGGTCACCACTTCACATTCATGCTCAAGTTACAATATGTTTGTGATTTATGGATCCTTAAGAAAAGCAAAGGCTTTGGTAATGCTGTTCTAAGATAACATTTTTTCTTCTAATGGTGACAACCTGGATCACTATGGCTTTGTAGGCGGAAGTAGCTTACAGCAGGGCTGTAGTTCTTACAACCATCATTCAGTACCAATAAAAGTGTAAAATATTTATTAAAAACTGCAAAATTGTCAAAGGAACAAGAATGAAAATGGACACACTATGGACAGTAAGAACCTGCTGGAGGGTAGGCTAGAGCTTTGCTGCTACTCTGGAGCAGAAGGCATTTGTGAAGTCTACCTGCATGCTTCAACTGGAGTATCTGAGTATTCCCTGGCCAGGTCAGACCCCAGACAGAAGCCAGAAGAGACCATGATGCTCTCACAGAAGAGAGAGAATTAGATTCACAAAGAGTCGAGATGCCAAAGAAGCGTGGATGGAGAGGGGAAGCACTTCCCCTCTAGAAACTTTCCTGTTCTGAAGCAGAATGGCTTAGGGGGCTGTGACCCTCACCTTGCCATTCAAGTATTCCTACCCCTCAGCCATGATCCTGGGTCTGTGGCTGTAAGTCTCAGCAGAGCTCTGTGAATGTACCCTCTTCAATCTCACTGTGAAAAGAATTAGAGTTTAGAACGGGCCATGGATGGATGCCACAGTAACTATGCTCAGGTCTCAGAAGAAAGCACTAACATTCAATATCTTGGGCTCTGAAGTGAACCAAAGACAGATGGAGCCTTTCACAGCAATGCATATACGAGGCTGTTGACTAACCAAATTCCTCAGTAAGAAAAGGCATATTAAAATAAAAAAGTAAAGCATCCTACATCAGCACAGGCTCTGGAGTGTCGTCCCAAGTGGTATGTACACACCCAGTAAAGAAAAGCCGATGATCTCCATGACATAATAGCTACAGGTTCTAACTGTACATAGTCCATGCACAATGTCCATCTGAAAAACTCCTCCTCAGCCACACCAAATATTAGGAACACATGACTTTAAGCCGATATGAAGGACAGCAGAAAGTGAGAAGACCCCAAAGCAGCATCATGAGTTAACAAATACAATTTTTAAAGTCACCGTGTATGTGATTATAGAGGCGAAGACAGAGAAAACAGATTAAGACTGGTGTCTTTGGCCAGAGAATCGTAATTTACTTAAAATGTAATTCTGTAATAGTATAACAGCTGAAACAAGAAGCTAAGCATAAATACTAACAGAAATTCCTCTCTTCCTTCCTCCTCCCTTCTTCCTTTCCTTCCTTTCTTCCTTTCGTTTCTCTATCCTGTCTCTCATAACTTTTTTTGGCAGTGGTAGGGATTAAACACTGGACCATGAAGACACTAGGCTTAAAAATTATGCCCAGGCTTGGGATTTTGAGACAAGGTCTGACTATATAGCCCAGGCTGGTCTTGAAGCCGTGGCAATCCTCTACCTCCACTTCCTAGAGCTAGAATTTCAGGCATGTGCCACCATAACTAACTAGCAATCTTGATGTAGAAGGAAATAAAATCACAGAACTGGAAGCTACACCAACCCTGAGACTAAAAGCGAACAGAAATTTAGAAAACCGAGAGGGCTCTGTGGGGTGAGGCAATGGCTCCTAAGGTAGAGATGAGAAGAGAGTGGGATTTTAAGCCCTACGTGGAAAAATACATGAGTGGTTTCCTGAACTAATCAAAGATATCAGCTTACTGATCAACCACCAACTTAGAACGCTATACCTGGGAAGTCCTTCAAAAATAAAGGAGAAAATAGAAAATGACCCACAGCTGGGATTCCAGCATCTGGAGGCTAAGAGAGGAGACTGGGGCTTGAAGACAATTTTGCACTGCACAGCAAGAGCCTGCCTCCAGAAACAAAAACAAAGAGCAAAAAATTGATTGGAGACAAAATGAGACATTCTTCTCTCAATGGAAGAAGTAACAAAAGAAAAGGTAGTATAGCTATGTTAACTAACTATTTAAAAAATAGTGCCCTTTAAGTAAAGAATATGTCTAGGAATGAAGATGTCTTTTTTTTTCAGGATCTGAAGAGAGGATTCAGTGATAAAGACTGGGTGTTACTCATTCAGAGGACCCAAGCTTGGTCCCCAGTACCCAGGCAGAGCTGCTCTCCACCACCTGTGGCTCAGGGGATCTTCTGATCTCTCTGTATCCATGTGGCTCACACACACATACATACACACATATACTCACACACTCACACACCCATGGACATGCACACATACACACATGCATACGCACACAGGCACTCACACACATATACACACTCACACACACATGCACACACACATGTGCACTCAGACACACTCACACATTTTTAAAAGATAAGAATAATGATCATAAGATATAATAAATATATAAATAAAATAAATATATTGAATTTCTTCTTCAGAAGCTGTGCAGGGGAGAAGAGACTACTGAGACATTTTAAAGTATATAATGATAATAAAATTCTTCAACCTAGAATTCCTTATTCAACAAACTGATCCTTCAAAGTGAGAGAAATAAGGCCCTTTCAGACAGTTTCTGAGGGAAATTTTCACTAGTACACTTTTCTTGAAGAAAACAGTGGGAAAAAAAACTCATTCAGGTAAAAAATAAAATTATATAATTCAAACACTTGGGCTTGCATACAGAGAGAGCTGTTACAGAGGAAGTAGATGGAGGTTAAGTAAAGTCCTCTCACTGTCTTGTTCTTAGCTGATCTGACTGACGTTAACAGTCTGCAGAAAGCAATAACAACAGTGATGACTGTAGCTCATGAGTAAGGAAAATTTAAGGTTGCAAAATGAGAAGGAGAAATCCCGGACACGCTTGGACTATTTGGGCAGTGCTACAGTGTTGCTTGAAAATGTACTGGGTGGTCTGTACTACAGCTCAGCCACCGGGAGATCTCAGAAGACCTGGAGTTCTAGGTCATTCCTGTCTACACCGTGAATTCAAGATTTTACACAAAACAAAGTGTGCTCAGATTAGATGTAAAGTTAAATTGCACATTGTAAAGCAGCCATTGGAGGCAATTTGAGGAGAAATATGATGATAAGCTAAGAGAAGAGAGAAAATTGAATCACTTAAAATACTAAGCTAAAAGCAGAGACAGCATGAGAGAGGATGACAAAAAATGACAAAGATAGGGACAATGAATACAATCACAAAGATGGAAGACCTTACTCTGACTACACACAACAATCTCCTGGAATGTGACTGTTCTACATATACCAATTCATAGACTTCCATAGAAGCCGGTGGTAGAGCGCAGGCTTAATGGGAATGGGGCCTTGGCTTTGATGGCCCTACCACAGACTATTAAAAGAGATTGAAAAATAAAGACTATGAGAATAGATTAGGAAAAGACCCAAGCAAATACATTCTACAAGAAGCCCAATTTACATATAATTATATAGATGGAGAAAAAGTGAAAGGATGAGGCGGGGGCTCAGTTGACAGAGGACCTAACATGATGATGTCCTAGGCTTGATCTCCAGCACCTACATAAAGCAGGCATGGATACACAGAGAGATTAAGAGCGGCCTAGGATGCTTGAGTCAGTTTCTCTGTCTCTTTATCTCTGTCTGTCTCTCTCTGATTCTTTTAGTCTTCCTGTCTGTCTGTCTCTCTCTCTTTCTCTCTCTCCCTCACACACACACATACACACACACACACACACACACTTACACACACAAATACTTTACACCCAAAAGTAAAAGGGTAGAAAAATATATCTGGAATAACTATATTACTTTTAAACAAGGATTTCTAAGCAGGGAAATTTGCCATAGTTAAAGACAAGCAAGTCAGCCACAAAATATATGAATTGCACTGAGAAATGTTCCCAGTGTTACAATAGGAAACTTTAGTAACCCTATAGAATAACTAGCTGATCCAACAAGAATAAAAAGAATTATCAATCAATCATTTCTAAATGACATAGAAGCTTTCACAAAACAATAGCAGAGAATACAATATTCTCATGCTCACGGAGAACACTCACAAAGATAGAGTGCATCCTGGGCAGTAAAAATAAACCTGGCCACACTGGAAAGAAGAGGAAATCACACGAAATATTCTTACCGATCATAGTGAAAATCAGTAACAGAGAGTTGGAATCAACTTATTTCTAAACCAAAAAAAAAAATCCTAGACAAAAAATTGAAAATATTTCAAACAAATAAAAATTAAAATACAGCTCCCAGGAATATGTGGGATACAGCAAATGTAGTGTGTAGAGGGAAATTTACAGTATTAATTATGAACATTAGAAAATGTTATCTACTGGTTGAAGAAACAGCTCCTTGGTAAAGCATGAATACTGTTCTAGCAGAGGACCTAAGTTCAGCATCTTAGTCCAGATATGGTAATGTAACCTCTAAACGTGGAACTGGCCTGGGGTGAAGGGCAGAAACGTTGCTAATGGCCAGCCGGATCAGACCGGGGAAAGGCTGATTTTCTGTGGCATGGTGGGCGAGTGACGGCTGGGAGACTGAGCTGGCTGCCTGTGACGGCCCTCGGGACGACTGTTTCGCACCATCAGTTTTGGCTTTCCCAGCAGCTTCTGTTCATTGAGCTCAGCCACATGTCATGTTCTGGGCTACACGCTGAAATGACTTCTGCTATTCTCTCTGTGCAGATCACATGAGGCACAGAGCAGTAAATTCCTTCACGCTATAACTGAGGAAGCTGAAGTTTTGGCATGATTTCTTGTCAAGGGTCAGAGCAATTTTATCTGGACCTGAAGAGATGTCTCTACTGACTCCTGACGTTGTTAATTTATACTCTGTTCTCTTCTTTCCTCTCCTACCATAAATCTTACTCTATGGTTTCCTCACTCATTTTTCCTTATGCTTTTTTTTAATCAAACATTTATTAAGTTTTTTTGTTATTTTGACACACTAAACACCTATGAGCTGATTGTAGGATAATGGAATTTTAAAAGAGACTCTCAGGTTGGTTATGTTTAGAAAGTGTTTTTTTTTTCTTCAGAAATATTTAAAGGTTCACTTAAACTCTATACTTGAAAATTTTCAGTTACTAATTGAAACATGAAAGTGCAGATTGTTAAAGTCAAAATTTTCACACTCTCTCTTTATCCATATATTTCTGGAACAAATGGGTTTTTTTTTGTCCTACTCTGGTGGATAATCATGACTATAATTATAAGACATCATTCACATACTGATGTTTTAAAATTTTGACTATAATTATTAAAAAGACAAAAGTTTTGAGCATAGTTAGAAAACACTCTTCACACACTGGTGTTTTAAAGTTATATATTATTAACACTATTCACACATTGATGCTTTAAAGTTATATATTATTAAAATATATATGGACTACATGATAGCAAACTTTTCAAACACGCAGTGAAGTCCTTCTTTTAAACAAGAGTATATCCAGCCCCAAAGCCATTGGTTCTTTCACTTCAGTCTTTGCCTTCCGTGAGCCACCAATAATGAAACAGATTTTAACATCCTCAATATGAGCAAAGGGGCTGTACCCACCACGTCACATGCAAGATTTCCTTTCTGTTGTCTGGACTAGCTGGGAACCTATTACTATGGCTACAGCTCTTTCCCTTGTTATCTCATTCAAAATTGGTTACTAGATGTTTGCTTTCTTTTATTAGCCCGCTGTATGCTTAGGAGCAGGCCCCAGCTCTGAGCTGTGTTTGCCCAGTTCCTTCTGAGGTCGGGCCATCTGTTCCTGGGCAGGTGAATGGCATTTTTTTACCCAAAGATTTCCCCTACTGTGTTTGGTGAAAGAAATAAGCCTCAGTGACTCATGTCATCATCCTAGCCTTCATCTTCCTTCCCATTCTCTTCATCTTCATCACACGATCATCAACACAGAAACACCCAGAGGCTGCGAGTCTACTCCTGAGCCTTCAAATCGTGCCACGTGGTATCAACAGGAAACGGATGGTGTTTGCACTGCAACTATGATCAGAAAGAGACAGTGGAACTTCCAAGCTAAGCCAGATTTATTAATGTGTCCTTTGACATTTTCACACATGTACACAATGCATTCTGACGGCTCTTATCCACACTCTCCCCGCCTCCCGCTCACCACCCGGCAGCCCCTTTCCTCCCAACAGGTCCCCTTTCATACTCAAGCATATTTGTTTGTTTTGAGCTCCAGTGGACTCGCCAGAGGGATACCACTAATGACAGCAACTCCCACTTCCCAGAATCTGTCTGTGACGACGAGTTCAGAGGGGATAGGACAGACACTTTGGTTCCCTCTCTCCCCGAACCCATGGTAGCCTGTTGGCAGTCACGAGTGAAACCCAATTTTCGAGTGGCAGAGAGCTGAGGGTGATTTTCTGTTTCAGAGTGTGCTAGAACAAAACTGAGAAACACACCAAGCTGAATATGTGCAATCCGTTATAGCTATAAACTAGAACTAAGAATAATTATTTCATGGGAGAAAACTTTCTAATTTTCATATAAACTTTCTAATATACATACACACACACATACACACAACATATATATGTGTGTGTGTATACACACACTCACTCATACGGGGCTTTAAGAACAACAAGATTACTCAACGTTATCTTCAGATATCTGAGCATTTGCATAAGCTTTGGTTCTTCATTTTAAAAATAACAAATGATATTTGGAGAAAGTGGCAGGGTAAGTGGAGGCTGTATATGTGGGGGAGGGGAATGCAGTTCTGAGAGGGCTTCTACCGTGGACACTGCTCAGCAGCCAGGTGACCATAGTCCCCAGTTCCTCCAAATATTACTACCTGTCTTCCTTAAAAAAATGTGAACCTCGTTAGATTTCTGGAGATCTCTTCTGAAGAGACAAATCTTTTCCCTCCATTGACCAATCAAAATCATCTTCGAAACACCCCTGCAGGTTTACAGTACCCCAAACCCTGAACCAGAGCAGATCACTTATTAGAAAATCCTTGGGAGAGTGGTGATTCCGGACCCCAAAGATAAATTCCTGAGTTGGCCTCTGACCGTGGCAAGTAGTTGCTGGGTTCTTTGGGGCAGGTGGAGTAAACACAGAACACACTCGCAGGACGTTTGTCTAGGGTGGGACCAGAAGCAGGGGACTCAGCGGCTGATTTGTTTCCCGATCTCTGGATTTGATTTTAGACCTTCAGGTTGGACCTGAATGGATCTGGATGGACCATGGATTCTTCTTAAAAAGAAGAATCAGATCAGCTGGATAGAGTTATGTGAACAAAAATATTAACAAAAACATTGCTAAATAAACAAACAAGAAACAGACAACTCCATTTAAAAAGGGGGCAAAGTAAAAGGGATGGTACAAGAGGGGACATAACCAATGCCGGTGATCGAAAAGATTGGTCATTATGGAAATTAAATGGAGAAACACCACAACTGCAAAGCCAGAAAAGCCTGTGGGGTTTATATTCTGCGGAGAGTGCAAAACAGCTCTGGCTCTCGTTACTGGTCCTGAGTGGGTAAGGATACGGGGAGGCTTTTTGGTTACATATTTTAAAGCTGAATCATCCTATTGGAAGCATATTCCTAAATATACACCCAGGAGAAATGCCTGAAGAATCCAGCACAACACCCCCCTTCACTGTTTGCAGTCATGACCCTATAAAAATCCTAAACCTGAGTTCTTTGTCCTCAGTTGACACTTGAGAGTCTCTCATTCTGTGCTGTGGGCTTTCCCATGCCAGGTGGGCTTGTAAGCGATACCCTGACCTCTCCTCGGACCTCCTAGGTCATAACAATGTCTCTAGGGATTGCCAGAGAGCCACGGGTGTCAGTCATCCCTGGCTGAAAATCTGTCCTAAATGGAAACATCTATTTATTTACTGCCGTGGCTTGTCTGTGACTTGTCCCTCCCAGAGGTTCCTGTGCTGGGAATTTGGCCCTCAAGGTAGTGATACTGTAGGTTAGGTCTCAGAAGGGTCCTTGGGACTTATTACAAAGGAGCTACAATGAAGGCCTGGCTTTGGCGCTTGCTTCACATTTTGTTTAGACCGTGTGCCCCAACAGCATACTCCTGTCTTCACACCCTACACCCACTCTACACAAAGGTCCTATCAGAAGTGACTTGTGACACCATCGTTCCTAGGACCTTACAGAACTATGAATTAGTAACCCCCCTTGCTTCCTAAGAGGTATATCACAGGCATTTTATAGTGCTGAAATTAATTAGTTAATTAAGATAATTAATAGAGGCTTTAACAATTAAAATGGATACACAATGAGGAGCTACTATATTACACAGTACAAAATAAATCACTGAGAAGGCAGGCACAGTGAGGCTCACATAGTCACATAATCTGCAATATAAAATTAAAAAAAAACAGATAACACCAGCCTGTAGTTAGTCAGAAAAGTGGCAAACTGTGGAAAAAGTTAAAAAATTCCACTTGGATGGTCTTCTGGTATTATATTCAAAATATAAATTGCAAACATTTTAGTGTTATAGGTTTATAATTTTTGCTATTATCTAAATATAATATTTCAGTTAAAATGGTTCTCCTTTACATATTGAGAGTTAAAATTGTTTATATTTGCAATACCAAGGATTAAACTTAAGGTCAGATTTTTTTTAAATATATATTTAGTCTGATACATTGTCTCAAAAGCTAATCTGTAGACATCCTTTAATGTTGAACTATGAAGCCTTTTCCACTCTCTGAAATGGAACCTTGCCTGTTGCTTCTGTTCCTGGAAGGTTTCTCACCCGAAGCCTCTATATCTGATCACCAAGCACCGTGAGTTGAAGCCCTGTCATTTTCTTTTACTGAGTCCCACTCTGTGGATTTCTGGGGAGTCTGACACAGCATATTGTTTTCAAGTTAAAATATGTTTAGGGATGAAATTTCACGAACTGATTAAATTAGTAGCTTCTGAAACTGGCAGTCACTCCACCAAAATAACTGATAAATTACTCACCCCAAGTTTCTCAGTGGTTGGTTGACTTTGATATTGCAGAACCTGGTTCCATAGGAATCTGTATCCTTAGGATATAGTCCCCACATTTCAAGTCATCTCTATACAGTTACACACAGATACCCTGTGATTTCAATGCCATGGAGCGTCTTGTTTTCTTAAAGTAAATATTCTTCATAATACATTGCTCTTTAAAAAAAACAAGTCTATTTCAAGCTATTCAAGTCTTCTACAAAATAAAAGTAGTTTACTTTATAGAGAAACAGTGTACTTATTTGTCAGTGCTCACTGAGTTAGTTGAAAAGTAGTTAATTCATCTAGATCCACACATCAGGATTTGAACAACTGGAGTCACACATCTGGAACGAACATCTGGATTTGCACAGCTGGAATGAACATCTGGATCCGAACATCTGGATCTACACATCTGGATTTGAACATCTGGATTAACACAGCTGGAATGAACATCTGGATCCGAACATCTGGATCTACACATCTGGATCTGAACATCTGGATTTGCACAGCTGGAATGAACATCTGGATTCGAACATCTGGATCCACACATCTGGATCCGAACATCTGGATTAACACAGCTGGAATGAACATCTGGATCCGAACATCTGGATCTACACATCTGGATCTGAACATCTGGATTAACACAGCTGGAATGAACATCTGGATCCGAACATCTGGATTAACACAGCTGGAATGAACATCTGGATCCGAACATCTGGATCTACACATCTGGATCTGAACATCTGGATTTGTACAGCTGGAATGAACATCTGGATTCGAACATCTGGATCCACACATCTGGATCTGAACATCTGGATTTGCACAGCTGGAATGAACATCTGGATTCGAACATCTGGATCCGAACATCTGGATTAACACAGCTGGAATGAACATCTGGATCCGAACATCTGGATCTACACATCTGGATCTGAACATCTGGATTAACACAGCTGGAATCAACATCTGGATCCGAACATCTGGATTAACACATCTGGATCTGAACATCTGGATTAACACAGCTGGAATGAACATCTGGATCGAAACATCTGGATCTACACATCTGGATTTGAACATCTGGAACAACATCTGGATCTGAACATCTGGATCTGAACATCTGGAATGGCCATCTGGATCTGCACATCTGGAATTAATGTCTGGATCTGCACATCTGTAATGAACATCTGGATTTGAACATCTGGGTTCACTCATCTGGAATGAGCATCTGGATCGCACATCTGGGTTGCACAGCAGGGATGAAACAACAGGGATGCACATCTTGGATGCATAGCAGGGATGCACATCTGAGATGCACAGTGGGGATGCACATCTGGGATATGCACCACGGGGGAGAGAGAGAGAAGGGGAGAGAGAGAAGGAGAGAAGGGGAGAGAGAGAGAAGGGGGGAGAGAGAAGGGATAAGGCACATTGCTTTGGAGAAGGTCCATAGAGGCCAAACACAAAAGGAGAAACAATACACACTCATTTCTCAGCATTCTTGGCAGGAAAGAGGGTTCCTGTGATTGAGGTTTTTTCGGCAATTGAATGGTAACTTGAAATTTTGCAGAATATCTTGGTGTTGGCAAAACCTCTCTTCATTTGATAGGGGAGGAAGGATGAAGAAGGTTGTCTTGCTGTCATTCTCCCCACCCCACCCATTTCATGCCTCTGGTAGTAGTTGTCTTGAGGGTACTAAGAAGCTATAATGTATTTGGATGAAAATCTCAGACCAACAGGATGGCCTAGAATAAGAATGTAAAGAATAAGGGTCCTTGAAGGCACAGTGTGACCTGTCTCTTACTAGAGCTGTGCCAAGTTGATCTGAACCACAGTTAGCTGTGAATTCTACCACTTGCAGCCAACACATCCCACAGGCTAAGATCTCCTTAACGTAAGCTTCCCTTTTAGGAACATGATGAAAGAATCTGGGTCTTTCTTATAAAAGATGTGTAAAATAGAAAACACATGTAAATTCAGCTTCTTAACATCTCTGCAGAAGTTCTTTTCCACAGAAAAAGACTTAGATGACGCTGCAAACATAATTAGCGATGGAGGTGAAAAGAAAGCCCTTATTCATTAATGTGTATGATCAATTAGTACTGGTATTTCCTTCATTATGTCTAATGTCTTTGTCACACAGGAGAGCAGGTGGTAGAGACCATTGCACAGCCCAGGGAGTTTCCCTTACAGGGCCAGAGAGTAAACATTTGCCCTCATCCCGCATATCTGTTAAACAAATGTCTTTCGAGTTCTTGGTACTCCTAAACCATGGAGGCTTGTTGGCAGCTGGAGGGAACTCGAGGCCCGGGAGCTTCTCAAATCACCTGCAGCTGTGCACTTGGGTGTGGTTTCTGCAGTGGAAGTTATCTCTGTCAGTCTCTAATGTCCTCTTCCTGTGGTCTAGATGGATAGAAGACAGGACCTTGCCTTTACATTTTCGAAGCCATCAACTTTGCATTTCCTCTTCCCAAAGAGCCCCTTGGAACCTTTAAAGGAAGAAAAAAGGGTGAAAGCTCGCTATTCCTACCAATGTATGGGAGAATTCACAGTGGCAGAGTCTAGAGCAGGGAGAAATTGGTGGAAATGAAAAGATCCCGCTAGGGTGTCCTTCCACATCCAAGCATATGAGTGGACTTGCACGGCCCTCCAGAAACAACAGATTCTGGCGGGCTGCACTGATTTCTTATTAATGGGGCTTGGTATCTCCATCCTAGCTCAGTTCTGATGCATGTGTGTATAGGTCTATGTGGGTGTTCAGGTTTATCTTGTCTAATAAAAAGAAATGAAACAAATTAGTCAACCGTGACATAAGGTATATACGAAAGGGATTTGCTGCGCTTTCTTTCACTTTTAAATTTATTTCATATATTTTTATACCATGCATAGGAAACAAATGTCATGTTCAATCAACGACCTTTAAGTGCACTAGGTGTGAAACGAGCACACTGTTGTGATTCTAATTATTCAGGAATCTGGGTGGGAGGATTGCCAGTTCAAGATCAGCCTGGGCTTCACAGTAAGACTCTGTTTTTAAAATCTCAAAGTTGGGGAGAGGCTGCTTGTGGCTCAGTGGTAGAGCGCTTGCTTAGTACTAACAGGGTCAGGGTTCAATCCCCATTGCCGGGAAAACAGAAGCAGACGCTTTCATCTCTGAAGGGTTTGCAGATCTATGGGTGAAGTGCTGGTCTGTCTAGCTCCTTTCCTCAGACTCCATTTTGTTCCTGATTTCAAAATGATTTGGTTTTATGTTATGTAAAGCTTTCTTATCAGGTTACTATTACATTTTCTGCTTATTCCTGTCCTGGATTTATATGACAAATTGCATATAAAAAACAGACTCCCTCAAAAAAAAAAGAAAAGTAGTTAATTTATCAGTTAAGAAGAGAATAAAGTATCAAAGACATAGATTGCCCATAAAGGAAGACATTTGGTAAAGCAGTAACATTGGAGGGAAGGTCATGGGAGAGTTTCAGGACCCATCTACAAAGCTGGGTATGATAGTGGGTGCTTGTTATCCTAGGAACTAGGATGCTGACGTAGAAGAATGACCTGTGCCCACTTCAGTGGCATCCAGGTCAGCAATGTTAGAACCTAACCCAAGGTATTTATTTATTCATTTATTTATTTATTTGGTTTTCTGAGACAGGATTTCTCTGTAGCTTTGGAACCTATCCTGGAACTAGCTCTGTAGACCAGGCTGGCCTCACACTCACAGAGATCAGTGTGTCTCTGCCTCACGAATGCTGGGATTAAAGGCCTGTGCCACCACCACCAGACTATCAACAAGGTACTTGGGAACAAGCCTGTTGACTTTCCTTTCACTGAGAGATGAGACCATTCTCTCCTCACCCTGGGTTGGGCTGATCTTAGTTACCAATCTGTGCCAATAAAAGGCAGAAGTGGCTTTCATGGTTCTGTAATTTCCATGTCAGAAATAAGAGCACAGCTTCACCTTTCACTCCTGAGATGCTTGCTGGGGAAAACAGCCAGACTGATGAGGCTGACTACCCTGTGGCACTGGAAAGGAGAGGAGACAGATCCATTGAGAGGAACACCTATCTACCTACAGCCAGCATCATCTGCCAGACACGTACGCCATGTGGGATGGTAGCCTGGGCAACCCTCCAATGACCATTGCTGACATCTATGATATGAACTCTCAGCCGGACTCTGAATCCAAACAACTTCTTGAAGAGAAAATGTCATAAGGAGCTGGGAAGGTGGCTCAGCAGTTAAAGCGCTAGCTTGCAAGCAGAAAGACTGGAGTTCAAATTCCCAAAACCCACGTAAATGCCTTGTGGGTGTGATGACCCCACCATTAATCCCAACCTTGGAAGCCCGGAGCAAGCTGACTCTGGAGACTAGACATCCTGCTGAGCCCTGAGTTTGACTGAGACCCTGTCACAAAAAGTAAACTTCCTGATGTCAACTTCAGGTCCCCACATGCACATATGCACCTACACACACACACACACACAGAGAGAGAGAGAGAGAGAGAGAGAGAGAGAGAGAGAGAGAGAGAGAGAGAGAGAGAAGCAAAAAGAAAGAGACATAATATACCCAAATTGAAAAATAAATGTGTTTACACAAAGCTGCCTTGATTGTAGCAGGTTTTTCTTACAGAGGGAAGAACAAACATAAGGCATGAAATAAACTGATGTATATATAACCATCATAAACTGATGTATATATAACCGTCATAAATTGATGTATATATAACCATCATAAACTGATGTATATATAACCATCATAAACTGATGTATATATAACCGTCATAAATTGATGTATATATAACTGTCAGCTCACAGATAGAACTGGGAGAAAGATCACCTCAACCTTCTGGCTAAAATCAAGTGTAGAACTGGGCGATGTGTACCCTAGCTCTCGTACATTTGGGAAAGGCCATTTTTACTAGTGGTAAGATATTTCCTGCAGAGATAACACAAACCTAATAAAATTACACAAGATGCCCTAAGTAAAAATAGTATCCACTAACTCTTCTGGAATGATTGACTCCCCCAAATCATCAGGCTCCTACCTTAGAGGCTGATTTGTAATGCAACAATTGTTTCAGAATAGAATTTTACCCAAAGACATAATTTTGTCTGGCAAGATTATATATATATATTTTTTTAAAAAAAAAAAGAAAAAAAAAACATGGTCTGTACCAGGTGGGAGAGTCAGCCATGTTGTAAACAGGTACACAGATGCAACAAGAACACAGGGAAGTGGAGTATACAGTTAAGGAGAAGCTAGCAATATCTTAGAACCATCTCTGAGCAGAGGATGGAGCTGTCCAGCCTGTGTTCAAACTTCAAATATTTAACTCATTAATTAAATCCCATGAACTAAGTAATTTTGTCATATTGTGCTAAATGCATCTTTTAGCCTTGGCCTCTCTGAACCCAGGTGTCCTTCCATGGCAGGTAGCACTCACCACTTCTCCACAAAGCCCTCCTCCATCTAATTGGAGATTTGGGGGCGTAAGTAGACATGTAGACCAATCTCTTCTTTCCTTTTGCTTTGGCAAAACCCAGGATTTGTTCTGCTCCTTGCCATGTGTTGGCAGAGGTCTACCATCAGCAGTTCAGACGTGGGAACTGCAGGGTCATCGTAGCCATAAAACTAGCCAATTTGCAGTGAAGTAGGCAGACAACCATGACCCTGAGACCTAGAGACTCTTCCAGACCCATGAGTCTCTTTCTCCAAGCTTTCTCTGTCCTTCCATGGTCTGTGGCTTTGGGCCTCAGGCACAGTTCTATGGGAGTCTTCCCCTCGGTGGCTCACACCAGCTGTGGAAGCACCATCTGCAGTGAGTTATGTCTTTGTAGCACTTTGTTTACACAGAGTACACATCTTGACCTTCAACCAGAAGGCATGAGTGTTCTAAGCAGTTGTAGCTGGGATAGAAGTCCTAGTTTAGAACATCAAAACCCATTCCATGCATATGCCTTGTAGACATTGGTGTGCAGAAAAAAAAAACATACTGCTTTCATATTTCAAGGCATCTGCATGGTAGGTTTAGCTGAGGACAGTAAGGACAATCTACCTTTAAATTATTAACACCAAACCTGGGTGGAAAGGGCTAGACATGCTGCCTAAATTTCATTTTGTTCTCTTGGGTGAGAGTGAATAGTAAATGACCAACATTGACAAGACAGCTTACCCAGTGACTGAAGGTCTCCGCACATGTTCGGAAGGCAACTGGGAGGTATAGTTGATCAAGACACTCAAATATTCCTGTGCAGAGAGAGAGCTGACTGTTTAAAGAGAAAGGTGATTGGCAACAGTAACGTAAAGTCACAAAGACAGTGAACTGGTTCTATAATACTGGTTCTCAGCCTTCCAAGTGCTTTGACCCTTAAATATAGTTCTTCTCGTTGCGGTGACCCCCAACCATACAATTATTTTGTAGTTACTTCATAACTATAATTTTGCTACTGTCATGAATCATAACATAAATACTCTATATGCAGGAGATTGTAAACCCTGTGCAAAAGTCGGTCAACCCACAAAGGGGTCGAGACCCACAGGTTGAGAACCACTGTTCCAGAAGGAAGCAGTAGCCCATGGCTATGCCTGCAGGAAAGGGCAAATATACAACATAGACCTTCCAGTATTGAGGAAAGACAGTTAAATGAGTAATTTTCACTACATTCTGCTGCTTCGCACTCATCCCACAACAGCTCCCGAGGGAGTCCGCAGTGCAAAACTAATGTGGAGAATGAGAAAAGAGACATTCCCCAGGCAGTGAGCGCCAAAGGTTTAAAAACTGTTCCATGGGAAAGAGGGGCCACAGCCACAGGGCATGAGATGGTGGAGGCAGAGCTCACGCTAGGACCCACACGGTGTCTAGATAAATGAGCTTCCTGGAGCTTGAGAAATGACTCCACAGTTAAGAGTGAGCAAGTCCTGCTCTTGTGAAGGATTCGTCACCCGCACCAGCACCTGGCAGCTCACTGCTGCCTGTAACTCCAGTGCCACAGGATTCAATACCCACTTCTAGCCTCCACAAGGAAACACACACATACACACATACACACACACACACACACACACACACAAATTTTTTAAAGTAGCCTGAGCTTATAACAGACTTAAAATGCAGGCATATGGGGAGTGCAGAAGAGGAGCAGAAGTACCCAGATTGCACACACTGGACCTAGTAACTGGGTGGCCCACCCTGGAAAATTAATTATTCAACTCCACATCAGAATAGCAACGCCTCCTATATTGTCTTTCCAGGAGGAAAAACAATGCTGTAACAGAGGAGAAGTTACTTACTCAACCTCTAAAATGAACCACGTGGTGGGTAATTTCTCCCACTTCAGTATGAGGTAACACATTTGAATTCTAAGCAACTTTTAACCAGGAGCGGTGGTTCATACCTACCATCCAAGGGCTAAGAAGCTGAAGTATGAAAATCATCATGAACTTAAGGCTAGCCTGTACTACAGAGTAAGAGCATGTCTTTAAAAATAATTAACAGCTTCCAGCTTTCATTTTCTTGATTTTTAATTTCTATGGGCAAAGGAAATGTATTTATCTGTTTCATTTATTTATTTATTTAGGGTTTTTTGAGACAGGGTTTCTCTGTGCAACAGTCCTGGTTGTCCTGGAACTTGCTTTGCAGACCAGGCTGGCCTCAAACTCAGAGATCTGCCAGTCTCTGCCTCCCAAGTGCTGGGATTAATGGTGTGCACCACCACCTAAACATGTCCTTTCAATGTGGTAGAGGGGAGTTTCGGTTGAGGTATGCATTGAGTTTTGTGGAGAGTTTATTACTGAAGCACAGTAGTGTTGTTACCTAGTCTCTCTAAAGAACTTCTGAAAGCTTGTTTAGAGCCGTAACTGAACATGGGCTGGAATAATGACAAGAAGGAGCAGCATACAGATCCAGTTAGTAGACTGATCTCAAATGTCCCCTTCAAGCTCCAAAGTGTCCAGCTGCTCAAGGCCCTCATAAACCACAGTGTATGCTGAAAATTTGCATGCTTTTTCATATAATTGAAATCATCTGGAGGTCACTTAGAGCACTTACTATAACTCAATGTTACATAAATAGCAGTTTCAATGTGTCACTCTGAGGACCCTGATGATGAAAAGAGTCTGTAGGTGTTCAGTACAAATGCCACCACCATTGACCTAACTACCCAGAATGTGACCAGAGGATGGTTGAATCTGCAGATGTCTTGGATTGATATTAAGTGATACAGATTTATAAGGCTTTGTAGTTCTATGGGATAGATTTATTCTAGTGTGGGCTTTGAGTTAATTCAGTTAATGGATTCTTTGTTTCAAACTCCTTTGATGATATAAACTACCCACATGTGATCCTCGGAAGGAATACACAGAGATAGTCCCAAAAACAAAATAGTCCTGGGAAATCATTGATTTCCTTCTTGGAGGTGGCTACCATCCCACCTCCAAGTTTAAAAAAAAATTAAAGTTGAACCTGGGTGTTGCATCTGTAACCTCACCAGTTAAGAAACAGAGACAGAATAATTGTGAGTTCGAGACTACCCTAAGCTATACAGAAAGACTTTATCAAAGAGCAAATAAATAAGTATAAAGACTAGGATGGGGGAAAAGGAACAAGGGGAAGGAGGCAGAGAGAAAGTGAGGTGAAGAGAGAGAGAGGGAGGGAAGGAGACAGCAGACAAGTACCAACTGTTGATAAACAATTACGTCATCTCTGCTTTTAGTCTCTCTTCTCTGAAGGGAGTGCCTTATTTGCCATCCTGGCCTCTTACTCACCAAGCTAGAAAGGTGGGCAGGGAAAGTGCAGTTCAATGCATCATTTTCGGCTTCTCTTAGGGCTAAAGTCACTGTGGGAATCATTTTTTTGTGTGTGTGTTTATCCAGAGATCAAAAAGGGGAGAAAGCTGTGATCTATCTCAGTCCATAACTGAGTAATAAATGGGCTAACCATGACTCTATATTACAGACAGGATTTGAGGAAGGGGGACTTGAGCAGGACAAAAAGCTGGAAACACAAGAAACTACCCTAAAAGTCAGAACTTACAATTCTAAAGCAGGTGCTTATGATGGGAAATGTAGTCTGTTAGCTTAGCACAGTGACATTCCATACAAAATTTGAGTTCTAACTAGGTGTTATGGGGGGAATAAATACTGAATAAGCAACCAGCTCTAGGTCAGGGAGCCCTTGGCAGATTCCACCAAGGGATATTGTAGGGACTTTTGCTCTCTTCAGATATGGATCTTGCAGCCACATGGTTCTTTGTTCTTCCTTGTCTAACCTTGGATCTGGACTGATGCCAAGAAGTGAATATCATATGATATACAGTAATGAGCATATGGCTTGTCTTGGTTATTTTATATTGCTGTGATAAACACCATGACTAAGGTAACTTATAAAAGAAAGCATTTAACGTAGGGCTCAGAGTTCCAGAAAATTAGAGCTCATTATCATCGTGGTGGGGAGCATGGTGCCAGGCAGGCAGGCAGAGTGACGGAACAGTAGCTGAGAGCTTACGTCTTGATCCATAACCACGAGGCCGAGACAGAGATACCTGAACATAAGCTTTGAAATCTCAAAGTTACTCCAGTGACACACCTCCTCCAACAAGGACACACCCCCTAATCCTTCCTAAACAGTTCCATCAACTGGGAATCAAAAATTCAAACATATGATCCTATGGGAATCATTGTCATCAAACCACCACAGGGTGACAAGATAAATGACAGAGTTTGATCCTTGTCATTGTCAAGTTATTGAAGCAAAACTAGCAGCTATTTGTCTCCAATAGGATAATGTGAAAACTCTTTTTGGTAAGGTTGCTATGTTACATGTTCTCCTACAGCAGCTTTTAATTATCACTATCAATCCTAAGCAATAGGTTTTGACCTTGTCTTCTCTCTCTCTCTCTCTCTCTCTCTCTCTCTCTCTCTCTCTCTCTCTCGTCAAGCGTGTATGTGTGAGTCTCTAGGTGAATGCATGTGTGTGTTTATGTGTATGTGTGTACATCTGTCTATTGTTGTGTGTATGTGCTATGTATATGTTCTATACATATAGCAGTGGCTATGTGCTATGTGCATGCTATTGCTGAATGTGTTTTTGCTATGTGTGTTGTGTGCTGTGTATGTTGTGTGATGTACACTATGTATTTGCTATGTATGTGTTATCTGTATGCCTTTGTGTGTGTTGTGTGGGGTTTGTATGCACTCTGTGTGTATTTTCTGTATGTGCTATGTGACATGTTATGTAAGTGTGTAACTGTATGTGTGTGCTGTGTGGTATATGTGTATGCTATGTATGTGTTGTGTACATGCCTATATATGCTGTGCATGTGTTCTGTTTGAATGTCTGTTTTGTGCATGTGATGCTAGAATGTAATCCAGAGGTCATAGAAGTTTCAATTTTTCCTCATAGAAACCACGCAAGTTTATGAGACAACTTCAATGAAAAAATCTCCCAGAGATCAGAAAGATCCATAGAACACATGGAATGCAGACCTGTGGCTGCATGTCCCACTGTTTATAAAGAAAACATCTGCATCCAGCATATTTTCTACCTTCTCCATGTCTTGCTGAATTGTAAACCCTTCTCCTTGTGCTGGCTCCCGAAAGGAAAGATATTTCCACCTCCTCCAAACATCTGATAATTCCTCAGTGGCTGTAATGGTCACTCCGGCTTTCCTTCCGCCAAATCAGCTTGCCTCTTGACACACAGACCTTGAAGGACTCCCATTTTGACCTTTTTGACCTACAGTGCTAACTGCTCTGGTCTCTTTTAAAACCTTTGTATCTCATCCCTGCACCATAGCAGGTGAAAAAGGAAAATATGAGAGTGAAGGCCCAGGGTTTGGACAGCCATGCTAATTTTCTAGGACAGTCTAGAGCCGAAAGTGCCCCGCATTCATTAGCATTCTGTCAAGGCTCTGCAGAAGCAACTGCAGAGTAGGGTAGGTTTGCTTTAGCTCACAGTTGAAGAGAATACAGTCCACCTGATCTGGCTTTGTTCTATCTGTTCACTTATCTTTCCGTCCCTCTTCAGACCACATTGCAACCATGTTTTCAAAAACACAACACACACACACACACACCATATACTGCCATGTACATCTATTAGTTTTAGGCTGGCTTTGAACCCAGGAGCTTATGGCTTCAGTCCTCTTTGTGTGAACTGTGTATCACCATGCTGACTCTCAGAATTCTAGTTTAAATGAACACAGCCAACAATCATCCAATTAGGCTTTAATTGTTTGTTTATTTGTCTGAATCCCCTCTGAACTCTGAGCTCTTGAAGGGAGATGATGCATCGAGCTTGCTTCTGTATGCATGTCACACAGCAATGTCTGATACATTGCATACTGCTTATTGTTTGGAAGTTCATTAATTCATTCATAGAAGTGGTGAAATGAATACATTGAATTGAAAGCTTACAAAGAATATTCATCTTTCAAGTAGAGGAGAGACATCTAAAGATTAAACTACATTTGTAATGTATGTGGCATAGGCTTCAGTAGTAGAGAGATATAAATTACTTATGAAAAATATAAGAAAAAGCTTTATTTCCATTTTGAGGAAGTTTGAATGCAAAATTTCTGGTAAGGGATGAAGAGATGGCACTATAGTTAAGAGCATTTGCTGCTTTTCCTGAGGACCCCAGTTCAATTCTCAGTACCCATGTCAGGTGGGTACACAGTTGCCTGTAACTCTAGCTTCAAGAGATCCAGCACCCTCCTCTGATCTCTTCAGGTTCCAACACACATAGAATCTACATGCAAGGTTCTCTCTCTCTCTCTCTCTCTCTCTCTCTCTCTCTCTCTCTCTCTCTCTCTGTGTGTGTGTGTGTGTGTGTGTGTGTGTGTGTCTATATCTGTCTCTCTCTGTCTCTCTCATACACATACACATGCTGTTTCTGTCTATCTCTCTCACACACTGTCTCTGTCTCTCTCTGTCTCTCTCATACACACACATATCTATCTTAAAGAATTCTGGCAATCTCAAATCACACGGAATAAACCCATTTTGCTTCTTGCTTAGGAACAGAAATTGTTTCACGGCCCATTTAGGCATACCGACTACACAGAATGACAGGAACAAACAATTTCTTTTGGAACCATAACTATAGGATGTACATCCCAGTCCTACCACATAAAAACTTGTAAGTTGCCAGAATAAAAATATTTCATAGGTCTGGGCTTTAAATCTTCAAAAGTTTTCTTTGCTTTTTATCATAAAGTTAGAGTGTTTTAAGGGTGGAGATTATACACATACAGAGCGTGGACCAGGAAGCCTTAGCCCACACATGTAAAGAAACTGCCATGCTCCAGGGCTTGCCTTAACATCAACTGAAGCTCATTTTTAGTTATTTTTATTACATTTAACCTTTTCCCCTCCCACTCCTACTTTCTTCACTCCTCCACAGAAGTTATCAGAGAACTCTTCCATACATACCTTGGGTGCAAATCTCCACACTAGGATTCTCTGCCTTGAAGCTGGAGCCAGTGGAAGTCAGTTCCCAACAGATTTCCTGTTCCCTGCTGCAAACATTCTGTCTGAGCCTGCTAAGGTGAGAACCAGACTCTGGGCAAGTAGTATGTCTATCAATGCACAGGACAGATGTGTGGTGTGAGCATCCCAAACATTCCTCACCTGAAGCTTCTTCAGCTAGCAGACACAGAGGCTCTCGATTAAGATTTTCAAATGAGAAAGCAATTGCCCACTAATTACCTTTTCTTTTCTGTCCATAGCCCCACCCACCCACCCAATGTAGGCTCTGAGATCAGTCTACACCAATCGGCAGGACTGACCTTATCTGGGAAAAATATATCAACCATGGCAATTTTCTGGTTATGTAGTCAGCTAGACAACAGATCTTAATTGAACATGTCTAACTTATCTAGCTGGGCATGGTGGCACAGACCGGCAACCTCAATTCTTGGAGGAAGAATGTGAGATTGATGTAGAAGATGGGCTACATAAAAAGCTCCAAGCAGTTTGGGATAAAGAAGGAAATCCCTGTTTAATAAAAGGGAAGAGAAGGTGAAGAGGTAGCAGGAAGAGGAAATAAAAGAGTAGAATGCAATGAGTAGCAATAAATAGGTGAGGACTGAAAAGCTGGATCTGTGATAGCCAACCAGCATCTTCCGAAAGAGCAGCCCAACACTGCCCAATCTTCCAAATATTTTCAAGAGAAAATAAAGGTATTGATGGTGAAAAAATAAGTACTGGCTATAGTGACCAGACCATCTGTGCCCAAATAATGTTTGAAAGACTAGATAAAGTTGACTACTACTCCATCTCTTTCCCTCTCTCTCCCTCCGTCTCTCTCTCTCCCTCTCTCTCTCTCTCTCTCTCTCTCTCTCTCTCTCTCTCTC
The DNA here is from genome assembly GCF_037038515.1 of Microtus pennsylvanicus. NCBI lineage: Eukaryota > Metazoa > Chordata > Mammalia > Rodentia > Cricetidae > Microtus > Microtus pennsylvanicus. Next base: position 94,543,707 of record NC_134588.1, read on the forward strand.
TCTCTCTCTCACACACACACACACACATCTCTATATATTTATAACAGATTCATATTTATATATGGTTATATTAATTCCTGATATAGCTATAATTTACACCTATTAATATCTTCATGTTTATATTTCTGTATTTTTATTCATTGCCTTTTTCTGTGGTGAACCTGGCTAACACAGAAACAAAAGGATGGGAACAAGGATGGGGTGCTTTTCACACAACTGGTGGAAAGGGGGAGAATTAGAAAACCCAGCACATGCGACTTAAACTAAATGTTGTGTTCATTTTTGTTCATTCTAGCAAGGATGGCTTCATATTTCTTGATTTGAGCAAATCCATTATCAGTACTTTTGATTTCAGGCATTCCAAATTTAGGTCCACTTGGATCCTGGGGAAATTGTTATGTTTGAGAGTGTTTCTTTCTTTGTAATTTCTTTAAAATGCAAGACTCGAAATCAGGGAAGATTAGAGACCAGTGAGCTGGTTTTAATTTTTATGTAGGTAAGTACTGTACTGTTGTGTTCTCACTTAGTTCTGCCTCTGTAGACAAAGACTATTTCTGATACTGCATCTCAGTGCCAGAAATTCAGTTAGCTACCTTTTTTAAAGGAAGGTAAATAAATGACCACCTCCCCAGATTGTGAAGAGCCCAGCGGGTGTAGCTGTACACAGTTTCCAAGGCTTGAATGATTGTTCCAGAAGCCTAGTTTCCCTGCAGCTTACCAGAAGGAAAACACTGTTATGTCCAGACAACTCCTCTGAATAGCTGAACCCTCACTTCTATATGTTCTTCTGAAGAGGCAGAAAACACAGAGTGTAACCAGGCATATACCGATTCATACACACCACATAGCAAGTTAAAAAGATGGGGGAATCGATCACCTCTGAGCTCCAGTCTGGACCAAGTGACCCTTTCAAGAATTTCCCTGAGCCACGGCTGAGTGTATGCCGATGGATACAGGTCCTAGTCTACCTGTAGGATGTACTCTTGGCTCCTCTTCAGCTCTATTTATTATTGTGTTTCTGTTGTGCATTGTCCCCCACAGGTCATGCTTCTGTGTACTTGGGCTCTAGTTCATGGTTCTGTTTGGAAGTTATGGAATTCTGGAGAGGTGGACCCTCGCTAGAAGAAGATCTCTAGTAGATTGGCCTTGACTTCCATAGCTCTGGCCCCACTTCCTGTCCCCGCTGCTTCTTAGACCATTGGGATGTGAAAACCATGCTCTTGTCACCAAAGGCAAATCTGGCCTGGTCCTCATGTCATGTCTCCCACACCATAGCTTGTATCCTCAAACCACAAACCAAAGTGTTCCCTTTCTCCCTTGCATTGCTTCTTCTCAGATATTTGATCACAATCATAAGAAAAGCAACTAATACATCTATATTTTTAGCCATTATGCCTACCTCAACCACTATTCTAGTCCTGGCAATAGGACTATTGTGATTCTTCTGTTTCCTCAACTTGCCCAGAGCTATCACCTTCTTCAGGTAAACTTTGTATTTCCTCCCTCTTGACTCCACTGTCCCATGGCCTAATTAATTCAGTTACTGCATATAGTGATATTTCATTGTATTTAATAAATAAACCTTGCCTGAAGTTCAGAGAGTAAAACAGCCACACCAATCAGCCTTACAGACCAGGCAGTGGTAACACACACCTTTAATCCCAGTAGCCACACAAGTTTGCCATAGAAATGGGACAATAGTGGTACAAGCCTTTAATCCCAGCCCTAGAGAGGAATATAAGACAGGAGAAGACAGCTCACACACAGTCTCATTCTGAAATTCCTGGAGGCAGGATCGCAATTTCGTACTGAAGTAGAGGTGAGAGCCAGTGGCTAGTAGTTTTACTTTTCTGACCTTCAGATTGAAACCCAGTTTCTGTCTCTGGGTTTTTATTAATCATGCCACAACCACAGCTACTTATTTTTCCCAACTAAGAGCATTTGTCTTTCCTCATTTCTGTGACCTGATTCCTCTTGACAACTGTGTTGGTCAGATTTTCATTGCTATTAGGCAATCGTCTTACAACGAGAAAAGAATGGTTCTGGATTATGGTTTGGAAAGTTTCAGTCCAGAACAGTGGTCCCCAATGTTTGGACCTGTGGAAAGAACAGAATGCACTGGGATATAAAGGCATTCACCCTGTGGCCAGTAAGCAAAAGAGAAAATACAGTGGAGACCCAGATCCTCTAAGGGCACTCGGTGACCTTGTCCCCTAATGGCACTCAGTGACCTTGTCCTAGTTTTGCCTACAAGTTTAGTTTAGTTTAGTGTTGCTATCCTAAAACACCATGACAGAAGCAATTTCAACTGAGAAATGATTTTTTTGGTTTATAATTCCAGGTTATAATCCATCATTGTAGGGTAGTCAAGGCAAGAACCTAAAGCATATTTTCATGCTCAAAGTCAGGAACAAAGCAAGATTTAACATGATTGTGGCTTGGTATTCAGCTAGCTTTCTCTTTTCTACCCAGTCCAGGACCTCAAGGCAATGGTGTTACCCACCTTTAGGCTGTATTTCCCCACATCTATTAATGAAATCAAGACAGTCGCTCACAGCTATGTCTATAAAACAACCTAATCCAGAAAATCTCTCCCTGTTGCCAGGTAATTCTAGATTTGAGATAGGTTGACTTTAAAACTAACCACCTTTATCCTCTTTAAGAGCAGTTAGTGACCTAAACATCCCAGAACCCACTTCATGAAGGATTTTATCACCTCAAACAGAACCACCTGATGACCAAGGCTTTAACACATAAACATTTGAAAAACACTTAAGACCCAAAATGTACCAGCAATCAAGCCACAGTTTGTATTTTGTATATCATAATATATACATCGTAAGCTTGCATTTGCATAATAACAGCTTCAGAGGACCAAATGAGTAAGGGCTTCTTGCTTTTCCCTAGCAACGGCTGCAGAGGTGACATTCAGCCCAGAGCTGGTCAAATATCCAGGGAAGTCATGTGAAACCAGGCTCCTTCTACCTCCTGCTCTTTCATCCTGGCATGTAGCTTCCTTAATGATCTCCAAGTGACTCCTCTGCCCCCAGGTACTGACTCAAAATTTCATCAAAACAAAGAAGAGGTGAGGGATGAAGGGCAAATAGGGTTGCCTGGCCCTACCATCTGTCTTCCTTCCTACCTTTTTTTCTTCCTTCCTTCCTTCCCTCCTTTCTTTCTTCATTTTCTTTCTATTTATCTATCCTTTGTCTGTTTATTCTCTAAGAACAAAAACCCCAAGGACCCTTCAACAGATTTCTATTCATAACTTTTCTTTTTTTTCTTCACTCTTTTTCTTCTCACATACAATGCATCCTGACTGTAGCCTTCCCTCTCTCCACTCCTCCCAGTTGCTCCCACACCTCTTCTCTCCTCCAGATTCACTGCTTCTTCATTTCCCTTCAGAAAAGAGAAGTCCTCCCAGGGATATCAACTGAACATGGCATAACAAGATGCAATAAGACTAGGCACAAGCCCTCACACCAAGGCCAGATGAGACAAGCCAGTAGGAGGAAAAGGGTTCCAAGAGCAGGTGAAAGAGTTAGAGACAGCCTCCACTTCCAATGCTGGGAATCCCACGAAAATTCCAAGCTAAACAACCACAGCATATGTTCAGTGGACCTAGAACAGCCCCATGCAGGATCCATGATTTCTGCTTCAGTCCCTGTGAGCCTCTATGAGCCCTGTACCTTCTCAACCAGAGTTCTTTGCTTAGCCATTACTAGTGGCAAGAAAGTCTGAGCAGGAGACTGGCAAATGGCCACAAACAGTGCCACTTGAAACCAAATTAGATCCTCTTTTTCAATAGACAAGGAGAGATTGGCCATTGGGTAGACCATTTACCTGGACACCTTTGAGTACCAAACCTCCCCAAAGACATTAACTCCAAAGCCTGCCTTAATGGCTTTGTTAATCTTTTCAGGATCTCTGGGGACTTCCTGGTGGTGGTTTGATTGAGAATGAGCCCCACAGCCCCATCTATTTGAATGCTGAGTCACCAGGGAGTGGCACTGTTTGAGAAGGATTAGGAAGATCGGGAAGTATGGGCTTGGTAGAGGAAGTGTACCACTGCAGGTGGGTTTTGAGCTTTCAAAAGCCTACTCTAGGCTCTGTCTCTCTAGCTCTGCTTGCTGCCTGGAGATCAGGATGTAAAACTCTCAGTCACTGCTCCAGTGTCATGCCCATCTGCTTCCCACCATGATGACCACAGACTAACCCTCTGGAACTGTAAGCAAGCCCCCAGTTAGATACTTTCTTTGTAAGAGCTGCCTTGGTCATGGTGGTTCTTCACAGAAATAGAACAGCAACTAAGACTAAGACAGCCCTTTTGTTAGATGAGTGGTATATCATACACAATAGTAACTGCATAACTGAAGACATGTTCTCTACCCACAGCACAATCGATGTCTGACAGTTTTCAAACAGAGCAGGATAAGCTGTGTAGAAGCTCCTGTTCTAATTTAGATTTGGTTTGAGAGTGTCACCCATGGGTATTGAAATTTAATATGCACTCTGAGGCCTCATAGTAGTATAGATTCAAGCCAGGTGTGGGGGTGCAAACCTGTAATTCTAGCACTTGGGGGATGGAGACAAGATAATCAAGAATTCAGGGCCAACTTCAGCTACATAAAAAGTTTGAGGCCAGTCTTGGCTATGTGATAACCTATCTTAGAAAATAAAATAGAATAGAGTAAAAGTTTAATCTTACTATGATGCTTAGCACCAGCCCTCTCATCAGGTGCTTAGGATTTGGGTTAGACAAGATCATATTACAGACAAAGATTGAAATAGATACAAATGCTCAGTCTCCTGCTGTGTGATGCTCTATTCTGTCTCATTACACATCACATGGCATAGACTCTTGACTTTTAGCAATGTGAAATTTCTTTTCTGTATGAAGTCCCTCAGCCTAGGGTATTTCAGTAATGCAAAAAGGCTGATAGGGATCCCTCTTCAGAAGGACGAGCAGTAGAGAGCACAAGGTAAAGATAGCACCATGGTAAAGGCCTGGCATTGCACTGCAGGGAAACTCAGGATTGCTGCCCTTCCTCCTGAGATGCTGTCTCTAGGATATCCACTATGACATACTCAAGCCCTGTTCCCACAGCATCTTCCTGACCTCTTGTCATCCATCGCTACTCATGAAATAGATACTGTGGAAGATTATTTGCTTTGGGGTCAATACACAGCCTTGGACCAGTCCTTACTATTCTGAATTTGGAGTAAAGAATGTCGCTACAAGTTTGTTCTTTAAATATTTTACTCTACTTTGATTGTTTATCTTGTATACATGAGTTGGAGAAGGACACATCTGTGCCATGATACATGCATGGAGGTCAGAGTACAAGATACAGGAGTTAGTGCTCTCTTTCCTCCATGGGGGTCCCAGGAATTGAAATCAAGATGTCAACCTTGGTGGTGAACACCTATCTTGCTTAGTATTTATTGTCAACTTGACACACTCAAGAATCACCTAGGAAGAAGAAGCCTCAAACTAAGGCATTGACCAAATGTTATTGTTCTACGGGGAATAAATTGTTACAGAGAGATTAATCTTAATTGTTGATTGATATAGGAGGGCCAAGCCTACTGTGAGCAATCCTGTCCTTGGGAAGATAGTTCTGAGTTATATAAAACTGTTGACTGAGCCTAAGTCAGAGGGAACAAACAAGTCGGTGAACCGATCCTCCATGGTTTTATTTGTTTGTTTGTTTGTCTTTTGTTTTTGTTTTAATTCTTTCAGGTCCTCCCCAAATGCCTTTCAATGATAGACCATGATCTGGAAGTATAATCCAAATAGGCTCTCTCCTCCCAAAGTTGTTTTTGATAGAGCAACAGAAAAGCTAAAATAACCTCTTTACCCACTAAGCCATCTTGCTGGCCAACCCTGTGAGTTTAACAGTTATAGTTAGCTCCCTTCTAACCTTTGCCCATACAATTACCCTAAGAAGTTAATAGAAGCTCCAAGCTTGGATATTTGCTGGAGGCCAATAAATTCCCTGTGGGAATGACCATGGGCAAAGGTTTAATTTGGAAGGATATTTAGTGTGGAGATCTACCTTTCTCTCTGATCTCTTATCTTTGCAGGGGGTGAGGGGCTTGTTTCATAGCTCAGGGATAAGGCCCTGAGGTCATTCAGACTATGAGGGAGATGTCAGGTACCACACAAAGTTGTTTCTGTCTACAGAAATCCCAAGAGGATGGATAGAAAGTAGACAGAGCCAACTGCTGAGCTGAACACCTGCTGGCACTCTTGTCTAATTAGACCAGGAAGAATGAACTCCTTTTTTAAATTCCACAGATCCTAAAATGAGGAGATTCTCAGCTGGTTTCAAATGCAGGCCACAGGTAAAGGGCACATCTCCCACTTCTGCTTGCTCTAATCCCCATCTGCGTATAGATCTGCCCTGCAGGAGAAACGAAATTCTGAAGCCATGTGGCAAGGGTCTGACTTTTCCTACTACTTAACAGTGAATCTGCCTTGGCACATGGTCCCCATCCTAAGAACAGAGGGTGAGGAAGTGACCAAATGCTTGGCCACCATATCAAGGCCACCAGATTTGCAGTCTGAAATATCTAAGGACTCACAGTTCAAAGACCCACAGATAGTTCCATGCTTTCCCACCGTATTTGCAGCTTCCTCTGCCAAAGAGAGCATTCAATGTGCAGTGCAGTGCAGTGCATTGAACTGCAACTACAGAGGAGCCCCGCAGGAGCACTGTCTCCCAGGACGCGGGTCACAGGGTGGAGTTTTAGAGGCAAATCAGCCAAGGATGATGATGCCGGCATCTCTGTACTCTAAGTACGTGACCCTCTGAGAAGAGCAGCTCACAAATATGATTTAATTTGCTCTTTGAGATAGCTATATATGGCTGGTCATTTCTTTTTATCCCATTTTACAGATAAGCTGAGGCCTGCTCGAATTTTCCCTTCTGTGAAGTAGTAGAGACTTGAAACCCAAGCTGAATGATGTAAAAATCAAGCCGTTCCATTATTTTAGTCATTTAATCTATTGTTAGGGTACAACCATAGCACAAAGGACCAGAGGAGACTCAACGTAAGTCAGTTTACCTGTGACGGTAGCTGTGGCATAGCGGTGGATTATGGAACCCGGATGAGCCTCTGTGTACCAAACAGAACTAGCGCTGCTGCACCGTGCAGGATCCTGCAGAAGCAACCACAGAGCACATGAGAGCTATGACCCAAGTTGGTGGCTAAAGAAAATAGGGAGTTGCCTGAGAGCCTGGGAGATAGCTCAGGCAGTGAAATGTCTGCTGTGCAAGCATGAAAACCTAACTTCGATCCTCAGACCTGTGGGAAAAGCTAGACATGGTCGTTTGCCCTTGTAACCCACTCTGGGAGCCAGAGACAGGCAAACTCTTTTGGGACTCATTGGCCAGTCTACCTGGTGAGTCTCAAGACAATGAGAGATCAAGCGGTGTCTAAGGAACAACACTCTAGGTTGTCTTTTGTTCTCTGCACGCACACGTCCAGCTGTGTACCTACATCTGGAAATACACCCACACCCACAGGGACACACACAGAGAGAAAGAGAGAGAGAGAGAGACAGAGACAGAGACAGAGAGAGTAACAAGCCAGCCTCTCTGAAGCCATATGCTTTCTTCCTTAGCCAGGACTGTAAAATCCCTGCCAAGCGCATCTTCTGGCCACTGAATCTCCATGGCATGATCATGGTTTCCAGGTTTTAAATAGGGCAGGGGAAGCTGAAGGACATGCCTGACTAGGGTAGTTAGCAGGACTCCCACCAGCAGACCCTGTGGGCTTTCCTACTTACACTCCAGGCCCTGCTGCCCTCTATGTGGAACCAAGAGACCGGGTTCTCTAGCCCAGGGCTCCTCCATGTTGTCCCCACTCATAATCGCTTTCACCCAAGAAACTTTGATGACACCTAGGCTATATATACAAAATAAGGGTTCAAATCAATCATTTCCTCACAATGACTCATAAAGAAACTCTTTAAAACAATCCTTGAGCATACATATAACTGCTGTTTATTAAAGATGGGAGAAAACTGATGTACCAATTGAGAAGAGATGAGCTGTTGGTTTTATATTAGAAATTAAATCCTGGCCGAATATCCGAAGACTCCAGGGGATACAGCGTTTTTGTTGCACTTTTTTCAGAACTGATCAATGTTTTCATTTTAGAATCACCAAACTGATAACAATGTTTTACATAAATACGTAGTAATAAATAGGAGAATACTTGGCGCCATGCCAGACATTTTTTTTAAATTAAATGTTTTAATGCAATATAGTCCAAAGATAAATATTGATACATATAGGCTGAGAAATAAAGACAGGGAAATATTGATTGTTTTCTGCTAGGTTGCTATAAAGGCAGAAAACTTATATGAACAGTGAAAATCCTGCAATTTGTAGCAGGAATCTGAGCCTTGGGATTCCAGTCAGTGTCCCATGGTGGTGAGCATGCACCACAGCAAGTGTTCACGGTGGTGTGTTCAGCACCACAGATACAACACCAACCTGGGCTGGTGCTGCCAGAACCACATCGGAGTCATAACACACGTGTGATTTTGCATTGGTTTTTGGATATTGTCCACTCAGAAACCTTTGGCCAAATTTTTCGCGACTCCACATTCATTGAAGCAGCTCCCCGTGGGATCCTCGCTCAGTTTGAGAAGACATGCTCTAAGCTGTGCCACTCGCTGTCTTTGGACATGAGACCGTCTCTTACTGTTAGACTGGTTGGTTGGTAGTTTTGAGCAGCAGCTCTCTATACAGCCCAGAACGGCCTGGCACTCAAGATTCTCCTGCCTTCACCTTCAGCCTTCTAAGACTGCAGGACTGCCAGCCCAGCCTTTCAGATATGTGCTCCTAGTTTGAAGGTGGGTTGGCTCCTTGGATCAGAAGTTGGTGCATAGTGCCCAGGGTCTCTGTAAACCAAGCCAGACCAAAACCCATCATGAAGAGAAGGGTTGGATGCAAAGTGTCCCCCTGCCACCTGCTTGTGACGAGTATTGGCAGTTCATAGCTCCCAGGAGACAACGAGTCTGTTTTCTCTAACAGTGTAGCCCTGAATAAGTCAGCCATGGTCCCATGGAAGGCCACCATATCAAACGGGCCTTGAAGGGAAGAAAAGAAAAAAGAATACATGATTGGATGAGAAGGTGGGTGGAAAGACGAGATGGATCTGGGAGGAGCTGGAGGTGGGGAGATTATGATCAAAACACATAAAATTCTCAAAGAGTTAATCAAAACATTTTTTAAGGTGAAATTTGAAAACAAGCAATTTTAAAGTCCATTATGACGCAACATTGCAGGTAGGGCTAGGACCAGGAGGCATTTTCTACAAACAGTTATCTTGACCAGAGTTTTTATGCTATATATACATAGAGATACATAGATAATAAATAGAAAGTTATATATAATATAGACTTATAGTTAGGATCATGTCTCTGAAAGCCCATGTGTTAAAGCCTTCTCCTCTATCCTATTATACTATAAGGAAGTTAACAAACCTGAGGAGCTGGAGCCTAGGAGTTAAATCACAAAGTGTGTACAGGATATTAAGACATCAGCCACTTCCTGTCTCTATGTTTGCTTCCTGGTCACTCTGAGGTGAATGGCTTCCTGATCTCATGCCCCCCCAACCCCCTGGCAGGATGCAGGCTCAAAGGCAACCGGTAATTAACCATGAGCTAAAACTCTCAAATACCTAAGTCAAAAGAGACCTTCTCTCTCTAGGAGTTGGTCACCTCTGGGATTTTGTCAGAGTCTCGGAAAGCTGATTCATAGAAAAGGTATTAACTAACATGTGTATTGTTACCTCTGTATAGTGCTGTAATCTGCAGATGTGTGTTCCAACCATCAGAGGGATAGAACCTTGAGGAAGTGTGATTTACTAAGAAGTATTCCAGAGCATGTATCCCTGATAGGATTATTGTGGGAATAGAGAGAGGGCTCAGAGGTCAAGAGCCTGTACTGCTCAAAAATATGATTTAGCCACAAGGTCTTACTTTTTGGGTGCATACTGAAGTTTAACATTTTATATACAATGCAAAAATAGACTCTTTAAATTTCATCTCTGAGACAAATCCTTCCATGAGGTGAATAAAGGAGAGATATTTTCTTAAGAAAACCAGCTTCAGAGTATGGCTGAGATTGTAGATTCCCCAATCTGAAGCCACAATCCTGCTGCAAGTGCCCACCCTTGGGCCTTCAGTCCCTCCCTTGGTTAACACAGGTCAGATTTAACTACAATCTTGTCAAATTCAGTCTGACCTCATTCTAAGGAGGTATGGGGAACACATAGCCACAAATTTGTTCTGAACCTGCCTCCGTCTATGACCAGAACAGTGATCTTTTAAACTTGGGTCAATCATTATTTGACTCAAACACCTCCACAGGTCCCTATTTCAAGAACATAAAAAGAAAACCTCATCCAGAGTCAATCAGACACCCATCCCAACGTTACCACCTCTCCCAGGAATAGCCTTTTTCCTGCAGCAGGCCTCTCTCTGCTAGTCACATCAGCCTCTAAAGAAAGTCTTCAGCTAGGCAGCTGGCTTCATGTCTCCCTCTAGTCTTTGTCCGGTCATCTTCTCAATTGCTGTTCATCTGTCTGCCCCACCTCTAGTGTAACACCCTGCTCATTTCTCTCCTGTTCTTTTTTCATTTAATTTATAGTCTTTCAATCTTCTATGCAATTTCCTTATCTGTCATTGTGTTGATGGACGATTTCTATACAGGAGAAAGAAATTATTTCATTTTTTAAATTCAAGTATTCTGAGTATTTACCCTAAAATATTGTTAGCAATTTGTCAACAAATACTTGTTAAATGAACACATGAAGAGAAGAAAAATATGGTGAATATTTATTATAATTTGTTAAACTTAATCAAAAACAAATAATGAGACAGAATTTTAATTCTTGTTCTGATTTCATGGATTTGTACATTGAAGTCTAATGTTTTAGGAGTTACTGCTGTCATCGCTTTAACAAAGTAGTAATTTAGAGGAAAAAAAAGGTCTATTTTGGCTGATGGTTTGAGGGTATTCTCCCTTATTGTAGGGAACTCAGAGCAGTGGGGTTGTGAGGGAACTGAGCTCATCACACCTGAAGTCGGGAAACAGAGAAGGTGGATGCTGGTGCTGTGCTCACTTTCTCTGGTCCCCATCAGTCCAGGACCCCAGTCCGTGGATGTCCACCATGGGAGAGAGGGGTGGATGCTGGTGCTGTGATCACTTTCTCTGCCACACCCCATCAGTCCAGGACCCCAGCCCATGGATGTGCACCATAGGAGGGAGTCAGGTACCAAACACAGGAACAGCCAAAGCAAGAAACCTTCAGATGCTATCCTGAGCTTGGAGGCAGAAACCAGACAGATGTCTAAGGATTAGAGAGGTCAAGAGCCAAGATTTGAGCAGATGATTGTGGCCATGAGGAGATGGAAGGTCATTGCAAATGCTGAGGTGCCGTGCCCTGATGCTGGACCGAGGGCAGGATGCACACACCGAGGTCCATCGGAAAGCCCCTCCAGATGGGCAGCAGAGCTCTGGTCTCACCAGAGTCTCCTCCATCTGTCTGGTAACTAAGTCTTTAGTGAAAGGTATGCCCTGAAGGTTTGGGGCTGGATCACTGAACAATGAGGCAGCGCTGAGGATGTTACTTCTCTTCCTGTTCATACTGGAAGAGTGACTGCTTCATGCTCTGAAGCAAGCAGAAAAATTAAAGTGAAAAATATAGTATTTTTTAAAAATAGAGTCAGTTGGAAGCAATGTTCCACTGTTTCCATGGATACAATGAGCAATCAACTGCCAGTCAGAAAGGGAGTGTTTATTAAGTGAATCCCTCAAGATGTGCAGCCCCATCTTCTCCACACATAAAACCCTTCAGGCATCTTGCATCTGAATTTCCCATGCTGAGTGATCTTGATTGAGAAGTCTGCCCCCACTTTTTTGAGACAAGGTATAATACTATAGCCCAGGCTAGCCTCAAGCTCACTATATAACTGAGACCAGGCTAAGCCTACCTCAGCTTCTCAAATGCTAGGATTACAGGCACAAGCCAACATGCCCTTTCCTTCCCATCTCTTCAACAGGGTTTCACAATGTAACTCAGGCTATCCCCAATTTTGTATTCCTCTTTCCTCCCAATCTTCAGTAATAGAATTACAGGTTTGCACTACCCTTTAACACATTGCTTTACTGCAAAATTTCACAATGCCTTGTATCTAAATTTGTATATTAATTACAAACAGAATCTTAAGTAGTACAAAATATCTCCAAAATTTTCTTGGTCACAAAAAATCCTTGTACATTTAACACCTACTTACTTTATAGGGTATGCACACACACACACACACACACACGTGTGTGTGTGTGTATGTGTTGTTAATTATGAGTGCATGTACCATTTTAGATTCACAGGAAATCTGAGTAGAAGACAGAATTCTCACACATCTTAACTTTCCACCTCCAGTTGTACCTATTATTAACACTTTGCATTGATGTAGTATAACTCTTACAGGTCCTAAGCCAAGATTGATATTATTGCTGTAAATAAATCCATAGTTTGCATTAGTGTCAATTCTCGGATTTTACATGCTGTACTTAGCAAATGCCCAATGACATATATCCATAACAGTGTCATACAGCGTAGACTTTCTTCTTCATTGATCCCTCTTTCTCCCAGAAGTCCTTTCAAATTCTTGTGTCTCTACTCTCACCAATATTTCCCTTCTGCAGGTTGGCATGCTGGTAGATTCTAACATGTAGTTTTCTATGTGTAGATGCCTAGGCTTCTCACATAGCAATATGCATTTCAATTTCACTCATGACTTCATAGCTTTTTTTTTGCATCTTTGAATGTCATGCCATCATAGGAAGGAACACTTTGAAATTTATTCATTCAACTATTGAGAATTGTTTAGGTATGTTCCAGTTCTGGGCCATTGGAAATGAGGCTTCAATAGACATATATAGGCAGGCTTTACAAAGATTTTTTTTTAAAAAAAGCTCAATGCCTTTGACACCTAAGAGAGCAATTGACAGGTCATTTGGGAGGAATGTTTAACTTTAAAAGCACAGTGAGTTGTCTTTCCAAATGGCATCTGCATCCTGCATTCCCATGGCAGCGAATCCCTGCCACCGTGCTATCTGACCAGTAGTTAGTGTTCACCCAGGCTGGCTGCAAATTCCTGATCCCCCTACCTCAGTCTCTCAAGTACGGACACTACAGGCCTGTGCCACCAAACCCAACTGTCATTCTCAGCTTTATAAAAAATCACCACAACAGGTGTGTAATGGTATATCGTTTCTATTTTTGTTTGCGATTTCCTAACAAAACACCATCTTTGCATAAACTTATCTGCTGCCTATTTCAGTACCCTTGTCCATCCTTCGTCCATTTTGAAAGCTGCTTTGTTTTCTTCTTGTTGAGTTTTGAAAGCTCTTTCTATATTTTGGATACAGTCCTTTATCAGATACATGTTTGTCAAATACTTTACTTGTTTCATTTTTTGAGTAGTCTTTCACAAAGCGGGAGGCTTTAACTTTAGCGAAATCTAACATTGCCATTTTTATTAGATGGATTATAATGTCTTTGCCAAGTCCTGGGTAATCTAGGTCTCCTTTTCCATCATTTCCATGCCTTTTGTCACTTCATGGTTCACACATAGGTCTAAGGCACATTGATGTCCTTAGCTCTTCTCTAAGCCTCTCACTCTGTGGCAGTTGGGTAGACGCTGACAATCACACAGTGATTGTCCAAGAAGAATTTGAATCTCTTCATCAAAACTGATATTCTCAAGGCCACTGAGTTTAACAGTGGATAAACTGAGGCCAAACACTCATCTACAAAATGGAATTTCAATTTTGATTTCCAATAAAATCTATTTTCCCAGTGACCAGTGGATTGAGATTATATAGGAAGGTTTTCACTTACAGATTAAATCCATAGATGATTGAAACAAAGCCAAGAACTTAAGCTAGTCTCATTTCATCTGGTTCACATGGTAACCTGGATGTCCTTCCAACCTTATTCTGTGGTCTACTGTCTAGTCACTGATGTTCTCAAAGCCTTCCCAGTGATGTCTTCCTCTCCCCCAGTCTTCACATACTTCTTCTGCATTGTCCTCTGATTCTAGGAGTTTATGCTTACTATCTGACAGTCCCTGGGGTGTCCCTAGAGTCTACCTAGAGAAAGAAGGCAGCCTCCTTCTGTCTCTAACCTCACAGAAACATCCTAAGGAGCTGAAGCAGGTCATCACTCTAATGCCATGTCACGAGTGATGCCGTTTCTACAGGAAGCAGGGAATGCAAACTGCTGTGAACACAGCTCCTCACTCCCCTCCTTTCACGGTTTTCCCATAAGCGAAGCTGGGATAGCTGCCTCCTGCAATGCGGTCATTGCCCTTTGATGAGCAGAATGCAAGAGGAGGTCATCTCTAGAGTCAATCACCTTCATGAAGTGAGACCTTATTACCACTCAGAGCATAGCACCGAATTACCACCTCTATTGGGCTGCACTGGAGGGGGCTAATTGCTCTCCAAAACTCAATTATCTTACTACATTACGAAGTATTTGGTTCTAGCAATTAGATGCTTTGGATTGTGGGAGTTAAAATTCTAGTAGTCATAAAGAAACTTTTTTTTTTATTTATAGGCAGACTCTTAGATGGCTAGGTCCTGGAGCTTAATGTAGAACAGAATGTTCCTACACTTTTATTACTGGCATTAATATCAATTTAAAAACAGAGATGTTGCCTTATGTAATGAGACAGTTGATTGATACCATATTTCTTTAAGGAAAGAGGGTTCTATCTGAGACACCAGAAATCTATAAAGTCAACTTATGGCTTATCAATGTTTATTGATATTGATTTCTGAAGACCTTTCTTTTGTTTGAAAATACTTTTTATTGTTTTTATTGAGCTCTACATTTTTCTCTGCTTCCCTCCCTGCCTCACCGCTCCCCTTCTACCCTCTCTCATGATTCTCATGCTCTCAATTTACTCAGGAGATCTTGTCTTTTTCTACTTCCCATGTAGATTAGATCCATATATGTCTCTCTTAGGGTCCTCTTTGTTGTCTAAGTTCTCTGAGGTTGTGAATTATAGGCTGGTTTTTCTTTGCTTTATGTCTAAAAGCCACTTATGAGTGAGTACATATTATATTTGTCCTTCTGGATCTGAGTTACCTCACTCAATATGATGTTTTCTAGATTCATCCATTTGCCTGCAAATTCAAGATGTCACTATTTTTTTTCTGTGTGTAGTAGTCCATTGTGTAAATATTCCACATTTTCCTTATCCATTCTTCGGTCAAGAGGTGAAAATACTTGAACATATGTGGAAGCAGAACAAACCAGCTTCAATGATTGTAAATGAATCATGAGTCTGTTTTGGGGATTTCTTTTTCTTTTTTTTTTTTTACAATTATCTACACATGTCCCTTTTCATAGCTGTCATTTTGGGGCACAATTTATTGAGAAATATTTCTGTAATAAAATTTATGCAACATATTATATAATTCAGCCATTTTAAAATTTTTATAATTGTTTAATCACCGAACAAATCTAATATTTAAACATTTCTATCACCTACCCAAAAAGGTTACCTTGCATTCATTTGACATCTGCCTTTTCTCTGCATGTCAAAGGCAGTTGCAATATACTTTCTGTCTATAGATTTTCATCTTCTGGACTTTTATTTTATTTCTGTTATGAAATAATACTTCTATAAAGTTTCACATATGAGTCTTTTGTGAACATATATCCTCACTTTTCTTCTAGATTCCTGAAAGTGGAATTATTGTATCCTGTGATAAGATTGTGTTTAACCTTTGAAAGAAGCCCTCAAGTTACCTTGCAGAGCTTTGCTTGTCACTGGATAGCCAGTGATAAATTCCATATACTCTTTTTTTTTTTTTTTGGTTTTTCGAGACAGGGTTTCTCTGTGGTTTTTGGAGCCTGTCCTGGAACTAGCTCTTGTAGACCAGGCTGGTCTCGAACTCACAGAGATCCGCCTGCCTCTGCCTCCCAAGTGCTGGGATTAAAGGCGTGCGCCACCACCGCCCGGCTCCATATACTCTTTTCTTGTGTTCATTCTGTATATTTTCCAGCATTCTTCATGAATTATTCTTTTCCCAATGGGAAACTTTAAAGTATGTTTTTAAAATGTCGAAATATCTAGTGTGCCCTCAATAGCTGTTTACTCTCAGCATTTTCATAGATGAGTCCCCATTCTGGCCACCATCCACTGCCAATACAGACTTCTCTGACCAAGGCCGAGAGAGGCAAGTGTGTGGATATAGCCATAAATATCTAGAAGGTAGCTTAATTGCATATTCATTCTGCAAAACATCAGTAGTAAATTCTGCCATAGGGCATGGGACCTCCCTAGATGTAGAGTATTGGCCTGGTCTGCATTACTTCAGTGTGCTCTTTCATCAGCTCATATTTCATTTCCTGGTTGTGGATTTTTACATTACAAGTGCATTTTTGTCTCCACTGAAATTTGAGAGCCTTGGGGGAAGGTTACATTTTGTTCTTGTCTTTCTGGAACGTACAGTTGAGTTAATTCACATAAGTGAAAAGAGGGACATTCCCTTACAATACCATATATATTAAGTAAGCATGACACTGTATATTTGAAAATTTAGAAATAAGTTTCTTAATCTGAAAATTGGGAAATATTATATTAGAGTGCAACAGGGATATATTCATTGTTTGAATAATTTTTATTTATATTACATCTTTATTCACTTATTTTGTGCGCTTGTATGTAAGCGGGCGAGATGTATGACTTGTACCGCAGCATGCGTGTGGAGGTCAGAGGGCAACTTGGGAGAGTCAGCCTTCCTCTTCTACCATGTGGGTCCTGGGGACCAAACTCAAGTTGTTAATCTTTGTACCATCTCATTGCCCCCACCCCAATTTTTATAAACATAAAACTCCCTGTAAGTCTTAGAGGGCAAGACTTAAAAGTGTCATATAGGATTCATCAATTTGTCCACTTATGAATATACATTTTTCAATAAGAATCATTGCATTTCCAAATAACCACTTATGGAAAATTCTTGGGCTGTAGGACATACCTGAAGCAGCTAAAGCTAATCTTTAGACATGTGTGCTGACAGTCACCCTGAGGAAGTTATGTTACCTCCTCGGAGGTGTTTTCTGTTCCATGAAAGCGGCTGTAACACACTAACCACAGAACTGTCAGCATGAACCAACAGCAGACACAGAGGCTTGTGGCACTCAGAAGGGACCCAGTGAACATAAAAGGTTTTTATTCATTTGTTTCTTACCTAAAATGTATATTAGGGATATCTGTAACACTTAGTGGTCTAGATTTCAGAATCATTTTTGTTGTGTTGATTTAAAGGTCCTCTTATTATGGGTATATCTCTTGGTGTAAGCTTTAATTTGTATATGTCATGGTCCACATATCTACATGACAGCAATTTGGGCCAAAAATTGTTGACAGAGGTTTCTGTCGCTCCCAGTCCCGCAGCTGTTCAGCCCCAAAGAAACACATAGTCTACATTAATTATAAATTGGCTGGCCTATTAGCTCAGGCTTCTTATAACTTATATTAGCCCATAATTCTTGTCTGTGTTAGCCATGTGGCTCGGTACCTTTTATCAGCGAGACTGCCTCATCTTGCTTGCTCTGTGTCTGGCTTCCTCTTCCCAGAAGTCTCCTGTTCTTATTGTTCCACCTCTACATCCTTCCTGGTCACCCTGGTTTCTGGCCAATCAGCATTTCATTGAACAAGTACAAGAAACAAATCTTTACAGAGAAAACCATTGTCCAACAGCATAAAAGGGGCTGTTAATATGCAAAACTAAGGAAATGTATATGAGTCATCACAATTTGTTATATCCAATTGGTCAGTATATGCTATATAAGATGAATAATTTAATAGCATAGCAAAATACATTTTTATTTAATTCCTGATTCTATGGATACCAACTGAGCCAGCTCTCTAGCTAATATACATTAGTGGTTAACTGGACCTGTTGGCTTACTTCTCATCATCTGCCAGGTTATCCAAGGTTCTTTCTCATAGAAACCTGAGTCCCCCAGTGAGCAAGCACAATGTGCACATGAATTTCAATTCTCTCTTTGAGTAGTGTTTGCTAATATCCCGTTAGTCAACACATCATTTGTTGAGAGGAGCGGAGCTGAGGGCTGCGTTCCTGCTGCCCCGGCTCACAGCCGCCTGGCTAGCTTATGCCCTGAAATAATTACATGGAAACTGTATTCTTTTAAACACTGCCTGGCCCATTAGTTCCAGCCTCTTATTGGCTATCTTTTACATATTGATCTAACCCATTTCTAACATTCTGTGTAGCACCACAAGCTGGCTTACCAGGAAAGATCTTAACCTGCGTCTGTCTGGAGTGGGAGAATCATGGCAACTGCCTGACTCAGCTTCTTTCTCCCAGCATTCTGTTCTGTTTACTCTGCCCACCTAATTTTCTGTCCTATCAGGCCAAGCAGTTTTCTTTATTAGTTAACCAATGAAAGCAACAGATAAAATACAAGACCCACCTCCATCAATCATTCAGGCCAACCCGGATTCGAGATGCATGAATTTCATCTCCTTAGGAAGTGGGAAAGGCTATGGCTACTTTCCTATCTTCCATACACAACCATCAAGAAAGGGAGCAATACTTCAGGTCAACCTCCCCAACCCTTTAACCCACCAAAAGGGCTGTAACCATTGAACTCTAAAGTGAAGAATAAATAACGTTTTACCATATTAACCCCTGAAAGTTAAACATTTGTTTATTACAACCGTTACTGATCCAGAGCCACCAAACTCACCAACAACTACCCAGACAGAGTGATGGCATTTCATTTCTTAGGTATCTCCCATAGAATCTGTCCAACTCCAGACAGTGGTTCTCACAAACTGAAGACAACCCTGAGAAAGGGAACTAAGGTATGCCTGCCAATCTTTTTTAAGCTTAAACTGTGCCTTCCTTGCCTGAAGGACACATTCCTCCCCTTGGATGTGTTCACACTAAGTACCAGTCTTGGAAGCTTTCCACTGTGGTCTTTTTTACTGAGATGAGATCCCTGGAGAGAACACCGTATACCACTCCAGACAACTTTTGTTTTTGCAAGCTGTTTTCTGGTGTGGATGAAAGAGACTGTTAGCCTCTGATATTGCCTTGTGTTTTTCATGAAGCTGCCAAATTTTTCTTTTGAAATTCTCCTTTGCTGTGGAGATATATTTGATCAGCATAATGAAATTTTAAACATGCACTTACAAGTCAGCATGTACTAGAATTGCTCTTTTCTAGATGACCACACCAGAGAGAGGGCAGCTTGGTGCAGCAGAAAGCATGAAGGTCATGGTCTCTAGTGACTGAGTTTATGGCAAAGAGGGAATAAACTGGAGAGATGAACTAACTGCCATGTGGGAACACCTTTAGACAAAGTCTAGAGTATTTTTCTTTTGCAATGTTTTCATCCCCAGACTACTTCGACAATTCAGTAAGGAACAGGATATTGAAGGGGATACCCTGGGCGTGGCAGGAGGCCTTTGAGATAACCAAACACTACAACTGTCATTAAGTCGGGTGCTGGCAGAGTAATAGTAATATGAGAACCACCAGATAGACACAGGCTGCTTGAGCACAGAAAGTAACTTCAGGTCACTCTTGTTCCAAGTCCACATTCTTTATGGCCTTCTGTCTCCATGCTTCCCAGCTTCACTCATTTCCAGTAAGAAAGTAAGAAGTCTCTGTGAGAGAATAGACCATTGTTCCATGGTGTGAATATGATACCAGGAGAGAAGAAACCACTGTTCTAGGGTGGGAATATGATGCCAAGAGTGATGTGGGATTCCCTTCTATATACCACTGATTAATAAAGAAGCTGTTTTCGGCCAATGGCTTAACAGAGTATATAGACAGGCTGGAAAAGATGTATAGAGAATAAACAGAGTCAATGAGAAGCCATGCAGCCTCTGCCAGAGACAGACGTGCTCGAACCTTGCCAGTAAGCCACAGGCAAGTGGCAGTACACAGATTAATAGAAATGGGTTAATTTAAGATATAAGAACTAGCAAGAAATATGCTTAAGCTAAACAGGGCTGCAATTAACACAGATTTCAGTGTGATTTTTCTGAGTCACGGTGGTTGGGAAATGAACTAGTGGCCTCCTCCAACACAAGAGAAAACAAACCACTCCTCTATGGTGTGAATATGATACCAGAAGAAAATAAGTCACTGTTCTATGGTGTGAATATGATGCCAAGAGAGAATAAACCACTGCTCTATGGTGTGAATATAGTGTGTGAACAACACAGAGTTGGTGCTGGAGGTGTAATGTTCCCCTAGACACCTTAAAACAAGGAAGAACCTCCAAGTGGTGCTGGCACACCTTTAATCCCAGTAATCAGGAGACAGAGGCAGGTGGATCACTGTGTGTTCAAGGTCAGCCTGGTCTACAAAGTGAGTTTCAAGACAGCCAGGACTATTACACAGAGAAGCCCTGTCTAAAAAAAACTAAATAAAGTAAAAAAAATGAAAATTAAAAAAAAACAAGGAAGATGCTTTAGCACAGCTTAGTGGGTGGAAATGTTTGAAACTACATGCTTGAAAGAGCCTGGATTGTCAGGTGTAAGAGAGTGGGACATTTTTACAGACAGAATCAAAATCTTCAAAGTCTTAGAGAAGTCATGATCAGAATGTTGGTATAAATAGGGACCAAAAAAAGCTACTTTTATGAGATCTTAGGGGGAAATGGGAAATGTCTTCCTGGAAACTAAAAGGGAGGTTTTCTTGTTGCAATGTGGCCAAGAATCTGACTGAATCAGGTCTGTGTTCTAGCACTTTATTGTAATCAGAATTTGAATGATGAAGTAAGAGGCTCAATGGGTAAGAGTACTTGCTTCTCTTATACAAGATCCAGGTTCTGTTTCCAGCACCCACATCAGGCAGCTCATAGCTACCTGTAACCCTGGTTGCAGGGAGTCCAGTGCCTCTAGCTTGAGGACACCTGCACTCCTGTGTACATACCCCTGATATACGCAGACAGACATGATGGAGGAAGGTCATTGGTTAATTAATAAAGAAACTGCTTGGCCCTGATAAGTTAGAACATAGGTGGGTGGAGTAAATAGAACATTATTCTGGGAGGAAGAGGAAGTGAAGTAAGACGCCTCAGAAAGACGCCATGCTTCTGCTCTCCAGGGCAGACGCAATGAAGCAAGCCGCCAGGTCAGACATGCTGAATCTTTCCCAGTAAGACTGGTGCTATACAGTTTATTAGAGATGGGTTGATCAGGATATGAGAATTAGCCAGTAAGCTAGTTCATGCTACCTGACTCTATTATACTGTCAGAACAATTCCTTACAATGTTTCAGCAAAAATCTATAATTTTGTAAATCCATTCCCATGCTATAAAATTAGCAGGGGAAAGCCCATTTTCCCCAATCTTATGATGAGGCATAAGAAGTATAGAATATACCCAAAAGGTCATAAAGCAATAGCAAATGTTCAACTTTCTGGTATGTTGTTGAACATTTGAACAAAAGTCATGAATTAATAAGAGCTGTCATTGGAAAGGTTTTTGAGATGTTTGAGTGGTCCCAACATTTGTTCTAATTGATATTGCTTGGCCCAATAATGACTCTAACATATATTGATTGCTTCTACCCCTCATGATGTGGGATTTCCCTCTGTATGCTGTCATTACCATTAATGAATAAAGAATTGCTTTGAACCTATAGCAGGGCAGAACAAAAAAAAAAAGAATTAGCCAGTAAGGGCTAGAGCTAATGGGCCAAGCAGTGTTTAAAAGAATACAGTTTGTGTGTTGTTATTTCGGGTTTAAAGCTAGCCGGTGGCCAGGAGCCAGGCGGCGGAACACAGCCCATAGCTCCTTCAACACAGACACACACACACAAACACACACACACACGCACACGCACACATTCACGTAACTCCACTCTAGGGCAATTTTTAGTGGATCCATAGAAGCAGTTTCCCAGTGGAAGTCTCCATTAGATAAAAGCCAACAGAGCCAAAGGTCCAAGAATACCACAGAGAAACCCCCCATAGACTATGCTTAGTGGAAAGGTTGGGCCAGAGAAACTACTAAAACCTAGGTCCTCATAGCCAGCAACTTAGAATAATATCCCAGAATGAGGCAGAGCCCTAGACACCAACCTGAGAAAAGTAGAATATATGCTGCGTTCAGCAAAGCCTTCCGAAGGGTTTCCCTGGAGCCAGAAGCCTCAGCCCCTACCCAAGGTAGCTGGAAGGATGGGGCACGGAGTTAATGATTACTTTGCCTTGAGATTTTTTATGTTAAATTTATTTTTTAAAACAATCATTTCTCATTTTACATATCTATTTCAGTTCCCACTCCCTCCCCTCCTCCTGCTCCCCCCACCTTCCCCCCACTCCAGGCCCCCATCCACTCCTCAGAGAGGGTAAGGCTTCTCAAGTAGAGTCAACAAAGTCTGACACATCTCTTTGGGGCAGGAGTAAGGTCCTTCCCCTTTTATCTAGGCTGAGTAAGGTATTTCTTCAAAATGAATGGGCTCCAAAATGTCAGTTCAAACACTACAAATAAATCCTGGTCCTACTGTCAGTGACCCGGCAGACTGCCCAAGCCACACAACTGTCACCCACATTCGGCGGGCCTAGTTTGGGTCCTATGCAGGTTCCCCAGCTGTCAGTCCAGAGTCAATGAGCTCTCACTAGCTCAGGTCAGCTGTTTCTGTGGGTATCCCCATCATGGTCTTGACCCCTTTGGTCATCTTATCGCTCCTCCCTCTCTTGGACTGGTCTCCAGAAACTTGGTACAGTACTTAGCTATGGATCTCTGCATCTGCTTCCATCAGTTGCAGGATGAAGGTTCTATGGTGACAATTAAGGTAGTCATCAATCTGATTACAGGGGAAGGCCTATTAAGCACCCTCTCCACTGTTGCTTAGGGACTTATCTGGGGTCACCCTTGTGGATTCCTGAGAACTTTCCTAGTGCCAGGTTTCTCACTAACCCCATAATGGCTCATTTAATCAAGATACCTCTTTCTCTCTCTCTCTCTCTCTCTCTCTCTCTCTCTCTCTCTCTCTCTCTCTCTCTGTCCTTCTATAACATGAGGGCCGGTTTGTTGGGGTTTATGTCCTGCCCGGTCCCCCAGCTGTTTAGCCCCAGAGAAAAATCACACAGAGGTCTCCATAAATTATAAACTGATTGGCCCATTAGCTCAGGCTTCTTATTAGCTCTTGTACCTTATAATAACTCATTATTCTTATTTATGTTAGCCACATGACTCAGTACCTTTTTCAGCGGGGCAGGTCACATCCTGCTTCTTCTATGATCTGGTCTTGACTGGGGAAAGAGCTTCCTTCTTCCCAGAATACTCCTGTTCTCTTTGTTCCACCTCTACTTCCTGTCTGGTTTCCCTGCCTATACTTCCTGCCTGGCCAATCAGCATTTATTTAAAACATGATTGACAGAATACAGACAATTATCCCACACCATCTAGCCATCCCATTCCTATCTAGCCATCCCATTCCCACATGTTCTTCTCCCTCCTTTTCTCCCCTCCTTCTCCCTTTCCCCCTCCCAATTTTCTTAGGATATCTTGTCTAATTCCTCTTCCCAGGAGAATCCATGTATGTCTCTCTTAGAGTTCTCCTTGTTACCTAGCTTTTGCACTGAGATTTAATGTCCTCTCATTTATTGAGTCTCTTGGTTGAGACTGCTTACTCCCCTTTCCCTTACTGTAGCTTTAATTTGGAAAGACTGTGTTTATCATTTGCTGGAATATTTTGGAAGCACATAGTTTTCTTGCTATCAGACTCACACAGCTGGAAGAATGTCGTATAACTATGTCCCCTGAATTGAAACATTCTCTCCTGGGGGTGTAGAGCAATTTCTAACTTAAGAGGCTAACAAAACTTAAAAGAGCTAGGAGGTCAGGACACTTAGGAGCCTGGGGATTCTCAGAAAGTTTTAAGGCTCTCCAGACTTCTCTTCATAATTACTGCAAGCAATGGACCATTTCTAGGGTCGAGGAGAATCTTCAGAAGGGCAGCCTGCACATTGGGCAGGCAGCTCCAGGGATGCAGCTTTTGTGAATCCTTACCCATGCAAGGGTAGGTTTGTTGGTGACGCAGCTTACCTTGAGTCACCCATGCTCTTGAAAGTAACACCAATTAAAAAATGGTTCCTCTAATCTAGACATAAGTAGAGTTGTTTCTTTTTTTATTTAATTTATTTATTTATTAAAGATTTCTGCCTCCTCCCCGCCACCGCCTCCCATTTCTCTCCCCCTAGTAGAGTTGTTTCTTTTGTCTTTCATCAATGTCTTATCTGAAGTGAGCAGACATTTTTTTTCATATCTCCCCAAGAAAAGACATGCAGCAAGGAGAAATTTGCTTCAGGACAAGTCACATGTCAAATACTCTCTCTCTGTGTGTCTCTCTCTCTGTCTCTGTCTCTCTGTGTGTGTGTGTCTGTCTGTCTGTCTCTGTCTGTCTGTCTGTCTCTCTCTGTGTGTGTGTGTGTGTGTGTGTGTGTGTGTGTGTGTGTGTGTGTGATCTATATGAGACATGAGACTCTGGGCTTTGATTTTAAAAGGTGGAGCTGGTATCCCCTTTGGGGATGGAGTGGATGCATTTCCTGTATGAGAAGAGTGTGAATTTTAGAAGGCAAAGGGTATACTAGTTTAAATATGACAGGCACCACTTTGGGAAAAGCACAGCTCTCACTAGAACTTAATAGCAATTAACTTCCCATCATCCATGACCATAAGGAATCAGTTTATACTCTTTATGATCCAGTTTCAAGTATTTGTTTGCAGCATCACAATGGGACTAAGACAGTTTGGGGAAAGGGCATCCATTCTTCTTTTTGCCCTGTTCCACTATGTTTGCATGGTTCTGCTATGGCCTTCATAACTCCAGGTGAGTTTTCTGGGCTGATTATTGAGAAGTTCTTTATTCTGACAAAGGAAGAAGGACGGACCACTAAGTTATTACTAAACCAACTGGGAAAGGTACAAAACCTCATGCAAAGGTACCAAGGGGAATGAGATCTGGGAGCTTTTGTTTTGTGTTTTGTTTTTCTTTATTGGTTGTATTATTGTTTGATTTTCAGAACTACTACATTTGTTAAAAGGATTTGTGTACACAAGTTGTCATTTGGTATTCAGCGTGACTCAGAGCTTTCTTAAAGATGCCCCACACACACAAACACATATACACACGCACGCACTCACACTCATTGCTGGCCCACTCATGGTCAGAGCATAGTTTGCATTTGCTGACTTTTTTTGGTTTTTAAAATTATTTTAGTTTATAAATCCTCAAGTCTTGACATTCTGGGTTGCAGGGAGATCCAGGGAACATCATGACTCTTAGACCATCTCTGATTCTTTCTCTATCCCTCCCATATAACCCAGGAAGATCTTTCACATCCCCTTCCTGTCTGGGGTTGGGGGTCATCTCTAATTATTACCTTCTCTCTACCCTACCAACTTCAGCTATACATGATGGTTTTTCACTAATGCAATAAATCTAATTAATTGTATTTAGTAGTGGAAACTTCTTTGGGGTGTGTGTGGTGGGGGAAACTGCACCTATAAAACATACATCCAGAAAAATTTAATAGCGGCTTCTCTCAAAACACAGAAAGATGATCCATGCATTCTAGCTCCTGTCTTTCCCTTGTTGGTGGCAGCATGAGAATCCTAAATTGGCTGGGTGGTGGTCTTAGTTTCTAGTTTAATAGGCTCTTTGTTGCATCACCTCAAGGAAGCTTGTGTTCCTCGGAAAGAATAGCTTTAGGCCAGGAGAGCACAGGGTCACAGAAGCAGGAAACATAAAAAGTTCAAGCCAAAAGGAATATTAAGTGCTTCCATTTTTTCTCAGAAAAAAAATGAGAGCTTAAAAGGCTTGTAGTGGGTAAGGTGAGAGTGATCTGCCCAGACCTTTTATTTTTCTGTCTCTTTACAAATGACAAAGACATGGTTGGTTCATCTGTGCTAGTTTTATTAATTTAAAAGTCTTTAAGCCTTCTTTGGAAGGCAGGTCAAGTAGAGTGCTGGTTGATGGTCACCAGCTGGAATACAAACGGCAAACACTTAACGTCTGATCTGAACTGAAATCAAAGATGCAGCATTTCCTAGAGTCTGTCTCGGGTACGGATCACTCTGTCTCTTCAGCCTTCAGGTAGTCCTTTGAAACATCACAGGAGTGTCACAGAATCCAAAGCAACATTCTTCATGCCATGCCTTATACTGAACAGAGGCACAGCAATCTCCTTGTGCACTCGTTTCCATTCCTCGGCCATTGTTCTTTATCAGATGAAGGAAGAAATATGTCCCCTGGGAAACAAATCCCTGAGCAGCCTGAGCATGTTCCATTTTCTGGATATCTTGCCTTATGTCTGGCGAGCTGTACTGATTAAAAGTTCTAACAGAGGAAGAAAAAAACTAATTTGGAAGGAGTAATCAAGATTCTCCATAGTCCAAAAGAGATGATTTCCCGGTTGTGCACGAGAACCAATAAACCTCCATCCTGAAGACGAAAGTAATTTAATGAAATGGTACAATGATCCTCTGGAGAGGGATGCTTCTCCAAGCTCAGTGGCCACAGCTGTGCTATGGAGCCAGACTACCCTGGACCTGTGCCAACCAAAGAAAGACTTCCAGTAGAGTCTCTTAAAGAAAATCAGTTTGTTTCAATTCTTCAGATACTATGGTTGGCAATGTTCCCCAAGGAAATAGAATATATTCACAGGTGTGTAATGTACTGAATATAATGTGTCCAACATATCAATATCAACAAAGCATATGTGCAATATACATTATATCTTGTATACATATGGGATGGTCAGGGGAATGAAGAAAAGGAGGGAGGGGTGGAGGGAGAGAGAAATAGAGGGCCAAAAACATATGGCACACACACATTTACAGGAATTGACTCGCATGATCATGGAGGCCAAGAAGTCCCACAATCTTCCATCTTCAAGGTAGGAGAACAGGAAATCCAGTCACGTAATTTATCCTGGATTTTGAAAGCCAAGAACTGAAGTGGCAATAGTGTAAGCCATGCTCTGAGTCCAAGATCCAGTGACCTACTGGGAGCAGACAGTGGCATGTGCCCCCTTCCCAAGAGGAAAGAGAGAAACTTGATCTTCTGAATTGTAGTTCTTTGTAGATCTCATTTGAGTTGGGTGATGTCAACTCACATCACAAAGGGAGATTATCTTTCCCAGGTCTACATGCCAAGTGAAATGTTTGGTCAAATACCTGGTCCTCCCTTACCCAATCAAATCTACAGATACTGTTAGTCACCACAAGTCCAACCCTTATCAACTGGACACTCATATACCTCCTCTTAAAATGCACTTAATCTTGAAACAAAGACCATAACAAGTTCATAATTCCACCCAACATAAAACTGATTCCCTGTGCAAAACCTAAAGTGTACTCAACCCTTTCCCCAAAAAGGAGGTAAAGTCCTTGAATGATGTTTAGTCTCCTCCTGATACTAAATAATTTAAATACTATGCTCAAAAATTAACTACATTTAAATATTTGTGTGAATTTTCAATATCTTTTGTTATGTGATAAGGAATAAGATGAAAGAAAGCAAAAGTACGTACTTTATATATGTGTACAAATGAATGTAATCCGTAAAGAGATGTTGATGACAACTGTCATCTCATCAATGTAACAGATCACTTTTTTAGCATAGACCTCCAGCAGCCTTCTTCTGATAGCCATCCTATGTCCCAAAGGAATGTGTGGTAGTTTGAATGTAATTGGTCCCCTAATGTCATAGGAAGTGGCACTATTAGGAAGTGTGGTCTTGTTGGAGGAAGCATGCTACTGTGGGGGTGGGCTGTGAGGTTTCCTATGCTCAGGATACTGCCTAGTGTCTCAGTTGTCTTCCTGTTGCCTGCCAAATGTAAGAGTCTCAGCTATTCCGTCAGCACTACATCTGCCTGCGTGCCACAATGCTCTCTGCCGTGATGATAATGGACTGAACCTCTGAAATAGTGAGCCCCCTCAATCAAATGTTGCCATGGCCATGGGTCTCTTCACGGCGATAGAAACCCTAACTACTACAGAAAGCCTAGGCATAGGCATCTTAGAAAGCACTTTAAAGATATCTGAGAAATTTCTCCATATAAGTCGCTATGTCTTCAGGACATCCTTAGGTCTGTTTACATATACACTGCTTCTACATGATAACAGCATATTTATGTGCATATGCAACTTAATGGCCTGGATCAAACAGCATTTAGCTTGCAATGGCCATCTCAGTTCTCATGTGGAGGTGGTTCTATGTGCTTCATCTTTCAGTCACTACTAAGGCTCCACTCAAATGAAGAGCAGACACCTGAATATAATGGCAGAACCTTTCTTCAAAACCCTAAAGGTCTGCACTTTGACTCATTGCACAGGCTTCTCATGGGTCCAAACAGCTTCTCTTCCATTCACCTTTACTTTAATTACCGCTGTGTCTTCTGGTTCATTTGGTCCATGTGGTAAAATAATTTATGGAGCTGCCTGGCCTGTCACATAATAGTGATAGGTCTAGGCTCTGCTCGAAAGTAGAAGCTTTTTGGGTCAGTAGATAAGCCAAAGTAAAGAGCAGTATTTGAGTCTCTGATCCACCACACTGTGGCTGTCTGAACCCAGGAAAGGGCCTCACATTCACTGTGTGGATTCCATGGATAATATTAGCATAAGCCTGTTGGAAAGATCATGTGACTGCGTAGCATGGTGCCTGGCACGACCTGTGTGTGATATAGATAATGGTTTGTATTACTTGCCAGCAAAATGGAGATTCATTTTCTTCTTGCCAAACCTTGTAAAAAGTATTTCCTCAGTGTGCTTTAAAATTTTATTCTTCTTTCCTGCTTATTGAAAAATGTCGTCCCCCACAAGAGCTAGAAAATGAGAATGTTTCAATCTACCCCCTCTGGTCTGGGACTCCTTTTCCTTCTTTTACAGCATAGCGCCAACCTGAGGAGGGCTGGGAAAAGATACTCCGAAAGCATCCTGCCATCTTCTTCTCTGCAGCGAAACTGGCCATTACCTGGGCAGCCGTGGTGACCTCTCGGAAGCATTGGTTAGCAGGCTTCAAATGTTAGCAACTTCAAACAAAGCCCAGAACTCTCCGAGCTCCCCATCCTGTAGAACTAGACTAAACATTTGAGGTTGTTGGCTCATATGTAGCCACACTTTGAAAAATGCAAGATTTATGCATTTAATAAGAGCCCCAGAACAGTGTGATTTGGTGCCAAGTGAGGTTTAGGAATGAGGGCCGCCTCCCACAGCAAGCTATCAGAGGGAAGAAAATATAAACAACTTAATCCCAACTTTCTTTGGGCCTAGAGATTATTTACAGCTGAGATAATCACTTTTTGAACTTTAGTAATATACCATTCTGGTTGGCAGAACACTGGATAAAATGAGGAACGTATTTCTGAGTGCCCTCATTGAGTCAGCTCCAATGTTGACATTCGATGACCCATAGGAAGTGTGACGAAGTAAGATTTAAGAGTCTGCTACTTAGGCGGCAAAAGAACCCTTCAAATTCTCATCCTTTGATCATCACTGACTGATCTGGACAAACTGGCTACGACACCAACTTAATGGAACTTCTCTCCTTTCCCCAGACCACGGATCTTCCCTAAGATGAAGCACACATCAAAATGCAAAAGTCCTATTCATACCACCTTGAACTAGCTCATGCCACCTGCACAAACTCCATCCAATCAGATTCCTTACCTCTCCCTAGTCAAGAAAACTGTCTGCTCAGACACTTGCAGACTTGACAATCTTCTGAAAGCCATTGTGTCCCTTTCTTTCTGCAATGATCCTTGTCAACTTAGTTTCTCTCCACGTCCAGATTTGCTTTTTCAGTTGCATGGAGAAATTGTACTTTTTAACCTACTCCTGATCTTTTAAGTATTTTTTTCTTGAATTTATTTATTAAAGAAATACGCATGTATCAAAATACATATCAAGTTCACACTTGGTCCTAGAGATAAAAATATGAATAATAAAGTCTGCACTCTGTAAGAAGATGAGATGAGATACAGATAAGAAGCAAGTTTCAAATCTTATGAAGTACTTTGTAGAAAAACAAGGCAAGCTACAAGTACGAAGACCATGAGATACATGTTATTTAAGGTATTCAAGAAATGTCAGAGGTGATCATGTGGCTGGTGGACAATAAGGAAGGGGACATCTGAACCCTAGACTTACAAGTGGTTGTAAGCCCTGCAACACAGTTGCTGGGACTCAAACTTAAATCTTCTGTGTTTGAACAACTCTTAACCACTGGGTGATCTCTCCAGCCCTTTCCTCCAGATGCTAATCACTTCCTTGCAAAAGTGTTTCCCTGTGTCAGGGTCTCACTATGAAGCCCAAGCTGAACTTTCCATTCTCCTAGCTCAACCTTGTAAGTGTTGGGGGTGACAGACACAAACCAAGTTTCAAAATAAATATGACTGAAACCTGTTCGTCATATTCCTTTGTCCTAGTATTTTGGGGCATCTCAGTTTGCCTTTATCTGCTGGATTTTAAAATTTCAAAAACTTAGTTTGAAACACATTTACCTTCTGTTGTGGAATATTATTTCTAACTAGGCAAAGTTACATTTGTTTATACTGCAGAATATTCCTTTAACTGTGTGAAGGTGTGATACATCTGTTTATGCTGTGTTTGTTTAATGATATAAGGATGTGTGTTTAATTATATCAAGATGCGTTGCATCTGTTTCACCTTGCCTGCCTAAGGTACTTGACTGATCTAATAAAAAGCTGAGCAGTCAACAGGTAGGCAGGAGAGGCATAGGCAAGGCTGTCAGGCAGAGAGAATAAGTAGGAGGAATCTAGAGAAAGAGAGAAGAAGGAGAGAATGAGGGAGAACGAGGAGGAGAAGCCTATGGCCAGTCAGGCGGCCACCAGACAGACAAACACGGGCAACAGTGGAAGTAAGATACACAGTAGGAGCCAGGCAGTGGTGGCGCACGCCTTTAATCCCAGCACTTGGGAGGCAGAGGCAGGCGGATCTCTGTGAGTTCGAGACCAGCCTGGTCTACAGAGCTAGTTCCAGGACAGGCTTCAAAGCTACAGAGAAACCCTGTCTCGAAAAAAAAAAAAAACAGAGGCAAAAGGTAGATAAAGAGAAACAGGTTAATTTAAGTTAAAAGAGCTAGCCAGACATGAGCCTAAGCTAGGTCAAGCATTTGGGAGCTGGTTGGTAGCCCAAAAGAAAAAGCCTGGTATAATTTGCCCTTCCTTTTAACATGTCATTTTCTTTATTATAATTACATTCCCTGTAAACACTGTAGTATAGATTAGGGTTGTATTTTATTTATAATCAATGTAAAAAGTTTTTCGTTTTCTCAAAAATGTAATCTATCTGTACTGTCACCATGATATATTTAATTCAGGCTAGTTATGACTCTTTTAACTGTCAACCTGGAATTGCCTAGGAAGGGAATAACAAAGAGGGATTTTCCAGGTCAGGTGACCTGTGAGCTTGATTGCAGTTACTGAGAAACAAAGATCCATGCACCGTGGACAACACCATTCCCTAGACAGGCAATCCCAGACAGCTAAGTGTAGGGAAGGTTCCGTTGGGAACAGGCAAAAAGCATCTTGTCCTAAGTACTGCCATTTTTACTCTAGGGTCCATATTACCTGTAGAGTCAAATGAAGTTCAGGTTCCCAGCGCCTAGTGGAGCTGGGAACCTTCCAACAGCTGACCCACCTCCTCCTTAAACAATAGAAACACACATCATGCATCTTCAGTTCTCTAGAAACATCATGGCTGGTCCTAACAACAGAAGAAACAAGTGAATCTGATTGGTTGGACTGAAAGGCTTGCATTGTATGTCAGTTGACAATGATGGAACATTCAAGGAAACCTCTAAACTCTAAATCCTGGCTGGTAAAAATAGTTACTGTAACTTAGCAACAAATGTTTGCAAATTTTGTGCTTAAATATTTGCTTCAACTAATGTTTCAGGGCCACAATTCAGCTCCTGAGTCTGTTTTGTGGCCCTGATGGATCAGTCCCTCCCCTTCTCCCTTTTTTTTTTTTGTGCTGTCCTGCATTAAATCTTGCCTTGAGGTAACCTCTTAGGTTGGCTTGGATTGGTTCGGAGCCTCAGACCACAGCCTTTTGGTGTGCTGGCTAGGAATCCAAACGCCTACCCACAAGGGCCCACAAGGCTGATTTGGCAGCACCTGTACCCTCTGGAGCTGAGCCAGTTTTCTGGCTTCTGGTTTTTGGTGTTGCCTATCTGGACCCAAAGGAGAAACTGGATGCAGTATTACTCTTAGGGTCAGAGGAAGGGAGACCCCCCACTTCTCTGTTCCCATGTGGGGGACATCTAGTTTAGTTATGGTTTCTCTTGCCCCCTAAGTGTTTTGTGCTGTCCTGTGGGTCTATCCCTTACTGTCAGCTTTGTGTTTTAGCTTCACTTTTCTGTGCTGATCTCTGTCTTATTTCGTACTTTGAGGTCATAGGACAAGCATCTTCAGCTTCCTCTATGCCCCCAGACCAGGTCTTACAGCATTTCAAAGGCCTCCAAGAGAACATTAACATTTCTTCCTAACGTCATCTTCCCAAGGATGATCTGCCTCTTGGGCCAATTGATAGAGCAGCAGAATGTCTGGGTCCTACCAGAAGAACATCCAGTTCTCTCCCATCTCCTCTCCCACTCTGTTGGTTGTCCTTGGTGCACCAGTCTGTCCATTTGTTTATTGCAGATGAGTAAGTCTTGAGATGTTCAGAGCTACATATAAGTCATACTATGTACTAATGTAATCAAGTATAGGAAATAATTATCTAGCCTTTTATATGTTTTCAGGATACAGCCTAAAACAAATAACTAAAAACAAACAAGGGTTATTTAGCTCAAGTCCTCAAACTATCGGATATTTGCTGAATATGACTTTTATGATATAGAAACTCATATGACAGCCAGAGACTCTCCGATCCTAGCAGTGACTCCCAAAGATCTCCAAGAAGACAATGGACACAGCAGTGGACACCACTGCTAACCAGCTGACCACTGGGCAAGACTGACCCAAGGCCTCACCTTCTGCCAATATTCAGCCCAAACTGTGGACAAGAAGGACCCTGGAGAGTTGATGCTCCACTTTGCCTAGACAGAGTGAGGCCAGGCTCCTCATATTCCTCCTCCACAAGAAAGCCTCTCATCCTCTGGGCCTGCAGCCAAGACTGCTATTCTGAAACCTCTGTCCTCATCACCATAGAGATCACAGGAGCCTGGGAGACCTGTCTAGGTAAAGGACTATGAACTAGCCTCTGTCATTTTGCTTAATCCTTTTCAGATCTCTAACACTGACGGATAACTGTGACTTTGTCAACTAAGCAACAGCAGGCAATGGTCTCTTTCCCTTAAGGCCAGAGCCCCCTTGCTGGTTCAGTAGTCAGTTCGTTACTTGGTTAAAGCTTCTAGGTCTATTGTTAAGGCAAACAGGTTTGCTTTGCTCACATTAAAGCTTCATATTAAAGAATAAACGGGCTTCAAATGTTAACTTTTCATTAAAGGAATGTACCTTGCAACGGCTATTCTCAATAGTAAGTACTTCTGTCCTTGGAAAAAATACATTTTCTAATGACGTTGAGGGAGAAGATAATAATAATCAAATTGGTTCATATGTAAAATGTTAAATGCCAGTGATTATAATGGAGAGGAAAGAGGAAAGAGAAAAGAGAAAAGAAGTTGCAGAGAAGCATGGAACTGGCTTGGTCTAGCTTCCTTGAGAGGCATGTGTCTTAGGTTTTTCTGCCTATGTTTCTCTGGTTTCCCCCCCCCCTTAGCAGTCCAAGAAACATGAAAACTCGATGGGACAACTGGTTTTGGACATTCATCTTAAACACCTTCTGTGACTTGTAAACTTCACCAAAAGTGCATCGTTACACTGCAGGTTCAGAGGTCCAGCGTGTTAACGCTAATAAAAGGAGTTCTGATAAACTGAGAGAGCACTCGCTATCCAGTCATAAGCTCAAGATTTTAAATTTCCTTTGCTCTTCTTCTAAGTCTAGACTTTTTAAAGATGTTTCCCATCAGGGTAACCAAAGCCATAGCTTTTGCTGTGTCTCCAAGGTGCAAATCTGTTCCAGCTGTTTTACAGACACCAGCGGACTGCTTTTTCTACAAATATGGATTTCAGTACAATGGAAATATTAATATATTTAGAACTTGTATCTTCTTTGGTAAACTTAAAATTCATGTAAGCTTCAAGGAGTCTAAAAGGTCATAAGGCTTGAATCCACCTGTCACAGGTCAAATGGAATCCGGACAAGTAAAAGTTCCAAGTTTTCTTTTAAGCTCCTAAACTTTAGCTTCTGGCCTTAGTCTAAATCTGTCTCGGCAGATTTAACAGACACCGCCCAGGGAGCACCTGCGGACTGCAAACTGCTGAGCTCTGGACTTGCTGAAAGCCGATGTGACCCAGTCCAGCTGGTGTGATTGCCCTCTGTCCCTTCACCTAGAACAGCTAGTCAGATGCTTCTGATAAACGTCCCATTGCTCAGCCTTTGACTAGCCTTTCCGCCTTCCTGGGCCCTGCCACTGACACCCAGTTTCAGCTAGAAGCGGTTACCCAGGAGAGTCCACAGTCCCTGTTCCCTTCACAGGCTGGATATGCGAAGTCAAAGGCAAATGCCCTGTGGTGAAACCTGCTGCTTTTTATGTCAGGCATTCTGGGATAGTCCAGCAAAAGTAAAACAAAACCTGTTGGATACGGAGACACAAAGGAGACCTTAACTAAATTAACCTTTGAGATTGGCGGGGACTAGATGGCACTCCTTCCCTTTGCCTTCTTCTGGTCAGAAATACCCCTTCTGTGGAGGGTCTAACCCCCTGTGAGATAATGTTTGGGAGGCCCCCTCCAATCTGCCTCTCAGGTCTCCTCCAATTGCAGAGATATCTAATTTTGCCTCACTCCAGTCGGTACAGGTGTTACAAAGGACTCAGGATGGAATGTTTCCGTGGCTCTGCCACATGTACAATCTGCCACCTGTTAAACCTCATGACTACCAACCAGCAGACCTGGTCTGGGTGAACCATCATCAAAAGGACACTCTGGGCCCCCGCTGGAAAGGCCCTCACATTGTGATCCTGGCTACTCCCACTCCTGTCCAAGTCAATGGCGTTCATGCCTCGATACATCACACCACCTGAAACCCAGTCCTGATGAAAGACTGCGCTCAGATGCAGTAAGGAGATGGACAGTTCAGCAAAACCCACCAAAGACTGACAGAGACTGATCTCTGCCCTTTTCTTTCCTGTCTGTTGGTTTTGATCCCCTATTGGGTGGCCCCAAACTATTATCAATCTAAAGTTTATGAATGGAAGCTGAGAAACACACAAACAGGTTCAATAGTAGCAAAGGGGTTCCAACACACCCACACAGCCTTACCTGTTGACGATTGATATTCCCACTCTATGGCCCGGATTACATAACTTTGTCACATTGGCCACAATACAGTACTGGCCTAATCTCATTGGCGTGGATGTTGACAACTAGGATTTTAAAAGTCCTTATTGGGTGTCTCGTTTTATACATTTATCTATTCTCCATTTCCTGCGAAGCCGGAAATGAATAGCATTGTCATCGCTGGGGTTACAGAATATGGAATAAAGTTCACCTTGAAAACTCTTGGAAAGGAGGATGCGCTTAGGGTCTCAGACAGTACCACACAGGCCCAGACTCAGGAATGGAGTTTGCAGTCTAAAGGCAATCGGTCACCATGGTTAACCACCCTACTGACTTCTCTTGCTGGACCCCTTGTATTGGTCCTTTTGGCCCTTATTACTGGGCCCTATGCAACAAAAGTCTTAATCAAATTCATCCAAGCTAAAAAAAAAATACTCAATTAAATTAATAATGTAAAAACCCACTATAATCTGTTGCATACTTTGTTCAAGATCGTATAGGTGCTGTCAAGCTCATGATCCTAAGGGCATGGTACAAGTACTTATTCAAACCCACAGACGAAGAGTCATCTCATCAACTGCAAAGAACGTTGGGAATAGGCAAAAAGCAACTTGTCATAAGTACTACCATTCTGACTTCAGACTCCATTTTACATGTAGGATGAAACAAAGTTCAGGTTCCCAAGCCCCAATAGCTGTACCCCTTCCCTCCATAGAAACAGCTGTTATGCATCTATAGTTCTCTGGAAACACCGTGGCTGGTCCTAACAACAGAAGGAACAAATGAATCTCATTGGCTGGACTGAAAAGCCTGTGTTGGATGTCTGTTGACAATGATGGGACATTCAAGGAAGCCTCTAATCTCTGATTCCTGATTGGTGAAAAGTGTGCTGCCCTGCACTAAATCTAGCCTTGCAGTAATCTCTTGGGTCTGCTTGGCTTGATTTGAAGCCTTGGGCCACAAGAGATCTGAGCACAAGCAAGCAAGCATTCATTCTCCTTCTCTTCCCAACAGGGGACTGACTAGCTGCTTCAGGTTCCTGCCTCACCCTTCCTATAATGATGGACCGTACCCTGGGATTAAAAACCAAATCAACCCTTTTTCCTTCAAAATTACCTTTGTCATGGTATTTTAATCACAACAAAATAAATGAATCCAGGATGCAAATTATTGCCCCCTGTCATTAAAAATGAGAATATCAATATTATTTTTTTGTACTTTATGGTCTGTGCTTTGAAACCTGATTTCCCTCCGGAGTTATGCAATTTCCTCTAATTTCATCAGGGACCAAATATTAACTTGATTTCTCCTCACTGTTTACAACTAAGACATCAATGGCTTCTACTCTAGGCCCTCACCTAACTAAGTCCCTTTCTCATGTCCAGCATATGTGTTTATCCCCACATAATCCACCACACCCTCAAGACTGTCTTCCCTACACAGTATTTACTATAATGCCACGCAAACAGGGGTTAGAATATTGCTAAGAATTAAATTCCCTTTCTTATTCAAGCAGAAAGTCCATTTCAGAGGAAGGTGGCAGGTTTGCTTATCTCTGAATGATCCAACTATTTGTGTCTGTACTCTATTTTCTAGGCCCCATAAAACACGCTTGACCTGCAAAGCCCGTGTCTACTGGCAAAGTCCAAATCCTTCTGCTGGAGAGAGAGAAGGAGGGGTCAAAGCCTCCTCTTGCCAGCAGGTATTAAACTTCATAACTTGGCAGAGAAACTCAGCAAGGCTTTCACAGGTACTTCTACAATACTCTGAGCCTCTTTAACTGAGAGCACCCCTCCAGCCCCAAATGTAAGCAGCGGTGGTGTTTATCTTTGCTTTTCGGGTGTTTAGAAAATATAACTGTATATTTTGCTGCTTATGTAAATGGGAATTTGGAAGGAAGATCGCCAATGCTTTTCCTTCATGTATCCATCATGCCTAGAAGAAATTTCTTCATATTTTATTCAAGACTGGGCATGTTAGAAAAATAATCAGAGGAGCAATTCTGGTGGCCAACTTGTTTGTTCATGTTCAACCAACTTATCGGCTGCCCTTACTAAATTGGTTGTGGTGGCTGTAGATACACAAATATCCAGATAGATTCCTTAGTTTCT
The DNA here is from genome assembly GCF_037038515.1 of Microtus pennsylvanicus. Taxonomy (NCBI): domain Eukaryota; kingdom Metazoa; phylum Chordata; class Mammalia; order Rodentia; family Cricetidae; genus Microtus; species Microtus pennsylvanicus. Next base: position 94,581,287 of record NC_134588.1, read on the forward strand.
CAAATTTTGCAAGTCTAAGTAGATAGAGATGACTTTGGACAAGGTGGGCCCTGCAGAAGAAAGAAGAAAAATTCATCCAGATATTGGGGTTTATTCTTGTAATCCCAGCACTTAGGAAGTTGAGACATCGGGATCTAGAGTTCAAGATCAACCTGTGTTCTGTAGAGGGACGATCTCAAAAAAAAAGGAAAGAAAGAAAGAAAGTAGAGGTTGGTGGCCTGGCCCAGGAGTTAAGAGACTTGGAGCTCTTGCAGACAATTGGAGTTGGGTTCCTAGCAACCACATCAGGCCTGTAACTCTAGCACCGTGCCTTCTTCTGACTCCTTCGGGCACTTGAGCATGCTCACATACACACTCACGTGCCTGTGCGTGTTAAAAGCAATAACCGTTTTAGAAAGATAAATCAGAGGAAAAGAACATGAACTTAGGATAAAATTACAAAGATGCAAAAGATTTAAGTGTAAAAATAATGACTTCTCTTAATTTGTATTGCTCTTCATAAAGCAAGATACAAATAACCATGAGATTTATTTAAGAGTTATTGAAACAGTAACCCGAAAGGATGGGAGAGATGGCTCAATGGCTTTTACAGAGGAGCTGAGTTCCATTCCCAGCACTGACACCAGGCAGCTCAAGCCCTGTTAACTCTAGCTCCAGGCCACCTGCGCCCTCTTCTGGCCTCCTTAGGTACCTGCACTTACAGACATATACATGATTCAAAAATAAATCTTTCCTTGTTTAAAAGAGTAAACTGAAGAGCAAAAAAGTCTGTGCATCTGTTCTCCCTCAAATTCTGATCCTGAAGCCATGCCTGGCCTCCATGTCTGTCTCCAGCATTTAACATCATATGCCAGTTTCTGTCTCATCTGTTCACGGCGATTCATCAAAGCAGAAGTGGATGCATTTAAATTGCCCTAAATTTCCCCTTCTACATCATTATGTTACTCATCTTCATCTTTTTGCCAGAACTGTGGGGAGACAGATCAGCAAAGTAAACAGCAGTGGGTGTCGTTTAGGCAGCTGTGAGGTGCCAGTGGAGGGTGACGTGGCTAAATTGCATAGCTATCTCTGGCCATGTCATTCAGAGATGTGGGCAATATTGAAAGCTAGACAGAGGCCCTTATGAAGTTAGCCTAAGCAAACAACCGATCCCTGCCATGATAAAACGCATAATTATCAGTAATAAGTTATATAACTGCATTATTGACAACACACCCATGCAGGCAAGAAGCGGAGCTTCTGGGCCTTTCTGGGTTTGCTAATGTGCTCACAGATGGTAACTATGGGAAACATAAAACCCAGAGAAATTGGCTCTCAGAGAGGCTCGCTGGCTTGAAGCCGTAGCTGTGCTGCTGTGTTAGCAATGGCGTTCAGGCAGGTGGGGGAGCATTTGGAAGGAGAGAGACCGTCTTCCAAAGGGGCTCTGGGTAGCAACAGTAGTTGTAGCCTACAAACCTGTGTGCAGACATGAGATCCTGGAGAAGGGGGCTCAGAGGATCAGCAAACAGTGGGTACCAGGGATGGAATAGGAGCACAGAAGGTATTGGGGAGGCGTGGGGTGAGCCAGCAGATGGAGGGTTGGAGAATGACTTGGAGGTTTAACTAATTTCCCCTTGTTCCTAAGAATAATTCAAAACCAAAGCCAATTTAAATCTGAAACATTTTATTTTGGAAAACTAAGAAGTCTTTCGTTTCTATTCCTATGAAAGTCCGAGGTGGTGCCAGATATACACAACGTGGGCCTGCATAGCCCGAGTCCTGTGCGTGAGCTGCCGTTGCCTCGGTAAGCTTGGCTGGGACATCTCTCTCTCACTTGTAATCACTAATGCTGAAATTTCCATCTGGAAGCAGCCCAGGTGCTTCACAGAGAGAAAAGAGCAATTTCAGTCCTATTACCCTGGCACTTCCTCTGCCCTGTTCTGACAACGTGGCCTAGGTTCCAGTGTTAGTTATGATCCTGAAGGATATTTAACTTCTACCATGTTATGGATGACAGAACTTGGGATCAAAGAAGTTAATGGACATGACCAAAGTCAATGCCTACTTCGTAACAGAGTCAAGACTAGAACTCTGGCCCCTTAGGTCCTTGAATTGTTCTCTTTAGGTTGGGAGGGAATGTTTTCTTCCAGAATGTTATAAAGAAATTTTCATGCTGCCACTGAGTTCCACAATGTGTATTTTATGTACAACTAGGGAAAGGAAAAAAACCACCAGTCATAAGATGTCAGTGATTGCATGTTGCACTCAGTTTTAGGGAAACAAAAATACTTTTTAAAGCATCATATAACAGATTTTTAAAAATCGATAGGCAAGATCAGACATATTCAGGGCGGTACGGTATTAAGCCGGCTCCTAGTGACCTATTGATATTCTCATAGACCAGTGCTTCACTCAACCCTCATCAGGGAAGCTTCTTCTTGTAGTAGCCAGTGACTCACTCAGAGATCTGCATTTGGTTAATCTGAAGAATAAGAAACCAAAGAGCGCACAGCCCCAAATGAGACATCTATAACATACCTATCCCCAAGGATTTTACCAGGGAAACGGAGGAGGCCAAAGAGTCTAAGAGCAGAATCAACATGTGACTATAGTGAAACAGTGCCTCCCAGACACAACATGAACTCACAGAGGTTGTGACAGTAAAGACCTGCATGAGCTTAGCTCAGACAAAATCCCATCCTGAAAGAGTCAGGAAGTCTCCCTGCTAGCTGAGGAGCTATTGGCACTTTATAGCCACCAGGAAAGAGACAGTTGGTTTACTTTAAGACTTAACCCCTGGTATGTCAACTATGCTCCAAGAGTTGGCCCCACGCCAAATGATATTTGGGCAACACAAATTGGACTCCATGGGGAGAAGAAAAAGAGAAGGAGGAAGTGGGAGGAGTCACATGTGTAGAGAGGGGCAGATTGGTCTCAGAGGACTTTCAGGGTGTGTGAATATGACCAAACTGCCTTGTGTGAGTTCTAAAAGAATGAGTACAAGTGCTATGTAAAAAAATAAATCCAAGTGGTGGTAGCACGCATCTTTAATCTCTTCACTCAGGAGACACAGACAGGCAAATCTTTGTGAGTTCAAGGCCAGTCTGGTCTACAGAGTGAGTTCTAGGACAGTCTCCAAAAGCTACAGAGAAACCCTGTCTAGAAAGGCCATAGATAGATAGATAGATAGATAGATAGATAGATAGATAGATAGATAGAAAGAAAGAAGATAAATAGATAAAAACTGGAACATTTCTAGCCACCAATTTCTAAAGTATCCTAGATGGTTTTCAAGCTGGGAATGCAGGGGCTTTGGGGAGAGACTTGTGACTGGACCATTGCTATAGTAGAAGGCCTTATGACTCTTTCACACACAAGTACTGACAACTGCTTTGGAGCCATCAGCCATAAGAAAATGAGATGTCTTCAGTCTCAAGGGTAGACTCATGGAGGCAGGCTATCTCCCTACATGGCATACCAGGCCCATAGCAGAGTCCATAAATAAGCTTTCATTTCTCCTGAAGTCAGAAGAAAAAAATCAGCCTTTAGGTTGTTAAAAACAAAATCTAGGGCTGGAGAGATGGCTCAGTGGTTAAGAGCACTGGCTGCTCTTCCAGAGGTCCTGAGTTCAATTCCCAGCAACAACATGGTGGCTCACAACCATCTATAATGATATCTGGCGCCCTCCTCTGGCATGCGGGCATGCACATAGGCAGAATGTTGTATACATTATAAATAAATATCTTTCACTGTAAAAAAAAATAATAATAATATATAAAAAATCTAGAAGACCACTGGAAGAACGGAGTTAAGAATGATAATGGATTATTTGTACACTCCACTCATTGCTAACTCCAAACTAACTGTAGTGATCTGATGTCAACCAGTCATGTCTCCAGCGCCCCCTTTCCCTGACCTGTTTACAAGAAGAGGAACTTTGAACTAGCCATCTGATTTTTAGTTTTATTTCTACTCCGCCAGTCTTTTTCTGACCTTAAAGCCTGAAACTAGAGGCATTGGTAAACATGTGCTATTTTATGGCACAAAGTATTGCTGTATTCTAGAATAGAAAATAAAGCCAGTTGGAATATTTACAGATCCCAAAACCTCAGTTTTCAAAAAAAGCCAGATGCTCAGAGGAGAGAATTTCATCCTTATTCTAACATGGTATCAAGAACCATATGAGGCCAAGGGTGTCTGAAAACTCACACCCCAACAATGAAGGAGCTGAGGGGCCAACAGTTATTCAGGCAACAAGGTTGGGTACCACAACTGTCCCAACCCATGAGAACTGCTGGTCCTCGGTCCACATTGCAAGTCCGGAAAATCGGGTTCTAATATCAGCAATGGAATTAGCTGCAGCAGGGCAGGATGGTGAGCAGAAACCAAATACCTTCCTTCTCCTGTGTTCTTTTCTTGTCTGGGCTGCTCCGAAAAGGTTCCATCCACATGGTGGCTAGACCTTCCTAAATCAATTAAGATAATCAAGGTGTCCTCCACAGACACTCCCGTATGCCAACCTGATGGAGGCAAGTCCTTAACTGAGGTTCCTCACCCAAGTGATTCTATGTTGTGGCAAGGTGACATTTAAAACCAAGGATCATAGTAACTCATTTATTTTTCTCACTGTGTAATATTCCATTGAATGGATGTACCACTTTTGTTTATTTCTATTTAAGGACAGTTACTAACCACTGTCCTTAAATAGAAATACTTTAAGTGGCTCCAATTTTTTTTTGTTATTCATTAAGCTCATGTGAACCTCATGTGCAAGCTACTGGATACATGTGTATCCAATTCGTTGCTGAAAAGTTAAAAAAGGAAACTGTTCAATCATACAACAGCAGTGTTCAGTTTTGCAGGAACTACCAGCATCGCCGATCTTTGCCCTTCCCACAGGTGTGCATGCATCCGTTCGTTTCCTGCTGCAACTTCTCAGCACTGACCTTGTGGAAAGTTGCAAGTAGTTTTCTTCAGGACTGAGATTTATAATAGAGAAAAAGTAATCTTTATGTAGGAAAGTATATTTCAGGGGTGTGTGAGTGTGAGTGCTGTTGCTCAGATGAGAACTTCTCAGACGACAAATGTCTTCTTGTGATCAGTTGGATAAATGACAGTCCTTCCAGCTTTATCTGCTTTTTTCGTGACAGTCAGAAGCAATACAAATGTTTTCTGGCTATCAAGTAACTGATACACAAAGATGGATTTAAAATTGTGTTTGGCTATACACATACCATGTCATAGAGTGTATCATCACGGCAAATCTGCAAAAGGCCAAAGCAGGTTTGGTCAGTTTTTTGGAAAGTAATTAAAACTGATGAACAGAAATGATTAATTTTTAAACTTTAATTTAGTTCTCTTTCCCACTGCCACCTTGCTAGACGTGATTTAGTTTTCATACATTTCCTGGCTCTAAACTAAAAAACACCTGGTTTATTTCTCAGAATACTTCAAATACCTATGAATCAAAATATTGTGTCAAATCTATGTATGTATTAGTATATGTGCATAAATGCATAATATATATATATATATATATAATTTGAGATAATTCCAAGTCTTAGTGAAAAGCAATTTAAGGTGACTATGGTATACAAGAGAGAAAAGTAAAGTAAAGGAACCAAATTTATAATAGATGTACAATGTCTAATCTTTTCCTATAATCTTTTCCTATTTTCTAAATGTTTAGAAAACAGTGGAAGTCCCGACCCTCAGACTGGGGTTGGGGCTGCTTCTGCTCCTGCTGCTCCTACCCTGCATTCGTGACAAGCTCTGGATTCTAACCAGAGCCCCAGAGACTCTTTTGAAGTTGTTCACTGCTGGCATACTCTGTAAACCCACTGTTCTCCTCTTTGACCAACTCCTCCAGGCTCAGACACCTTGGAGCTGTTAAGGTAGGGACCTCAATCTTTCTAAGCAGCAGACCCTGAGCTCCTCCCCTTATAAACACCCAGGGTTAGTTCTTCTGCACACCTAGATCTTGAAAAATAATCATCTGTTTAGGATCTAGGATGGCTCAGTCCCATTTATCTGTTTTTCTTTATTAGGCTACAATTCACCAAAAGATTGTTACACCTCATTGGGATGGCTAGCTGTAATTGTCAACCTGACATGGTTTAGACCTAGCAACAGGACCTCAAAGAGGGATTCCTCCATCACAATGGCCTGTGAACACATCTATGGGCGATTGTCTTGATTGACATTACCTAATGTGGGAAAGGCCCAGCCTAAATGTGGGCAGCTGCCTTCCCTGGGTTTGTTCCAGGCATGTGTGTTTTGGTTCTTTCTGACCGTGAGCTTCCCTGCGATACTCAGCTGACCTGCACTCGTAAGCCGAAGAAACCCTCTCTTCCTCAGTTGTTCTTCTCAGGGTGTTTTATCCCAGCCACAGACACAAAACAAGGACGCTTATGGAAATCAAAGAGAGCCCAGAGTTTCATACCATAAAGCCATATACCCTTTCTGGGCAAAGAAAAAAAACAAAACAAAACAAAAACAGATATTGGGTTTTCATAGTTACCTTCCTACGTAACTTTATGCACTAACCATGTTGGTTCCAGCATCCTTGTGAAGTTTTACACAGTCACCAACACCTTTGCTATCACAGTTGCTACTTCCAAGTCTCATCTAATATCATCATCAACACTTCTTTCAAAGCTAAGGATGAGGGTGTATCTTTGCAACTCCATGACTGCAAAGTGTGCACAAGGTCCTAGGTTCTGCCTGAGAAATGCACAAGATAAAAACAAAAAAATCAGAAGCCCAACACAGCATTGTTGCCAAATATTCAATTCCGATCCATCATAACAGGATTAACAGATGCCGGGAGGCCCGGAAGTATAAAGATGGCAAGAGTATCATGCAAATAGTAAGAATGCTAACTTTAAAATAATGATTACTGTAAGAAGCAGATGAGATCGTCTCACCATTGCATACAATTCTTTCATGTAAAGTTTTTAGTAATACGTGACACGTTCCTAATGCCAGTCCAGTCATGAGTCAGCCAATCCTCTATGTCGGTCTCCTCCATGTGAAAATTCGAAGGTAAGAGTGCTCTCTCACCTCTAACCAGGTGAGAGAGCGCTATCCTGACAGGCTTTAGACTGCTCTAGCTTTAAGCTCCTGTTGTACACAAAAGACTATGGGGCCCATTGTACTTCATCTTCCTGTAATAACCTTAGTCCTCATTCGTCATGCTTGTGGAAAGAAAATTGAATTATGAAACTACATTGTCCATATTGTATATCCCTGCAGCTCTCTTCGTCTGAGTGTGGCCGGAGAACAGGGTGGCTGGGTGTTAGGAAACCTGGGAATAAATAAGTAAATCAGTGTCCAAAGATATGAGCAACGGTTCCAATCTTGTGATTCAGCAACGTTCTCCCAGTGTGTGGCTTTTATCCCATATCCTGCCCCCACCCCCAGCACCTCCCCTTGCACCACCAACTGTAGGAGTGACTTTCTAACGAGGACTGGTGGCACCAGATTCTAGGGACAGAGTGAGAGTCTGGTGAGTCACCAGTCACTAGAAGAAAAACATTCAAGAACTGCAACATCATCGACATTAGAAATATTTCAATACTGTGAATCTCTTCCTAAAAATAAGGACAACAAAATAACTTTATTCGCTGACAAAAAAGCCACACATCCAAGCAACTGTGACAGAGTATAATTATTCAAAGAATCATCATGATTACTCATAAAAAATAAATAAATAATCTAAAAAGTCCTTAACATTTGCCAACCGTCTTTTCTTGTCAAAGCACATTGTCTCTTGTGGGGTTTTAGACCCTCAATTTGCCCAATTACCCTCCATAAATGTTCTCTTTGGTGGCTGGAACATACAATGCCATTTGGATTCTAAAGACTGTGGGAGCAACATTTGAGAAGCAGATGAATAGCTTTCGAAGGCAATTTTACTTAAGATTTGCGAGAGAAGAAAGTCAGGGGGTGTCTGGAGGCAGGTCATCTGAGGACTTGGGTCTGTTCTGAAGAAGCACCAGATTCGGAGCCAAGCGGGCACGCTGGATGGAGGGCAGAGTGGTCTACACAGGCAGCTGCTCACTCTCCTCCACTCCACATTTCTTTCCCTTCATCTCTTTCCTTCAAAATAGCTCTTTTTCCCTAGTTCCCTCCCCACTGCCTCCTTTCCCCGTGGTTTCTGTATGTGTGCTGGTTTTCTGAGATCTAGCCTCCTGAGGTAAATGTGTTGTAGGTCCTGCAAAATATAGGTGTCTATCTCTTTCTACTATGCACCTAAAAAAATATGTTTCCAAGAGGCAATTAATTCCATAGTATCTTACTCTAAGTTGGACAGAGAATATCTACACTAAATGGGAAATCGTCCATATCTGCACTGTGATGCTCCTCCCAACCCCCTCCTAGATTGGGGTGTTCTTCCTACAGTGAGCCTCCTCTGACTCCCTGATAGTTGCTCAGCCACTAGCGGCCCCAGTACCATAGCCATATGTTTTGCCTTTAACAGCATCTTATGACCTTGACCTTCTGCCATCCAGCTGGGTCCAGTTCCCCTAGGACACTGCTAACTGTGAAGCTAACGTGATTGCTTAGTATAAGCCAAGACACTGATCATTGAACAGACATTCTTTGCTTTATTGGGACTTCTTATGTTTTTGCGCTTTGCTGTGGTACAGCTATGGCTCTGTTGTGAGAGGCAAATGTCCTCCCCAGGTCCATGTGGACTAATCTCAAGCGGCACTGTTCGGGGGCGGTAGGAACCTTTAAGAGGTGGGGCCTTCAGGGAATTACCCAGAGTTTTAGGGAGGTAGCCTTGAAGGGGGTTGTAAATAATGGGACCCTTGCTCTTTTCTCCTCTGCTGTGTTTTATAAGTATTTTTATAATGTGCTAGTTCTTTGATTTTCATACAATGTATTTTCATCACGTTTGTTCCAGCTCTTCATCCATCTCTGCTTTTATTCCTGGCCGTGAATAACTTTGTTTCACCAAACACTCCCACCTTGATGAGTCACTAAAAGCCCAAAACAAACACCAAACTGTGAACCACATAACTTTTTCTTCCAGTAAGTTAGCCACCTCAGGCATATTGTTATAGAAATAGAATGTTAACTAAGACAAACACGTAAACTCTTCCTTGAACAGAGGTTCAAAAGACAGTTCAAATAACATCTGAACCCTGCCCCTCTGTACATCCAGAAGTAGACAATGCACTATCATACCCTATAATGCACTATCATACCCTACAATGCACTATCATACCCTACAATGCACTATCATACCCTACAATGCACTATCGTACCCTACAACGTACTATTGTACCCTACAATGCACTATCATACCCTACAATGCACTATCATACCCTACAATGCACTATCATACCCTACAATGCACTATCATACCCTACAACGTACTATTGTACCCTACAATGCACTATCGTACCCTATAATGCACTATCATACCCTACAATGCAGTATCATATCCTACAATGCACTATTGTACCTTACAATTCACTATCATACCCTACAATGCACTATCATACCCTACAATGCACTATCATACCCTACAATGCAGTATCATATCCTACAATGCACTATTGTACCTTACAATGCACTATCATACCCTACAATGCACTATCATACCCTACAACGCACTATAGTACCCTACAACGTACTATTGTACCCTACAATGCAATATCATACCCTACAATGCACTATCGTACCTTACAATGCACTATCGTACCTTACAATGCACTATCATACCCTACAATGCACTATCGTACCCTACAATGCACTATCATACCCTACAATGCACTATCATACCCTACAATGCAGTATCATATCCTACAATGCACTATTGTACCTTACAATGCACTATCATACCCTACAATGCACTATCATACCCTACAACGCACTATAGTACCCTACAACGTACTATTGTACCCTACAATGCAATATCATACCCTACAATGCACTATCGTACCTTACAATGCACTATCGTACCTTACAATGCACTATCATACCCTACAATGCACTATTGTACCCTACAATGCACTATCATACCCTACAACGTACTATTGTACCCTACAATGCACTATCGTACCCTATGGGTTTTTCATAGGGAGAGCTGTTTGGCTTCCCTTGGCTCTGTTTTGGTTGAGACAGGTCTCATACTGTACCCCCACTCTGCAGTCAAGTCGGCCTCAAGCTCATGGTGATCCTACTGCCTCAGCCTTCCAAATGCTGGGACTACAGTGAGAGACCCTATGCTGACCTCATGGGTACCTCGCTCCTGAGCACTGTGACCTAAGCTGTCAAGCCAGCACATTATACTGGCTGTCTCTGAACTCATTCTATTACTTCACATTCAAGAGAGGTGCATCTGTTCCACCATCTTATGAACTATAGACAATGTTGTATTAAAGAATTGTCTTCTGAGGCTTATTCCTGAGCAAACAATAAGCATGCGGGTTCTGTGGCCATTTAGCAGAAAACAATGAAGCTAGCTTTGCAAAGGTCAGCCTCCTCCCAGTGGTAACAGGACAAGCAAGTAACTGTATTGAATCTGGATGCAGCTTGAACACCAAGTGTAGCGCTGTTAACTCCACCACTGGTGACATCTCGGTGTCTGAACCAACCCCTTTAGATCAGCCACAGGTGGATTATAGAAGTTTGCACATCATCTTCATGACCTAGCGCATGCATTCACGGCGAGAAGATGGGAGACAGATCGGAGGTTTGCAGATGTTACTGTTGCAATAGTCTCGTGCTAAAATCACATCGTTCTTGCTGCCTAAAGCCCACTGGGTAGAATCAGCTAACTAGCATCCTACATGTCCTTGACCTCCTCAGGTCTTTAAGGTTCTATATGTCCTCTCCACAAATGTCTGGAGTCTTTTCCTGTCTGGCATTTTAACTTGAGGTACAGTGAAATCCATGACTCCCCTTCCTCTGAGGTCAGATTGTTGACAAGATCCTCAGCCATCCAGCTTGCCTTCTTGGACCATCGTTTCTTACATGCAGGAAACTGAGAGGTGACGTAGTACACAAGCGTTACATCAAGTTATATAAATGAGGCTACACTGGCCTTGGCCTTTGGGTTCTTTATTATTAATTATTGACAGTATTAATTTGTATGCAATGTTCTGTGATTACATTCACACCCTCACTACCTTCTCTCATTCTCTCTCGTTAACAGAGTCCCTTCCTTTTCCTCACTGGTCTCTCTCCCAGCCTCATGTCCATCCTTTCCTATTTACTTCTTTGATCCCATACAGGAAGTCCCAGCTGCTGTGTGTTTGTGACTGTAGTGGCCATGCCATATCCAGAAGACAATAACCCCCCATCTTTCAACTCCCACGGCCCTCTGCCTCCTGTATGTTCGTGATCATAGTGGACACGCCATACCCAGAAGACATGCTCTTCCCCGTCCTTCAGCTCCCACAGTCCTCCGGCCCCTCTTCCATTATGTTCCCTTCCCCTCAGAGAGGGTGGCATAGGTGTCTCATTTGAGATTAAGCACCTAGAAAGTATTCATTCTTAGTACTTTATTAAGAATGTGCCCCCAACTTGGTCATCACCCAAGGTCAAAGATGCTTCTGTGACCAAGGCCAAGAACTGCACTACTCTGGAGGTATAAACATTTAGAAGGAAGTTTAACTACACATACATCCAGCAAACCATCATTAGCAGCTTCCTCCATAGGGCCTGTGACTCCCCTAGCCAAAGACTTTTGACCAACCCTCCAGCGCCAGGCATGTATTCCGTCCCGTGGAGTGACCCTACAATCCAATCAGGAAGCCACTGTTAGACCAGTGGACATGCTCACCCAGGAAGTGTCATATTGTATTTCAAGATAAGGTGATACTGTGAAACCCAAGCTGAGCATAGATTTAATATCCTCCTGCCTCAGCCTTCTGAGTGCTGGTAGCAGCCATTCTCCATATGTCTGGCAGGCTCTTTTTCTCTATAGTCAGATACCCACTAGTTCAAAAGCCTGTCGTCTTTAATCATCTAACTATCTAAATAACCAGCCTATATATAGTTCCAGCCATTTTGGAGCTTATCTGTGTGTACACTCTATAAAAAAGCCACCCAACCCTCGGAGAACAGATAAGCTAAGCCGTGAGCCATAAAGCCTGCAGACAGATGCTGTGCTGTGGAGACTCGGACTCTGGCTATGCTGCAGAGCATGGAAGCCCATTTCTTTCCAGCTTCCTGTCCCCTGGGAGTCTCTGGCGGGTATGGATCCTGCACCTTAGGCTACAGAAGGACCCACTTGATAAGGGCTTCTGCCTTGAACAAAAGTGTTGGACTGTATTGCGTTTGACACCTTGTACCCATGTATTTTTTCCTCAATCAGCCCTGCAGGTCTGTTGTCCCCCATATGATAATCAAAAGTTGTTCTAAGTTCACTGGGAAATACATAGAATGGACACCTTATTCCATAAGCAAAGGTATGAGTTAAGTTTGTTATTGTCAATTTATAGGTGGCTTAGGGGTAAATATTCCGTCACCTGGCAGTATTATGTGAGAACAGAATCACTGAGATGCAAATGTTTCTTATTTTACAATTGTACAGTATATGACAGAGATGTGAACAAAATTCTACCAGTTGCCTTAATTATAAAACTTTCCACTAAAAGGTCACAGACTATGTTTCATTACATTACAGAAATGATTAGAAGTCATATGGATACAAAATCTGTGGCAGTTAAAAAATGAGGAGGAAACATGAAAAAGAGAAAGTGCTAGAAGGGTTTGTCAAAAAATATAATCTCTAATGAATGGCCAAATTCAGAGCAAACTAAGTCACAAAATAAGAAGTGATGGCATTGAACAGAGAATAAATAAATTTACATCTGTGTTGGTTTCTCCGCTGCTATGCCAAAATACTTGAAAAATTGACTTAAGAACAAAAGGATTTATGTTGGCTCCCAGTTCCAAGGGATACATAATGGTGGGGAAGCCATGGTAGCTGAATCGTGAGGCAGCTGTTCACACTGGAAAGCCGGGGTACTCAGCTCCCTTTCTCCTTTTTATTCAGTCCAGCACCCCAACCCACAGGATGGTACCTTCTTTCCTCAATTAAATCTCTCAAGAAAGGTCCTCATAGCCTGTCTCCTAGGTGATTCTTAATCCCAGCAAGTTGATGCTCAAGATTAATCAACGCATCGTCTTTCCATAGTGCCATAAACAACAGATTAAAGAAGTTGGTGCAGTTAGCATCAACAGTCAACTTGACACAAACTTATAAGTCACCTGCATAAAGGGAGCCCCAACTAAAGAACTGCCTCCACTAGATTAGCCTGCAGGCACATATGTGAAGCACTTCCTTGTTTAACAATTGACATAGAAGGGACCAGCCCACTGTGGGCAGTACCATCCTCCAGGTGCCTGCCTTGATCTCTTTCCCTGGCTTCCTTTGGTAATGGACTGTAATCTGAAGCTAAAATGAACCCTAGCTTCCTCAGATTGCTTTGGGTCATGGTGTTTATCACAGCAATAGGAAAGCAAACCAGGACACAGTTCGCGGGGAAAGGAAACAGCTCCTCCTTAGAGGAGAATTCCACATAACGGGTTGTAAATAGAAAGTAAAAGACGTGGAATTGTTAACAAACAGCTGACAACAGAAGCTGCAGACAAGGTTCATTCATGGATGCAAACATAATGAGGAGAACAGTTGTGGTTTCAGGTATTGTCCCAACACGCTTACTTGCTACAATGGAAAAATAGTAACTTCCCAGCATGGAAACACAGCTGGTTCCCTCTTGACTGAACATCAGCACCAGCCATGAGACACAGCAGGACACCACAGCACTGTTTTGGGTATTCCTTTTGGCTGGTCATTGTATTGTTGTTGCTTTTAAAAGCAGGTCTCACTCTGTAGGATAGCCTGGCTTTTAACATGAAATTCTCTTCTCTAAGGCTCATGAGTGATGTTATTATAGGGGCGTGGCACCACACTCAAAGCAACACAGCCAAGTATCTACCTTCTCTGCAACCCGAATGGCCAGAATTTATAGAATTTTACAGAGTGGAGGAGATTCTGTAAAATGATGGATCCACCCTCTGAATATACTTCTAGTGACAAAAACAAGGGGCTGAGAAGACGTGACAGACTGGAAGAGACACAGGATTCAGTTTACAGCTAAATGTAGCGCAGGGGCCTGGGTAGACTCTCAGGAGGGAGAAGCGCAACAGTGGGAAAATCGGGGAAGTCTGAGAAAAAGTCAGCAGTTCAGATAACGATGCTGTACTGATGTTCACTTCCCAGCCGGGGCTATTGTACTATGGTTATGTAAGGTGTTGGCATGAGGAGAGGCTGAATGAGGGACACAGAAAAGTCTTTCATCCTGGCCTCTTAACTTCCCTGTAAGCCTAAAATAGGTGAAAAGAGAAAAGTTTAAAAAATAAATTACAATAAAAATGGCTAGTGGTCAGTGAGGCAAATCCAGGATGCTTGTGTCATGGCTGGGAAAACTGAACAGGATGAAGCTGGCTCACAGGAAGTCTTTTGTCATTTTTTTCATGTTAAAAAAGAAAACAAAAGCAAGAAACTGAAGAGAACCATGACTTAACCCAAAGCAACTGAGACACAAACACTTTGGTTTTCCACTCTGGCTTTCCTGCCTAAAATGCTTATCCCTTTTCTACAGTTACTGCCAAGAAGCATATGCAATAAAAGGATATCGCGTGAGCAAGTGACTGTGTTCTGCCCTTTGCCATCCCCTGTCCTGTGGAGAGCCTCAGAGTTTACTGCCACCTCTATAGACCATGTATGACATCATTTTCCCCCATCACTCAGTTCCTTCTGTTTTTCTCCCATAAATATCCCCGTATTCATTACTTTTCTAATTGTTGTGCTCTGAAATCTGACAAGAAACAACTTAATGTTGGGAATCAAGATATTAGGATGAGGTTTCCCACCTCAATTGGCCAATCTAAAAACTCCTTCACAAGTATGATGAGTTCCTCCTATGTGATTCCATGCCCAACCAAGTTAACCATCATAAATCACAACCACACATGGGGGGGGGGAGAGACAGTTTCTTCAACCAATGACACTGGGGAATCTGACTATCCACATGTAGAAGAATGAAACTGGAATCATACCATTAATCTAGAAAAGGTCAGCTCAAAGACCTCAGTGTAAGACATGGAACATTGAAACTGACATAGGAAAATACAGGTAAAATATTTCAAGACGCAGATACCATCAAAAACTTTCTAAAAATGCCTTCAATAGGATGAGAAACCTTTTCAAGAATTATTCAATGGAATTACATGTAATTAAAATACTTCACAACAAAAAATTAAAAAAAAACAATCACCAACATACAGAGACAGGCTACAAAAAGGGATAATTATTTGCTGACTGTACATCAGACAGGAGGTTAATATCTAGGATATATAAAAACTGCAAAAATTAAACACCAAAAAGGTCTTAAATCATTTAATCAATAAATGAGCTAATAGGCTAGGAAACAGAATAGATAGTTCTCAAAAGAAGAAATACAGTCAATTATTCAACATCCTGAGCTATCAGGGACATTAAAATAAGAACTAATTTTAGGAGCAGTGAAGTTCAGTAGCCAAAGATGCTTATTGCCAAGTCTCGATAAACTCAATGAACTCAAGGCTCTGAGTTCAATCCCAGAATCCAGATGGTAGAGAGAACTGACTCCTATGAGTTGTCCAAGTGGCATGTGGGCATATGTATGCAGGGGGGGGGGGGAGATGTGGGTGATGGAAAAATGTAAAGTAAATCAATCTGGTTTGAGATTCCATTTTATCTCATCCAAAATAGCTTTAATCAAGAAAATAAATTCCAGCATGGATGTAGACAAAAAGGAAGCCTTCCACAACGGTAGGAATCGGCTCACTCATTATGGAAGTCAGTGTGGAGCTTCCTCAGGAAAACCAAACAAACAAACAAACACAAACCTCACTACCATGAGACCCAGCTATACCACTCCTGGCTACATACTCAAAGGACTCTAAATCAACATACCACAGAGATATTTCACAGACCAGCTTATCATTACACTATTTCCAATAACTAAAAAAAAAAAAAGTAACCAACCTCGATGTCCATTTAATGGACATTCCCCATGATGCTGGAAGTCCTTCTGTTGCCTTCTTTTGTTGCTTTTATTGGTTAATGAATAAAAAAGCTGCTTTGGTCTGTGATAGGGCAGAGTAGAGATAGGCAGGAAAACTAAGCTAAATGCTGGGGAAAAGAAGGCGGAGTCAGTGAGAAACCATGTAGCCACCACAGGAAACAGATGCCCCCTGCCCAAACCCACTGGAACTTTGCCAGTAGGCCACAACCTGGTGGTGATATAGATTAATGGAGATGGGTTAGTTTAGGATATAAGAACAAGCTAGAAAAACGCTTAAGCTATTGACCAAAAAGTACTGCAAATAATATAGTTTCTGTGTAATTATTTTGGCTCTGAACAGCCAGGAAAGAATGAACAGCCTATGCCAACAACACCTGAATATATGGAACTCAAACACGATCTTCTTGGCCCCAAACGGCTTGTGTAGATGCCTCTTTAGTCCTATCACCCAGAGCACACACAGCTTGTCTAACAGGCACAGGGTGGCTGTACCACACACTTGCCACCATCCTTGCTAGTCATCCATGGTCCTGGCATCTCCAGTGTGCTGGGTTCTCCACTGCAACTGAGGCTGCACCATCACCAGGATCTTCCAGGCTGCTCTGCTGGAAATTCATTCCTGTCCCGTGGTGCCAAGCCTCAGGTTCCTTCCATGACCCTTAAATCCTGTATCTTATGACACCCAAATCAGTACTATGTGGGAGACTTTTACTCCTTACTTTCCAAGTTTAGTTGCCAGGTTGAGCTGTGGTCTTGGACCCCTCAGCAGCATTACTATGTGTTGACTCTGAGGAAATATTCCCATAAGCCTTCCCCTCAGTGATGCTGGTCTCTTATTAATCACAGCTGACTCTTCAGTTCTGGTCAACCAGCATCCACGGTCTCAGCAACGCAAAGATTTCGCTTCTTACAGCCTCCTAACCCAAAATCCTGCATCACATCTGACAGTCTTGCTTCCCCCTGAATCCCCCCAAGCCAGGCCCCCACTGTCAGCACTGCTCTCAGAATAATCTTCCCATTTCTCCTCACAGCTTATTAGGGTCTGAGCACTCAGTGGCTTTTCCAGCCCAATGCTTCAGTCTTCCAGCTTTCTCCTACAAAACCGCCCAGGACCTAAAACCACACGGTCAGGTCCTCCAGAGCAATGATCACTCTCGCAACCATTTCTGTTTTGCCTTCCTGATTCCGTGATAAAACATTCCATTCACAAGCAACTTGGGAAGGATAGGATTTATTTCAACTTACAGGTTGCAGCCCATCATTACGGAAAACCGAGGCAGAAACAGAAGCAGAGACCATGGAGGAAGGCTGCTTACTGGCCTGTCTAAGGCTCATACTCAGTTACCTTTCTTCTACAGCCCAGAACTATCTGTCTAGGGGTGGCATTACCCAGTGTGGCCTGGGCCCTTCTACATCAATTAGCAATCAAGAAAATAGCCCCCAAGACTTGCCCAATGCCAATCTGATTAATGATGTGGGATTCCCCTCTGTATGCTGTGAGTACCATTGGTTAATAGAGAAATTGCTTTGAAAAAAAAACTGCTTTGAGCCTATGGCAGAGCAGGGCAGAAAAGAGCTAGGTGGGGAAAGCTAAACTGAATGCTGGGAAAAAGAAAGCAGAGTCAGAAGAAGCCATGTAGCCCCGCCGGAGACAGACACAGGAACTTTACCTGGTAAGCCACAGCCACAAGACGAAACACAGATTACTAGAAATGAGCTAAATTAAGATGTAAGAGTTAGCCAGTAAGAAGCCAGAGCTAACAGGCCAAGCAGTGACTTAATTAATACAGTTTCTGTGTGGTTATTTCGGTTCTGAGCAGCCAGGACGAACAAGCAGCCTCCTACAACACTAAGGCAATTCTTCAAGTGAAGTTCCCTCTTCCCAGGTGTGTCAAGTTGGCAGCTAACTCAGCCATCATAATAGGGGGGAAGAGTAATGAAGTACATGTAACGAAAGAGGAGAAGCAGTGATAATTCGGAGGCAGGGAGGAGGTGAACGACAGGGGAGCGGACCAAAAGAATAAAAATATAATGACATATACATAAAAATACAGCAACAAAACTCTAGTGTGCCAACTTTGACATACAGAAAAATGTTCTAATACACAAGCCTGTCCATGCTACTGTGCTCATCCTAGTCTCACACTCTTAAAGTCTGTGAAGCACTTGCAGCTTCCCCCATTTCTCTTCAGGGAGCTTAGAAAACGGAAGCAGGGTACTTGTGCTGGGTACTTCATAGATACTTAAGAACTCGGGAACCTAAATATGAAAGGTGGAAGAACAGCTGCCCTGTAAGGAGGTGAGTGGGTCAGAGACAGTAGTGCCCGGGTCAGTCTACCAGTCTCCCGTCTTCCTCAGCATCTAGAAGCTGGCACCCAATGCCATCTCTTCTCCATCCATCACTGTCTTTCCCTTCAGTGGCTACCTTCCATCTTCCTTCCAGTTGGCTGCCTATTTTCCTTTGAGCCTCAACCTTACTTCTAAGTCAATATGATAGAGAGCTCAAATTACTGAAAAACATACATAGTTCTCAAGAACCTTCCTTCTTAAATTCCTCCCTCATCTGAGTCAGGGCCAAGCACACTCCACCCGAGGCTCTTAGAGTCATGCATGAATAGTCTGGTGACACAGGAGAGGTCTCTCCACTTTGTCCTCGGAAACCGGTTTCTTTCCAGATTTACAGTTGATGTGTGATGCTTATATAGCAGGGAGGAGAGAATAAGCAACTTGGAGCCCCATTCGTCTTTGGGGATAACCCAGGAATGGGGAAAATCTCAACAGTTCACAAGGTGGCCTGTATTCACAATGCCTTGTGATTGCCCCTTTTAAAGCTTAAGACAAAACCAGCATTAACTTCCTCCTCCTCACCTACATTCCGGACAAAAGCTGTTAGGATAAACTGATGATTCAATGAATTTATTCCCAGAAATTGAATCATTTGGGCTTACCAGCTTTAATCTTGTCTTTGGCAAACATTTCTTTAAAACAATTACACTGGACTCTCAGGTGTCTAGCGTTTCAGGCCAGAGTCGAGGAAGAGAGGAACACACCATGTAGGAGTGTGGTTGTTCGTACGCCTAAGCCTGAAGTCTCTAGCGTTTATAAATAATTTTTTAGGCCAGCCAGGCTAAATATCTCAGAAATGAGTAAATTGTACGTTCAGAATTTCTTGCTGTTTGTTGAGCTGACAGTTCAATGGACCTGTTCATTCCAGTTGTCTGATTTTCCTTTGAGATGATTTGCTCAAGAAATCCCTTTATCAAAGGTGGAGTAAGATGACAGGTATCTGTAATCCTAGCACTCAGGATACTGAGACAGGAGAATCCCACTTTGAGGCCAGTCTGAGCTACAGAACAAGATATAGCTAAAGAAAAGAGCAACAGCAAACAACAGCCAGAGTGGACAGTCCCTGGCTCTTCTTAGTGTTTGTCTACAGGTTATCAAGAGACTGTACGTCTTCATCTTAAGCCTGACATTGTTTCAAGACTTTGACCATTTGTGTTGTTTTGGCCTTTTTTGTTGTTGTTGTTGTTTTTGAATTTTTTTCTTTAATTAATTTTTTTTTAAATTTATTTATTAAGGATTTCTGCCTCCTCCCCACAACTGCCTCCCATTTCCCTCCCCCTCCCCCGATCAAGTCACCCTCCCTCATCTGCTCGAAGAGCAATCAGGGTTCCCTGACCTGTGGGAGGCCCAAGGACCGCCCACCTCTATCCAGGTCTCCTAAAAGAGGACCATGGGATGTACTCACTCATGTTTTTTGAATTTTTGAGACAGGGTTTCACCATAGTTTTTGGTTCCTGTCCTGGAACTAGCTCTTGTAGACCAGGCTGGCCTTGAACTCAGAGATCCGCCTGCCTCTGCCTCTGCCTCCCGAGTGCCGGGATTAAAGGTGTGCGCCACCACCGCCCGGCCTTGTTATGGTTTTTTGATTTGTTTTTAAAGACAGGGTTTCACTATGTGGTCCTGGCAGGCCCTGACCTCATGGAGAACCTTCTTTCCTTTGCTTTGAAGCTTGAGTGCCGCTGTGACTAAAGGCAGGAGCCACCATTCCCCACCTGCCTACCTGTACTGGGAATAGCACCATGGATGGAGGAAGGAAGAGGGGAAGGGAACCTAAATGGTCTTTAGACTGGAAAATGCCCGTGGAGGGGCTCTCCTGTGCATTGTTTAGCCATCTCTGGTCTCTCTGGCTTCTATCAGATTTCTTCCACAGTTGTGGCACACCAGTGTCTCTGGACTTTGCTATATGTCTTCAGAGACATTTCCCCCTGGAAACATGGAGTTGACCTTCAATTTGAGCATCCAACAGAGAAATCTAAAAGCCTTCTTCCCATGGCATCACCCTATACTAATTTGCTTCAGCACCATGAGAGATGATTTTAATTCAAAGGATTCCTTGGCCTGTAATGTGCTGGACTGAATCGGTCATACAAATGCTAGTTGAGAGGCTGGGAACCTGATGTGCTGTTATCTGTATTACCTAAGTGGTTATATCCCTAGACAAGCCCTCAGATGACAGCCTGCCAAGGTAGACATCAACATCAGAACAAATATGTCACAAGTAAAGACCAGTTCTCACAACTACCAATTATTTGTTACACATTCTAATTGACTGATTTTTATTAATTTCAAAACCTTTCTAAGATGGAATTAAGAGAAAGCATACCTTATCCAAAAACAAGCTGTAGAAGCATTATAGTAGCACCATCTAACTATTGCTGGCAAAGACAGAACTACAGGTAAGAAAGTATCTCAGTGGTAATGCCTGCCTAGCAAGCTTGAGGCCCTGGGGTGAATCCCCATATTGAGAAAGAATACACACACAGACACACACACTATATGGACTAAGAATAATCCCTATAATTTCTGGAGTTATGTAAGAAAAGGTTTGAACCTGTAATAAATGCCTCGGGTTGGGAACATGGCTTGGTGGTAAAAAGCACTAGCTGCTCTTCCAGAGGACCTGGGTTCAATCCTCAGCACTACACAGTGGCTCACAATCAACTCCAGTCTCACGGAATCACTGCCCTCTTCTGGCCTCTGGGACACTGAGAATGTATGTGATATACAGACATACATGCAGAGAAAACTCATAACACATTTAAAAAAAAAAGGAAAAAATGTAATGTCCATTCAGCCTTAACAAATTAGAATTCTGCAAGCTGTGGTCAGAACTGTAATCATAGCCTAGGAAGCCAGCAAAGGAGGCTTCCAATGTCAGCACCTGCCTGGACTACAGACAGCTCAAGGAAACTGAAACCCCATGAGGCCTGGTCTAAAAAAACTAAAAGACTATAGAGCTAGAACTCAATGGTAAAGTGTCCAAGCATGTGTAAGGATCTGGGTCCCACCTCCAGCACCACGAGAAAAATAAAATAAATAAATTCATCCATCTTCCTTAACAGTTTTAGAATTAGTTTTAATTACTGTTTCTATATAAGCAATAACTTTAAACTGCCACGGAGGAATTGGTGGTATAATTACTTTCCCAAGAACAAATATTAAGGGATGCTTGGCCCAAGCATACCAGTCTTTATAACTGTACGACAGCATGTGTATGTCCCAGTTTTTTTTTCTTCATTTTTTAAACATCTTTATGGAGGTATAATTTACATATGTGATTCACCCAATTTTTAATTGGGTGTCCCAGTTTTTAATTGATCCCCCTTCCTGACACTAACACACGCACACAATACACATGTATACATGCTTACTCAAAAGGGCTTGGCCAGCTTATGCTGAGAGCACAGTAAATTCAAGCTGGTTAGAGACATGATTTGTGAATCAGTAATAATACTTTACTATCAAGGAACTTTATCAAAATACTACCAGCCATAAACTAAGTCTTTAAAAAACTGATGAGTATTTTTAAAAATTCATGAAGTGACAAACACAGATGCACAAAATATCAGTTTCTATTACATAAGTTACTTAGCACACAATGAAATTAGTTTATTATTTTTTTATTTTATGAAATAATCTTACACTTATTTAGTTTACTGTGGCCCTGGAACTTCATGCAAATTGTCAATTTGCTGCTACAGACTCTCAGGTCCACACATTTCCTTTTTAAGATCCTCATTTTCATTTATAAACAGTCTTGTTTTTTAAAATTTCATATACGTTTATTTTAATATAAATTTATTTAAGTCACTTTGGGCCCAGCATGTCCTTGGGTTTCACCCACTCATCAAACTGCTCCGCTGTGAGGTAGCCAAGCTCAATGGCCGTTTCCTTTAAGGTGGATCCTTTCTTGTGTGCGGTCTTGGCAATCTTCGCTGCCTTGTCATACCCTGAGGGGAGGACACACAGCACACACGTTAGACAACCATCATTGTTAGTGATACAGATGTCACAGACCTCGTGTGTAAGAGTGACCATGCCAATAACTGTCAGGTCTCCTACAGAATATGGCCTGGATTTTCTTAGGAAATAGACTTAAGCACACCTCATTTTATCCGAGATTTGTTCCTATGTTGAAGTGGACCAATAATCGAAAGAGAATATAAAAGACTGAAAATAAAGCACCATGGTATAAAAACCCACATTTGGGTATGCTGCCCCATAATTACTCCCCCACCCCATCCCACTGGGGTTTCTCTGTGTAGACCAGGCTGTCCTGGAATTCACTTCGTAGACCAGGCTGGCCTGGAACTCCTAGAGATCATCTGCCTCTGTCTACTGAGTGCAGAGACTAAAGGTGTGCCCCACCCTGCCTGGCCATACTTATCTTTATAAGGCAGCACTAACATTAAATGTAGCAGGCCGGCAGAATAGACAGTTGTTTAATGGGCAGCTGTCAGGACTGTCTCTGGAGGAGAACTGGGAAATTAGGTCCTTGTTGAGGCAGAGCAGCCAGACTGAGAGGGTGTCATTCCCTGGTTGGATATTACAAGGAGAAAACTGGGAAAATCTTAGCAGAAATATGTATCTGGACAAAAGAACCCAGGCAACCCAATGCACTGTAATACTCTCAGCCAGGAGATGACCCTGAGTCTCAGCCTGGCTACACAGCAACCCCTGCCTCAAAAACCAAACAAAGGATCACTGGCATTGGCTTATTTCACAGTCATCTGCTTTTTAAATAAAGGTTACCACCGGGAAGTTCTCAAGATTGTTCTGACCTTAAAAATTGACAGTTTTAAAAAGAGAGAAGGCAGAAGCCAGGACAATGAAGTCAGTGAGAAAAGACAAAAATAAAGCTTAAAAGTCAGAGACCTGTGTCCAAAGGGTGGAGCCTGCTGGGCAATGACAGCCAGGTGGTAAAGTGTGACATGTCTGGAAGCAACCACAACTGGGCCTGCTCGACTTCATCCTTCCTTCTGTGCTTTGTGTGTGAGCAAGGACTGAAACATAAGCACCCTGCTCACCAACACAAAACACTATTAGCCACCAGACTCTTGTGTCTCAAGACCCCTGAGAGCCGGGGACCAGGACTCACTCAGCCAGTGAGGTTGCCTTGGGTGGCTCTGTCCTCACAGAGTCCACGAAAGTGCCCAGCCATCCTGCTTAGACGGTGTCTCTAACCTAGAAGTATCGGAGGGAACACTTGTCACAGGAGCCTTTGGGGTCACTCTGTACATTTCCAGGTGAATACTGGTGTGTAACAGTTTCAAATGAGTCACCATTTTACCAACTTTACACAACTAGAAAACCTCAAATAAGATCTGCCCCAAAGGTCGGGATCAGAGAACATGCTAAAGTGTAACTACATCATGCCACATCACTCAAAAACAGACCAAAGTCAACTGCTCGGTAGCAGGAATGTAGCGCTGTGTCTGCCTCAGCCTGCAGAAGCCACAGCAAATATCTTAGGGGCTGGGCAGTGGTGGTCAGCTTGCCATCTAAGTCTGTATAAAAACAGTTACAATCTAGAAAAGACTAGGAACACAAAGGTTAATTTCAGAAAAAGTATTCCATTTTCTCTCCTTTCCCTATAAACATTAAATATTTTGCCTTTCACTTTTAATTAGTAACATTAAATATCTGAATTGGATAAAACAAAATCCAAGTGTTACATAGTATCTAGAAAAGGAAAAACGCAAATGAATCCGTTCGTTCACTGTTGGTAATCAGGCAGTGCCACCTAGTGACATTACCAACAGAAGATCTGACAGACAAGCTTCCCAACTGCAAGCAACACCCAGCACGCGAGTGCACTAATATGAAATGAGGGCTGGTGTGAGAGCTGGGTGTGTAAAAGTGCTCTCTGCCCAGACACGCGCCCTGACTTCTATCCCACAGCCGCACGTGGTGGAAGGAGAGAGCGGACTGCTGCAAGCTCTTCTCCCATCTCCATGTGCATCCCATGGGACAGATGGACTCACAGACAGACACACACACACACACACACAGAGAGAGAGAGAGAGAGAGAGAGAGAGAGAGAGAGAGAGAGAGAGAGAGAGAGAGGTAAAAGGCTGTTTTTTTTTTTTTTTTTTTAAAAAGAACTCAAAGCCATCCTAAGCCATATATCTAAAACCCTGTCCAAAAAAACTAGTCACTTGAAACTTCTGGGACCAGCAAATTAGTTCATAAAGGTGCTTGCTGTGAAGACTGCTAACCATAGTTCCATCCCTAGAACCAACATAGTAGAAAGAAAATAACCTGATGTACACATGTACCGTGGTGTACATGTACATGCACACACACACATACACACACAACATTTTTTTAAAATTTAAGGATTTTTGTTTTTAACTTTTAAATGCTGTTTTTAAAATGGCATTATCCTCCAAACTTACCTATATGAGGATTAAGAGCTGTCACCAACATTAAAGACTCATTCATTAGCTTGTTAATCCTCTCAGTGTTGGCCTGGATCCCCACCACACAGTTTTCTGTGAAGGACACTGAAGCATCCCCCAGCAGCCTGGCTGAGTGCAATACATTCTTAATCTGTCAGAGACACAGAGAGGAAGAAAGAAAGAGAATCATTTCTAAGCCTCAGTTTACTTTGTTTTGCTTTTGTCCAATGACATGCATTATTTGACGTTCCATGCTGGATACATAATTCAATAACCATACATCGCTTCTACAAATTCTGCAGTATACAACCAAGAAGACAAGTGAGAAAGGAAGTTACAAATCTAAAAATGACAAAAGACATAATAAGTCTGAGTAACTAAGACAAGACACCCATGATGGCTAAGTAACACAAGACAGCCCACAGCGACTAACACAGGCTAGCCCATGGTGAATAAAAAGAGTATCCATGGAGAGTTAACTAATGCGAGATAGCCAAGGTAGATAACTAACACAAGACAGCTCACGGTGAATAAGTAACACAAGATAACCAATAACTGATAGCTACACAGTGAACATTTAAAACAGGTGAGATGTGTTGTATCCACGATCCAGGAGGATTCCTAGCAGACACAGATGTGGACAGCCATAGATGATGAAGACTCATCCAAGCAGGGGAAAGAGATGCAGAAGTATAGAGGCCTGAGACAGCTGCTAAATGCTGGATGGATTCTCTGGTTTTATGCCTCATGAAACAAACACTGCAGAATCACTTTGAAGTAACATCACACGGTGTTTATGCCTGTTTCTTTTGAGCAACACTTCCCATATACACCTCTGTCTAAAACCCCAGTAAGATCTGGAAGCTATACTTCCACCAATGGACGCTAACAGAAGCTAGACATTAAAGCTTGATTCTTATGACTTAACTGTAACTTAACTACTATCTTGATTTCCTAATTAAAGCAAAACTTTTTTTTCTCTCAACTAGGTCTACCCCAATGTTCTCCCTGTCTCTCAGGCTGATGTAATAGTTTTACTCTATGCGATGGAAAAACTGTATTTACCAAACTGTTTTTTTTTCTTGTTCATTTTTACAAAGAAGAAATAGGATGGCATTACTTTTAAGACATAGTAAATGATTATAAATCTAACAATAAACAGTTGTTATACATCTGTATATGTCAGGCAGCTGTTATTAACTGTTGGAAATATGGCCCTGATGCAAAAGCATATAGATCTGAAGTTCATTTTGGCCTGTCTTTTGTTTGCCAATCCTGACAGAATATGCATGCCATGAAGGCAAAAAACATAAAGCTCATTATGCTTATTGCTTATTGTGAACACCTAAAATTGTGTGATCCAAAGTGAAACCTAAATGAACACACTAATATCCATTTGCATATGCTCATCAATTGGACTTTATACCACAAGCCTGTAAGAAATAAGCCTCTAGTGTATTTCAGAGTCAGCAGTGTACAAAGGGCCGACTGAAGCTCAGCAATCTGCATACACGATGATACCAGCTTGTTCCATATTTGGAGTGATAAGGGAAAAAGAGAAGTTTGGTGCACAATTAGTTTCTAAGGTACAAGGAAAAGGCAAAAGGAAATTAAAGAAAGACTTTTTTGGGGGCAGAAAAAGTGCTGAAAAAAGGAGAGATGGTCAACATGTCATCCTGAGAATGGGGGATGTCCATTAGAAGGAAAAGGTCACTGACAATGAGGAACAATGCGAGCTACGTGAAAGGCTTGAGGCTGGACCAAAATGATTAAACCATCCAAGATTGGCAATGGGCCAGTCTCTTCCACCCAACCCTGAAGGAAGAAGCCACAAAGCAGCAGTCTGAGAAGGAGACAGGGCTGTACGGGAGGCATACTTTATAAGCTGAGCAGACCTCAACTGATTTCCAGCTACTGGCATCCATGTTGGGAGGGGATAAAGAAACCCCTCTCCTACTCCAGAAACCCAGACTATTCCAGTAGCACATCGGTACTCTACAGACATCACACAATTACCTAGTGTGGAAGTTCCAGAAACCTTCAGGAGGACAAGAGTACTGGCAATTAGTCTTCAATTAGAAACTGCTAAAAATCAAATTGAAAGCTTACCATCATTGGTTTAAAAACATTCAACTCAAAATGTCCATTGCTGCCTCCGACAGTAACAGCCACATGATTCCCCATGACTTGGGCAGCAACCATGGTCATTGCTTCACACTGAGTAGGGTTCACCTTTCCTTTGAGAAAATCAGTGCAGAGTCTCATCAAATAGGCTCATGGTTTCCCATATCACTTAAGACTGTTTTTATATCAAAGAAAGAAATGTAACATTATTAAATAAAAACATAAAAGAAAACAAAATTGAGGTACAGACTGCAATTCTAGCCAATCAGGAGTCTAAGGCAGGAAGATTCTTCATTCAAGGACTACCTGAGTCAAGGCCAGACTATGCAACTTAGGAAGATCTTGACTCAAAGCATATAAAGAATTCTAGGGATACATCTTAAAGACAGAATGCTTGCCTAACATGAGGAGGCCCTAGGTCCAACCCCCAATATCACAGGCACACAAAAATAGCAAAGAAAGGGGGACGTATAGCCAGAGATCACTCAAGAAAAACTCCATCTACACATGGCTTCCCTTCTTTATGGCTTTTGTTCCCACACAGGCATTTAGGCAACCAGGCACGAAATATACAATTAGAAAGACATAGACTCCACCCTCCAAGAGAGTGGCAGCCAAGAAAAGAGCTGGCGACTCCAATAAATAAGGGGTTCACAAGAGAAGGGGCGATGCTAGGCTGGAACTCTAGTCCCCAGGGCTCGAGCCCAGCAGCACTCCTTTAACAAGCCCAGATCCAAGGCGCACACAGCAGATTCTTCTAGCCAGCATGAGAATACACGGAAGGATTGCCCCCTCCCTGTCTGTGATGTTCTGCCATCTGTTTTTTATTTTGCAAACAGGTTTTTGCTTCAGTTGCCCAGGCAGTCCTGAAATATTGTTTGTAGCTCAGGTTGTCCTTGAACTCTATCTAATCTTCCTGGTTCAGCCTCCTAAGTGCCAGGATCAACCATACGCATTACCATATCTGGTTCCATTTCTCTCTTTAACAATTATTTTCAACTTGCAATCAACTAAACCTACATGCCATTTTTCAACACAACTGCAAACAGAGATCTTTTGGGCTATGTACACATACATAGTTAAAAGTCTAGTGAAAGCATTTTCTACATAGTAAACTATTAAACGCTACAACATATTGCCACCTCAACTTTTGGTATCAACTAAATAATTAGTAAGTGTTTCTTGTCTCTACCTTACGTCACCAGTAAAATGCTGAATGGGTAGGAGCCCAATATCAAGCTATTTTTCCAAATAAAGACAACTCATTAGTCATTCCCTTAAATGTCTGTTCTCCCAACTATGCTCACCTCCCAGATTCCAATGTCTGTCACTTCTATGGATCAGGCCAGAACCAGAGGCAAAACATGACATGAGGACTTTAGAGGGGGGCTCATATTTATCCAAGCTGATTGTTGTACTCTGTCATTCTCTTGGCTTCAGACTGAAGAATACAACTATGCAGGCTCCAGTCTGAGAACCTCAACATGCCACTAACTCATGTCATGTTCCTGACTTGTAAGTGATGGTCCTGAAAGCTCTGATCCACACGGACACTGTGGAACAAGTGCTCCTCACGCATCCCCATCGCTTCAGGGATGGCAGTGGAAAGGCATGTTCTGTGTTACGAGTCCCTAGGATCTAGTCAATTCCAGCTCCAGAAACTTATCGGCTAAGTGCTCACCTGGCATGATGCTGCTCCCTGGTTCATTTTCAGGCAAGATAAGCTCCCCTAGACCTGACCGAGGACCGGAACCCAGGAAGCGGATATCATTGGCTATCTTCATCAGGCTGCAGGCGGTCGTGTTCATGGCTCCACTGAGCTCCACCAGAGCATCGTGAGCAGCCAGAGCTTCGAACTTATTTGGGGCCGTGACAAAAGGCAAGCCTGCAGGAAAGAAAGAAGAGTAAAGATGCCTGCCAAGCACAACCCAGCTAAACAAAGTCTAGTAGACACAAAGCAAATTAGAACAGAGGGCTGGACGTACGATTCAGTGACAATGCCTGCCTAGTATGTGCAAGGTGCTGAGTTTGAGTCCTAGGACTATAAACATCTAGAAATCAATAACAAATAAATGTCAATTTTGAGTTGAGGAAAATGCTGCAGTCAAGCTGTGTCAATACTCCTTTAAGACACCCCAAAAGACTTAATGCAACTCTTTAACAAGCATATGTGAACAAGGCCAGAGTATTCTCATAAGGATGAGAACTGTGGAATTCACTCTGCTTTTTGTTCACACTCTGATCTCAGATAATGGTTTAAATTTCTCTGTCTACTCCAGTCTCTTCTGCTCAAGAGACTAGGGAGCACAAATAAGCTACAGTTTTACTCAGTCCTTCTATCCCACAAGCAAAGAGTCTGTGTACTCTAAATCCTAACAGAGTTTCTTTCCATTAAAACATGATTTTGAAAACCTCAGCTGGAGGATAAGCAAATGTGTGCTCAGTCACAGAAGGCTCGTCTATACCACCCCTACCCCAGGTTCAAAGACATCTCAGAAGAAACGGCAGGAAGAATGAAGAGCTGGGAGGAGGGAGGAGCGCTGTGAAATACTGCCCTCTGCACATGGCATGGAACCTGAATACAGGAACACACATCAGCTATGGGTATCTCACAAGATCAAGCCGGTTAAAAGTTCCTACATGAACGCTCCCTACTTCCCCACATCTGAGGAGCTACTGCAGTTGGTGGCTGCTGGAGGGGAGGGAGTCACTTTTCCTTGAAGGATGGCTGCTAGTGGGCGGCCCATATCCTAGTGGATAACTCCATATCCATGCATATATGGGCAACACAAACTGAAATTAGGGATATATGCAGAGGGAGAGGGTGGGGACTTGAAGTTGGGAGGGAGACATATTTGGGAAGTTGGGAGATGGGTGCTAAATATGGTCAAGATACATTGCATACACTTATGAAATTTTAAAAATTTACATGCCTAGCCAGACAGTGGTAGTACACGCCTTTAATCCCAGTATTCGGGAGGCAGAGGCAGGTGGATCTCTATGTGTTCAAGGGCAGCCTGGGCCAACGTGATCTACAGAGTAAGTTTCAGGACAAAGAAATCCTATGAGCCTGTCATATGTATTATATAGCTATTACTACCCTACCCTTCTGGTAACATCTGCATCTTTATCTGCTTTCTGGACATGACAAGTTGGTTCTAATAACAATAGTAACAGTGGTTATTATTCAGATTATAGTACGTACTAGTGGGAAGACAGCACTTAAAGATGTTAAGGCAAAGAAATAACAGTGTGACATAAAATTATTAAGTTTACATGAGTTATCATCTTATAAGTTTCTCAACAGTCAACTGTTTCTACTTTCTTTGAAAACCGTACCTAAAACAGCTGAGAAGGGAAAGGTCTGCCCACCACCAGACAGCAAACACAGCTGTCACGTAAAGTTTACTCTGACATGGAAGCCTCTATCACGTTTAATGGGAACATGTTACTCCTGAATTTCAGAATTCAGCCTGGAAACATCTATGCGATGCATAAGCTGGCACAAAGACCACGAGAGGCAATGCATGTGGCCCCACCTGTGAGCGCAGCCACTTTTGCAGCCACCTTTTCTGCGAAGCCAATCCTGGTGTTTAAACCCGTCCCGACAGCAGTGCCTCCAGCAGCGAGTTCATAGATTCTTGGCATGGCGGCTTTTATTCTTGCTATCGCATACTGGACTTGTTGAACATAACCACTGAATTCCTGACAAAGAAAAATCACAGTAAGAGCAAACTTCCTAACAGCGTTCACTTACTCTAATGGTGTTAAACAGGAACTTCAGAATATTAAATTATATGCTACTCAGTGTTAATTCATTCACATGATGAAGTAAGAGAAAGGAGGAAGGGATACAAATCCACAAGGCAGAACATTGCAATTAAAAACATGCAATTTAGTTTGTTTATAACTTAATGTTTTAACAGTCAAGAAAACAGCCCATGAAATAAACCTTTAAAAGAGAACAGTTCCACTACATTAAACTGCGGCTCTACTGCTACCCACCCAATACCAAATATTCTTCAAAGAAAAAAGAGAATGGAAATATTTTCTATACAGCTCCAGCTTGAAGTCCTAAGAGGGAACCCAAGGGCTCCTTCACAGGGGCCCAAGAGTGAAGCAATTCAGCATCCTGAGGCGGCCACAGTGGGCAGGTTCACAGCTTCACTGTGCCCTGTAATTCTGCCACCAGTGTCACAAGGCTTCCCACGCTACAACACTTTAAACCAATCATCATTCTATCGTGTTTTGAATATTGTGAACCATTAATAACTATGCAAAGACAAAGCCTTATGCCCTTTGTATTTTATAATGGAGCGTATCTGTATAAACCAAGATATTCAGATAAACTAAAACCTAAATCTTTTCTCCGAACTAAAAATACTGAAAACCTAAATACTCTTCATTAAGGTTTGTGGTAGTCTGAATGTGATTGGCCCACGCAGGCTCACAGGGAATGGCACTACTAGGAGATGTGGTTCTAGAGTAGGTGTGGCCTTGCTGGAGGAAGTGTGTCACTGTGGAGGCAGGCTCACGCCATGCTCAGTGTCTCAGACCACTTCCCGCTGCCTGCAGGATCAAGATGCAGCTCCTTCTCCACTCTCGGCTCCTGCTCCAGCACCATGTTTGACTGCATGCCGCCATGTCCCACCATGTTGGTAATGAACTAAACTTCTGAAACCGTAAGCCACCTGTTTTCCTTTATAAGAGTTGTCAAGGTCATGGTGTTTCGTCACAGCAATAGAAACCTAATTAAGACAGCGTTTCATAACTCTCTAATAAAAACATTTCCAAAGGTGGACCTAATTCATGAAACACTTTTTCTTGTTCTCTTCCCATCTCTGCATCTCCCCCCATCTCCAAGTGACAGACACACATCAGAGAATGGATTTTGAAAATTGTAAAAACTCAAGACAATTCCAATCAAAACAATATACATGTTTCTCATAAATTAAAAAAAGAAAAAGAAAATTGCTGTCATAATAAATAGTGTGATGATGTCACTCAAGAGACTAAGCTGTGGCTCAAACTGATTTTCAGCACAGCAGTTTTCAACATAAAACATACCAAAAGAAAAGTGAAAATTAGAAACCAGGGAAACAGACTGAAGTGCACATATTGCTCCTCCTTAGAAATTACACATAGAATTAGGATCATGATATAAAGAAAATACCAAGAGGTAATTTAATCTAGTGGGTTCAGTTTCATCTCTTCATTTGTCTTTAGCTAAGCCTTAGAAACGTTCCTCATTCCTTCTATAAAAATTGTGCTAAATAATATTTTATTTATTATTTGCCATAGAGCAACCGAGAGTCCGTCCAAATGAGCAGCAATCAAGTTCCCACCCTCACACAATTTTTATCAAACTATTACTCGGTAACTATCAGTTGATACATAAACTACAGACTCTACCTCCCAAACTGGAGTGTGAGTTGAGACAAAACTGTTGCATGAGTTTCTTTTTGTTTCTTTGCAATGGACATTATTAGATCTCCCTTCAGCTGCTGATGCAGAAACAGAAAAATAACTTCTACTCTCCCGAACAGTAATCTCTCTTCCAATGTAGTGAAAATAATTGTCAAGGGTAAGATCAGCCTTTCTTAATTACTTTAAAAAAAAAAATCTGCTTTAGTTAAATAACCTCTTGATTTAGGATGAGACAGATGACGCGATCGTGACGAAAGAGTGATGAAGATGATGATGATGGCTATGCACCTGAGATGTTCTAAACACTCTCAATCAACCACTACAGCCTCTCAGCCATGCATTCTCTTTATAACCCTGGAAACTGAGGCTCAGAGAAACTAAATGACTTCCCTACAGTTGTATAACTGGTCTACAGCAAAGCAAAACTTGAACCCAGCAGTCGAGCTGAGTCCAGTTCACTGCCACCATGGTCTGATCTCATGTGGGCACTATTAAAAGTTGTCAAATGGTTAATTCAGAAAATCAATCACTGACCTTTGTTGTTATAAACTTGGCCTTTAAAGGTAATTTTGAGGGAAAACACTGACAGTTTGTATCAACCCATAAACTGAACAAATGAATCAAACTCCTGTACCTGCCCAAGAGTGAGGGGGACAGCGTCCTGCGTGTGAGTCCGCCCAATTTTGATGACCTGCGCAAACTCTTTGGATTTCGCACTGAGCGCATCATGCAGCTTCTGCAGTCCTGGTAGCAGGACCTCGTGAACTTCCACCGCAGCGGCAATGTGCATTGCTGTGGGAAAGGTGTCATTCGAGCTCTGTGGAGAAGTTTCAAAAGAAACAGAAGATGTTAACTTGGAGGTAAGGAAAGAGAACCTCAAAACCAACTAGGTGACTATTCAAAACCCAGAATACACAATAGTGTTCACGTGGCAACTAATAGGTCAGTTGATGAAATGAAAAGCAACCAGGCTCCCAATAAGGAACATACTCAGGACTGACCCACATACAAGTGCACTGGACATAATATTTACTATAACTGAGCATGCTAAGTCCACTATACAAGTGCTCCCTAATAAAGCACAGTAGACATAGGAGTTAACAAGCATTTGAAGGTCCTAGAATGTATTCTAGAATGCAGCCATTCTTTTATAAAACATTTACTTAGTAAACTTGAAAAATATTCTGTGAGGCAGAAAGCCAAGCTGACAAGGAGATAATGTGACCTGGAAAATATTTAGAACTTGTAAAACTGACAAGCAGGTGTGCACACAGCACACAACACACAGCTGTCCTTGTACTTTTAAGGTACGCTGCGTTTTAAAAACACTCATTTACTATTCACATATTTCAATTGCTTCTTATGGCAACCATGGAAGCACTTGGAAAGCTCAGAGAACAGTCCAACGACCACTCATGCACCCGCCACCTAATCTAACCAGAAATCCAGCAATGCGCGGGCACCCGCTGCTTCATCCTTACACCATTCTGGAGCAGACTTCAGACTACAAATTAAACTTAATAAAACCACACTTAAAAGTAATACTGAGTTTTAAAAGCACCTTTAAAACGAACTATATAAAAGCTTTATTTTGGAGGGGGTGGGTTTGAAAGGGGTTTCTCTGTGCAGCCCTAGCTGTCCTGGAACTAACTCTGTAGACCAGCTGGCCTCACACTCACAGAGATCCACCTGACTCAGCCTTCTGAGTGCTGGGATTAAAAGCATGCACCATCACCGCCTGGCTTTTTTTGGTTTTTCAAGACAAGGTTTCTCTGAGTAGCCCTGGCTGTCTTAGAGCTCGCTCTGTAAAACAGACTGGACTCAAACAAGAGATCCGCCTGCCTCTATCTCACCAGAGCTGGGATTAAAGAAAGGCACTGTCACCACCTGGCTAGAGTTTTGCCTTTGACACTTAAGAACACATTTACACCTACCACCCAGGTCCCAGCTTCTTAAAAAAAGCAAAAACAAAACAACAACTGTTTCCATGGGCTGGAGCAGGGAAAATATATGATAATAGGCTTGGACATCTTACAGTGTGCTTAGATATCTTACCATGGCAACACATAAGGGTGTGGGTTCAGAGAAAAAGACAGTAGCATGCCTTAAGGACCCAAAAGCCAAATGAACAGGGACCCCCAAACTCAGGCAATCTTAATAATTTATATAAATAACAAAATATAGGGTTATAAACAAAGGAATAGCAAGCCACTGTGAATTTAGTGCTAAACACGACTGAATAAATAAAAAATGGAAGAACAAAACCTTACAGAAAAATTTCCATTAATAAATATAAAAAGAAGGAAAACTAAAAATCATTATTAGGCCACCTAGCAGTGGGCTTAGTGGCAGAACATTGCTGAGGCCTTGGATTCCCTCCCCAGCACCACAGACAACTAGAAAAACACCATGAAACAAAACAACACACTAACACAGATGTAGTCCCTGGGTAAGATGCACTGACAAAGAGGAGATTATTTCCACAGTCTCAGGGTCTCTCTGATGACTTCCCAGGGAATCTAAGACATATCCACAGATCTCCTCCACCTCTCCTCTAAGCCGACACTCCAGTATAATGCCAGGAATGGGGGCAAACAGGGACAAAGGCGACATGGAAACAAACATGATGTAACCAGTGCTAAAGTGTGACATCACCGCAGCAAGTCAGGCTGCAGTCGAGTACTCGACAGGTCGCAGTGTGAAGGGTCCTTCACTTCTGGGACAGTCCCCCTAAGAACTCACAGCCTCTGGCTACACACCAAGTGAAGGCACCGCTACTCTTACAGACTACATCTCCACAACCTGTCCTCCCTTGGAGAACCCTGAACTTCATAGTGAAAACTCGGCAGAAAATTGGGGAAACCCAGAAAGAAGTCTGTTTAAGAGTACTGTGCCCAGAGCAACTTCTTAGTTCCAGTAGAGCTCGGGGCCAGCCTAGTCTACACAGTGAGTTCCAGGACAGCCAGAACTGTTACACAAAGAAACCAATAAACAAACAACAACAATAACAAAAAAAAAACCTGTTCTAAATAAATGAAACAACAAAATGTATACATACACTAAACCTAGATGTCCTAACGATTATTGTTTTATGCTGGAAGAAGTGAACTTAAAAGTTTTCTCTAGTAAAGAACACAAGCTGGACGACTCTCCTTGATAAAAAAGTACACGCTAGCCTTACAAGCACATCTCCATACACATCTCCCATGCGCTTCTCCATTTGTCCTGAAGGAACAGAGGACATGCACCCACCTGGCTCTTATTAACATGATCGTTGGGGTGCACAGGCTTCTTGCTGCCAAGTTCACCTCCTAACATTTCAATTGCTCTGTTGCTAATGACTTCATTTACATTCATGTTTGTCTGGGTTCCTGACCCAGTCTGCCACACCACCAGAGGAAAGTGGTCATTCAGTTTACCTTCAGCTACCTGCAGGGAAGAAAGCATTAACAGTGAGTCTTCTTAAAATAAGGAATACTGGGTATTAATTAAGCTATTTAAAAGAACCATTATGAAGGAAAGCTCTGCTTACAGAACTATTTTAAAGATGTCATTGTTTTATATGCTAAGTGGCTTGCTAATGATTTCAAGACAGTTTAAGGCAGCCGTGGCACAATCTTAAATATCTGTTGCATCACTTATTCTAATTACAGCCACTTTGAAACACCAAACTTTATATATTCTGAATGATGACAACTCATTGGCTTCAGACACAAACTGAATGAAAGCCATTAGCTTGTTCCCTGGGCTGCCTGCTGCAGTGGAGGACCACCTGTGAGGCCGCCTGCTACAATGGAGGACCACCTGTGAGACCGCCTGCTGCAGTGAAGGACCACCTGTGAGGCCGCCTGCTGCAGTGAAGGACCACCTGTGAGGCCGCCTGCTGCAGTGGAGGACCACCTGTGAGGCCGCCTGCTGCAGTGGAGGACCACCTGTGAGGCCGCCTGCTGCAGTGAAGGACCACCTGTGAGGCCGCCTGCTGCAGTGAAGGACCACCTGTGAGGCCGCCTGCTGCAGTGGAGGACCACCTGTGAGGCCGCCTGCTGCAGTGGAGGACCACCTGTGAGGCCGCCTGCTGCAGTGGAGGACCACCTGTGAGGCCGCCTGCTGCAGTGGAGGACCACCTGTGAGGCCGCCTGCTGCAGTGGAGGACCACCTGTGAGGCCGCCTGCTGCAGTGGAGGACCACCTGTGAGGCCGCCTGCTGCAGTGGAGGACCACCTGTGAGGCCGCCTGCTGCAGTGGAGGACCACCTGTGAGGCCGCCTGCTGCAGTGGAGGACCACCTGTGAGGCCGCCTGCTGCAGTGGAGGACCACCTGTGAGGCTCTCTGCTGCAGTGGAGGACCACCTGTGAGGCCGCCTGCTGCAGTGGAGGACCACCTGTGAGGCCGCCTGCTGCAGTGGAGGACCACCTGTGAGGCCGCCTGCTGCAGTGGAGGACCACCTGTGAGGCCGCCTGCTGCAGTGGAGGACCACCTGTGAGGCTCTCTGCTGCAGTGGAGGACCACCTGTGAGGCCGCCTGCTGCAGTGGAGGACCACCTGTGAGGCCGCCTGCTGCAGTGGAGGACCACCTGTGAGGCCGCCTGCTGCAGTGAAGGACCACCTGTGAGGCTGCTATGATATCTTCAGACACACTTACTGCTTTTGCTCAGCAGGCACATCCAACAGAAGTTATTGCCACAGCCAGCATAAAGAACCAGGGCTCAGAAATGTGAGTTTACTAAGAGCTACCTCATGGTACACACGTCCAGTGAGTAGCAACTGGCATATGTGAAGCACTGTCCAGATCTGCCCCAATTTCTGTCAGATTTCTCTTTGAATTTTATAATTTATTTTGTGTGTACACAGTCTGTGCGCACAGGTATGCCACAGTGTTTGTGTGGAAGTCAGGGGACAACTCTGTGGAGTTAAGAGCTCACCACCTTTACATAGGTTTTGGGAATCAAACAGGTCTGGGACTTGTGTAGCAGGAATCTTTACACACTAAGCCACCTCACTGGTCCTGTGAGATTTTCAAATTCTCAATTTATGTGATAGCTTTTAAACTGTGGGCGTCCTAAAATAATGAATATTTAACTTTACTATAAAATGACAGAAGATCAGCATGTATTTGAGAGCTCCATTAACCTGGATAACGGGTTCCTTTTCCAGGTCTATGAACATCACCAGTCATCTGTCTAGAGAACTGTGAGAACAAAGGAAAGGGGAACCCCATCACAGATCCACCACTAGTCCACCTCCTCGTCAGAGCCTGCTTCCTGCTCCCCTGCAATGGCATGTGTTTAGGAAGGCCCTCAGGAACTGTGGGCTCCACCTTCACGGGATGAAAATGTTCTCTGAAAACTTTCTAAATGCTGCAGCGTACTAAGCTTGTGCATCTTACTGCTGGAAACAGAGTCAACAACTCTTCCACAGCATTTACAGTCTTGCTATTACAAGAAACCTGGAAACAAAACACAAAGCAGGGAGTGCGCAGGCTTTATCACATATCTAACAAAAGGAACTTGAGCATCTGTGGATTATACTGATGGAGGAAGGTCATTGGTTAAAAAATAAAGAAACTGCTTGGCTGGCCCTCATAGGTTAAAACATAGGTGGGAGGAGTAAACAGAACAGAATGCTGGGAGAAAGAAGCTGAGTCAGTGAGTCGCCATGATTCTCCCACTCTAAGCAGACGCAGGTTAAGATCATTCCTGGTAAACCAGCTCGTGGGCTACACAGATTATAAGAAATGGGTTAGTCCAGGTGTGAGAGTTAGCCGAGAAAAGGCTAGATATAATGGGCCAAGCGGTGTTTAAAAGAATACAGTTTCCGTGTAATTATTTCGGGTAAAGCTAGCTGTGTGGGCGGCCGGGGAAGTAGCCCTCTGCTCCTGTTACAACATTATACTACCCAAGGTGGGGTGGGGGTGGGAAGTATAGGAAAACACACATTTTCTATCAATTTCCTTTTTCTCATCAAAATTAACATTCTAAGATGTTTAAAGAATGTTCCTCTGTCAAAGCTTAGGCTCATTCTATGCCACTCTTTAAGAACTAATTTCTATTACTAATGATGTAACCAAGGTAGCTACATTGCATGCATAGCTGCTGTAACAAAGTCTTCCTTTCCTTCATCATAAACACTGTAAAGCAACACTGTAAACTCAATGTTTCAACTCGCCTCTGAACACTTCAAGGCAGGGCTTAAGGAGATTACATTCTTGACAGGTACAACCAAATGATCAATTAGCTTAAAAAGGAATCATTTATTCATAAAATAAAAACCTAAAGTTCAAATCATCCTTATAATTTTTCCCATTTATGTATTGATATCTTATGTGCACTGGTGTTTTGCCTGCATGTATGTCTGTGTGAGGGTATTGGATCCCCTGAAACTGGAATTACAGATGGTTGTGAGCTGTCATGTGGATGCTGGGAATTGAACGTGGGTCCTCTGGAAGAGCAGTCAGTGCTCTTAACCACTGAGCCATCTCCTCAGAACCTTAATTTTTTTCCCTTAAAACTATCTAAGTCAACAAAGAGACTTAGTAAGATATAAAAATGCCCAGAGATGTCATTGCAAAATGTTTTCAGCACTGTATTAAATCTTCACTGAATAATGCTGCCACCCTAGCCTGAAATTCATTAACCCAGGATTTCAGAGACCCCGAGACTTTGATGACATTGTGTAAACACAGTCACCGCCTCCTACCTCGTCTGCTGCCTTCATTATTGCACTAGCAATCTTTGGATCAAGACCGTAATCCTGGTTCACTTCAGCAGCAGCTCGCTTCAGGATGCCAAAAGCTTTAATGACTGGGATCTAAAAGAAATCATAAAAATACCTTAAATTTTCAATTTTAGATAACCATGAAAATTTGTTATTTTATGCAGCCGCAAAAATAGTATCAAAACTGTGACCCTCAAAAGTTTGAAAAACAGAGGAAATTACCTAAGTGTAATGAGCCAACAGAACAAAATCTAGAGGCTTGTGTACAGACACATACAAACACACACACACCTATAACCAAAACACACATACACTCAGAAATGTTCATATAAAGATAATGCCAATAATAACAGTGCTTCATGGATGTGTATTGTAAAGGATGTGTTTATTTTACATAGTATGTATTGAGATCACTAGCATTCAATCATTTCCTCCAACAGATGCTGCGTCATCATTCTAAACAATCACAAAAGGACTGGGCATGGCTGGTGTGTGCCTGGAATATTAACATAGGAAAGGCCAGGAGGGAAAATCATGAATTTTAGGCCAGTCTGGGCTACACAGTGAGGAAAACAAAGAGAATTTAGAACTGAAATAAAAACACTTACCAACTGAAATACTGATGCGCCCCTACCCGTCAAAAATAAATAAATAAATAAATAAAACTTTAAATTGTCCACCTTGGTTATCAACTTGATAACATCCGGAATCACCTCAAGCCTAAGTAGCGGGCATACTGTGGAGGATTTTCTTGGTGGATGACCTGAGGTCAGAAGACCTACCCTGAAATCTGCACCACACCTTCTAGGAGCAGACCATGTAAAACAACATGGAGGAAGGAAGCTTTGCTTTTCACCTGTCTGCTCTGGCTCTCTCGTTTTCTGGCAAACTCGTCTGCCCTGATGCTGAGATGTCCCTTCACTGGTTACTAGCATCGACTTCTCCAGCTGTCCAGCACAGACTGAAGTCCAGTGGCTCTCCAGAAACGCCCTGGGACCCAGCAGCTGAGACGTCCAGAGCTGTGAATGAAAAACTATCAGATCCTTGGCCTTTCCATCAGCGCTATCTGGGACTACCTGGAGCATAGCCTGAAAAGCAGTCTGATAAATCTCACACATATACACATACCCCTTCTATTCCTTCAGAGAACCCTAACACAGCAAATCATTTAGTGGTAACAGCTAAAAATCCGAAGTATTTAACGCCTCAGGAAAGTAATAGCGTTCTACAACTTTCATAGGCTCTTGGATATTAATGAATGAGAACTTACTACTATGTAGAAAGCTAGTTTTCTCATAATTTTACACTTTAAATTTATAAAATATTACAAAATAATGAATCATGTGACTATAGCCTAGTTCTAAGTCAACATCTCCACAAAGCTTCTTACCGGCATCCGTTCTGTTGCACCTCCAATCTTAAAGTTCATTGTAGATCTCACAGTCTGGGCACCATAATACTTATCAGTTGGGACCTTCAGTTCACCAAAGGTGTCATATTCTATACGGAAGGAATTTTGGCTTGCCTAAAGACAAGGATAAGACATTAGTTTAGCTTGAAAAAAAAATCCAGGATCAAAGCAAACAAAATCTGATCAGTTGTGAGGAGAAAAAAATTGTAGTAAGTATCTCGAAACATAAAATTCCATCTTGCTACTCTTTTCCTCACTATTCAGTTTTCCTTAAAAATATTTTGACACCCACATTTATAAATTCAGGTATTAAGGAAAATTTATATAACTAACATATTGCTAGCACACAAAGTCTTCAAAATACAAAAAAAAAAGTATGCCTATTACTAGTCAAGATTTGACCAATTCAGACCTCATTTAGTTTATTTTACTGGAAACTTGAAAAGTATAAGAACACTTTGAGATTTTTAAATTTACTTAAGCAAAGGTAAATTTGAAATTGGCGTAACAGTCACTATGCCTGAGACAGTAGTGACGGCAGAACTGGAATGGCCTGGTCCGACAGGCAGACGACCACTTCTTAACATCTGTGTCGTCACCTTCAACAAGCCAGCCTTTCAGAATCTGAGGAAAGCTAAGGAACCTGCACGTCTCCTATGACTTAGGAGCCCACACCGTGAAGGTAAAGAGTCACACAGAGTAAGAGCAGGGACCCAAGGCCCCTGTTTGTGGAGAAGCTGGGATTCTATCAAATGCATCAACTTAAACTAATAAAAAAAATTGCAACTGCTTAACAAATAATTTATACTGAAATTTTAATATAAAACGTATGCAATATTGAACAGTAAATGATAAATTTTTAATACCTGAATAATCTTAGCAGAATATTACTGAAATATTAAGAGATCTCTACCTTTATTGGGGGGAGGTTGTTTTAGTTAAAATATAATTAAATCATCCCCCCCCAGAAATATTTTATAAACCTTTAAAATCTACAAACAATAAAAACCTTACATTTACACAAAGTACTCGTCGCAGAGACTTCAGGGTGACACTGAGAACTTTAATACATGCATATGTAGGGCTAAGGGCATGGGTAAGTGAAAGGACATGAACCCAGATGCCCACATCCACATAAAAACCTGGAGTGGCAGACGTGCCTGTCAGATCAGCCCAGGGACAACAGATGACAGACACCCTTGAAGCCCACTGGACCGCCAGTCTAACACAAATACAGGTTCAGTGAGATACCCTTTTTGAATTTTTGGTTGTTAACTTAGCCTTTATAGGCTTAACCAACCCTTCAGCCCAAGACATCTTTGCTTAAGAGACATGGTGGAGCGCAATGGACGGTGCCTGATCTGTGCACAAGAAAGTGTGCATACATGCATGCAGGCATGCACACACACACAAATGCTCCTTGATTATAACTAAAGATAATTAGATGTTTTGGTTTTTTTTTAATCCTTAAGTAACTGCTTTAGCATACAGTCAACTGACAAGGAAAAGTTAATTCGTGGTTTTCTTCTAAGACTAGAAAGAGTCACACAAACAGAGTGGAGTCAAAGATGAGCCAGCCACCGGGGAAGCAAAAATGCTAGAGGACAGGTAAAGGTATAAGCTATGTGGCAAAATATAGATTAACAGAAATAGGTTAATTTAAATAGTAAACAATAGTTAATAATAATTTTGAGCCATAGGCTAAATATTTTGTAATTAATATAAGTTTTTGTGTGATTATTTGGGACTGGGCAGTCAGGACAAAAGCTCCGCCTGTTTACAGATTCATGTTCTTTAGCCTTAAATCTCAAAAAAGAAAATTAATTCAAATTGAATTTAATTCCTTAGAGGGGAAACTTAATAGCTGAGCACTTGCCTAGCATGCAGGAAACCACAGGTCCAAGCAGCAGCACCACAAATGGAGAGAGGAAGAGATGGAGGCACAGCCTAGGATTCTGATACCCACATTTTAAAATTACAGTGCTAAAAAGTGAACTGTCTCAGCAGACACTTCAGAACATCGTGTCTTGGCCTTTAAGAACATACCCAATGTATGTGTAACAAAAGCAAACACTTCAGCATCTTAACACATAACAAACTCTTCCAAAAGCTACTTCCTACCCTTATCCTCAGGTGTGACAGTTAGGATCTACTATCTCCAGTAGGGCAAGCCTTTGGGCCTGCCTGGGAGGATCATCTGGACTGGGGCAACTGAGATGGGACGGACCTATCTCAGCAGGGTGCAGCACTACTGTGTGGGTGGCACC
The DNA here is from genome assembly GCF_037038515.1 of Microtus pennsylvanicus. Classification (NCBI taxonomy): domain Eukaryota; kingdom Metazoa; phylum Chordata; class Mammalia; order Rodentia; family Cricetidae; genus Microtus; species Microtus pennsylvanicus. The sequence goes on from NC_134588.1 coordinate 94,624,051, forward strand.
ATGCTATGCACTGGAGTGGACATTCAACACCCAGTGCTCAGCCCTGAAATCAAACACACATAAGCAACACTACACTGTGATGCTTGTATTTGTGTGTTTAGGCGTTTACAGATTATGGTGGTTGGAATAAAATGCCCCCCATATTCTCATTCTTGGGCATTTGAATGTTTGGTCCCCAGATGATGGCCTTGTGTGGGGAGGTTCAGGAGGTGTGGCCTTGATGGAGGAAGTGTGTCACTGGGGAACTTTTAAGTTTGCTCTTTCTGCTTCCAAATTATACCCTTTCTTCTCTAAGCTGCTTTCGCCATGGTGTTTTATCACAACAGAAAAGTAACTAAGGCACACATACACATACATACACACACACACACACACACACACACACCACTACAGAAAAAGAGGCCATGACTTTAAGATGGAACAAGGGGGCTGGTACATGGGAGAAATTGGGAGAGAGGCAAGGGAAGTGGAAAATTGTGCAGTTACATTTTAATTTAAAAAATAAAATATAAAGTATTTTTAAAAGAGATAAAGGCAGCTGAGTGCCAGCATTCCCCCCACCTCTCTCTGCTTGCTGACTGCATACCCAGTGTGACCAGTTACTTCAAGCGCCTGCGGCCACCTGCCCTATCATGCTATATGTGAAATGTATCATGAAATGTGAATCCCACCTTCTGAAGCTGCACAGCAAGAACTCTGACCCCAAGTCATTTCTGCAGCCCCCTGCTTATCTAATCTTTGCCAACAGCCTTTAACTTCTAAGCATACATGGACTGTCTTCTTTACAAGGACCCAACAGAAAGGAGGCCAGCAATGTGTCATCTCTCCACCTCCACGTGATGCACCTCAGAGCCTCCAGGGTTATGTGAATTTCTCAACACTAGGTGAACTTTAGGGTGCTCTTTTCAGTAACAGGCAATTCAGAGATTCCAGGGTATGTGAATTTCTCAACACTAGGTGAACTTCGGGGTGCTCTTTTCAATAACAGCTAATTCAGGGCTTCCAGAGTTATGTGAATTTCTCAACACTAGAGAACAACTTTTAACAAAATCAACAGATTTGTTGGAAATAACAAGAGGTTAAAGGTCAAGGAATGTCCTTGAACTATGGGAAAAGAAAACTCTCTTTATTCTATTTTCTGGCATTACAACCCTAAGAGCAAGGGAGTGCCACATTTTTACATCTGCCACAGTATTCTCCACTTTCCTGTTCCCCTCACCAAAATTTAAGAAAGAAAGAAAGAAAGAAAGAAAGAAAGAAAGAAAGAAAGAAAGAAAGAGAAAAGAAAGAGGGAGGGAGAGAGGGAGGGAGGGAGGGAGAGAGAGAGGGAGAGGGAGAGAGAGAGAGAGGGAGAGAGAGAGAAAGACCCTCCCTTAAGAGATTTTTAAATGCATGAAAGCCACCAGAGCAAGCCGGGGCCGTGGTGGCCACACACCTTTAATCCCAGCATTTAGGAAGGAGAGGCAGGAAGAGCCGTGTGGGGGTGGCGCACACCTTTAATCCCAGCATTTGGGAGGCAGAGGCAGGTAGATCTGTGTGTTTGAGACCAGCCTGGTCTACAAGAGAGAGTTCCAGGACAGGCTCCAAAGCTACAGAGAAACCCTGTTTTGAAAACAAACAAACAAAAACAAAAAACAAAACAAGTCAAAAAACCCACCAGAGTAAAATTCCAGGAACTCTAAACAGCCTGGACTTTGCAGTTTCTGTTCATGATTTATGTTATTGTGTGTACACACGTGAATGTGCAAGCGTGTATATGTGTGTGCACATGCATATGTCAAGGCCGTAAGTGTGTGTTGCACATCCGCTGGAGTTATTGTTACATGCGGGTATGAGCCACCTGACACAGGTACTCAGAGTCAAATTCCTGTCTTGTGTTCTTTACTGGAGCCATCTCCCCAAGCCCCAGGCTTGGTTGCTTTCCGGACAGTGCTGTCATTCAAGTTTCTTGAAGTCCCAATAAAAATCTTGGCCCTTTCAAGTACACTAGAGGTGTATTTAAGGAGCACAATACCACATAGAGTTTTCCCAAGTTCAATCTTGCTGAGCCTCTGTAATTATCTCAATTTTCCATATGGAAACAAGCACAAAGACAACCTGCCCGAAAGCCGCAGTAGGATTTGAAATCACCTCACACTGCTGAGAGCACCCGGAACCCCAGGAATGTCTTCCTCACTATTCACTTCTCAAGCTTTTCCGAACAATACACGTTCATATTTAACACTTTCTAAAGGACTGTAAACGCAACTTAATGAAGCACGTCACACTTTGGACTTGGCTCTTAACTTGCTTTGCTCTCTTTCTGACAAAATGCTGATTCGGCTAGTTTAGCCCTACCCAATCTCACAGGCCTGCTTCCGAGGTTTTATGTTCGTTCATATGTTCGTATTTATGGACTTCAGAGTTTTACAAAAGTTTTTAAGAGAAAGCACGTGCAATCTCACAAGCTAAATAGTCAAATTCGTAAGAAGAAAAGCCGTTCAGAAGAAACACCGGCTTCATCCACCTTGAGTGTCTGAAAGGAGAGGACCTTGCAAGAACCCAGAGTTGTGGGGGTCCCTAGCCTAGCAGAGCACTCTGCTTGTGTCCGACCAGCGAGGGACTGCTTACCTGGGCAAGAAGGGGGTTGCCCCTTTCCCTGTGCCCTCCTCCGGCCCCGCACTTCCTGCCTCCTGCATCCTAATCCGTCCCCAGCAACCCAGCATCCTCCCCCTTGCACGCACGGTCCCAAATGGGCCCAGGGCCTCGGGCCTCTGCAAACTCAGGCTTGGGGCAGGTCTGCCCAGACGCCCATCCTGCCAGAGAGCAGCGCGTCCCTCCACGGTGCCCGCAGCCCCACACCGGGCTGGAGGCGGCGCCCGGGGCGGAAGGTTAAGTGAGCGCGCGGGCACTGAGCCCAGGCCCGGCCCACGGGGACACCCGAGCCACGCTGACCTGAAGGTCACCCCGGAGAGGCCCAGCCAGAGATACTCGCTCACCATTCGGGCGACGTTCGGGGCACACCGCGGGAGGGTGCCTGCTTCCCCAGAGATGGCAGCACCGGCGGACGGGGCCCGCAGGAGGTGACGCGAGCGTGCAAGGAGTCGGAGTGCGCGGTACATGGTGCTCCAGTACGTGGGTGGCAAGCTGAGTCTGAGCCACGCCCCCTTGTGACGTCAGCGCCAGGCTACTCATATCCAATCAAACGCCGAGGCTCAGTTTTTGGGGCGGGACTAGAAATGGATGGCCAATAACAGCAGAGGAGGTGGGTTGACTTCCCTGGACTGGTTGAAGTCCTCAGGTTTATGGGAAACTAGTGAGGAAGGAATGATGGGAAAGAGATGCGGCGAGAGCGCCCGTCTTTAGCGGTGCTTTCTGTGTGGCTGCTAGGAGGCGGCTTTTCTAGCTGGGGTCGCCGGTGGCACTGGGTCCGAGAAGTAGCTTGGAAAGAATGTAATACCAAGTTATTATTTATCGTGCAACCACCCATGATGTGGATCTCTTTCTTTCAAATCCCGCCTTCCTAGAAGTTTTAGAAAGTGCCGCGAACTTTAGACAAGGGAGTAGTTATTCGTTGTCCCACCACTTAAGGTTGCTTTTTACTGTCATTTCGGAGGCTGTCGATTTTCTTTTCTTTTTTTTTTTTCTTTTTTTCTTTTAGAGACAAGGTTTCTCTTTGTAGCTTTGGAGCCTGCTCTGGCACTAGCTCTTGTAAACCCGGGTGGTCTCGAACTTACAGAGATCCACCTACCTCTGCCTCCCTACTGCTGGGATTAAAGGTTTGCACCACCACTGGCTGGCAATTTTCCTCTGTCTTTTAACATGTGCTCTAATAAAGTTTTTTAATGTGTTCACAGTCTATAGGATTTTTCTTCTTGGTTGTTGGTTAATAATGTATACACTTTCAGGCTAAGCATATTGATTTAATGATGACAAGTGATAGAAAATTGCATCTGAGCCATCATTTTAACCATTTTTAATCTCTTCTTTTAGCTTTCTATTGCAGAACCAGAAGGCAGTTTAAGGAGAAAGTTGTTCGGGGTATGGTGGCTCTAATTTATAATCCAAGCATTCTAGAAGCCACTGTAGGAAGGTGTTGAATTCAAGGACAGCCCAGGCTTCGCAGTGAGCCTGCCAGGAACCTGCATGGTAGCATTGAACTGTAATCCCAACCCTTCAGAATGAGGGTAGGAAGTACAGTAGTTTGGGGCCACCACTCTTGGCTACCCAGTAAATTTGAGGCCAATCTGGGATACAGGACTGTAGGGCCTGGGGCCAACCCTTGTTCCTGGGGTTCATCTTGAGGACAGTTTCTGGTCAGCCAGCTAAAGCATTCTGTTTGTTCCTGTGCTCCCTCTGCCCTGCCTGGTGATTAGCTGTAGGGCATTGTTTACTCCATCTTTGGTGTGGTAATTTCCCACCTGCCTGTGCAGCAGCTAGGTATATAAGGATTTCCTCAAGGTTAATTAAACGGCATTCAGCTGATCTCTTTTCTAAATGACCCAGGTCTCTTTGTGTGTATACTGCCAAGTGCATGCCTCCTCACAAATACATGCCATTTTAAAATACAGATGCATCTTTTTTAAGAGAAGAGAACTCCATTGATCAAGCAAATATGAACAAGCCAGAGCAAGAAATGTTGGAACTCCAGGGGCAAAGACAAGAATCCAGTAACTTTCAGGGAAGACCATAGTAAGCTCTGTAACAAGAAGCCGAAATACCTCAAGATTTCAGAACATGGCAACACCGGAAGATTAACAATATGGCAATGAAAAGTGACAGGCCAGAGCTATGTGACCAAATGCAGATGGATCTCAAGAAACATTACACTGAGAAACAGAAATAAGCTATGCAGCAAAACAGGGCTGAGGATATATAGTCAGTGGAAGCTAGAGCGCTTAGCGTGTGCGAGGCCCTAGGTTCAACTCCCGTGGTGAAACATCCATGCATGTGCACGGGAGCTCACGTGTCCACACACACCCACACCCACACACTCACACTCCCAATTTGTGTTCACTTATAGTAAAGTTTGAAAAGATACAAAATTAGACCATTTGTAGGATACCTGTATGATGGTATAGATGCTACAACCAGAAACAGGCAGAAGATGGTGTTGGCACAAGGCTCACTGTGGGAGGGAGCGAGGGGCCTGGGCCAGCAGACTTCAGGAAAGCTGGCAGTGTTTTCCTTCTGGAATCCCGGGATTGGCACATGCTGTGCAGGAAGCTGTCACACTTACGTTTGTGCTTAAGTACTTTACATATTTGTGTAATAGACCTTAATTTTTAAAAAGCTTCTCTAAAGATCCATTGTTTTTCTATGTTGAAACTGAGGAACTCTTGAGTGACACCTTGTTACTTGGAAGAAAATAAATGGGGTGGAAAGATGTGTGACTTTGCTAACATTTATATTGAAAGAGAAAGGTGGGAAAGTGAGGTCAAGTGGGAAAGTAGAGAAGGAGGAAAGGAGGGGAGGAGAGGAAAAATGAAAAGATGGGGACAGACACAACATGCAGGGGGCTTGGAGAGGGTAATCCACACAGCAAAATTATTGCTAGATGTTTGCCTCTGGGCAAAAAAAAAACCTTGGCTCCCAGAGAGACAGAATTCATAGAAGAATTGACCTTCCCTCTATGCCCTTGCTATTTCTTTAACTTCATATCATGTGTTATAGATAGTACCTACTGTTTAAGTGCTGTTTTCTAGTGCTTCTAACATACTCACCCAGAGGGGGCGCTATCGACTGGTGTTTCCTTCCAGTCCCTACCCAAGGAAATGACCCTCTGAATTCTTGGCTTTCTGACCAGAGATTGGAAAGAAAGAAATCTTCATTTACGCTTTCATTTTACTTCATACCACAATACATCCCAGAAAAGAAACACAACTCATGAATAGCACCCCCTGCAACCAAGAACTATACATCTCAATAGTCAAAAGAGTGATCAGATGCCCTGAGAACAGACACGAGCCTAGAGATGCAGTGAGCTCACCATCTTGTCCGTGGCAAGACACAAACTAGATTCTAAAATCCAGTGCTAAAACCACAACAACAAAGAGAACATGTGGTCAGTCGGGTCCACATCCACAGTTCCTGCTCAGGAAACGAAGACGGTAGAATGTGCTTCCCAGCAGAGATGGCTTACGACCACCAGCCCACAAGGACCTTTCAGGCCAGATGCTTGGTTTGTCCCAGCATCGAGGATGAGTATAAATCCAGGTCGTCTCACTCTCTCTGAGAAGTGGAAGATGCTTGGAAACCTCCGACAAGTTTCATTCATAACCATATTTCGAATGAAAACGAAACTAACACATGCAGTAGAAAAAGAAGAAGAAAAACTCCAAGACTGCTATTTAAAAAAAAAAAAGAGGAGAGTCTTGTACATGACTGAGGTTTCAAATTTTGGTTGTCGCAATGGCTTGTCTCTGAGGGCAGAGCTGATTGGACTTTGGGCTTCTAGCGAGTTAAACACTATTGAAGGAAGTGAGCTTTGTCCTAACCCTGCTGCTGGCTGGCTCGCAAAGGCTCTGGACCTCTGGCAATAAAAAGATCACAAAAGAGCAGCATGTAGGACAGAGAGTTCCAACCTGGACAGAGGTGTTCAGGTAACTATGGCCTCATCTGATGCTGGAGGACCAAGAGTGGCTGTTATCGGCGGTGGTTTGGTAAGACCGTCCAGGCGTGTATTGCTCTTTGGATGTTTTTTTTATTAATATTATTATCCCACTAATGACTGTTTACCATGTGTAGGTTATTGTTTCTAACCTATTCTGATTATGACATTGCTTTTTATTACAATTATTAACATGATAATTGCTGATATTGCCATGTATGCACACTATGTCTATCTGCCCTTCTACCCTCTAACTTCCCTCAGATCTCCTTCTTAGTCTCTTACATTTTTAGGCTTTCTTCCCCCTCCTCTGTATGTGTGTGACTCCATAAGTGATAGAGAATATTCAGTACTTGTCTTTATAAATTTATATTATTTCATTTTATCCTGATGTCCTCCAAATCCACCCTTTTTTTTATCAAAATGACCTAATATATATTCTTGTTTTAAAACAACAGGATTTTCTTTCTTCTCTATGGCTAAATTCTACTCCATTGTATATGAGGACTATAGTCTCTTCATCAGCTGAGAGCCCTCTCTGCAATTAATCTGATAACAGCATTTGTTTTCAATTGTTCTTTCTAGGAAAGATATTTTATATCCACTAAGTATGAGGGTGTCTGTTTTCTTTTGTTATTTTGGTTTAGTAGTTCCTTAAAAAAAAAAATTGAACTTGATTTTGCTCCCAGGCATGGCTATGTGTCTGAGGCCATTTAATAAAAACATTTTGGCCCATTCAGGTTAATAAAATAACTAAGTACTCTCCGATGAAAAGGAAAGGGTCAAAGCATAGGAAATGACTAGTTTTTAAAACCTGTCAGATACTCACTAGCTATCCAGATAAATGAGAAATAACACATTTGCTCACCCATATTACTTGGCAGTTCCAATGTGACAGGATGGCCAGTAAACCCCTTACTTCTTAGCCCAGCAGGTGAGGCCACAGAGCTGTCACTCAGACCTAGCAAGATGTGAGATGTTGATATTTTGCCCTCAAGGGGAGGAAGGAGTGTGAATGTGTGCCGTATCTGTACAATCAAAGTTAGCTCATTCTCAAAAAAAAAAAAAAGAAAGAAAGAAAACTATTTTTCCTCTCAGTAGAACTCTGATAGAATAAAAATATTCCAATTAATGAAGCTATCACACAGCGGCTCCTTAAAAATAGAACCTCTCTACAATCCAGCTACACTACTTCCCAGCTTATACCTAAAATAATCAAGTCAGCTCTCTGAAGAGAAGCCAGCATGCCTCTGTGTATTGCTACAATACTCCCAGCAGCTAGGCTACAGAGTCAGCCTAGCTACCCACCAGAGAATGAGTGGCTAAGGAAAATGTCACACACACACACACATTATTCTTCTGCAAAAAACAGCTATGACAAGTCCTTTAGTATATCTGATTCTACATTTTTAAATGCCTAGAAATGAGCAGGTTGGGTTGCCCACATCCTAGGCGTTGACGGACTGAGGCAGGGGAGTAGAGACGGAAGCCTATGTGGGACACACAGTAAGATCCTGTGTCTCAACAAAGGCAAGCAAAACCAAGCATTAAGGAAGGTCACCACATTCTGTGATTGTCAGCCAGGCTTTGGGCCAGGCCTCGCTCTAACTCTTTCCGATCAAATTGTTGAACAAAATGAGAACATTTGTATCCCTGCCCATGGTCTTAAGATATTAAGATATGGATTAGGGAGTCAGCATGCTAGGGAGGAGAAAGGCAATAAAAAAGTACACAAGACAGCCAGGAGCTTCAAGAATTGTGCAAGCAGGGCAATGCTTGCAGAGGGTCTTGTAGTAAGGCCAAGAACAGCTCTCAGACAAGATAGGACCAGACACCTCCATGAGATGCAAAACTGACATGGACAGCACCTGCAGCATCTTAGAGGATCAGGGAAGAAGGCTGTGTTTAACTCAAAGTTGCATAGCGCTTGAAAGCCTTGGGGAGATTTTAGGAAGAAGATAAACTATGATTTGGAAGATCTTTCATGCTGGGCATGGTAATGCATGTTGGTATTCAGCACTGGGAGGCTGAGGAAGGATGCAAAGTTCCAGGCAAGTCTGAGCTTTATCACAAGTAAACAGACATCCCTGGACTTTTTATGCAGAACATTTAGGGAAATCAGGAGGAGCAAGACCAGTTAGAAAACTGCTATATCCGTGAATTACCCAAGGGTAGCAGCAAGGATGGCTCTTTAAGCACCTCAGAAATCCAAGTGGGAAGGGAACAAACCCACATATGATCGTAGAAGACGTTAAAGTGTGCCAGTTTTCTGTGGATTTCTCCCCGAATCTTCTTCCGCCGTGAAATCACTTCCTACACATGCCCTCGAGCTACTCCACTGTCATGGCTGACTTTGTCTCTGACAGCTCTTTCCAAACTCAGAACGTTGTTGATGCTAAATTGGTTTCAAGGGTTAGGAGCTACTCAGTGACCCGGAGATCTTTCTACACCACAGCCAATGTGGAGTAAGCCTAGTGAGTGTGCACAGCCCCGAGGCACAGGAGTGTCTGCCGCCAGCCAACAGCTCAGGCAACCCTATTCTCTTCAGTTTCTTCTGTTTCTACTTCCCTCAGTTTCTTCCTCTTGGGTTAAAACCAAATCCTCAGTGTTAAACTCAACTCTTCTGCCTTTTTTTTTTTTTTTTGCACTCCTCATACAGACATCTCTACATTATTCTCCACCTGGTCCTTTCTACTGCCAAAATCAGGGCACTTGGAACTTTCACTTCTGAAAGAAACATCCCTGGTGCACAGAACTCAGCAAAACTCGTGCAATCTTGGGTCAAGGTCTTTATAGTGTGTTGTTTGGGTCAAGTCTATCATTTCTGCAGATGCTACTGATATGTATATGCAAAGAACTTGTTGTTAGCCCTCCTTGGTGCTTCTATTTTAATAAGACTAAAACAAATCTCCATTTGGTTTTTTTTTTTTTTACTGATAGTTTAAAATATTTTTTGCGAAGAAATGAATTTCTTTGGTTACATTTTCATGATCTGTATTTCTTTATACTTTGTTTCTGCTCATCCTTTACAGGGTTCCCTCCCTGACCTTCCTCCTTGCCTCTTGCTGGTTCCCCTTCTCCCCACAGAGAGCTCCCCTTCTGTTTTTATGGCATACATATGCATCCCACTAATTCTGCTGGCTCCTCCCTCCTTTTGACCTCTTCCTCCCATGGCAGTTCCTGTTTTACCTTCATGCCCCCTCCACACATATTTAAATCTGTCTTTATGTCTGAGCGGAAACAAGCTGTCTGTCTTTACAATCTGGTGTACTCCACGCAACAAAATCACAAAATGATCCCCAGCTCTATCTGTTCTCCTGTAATGTTATAATTTCATTTTTCTTTACAACTAAATAAAATTTCATTGTGTACATATACCACATTGTACTTTCTTTTGTAGTTTTTGTTTTATTTAGTTCTTTGACAGTTTCATGGCATACAATGCGTACCGCTTTCTCCCTCCTCCTCACCCTTGCTACTCTCGCACCCAACTCCCTCCCCCAGACCTGTCTCCCAGATTCTTGACTTTGGTTTTGTGACCCAGTTAGTTTAACCAGGCTCCTCTGTGTCACCATGCAGGTCCCTGCCCATCTTTAGGCCCTGAGATTTCTCTCTATCTTTCCATCCCTGAGCTATCTTACCACAGGTGGAATAGACTTTGATAGGCTGTGGGAGTATATCTTCCTTTGTTCGGGAACCAGGGGACACTTTTGATGTTTCTGTGAATCTTCCTCCTTTTTTTTTTTTTTTTGAGGCTCTGGTTTCATTAAAGAAGTTTTACCTCTCGCGGCCGCTGTCTGTATCTCTCTAATAGTCTTTGGTGGGTTTCTGAAGTACTTCACAGAACCCAGTCTTGCTTCCGTGCCAGAATTTACTCCTCACACTTCGTCCCCACTTCCACCCCCACTTACTGCTGTAGGCTCTTGGTGTGGAGCTTTAAAACAGAGGCAGAATCAGTTCGCCAATGTCCATGCCCCTATGGGAAGCCTGCCCTTTCAGGGTCTGGCTTACTGTGCCCAGTTTCTTCCTTCCTCCACCCTCCTTTCTGTGATCAAGTATTCTAACATGTGTCCACTCATTTGCAGAAAAAAAAAAGCCAAACCTACGTCTTAATCTATACCACTTAATCTTGAACTAATGTGATTATTTTGTTCTTTTCTTTCACATCATTGGGGAATGAATTTAGAACTCTGCACATGCTAGGCAAAGGTAGTGTTCTCAGTCACCCGTTGACACTGAGGGAGACTGGTCCTAAGTTGGGCATGCAGGTCTCGAACTCAAGAACCTCCAGCCTCGGCTGGATTATAGAAATGCATGATCAGCCTAGATTATTTCACAGATTTTACCTCTGGTCCTTTTACAACTAAGTCAATATAATGAATGATCTCATATATCCATCCATACACAATAGTGCGTTTTCCAACAAAATGTCCATGTATGTACAGCACCCGATGAAGACATGAAAAGGATGGCTTTGATTTCTAGGTTGGAGCGCTGAACGCGTGCTTTCTTGCAAAGAGGAATTTTCAAGTTGATGTGTATGAAGCTAGGGAAGGTAAGTGGGCAATGGAAAATGGGGGAAGTTTCCCACTGTTTGATCTATGTCTTTGGGTTTTCTGAAAGAAGTTATAATAAAAGAAACTTAAGATATAAGAACAATTAGAACACTTTTAAAACATCGGTGATCTAAACTTAATTGACTACTAATTTACACCTGGTATTTTCTTTAGATGAGTCAACGAGTCTTATTTAAATATGACTCTGAACTGAACAATTGCTCAAATGCCGGGATTTCTCGCTCCTTCCCCACATTTGAGGAAGTGTGCAACACAGAGTCTGTTTCCTGTTTTTAGATATTCGAGTGGCTAAGTCAACACGTGGAAGAAGCATTAACTTGGCCCTTTCTTATAGAGGACGGCAGGCCTTGAAGGCCATAGGTCTGGAAGACCAGGTACATTGTTGATGCAGTTTTTGTCCTTTAACAAAAGTGTGTGTGTGTGTGTGTGTGTGTGTGTGTGTGTGTGTGCACTTAGGTGTCTGTGTGTGTATGTGTGAGTGTGTGTGCCGTAGACCTATGTGTTCACATATGTGTTGGGTGAACATACCCACACTAGTGCCCACAAATGCCAAAAGAACGTATTAAGTTCCCTCTCTGCCATTCTCTACCTTACCCTCTTGGGCTCTTGGAAAACATGGTCTTTCACTGACCATTGAGTTTTGTCACTGGGATCCACATGCAGGTCCTCATTAAGCTCACTAAGTCATTGCTATAGCAATGGTTTTCAACAATCCCATGGCATTGATTTTTATCCTGATATGAAATGTCACTTGATACCAATGACCTGCATATGAAAATTCATTCAGCAAAGGCTTGGGAAATTCCAGATTTGACAGGCCAGTAGACCCTTAACACATGATGGGTCTGTAGACTTGAGGACTGGGGACGTGACAGCTCAATCCCATCTGGTATCATGTCTCACACAGGATCTTACAGGAAAGGTGGAGCTCTGGTTGGATGGGTAGAGATGCTCTAGGTTCCTTTCAGGTGCTATGATGAAACACTGATCAAAGAAAATTAGGAGAGGGAAAGATTCGCTTCATCTTACAGGTTAGAGTCCATCCTTGAGAAAAGACAGAAGGAACTGGGGGTAGGCCTGCTTGCTATCATATGCGACTTTGCCTCCACCACGAAGTCACGGCCAAGGAAATACAACAGAAACCACAGAGGATTGCATTTTCTCCTCACAATAACCCTTCCCATGGTCAGAAGAAAAGCACCTAGCCCCCACCTCAGTACCTCTAACTCCTAGCCACTCCCCAGTCTGTGATATCTGATTTAAACCAGATAAACATTCGCTATTTTTCCAAATTAAAAAAAAAAAAACACTAACATACTCAGGAGCAACGTATTCACTGAGTGACTGCTCAACCACATCAAGCTTCCTGGGTCCCTTTAAAGATTTAACCTTAAAAAATCACATTTAAATTCACATCTATTTAATTCTCATGGTGGTCTGTCACAGCAATGGAAATGGTTATTTCTGGCTCTTTTCAGGTCGTTTCCAAAGGAGTGCCCATGAGAGCGAGAATGATTCACTCTCTCTCAGGAAAGAAGTCTGCAATTCCCTATGGGAACAGTTCTCAGGTAGGTTTCCACTGGAAGCAGTGGACTAATTATCAATTCTAACCGAGTCCAGTGCCTGCAGCGTGCCCCTTGCTCGTTAGCCCCTCCTTTAACTCAGATATCTCCAGCCTCAGTCTAGATGTCAGGAACACATGTACTAGTTAGATAGCTAGTTCATAGATGCTCTAACCAGGGTTCAGTCAATAATGCCCATTGACCTCCTATTGATCTCATAATGAGGCCACTTCTTGTTCTGCGTGTGGCTCCTGCTGCCCAGCTGTGTGGGGTGCCCTCTGCCTCCTTTTCAATTAGAGAAAATTACCATGTTATTTGTTGTTGAGTATCATGTACAAGGACAGTACTGCGCTGCAGTTGCCTTTCCCCAAATGACCCTCTTGCCCTGGATTTGCTTATAATAGAATGTACAGAATGAGCCAGAAGCGCTTTCGGTATTTCATAATTCCTCAAACAACAGAGGCCAGATGTCGTATTTGAAAGCAAATCCATTATCCTGCCCCTGTGTTTTTCTTGTCTTTTACATACCAACATTCAATAGCTGGGAGAAAAAAATGTATTTACATCTAATTATACCCTTTGAGTTTATTTCTTGGAGAGAGACTAAAGGTCCCAAATATCCATCAACAAGAGGGTAATTCCCAGACTGCTGTATTTTTATGGAGTCATGCCTTATGAAGCGCAGAGCCCAAGTAAGGTTCACATTCTTCTGAAGGACCAGGGGCAGTCATCTGGTTCACGGGGAAGAGACATCGGTAGACCAGGATGACAGAAGCGTCACTGTGTGGTATGGACAGGAAAGAGAAGAGCAGCTTGGAGAAAGGGGGAAGCTGGAGCTTACAAACAGTCTACAGAGCAAGTAGAATTTGAAAAACTTGGTAGAAATTTTAAATCAATTGGAAAACAATCTAATAGAATGGAGGAAAGCTGGACAAGACATCATTTTGAAGACTTTGATCTGAAATGCAAAGTGTAATTCAGAAGTTTGATGGAGAGGGCCTGTAAGTTCACTCTAGCATAGCGTCATCTTGAGAGCTATTGAACTTGAACCCAGCTACCACGCTTTGTAGAAGAGGAACAGCCTGCAGACTTACATGAGATGCACCAAGAAGGTAGTTTTCTTCTCAGGGCTGTGACGGGGAAGCCTGGGCAGCACTGCCTGCCACCCCATTGCTCTCTGTCTCCGTGTTCTTTTGGATTACCATGGAACATCCTAAGGAGACTGAGCTGTCCAACCAAGTTCACACCAGAGCCTTTGGCCAATCACGTATCCATGGACAGAAGAAGGTAGAGCTGAAATACCAGAGAAACTGGGTGGAGACAGTGACTGGACTAGCGGCCATGATGCAGCTGTTCTGGTGGGGACTGACCCCCCAAGAGGGAGCAGGTGTGTGGGGGAGTTCCAATTTTGGAGCCTTCGCTACAATAGGAAGGAAGTGGTTCCTCTCCCACCACCACTGCTATTTCTCGATTCTTATGAACTGGGTGGATGCTAAGTTTACAGCCACCCTCTTCTTCAGTTTCTGCATGAGTGCACTGACATCTTTGTGTTTTAGTCCAACACAAAGTCTACTTTGCCCTTTAAGAGCTATATTGAGTTGCTTTGAACCATACAGCTGCTCTGCCTGAGGAAGTGCTGGCATCCTTATGACCCCAAGATTTCTTCACATCTTCAGGGAGTCCACCTTCTTTTGACCTCCGCAGCCTCTTGGTGCCCAGATCCCTCTCACACAGTATTAGCTGGCTACCACCAAGATCCACACCCAGTCTCCACTCATAAAACTTCTAAAACCAGCTTGTATTGGAGCTGGGAAGAGGACCCGTTACTTGTTGTGTAGCCACGAGGCCCTGTGTTCAAATCCCCAGCATTCAATCTGGAGAATGGCTCAGCAGTTATGAGCACTTGTTACTGTTCTAGAGGACCTGAGTTCAGTTCCCAGCACCCACACTGGGGAGCTCACACCCACTTGTAACTCCAGCTTCAGGGAGTCCAGCAGCCTCTTCTGAACTCCATGGTGCCTGTATTTACTCATATGAACACACACATGCACATAAATACAATTCAATCAATGACCTGGCACCCACATAACAAGCCAGGCATAGGCACACCTGTAATCTCTCTATTAGCAGTGCTGTGGGATGCAGAGACAGGAGGATCGCCAGGTCTTGCTGGCTGCCAGCATAGCTCTGGGTTCAGTGAGAGACCCTGTCCCAGAGGAAGAAGGCAGAGAGAAGGCACATACACACACACACACACACACACACACACACAGAGAGAGAGAGAGAGAGAGAGAGAGAGAGAGAGAGAGAGAGAGAGAGAGAACAGGACAGCTGACGCCCTCCTCTGGCCTCCATACCATACCATCACACGTGTATACTATACACACACACACACACACACACACACACACACACGGGGGGGGGGAGAAGACAAGGAGAGAAGGGAGAGTAGGGGAGGGAAAGGGAGAGAGGGAGAGAGAATGGATCCACTGAAGAGCTCTGGGCCATGGACAAAGCATAAGAAACACAGTTTAGATATCCAGATGTGCAAAACCGACTTCCCAAATCCTCCATAGCCCTTCCTCCTTGAGTTGTGTGTCTCTTGGCCCTTTCTCCCCCACTATGTATAGACACCTCCTGGCTGTTCGGACAGTCTCCTCTCCCTCTGAGACTGCCCTGGGAACTGTCAGGATACCGTGCACTATACAGAGGTGGTCAAATTTTCCGGCAAACTCCTAAGTGTCTATGTACAAAGTTAAGATGCTTTGCTCTCTTAGTGGGAAGTGTTTTCCTTTGAAGGCGTGGAGGACAGAGAAAGTGACTGCTTTCCCTCGTTGTATCTGAAATGGTCTGCATTAAATCATTGTGTTGCCTATCTCCAAATAAATTGTCTAACGTGGCCTTTATCCTTGTGCTTTCTATCTTTAGACTCCTTTAGTCTTATTAGTTCCCGGAGGGATCAGCCTTTTAGAACAGGTGTAGGAGGCAGGCCCTGCAGCAGGAACGGCACTGACTCTTGCTTATGAGGAAATGATATCCAGAGGAAGTAAACCATAGAGAAGTCCAGGGGGCCCCAGTGGACTATTATGTCTGCTGGTTCCCACAGCACACAAGCCCTATAACCAACATGCAACAACCATTTTCACCACATTAATTTAAAGGAATATTTATAATTGGAGCATTTCCTAGCACCCTCTATAATGTTTCCTTGCTGTGCTGGGTGTGGAGGCCAGGACTTTGGGCGAGTTGAGCAAGTACTCTACCCTTGAACCATAGCCCCTGGCCATTCGACCAGAACTTGTTTTTTGTTTTGTTTTGTTTAAGGGCAGAGGCCTTGTCCAGGAATCTTGCTCCGCACCTGTGGGAGTGGGGGTGGGGGCTTCACAGAGTTAACAGTCTGAAGCAAGCACTTTTTACAGCCGCTAAGTGGTGAGCCGGAGGGAGGTTCCACACAAACAAGTGGTGTTAGCAAAGGCTGAGGTAAATTAGTTAGGACATCCTGACCTTTGCTTCCTAAATAGAGTTGGCCAATTTTCCAAGGCATTCTCCAACAAAGAGATCAGATTCTAGTTAAATGTAGAAATGGGCCTCCGCACTAATACAAGATGGAGGAACCACTGTTTTGTCTTGCCCTGCCACGACAGGAAGCAAGCACCTCCTCAGCCACCGTCACTGTAATACGGTCAAGTTGTTTTTATACCAAATTTAGATTTGACTGCTACGGTGAAATTTCTACTGCAGAACGAGAAGAGCTGTAAGTTAGAATTTCCATGCTAAAAACTGTGTGGTCTCCCATGACTTGGAAAAATGTTATACTTTAAATACTTAATGAATTCACTCTAAATCATAAGACGGTATTGTGACTTTCATGCTCCCTGGTAGGCATGTTTGCTATAAAGTAACTAATACTTAAAATGAACTTTTTGTGACTTTACTCATGTGATGATGAGTCCCAGCAACCTAAGATTTATAATTCTGGATCAGTTTTTATTTTGCTTGAACTTTTTCTTTCTGTTTTTAAACTAAACTAAAATAAAACATTTTAATTGATGCTTAAAGTATTATGGTCCCTGGACACCATGCGTGCATTGCATTATATAAGCTGCTACATTTTAACACACGGTCTGAAATAAACAACATGTGTCATAGTGAAAGGCCCTTGTTACCTTCGCACATAGCTTTTTCTAAAATTAAGGCCTTGGAGGTAGGGTTTTATTTTGGGGGGGTGGCAGTGCATTTGCTCTGATGTTATCAGTAGAGAAGCAATGTAACAGCCACATTTAGAGAGCTCTGATGGAAATGAAAAACTCACAACGTTAAAATTAAATTAATGGAGCTAATATTTTCTCTGTGAGAAGGTTTTGGTTTTTATAGTATCAAATTTTCAGAAAGCCTAAGCTAAAAATTTGGATATTATATTTAGCATATTTGGTTAACATTATTATCATTGTCTAACAATTATTATTATTATTATCATACCATTTAGCTAAATGGTTCTAAAACAGTTTGCAACCTCCTGCTAAATAGTGACTATTTCTTTTTTCTGAGTAACTTAGAGTTACATTTTCCCATTCTCCAGAAACAATGTCTACTTTGTTTTTTTTTTTTTACAGTATATCCTTTCCATAAGCAGAGAGAAGTTAAACAAGGATCTACTGACTGGTAAGCCTAATGCTTTTGTTCACTCAACTTACTAGGGTTTGGTTGCTGCTCCCTTTTATGGGCTCTAAAGAATAAGATTGTGTAATAGTAAAACTGCCACAGTGTCTCTTTTCATCTCATCAAGTATCCAAGTGAAAATAATTCACTCCTTAGACCTTGGAATTCTACCACACACTGTCTGGTCAAGAACTCACCGTCCAGTGGGTCAACAGACATAAGCAGACAGCTTGCCAAGTGCTGTGTTAGATGCGCATGTCTATGAAGGCTGAAAGGAAGCTGCAGCCTCGGTCCAGGTGTGCCTAAGGAAGGCACCAGGCAAGGCTGGGTAACAACAGTGTGGTGAAGAGGCGGGAGAGGGGCGAGGGTCAGATTTATGTTGTAGGAAATCAGATGTATAGAAGGGACTGGAAAGGAGGAAGATGCAAAATCTAGCTCTCAAGTTTGTACTCTGAGTACCTAGACAGAACTCCCCATAAACTGCTGGGCTTTCAAGTAAATCTGCAAATTTAGTTAACCATTGCACAACATCCCTGGTAATCTTTCACACTCCTGGTAACTTTCACATACCTGGTAACCTTCCACACCCCTGGTAATGTTTAACCCCCCTGGTAATCTTTCACACCTCTGGTAATCTTTCACACCTCTGGTAATCTTTCACACCTCTGGTAATCTTTCACACCTCTGATAACCGTTCACACCTCTGGTAATCTTTCACACCTCTGATAATCTTTCACACCTCTGATAACCGTTCACACCTCTGGTAATCCTTCACACCTCTGGTAATCTTTCACACCTCTGGTAATCTTTCACACCTCTGGTAATCTTTCACACCTCTGATAATCTTTCACACCTCTGGTAATCTTTCACACCTCTGGTAATCTTTCACACCTCTGATAACTGTTCACACCTCTGGTAATCTTTCACACCTCTGATAATCTTTCACACCTCTGATAACCGTTCACACCTCTGGTAATCCTTCACACCTCTGGTAATCTTTCACACCTCTGGTAATCTTTCACACCTCTGGTAATCTTTCACACCTCTGATAATCTTTCACACCTCTGGTAATCTTTCACACCTCTGGTAATCTTTCACACCTCTGATAACTGTTCACACCTCTGGTAATCTTTCATACCTCTGGTAATCTTTCACACCTCTGATAACCGTTCACACCTCTGGTAATCTTTCACACCTCTGATAACCGTTCACACCTCTGGTCTCCGTTCAGACCTCATTAAATTTAACAATAGATTATGCCAGTTCAGTGATTATATGAACAGATTCACTACCACAGAGCATACCCCACAAACATTCCTACTCTCTCTTTTTTTTTAATTTTAAGAACTTCTTTTACTTTTGAGATAATATAATTACATCATTTCCCCCTCCCTTTCCTCACTTCAAAACCTTCCATATACCCCTCCTTCCTCTCTTTCAAATATGTGACGTTTTTTCATTCCTCAATATAACCTTTTTAGTCTGTATATTGTTATTTGTATGTATATTTTAGGGCTGACCATTTGGTGTTGGATAATCAATTGGTGTGTTCCTCCTGGTGTCTTAGGATTTATATCGCTGTGAAGAGACACCATGGCAGTTTTTATAAAGGAAAACATTTCATTGGGGCTTACAGTTCAGATGCTTAGTCCATAATCATCCTGGTGGGTAGCACACAGGCAGGCACGGTGCTGGAGAAGTAGCTCAAGAGGTCTACATCTTGATCCACAGGCAACTGAAACAACTGTGTATCTCACACTGGGTGTAGCGTGGGCATGGACCTCAAAGCCCCTCTCCACAGTGGCACACTTCCTCCAAAAGGCCACGCCTCCTAATAATGCCACTCCCTATGGGTCAAGCATTCAAACACACGAGTCTATGGAGACCAGTCCTATTCAAACCAACAAGCCTGGGAAAGAATTGATTTCTGCCGCTCTCAGCATTCCGTGCCTATAGTTCTAGGTATAGGGTTGGGCCCTGTGGAATTTCCCCCATCCGGTTTGCTGTCCTTGCTCAGCTCCTGTTTAGGCAGCCATGTTGGTGAGACTTTATGGGTGTAAATTCTGGCATTCTTAGGAGACACAATCTCACAGCAAACTCTCTGCTCCTCTGGCTCTTACAGTCTCCCTGCCCCTTCCACAGTGACCCCTGAACATTAGATGCAGGCATGTTTCGTAGATGAATTCTTAGGAATGACTCCACAATGCTGCATTTCCATTGGTTGTGCTTTCCTTTTTATTTCTTTTTTCTTTTTTTTCTTTTTTTTTTTTTGAGACAGGTTTCACTGTCCTGGAACTAGCTCTTGTAGCCCAGGCTGGCCTCGAACTCACAGAGATCCTCCTGCCTCTGCCTCCCAAGTGCTGGGATTAAAGGCGTGCGCCACCACCACCCGGTGGTTGTGGTTTTCTGTAAAGCTCTTTATCCGAGGGGTGAGGGCTGCACCTAATCTGTGGGTATAAGGACAAATGTTTAGAAAGTAGAGGGCCTATGATGGGTTAGCAAAGTGGAGGCTGTAGGTTCTCCTCCAAGACCCATGACGTCACTAGCCTCGGCTCTCAGCTCAAAGCGTGGTTTCCCTCTTGTTCTGTTGCCTCTTTAACCAACCCTTCTTGATACAGCCTAGAAGTCGCCAACTTTTTAGAAAGTTAAATGTTCCATAGAATCAGTTTTATCTCCAGTTATATTTGGAACTGTCTTTCAGCCGGAAGGCGGGTGAAGTGGGGCCAGGGTACCACACCTCCTCGGTTCGTCTTTAGGAAGACGGTAAACACCAAGCAGATTTTAGCATAGCAGTGTCACAGACCTGTTTAACATCCTCTGAATTTACTAAGATAAAGATGAGATCGAGTTGTCACTGAAGCAACAGACACCACAGCAAGTGCTTCACATGCACCGATTTCCACAACTACGTGAGGCGGGAATTAAGTTGAGCTCAGCTTCACAAATGGCCAAATGAAAGCTGAGAATCTTAGGTCCCACTGTGGTAGAATGTAGATTTGAGCTTGAGTCTGTTGATCCCAAAGTCTCTGATTTTTAATGACTTAATTTCCTCCTTATTATATATGAAACATCAACTAATACTACAGAGCTGATAAATACGTAAATATATACATAAATACCACATACATGATATATGTAAGTATATGTAATATACACATAATATATTATAATTAATATATTAATACAATTAATATAATTATAAATAATAATTAATGTTTGTAATATATTTGTACAACATAAATATATACATAAATACCACATTCAGAGGGACTAGTTTGGTCCTATGCTTGTTTCTTCCCAGTGCAGTTGGAGTTGGTGAGCTCCCATTAGCTCAGGTAGACTGTTTCAGTGGGTGAACCCATCATGGTCTTGACCTCTTTGCTCACATTCTCACTCCTCCACTCTTCAACTGGACTTTGGGAGCTCAGCCCAGTGCTCCGATGTGGGTCTCTGCCTCTGTTTCCATCAGTTGCTGTCATCCACCATGACCAAATTGGTTTCATCCCAGAGATGCAGGGCTGGTTCAACATTCGAAAATGTATCAATGGAATCCATCATATAAATAAACTGAAAGAAAAAAAACATGTTCATTTAATTAGTTGCTGAAAAAGCATTTGACAAAATCCAACATCCCTCCAGATAAAGGTCCTGGAGAGGTCATGGATACAAGGAAATTACCTAAATATAATAAAAGCAATATACAGCAAGCCAACAGCCAACATCAAATTCAATGGAGAGAAACTCAAAATGATTCCACTAAAATCAAAAACAAGACAAGGCTGTCCACTCTCTCCATATGTCTTCAACATAGTTCTTGAAAGCTTTGGCAACAGCAATAAGACAACAAAGAAATCACGAAGATTCAAATAGGAAAGAAAGAAGTTAATCTTTTCTCTTTTTCTTATTTATCTTTTTAGAAATATAATATTAATCTTAGTAGAAATATATTACCATTTTCACTAGATTATTTGGCAGTGGCAGATAGAGGAAGATGGTTCAGTTTCTTCTTTCTTTTTAATTCCTTTTTGTTTCCTGAGACACAATCTTACTACATAACTCAAGCTGGCCTTGAACTCATGATCCTCCTGCCTCAGCTGTGACATGGTTATAGGTTTGGACCACCATCACCAAGCTCAACTGGTTTTTCAATCACTTGGTATCCAAGTGTCCCAGGACTGGAAGTACCATGAATCAAAAGCCCAGAGGAGAAGGAGATAGGCATGCATAACAAGAAGCATTTTTTTAATGGCTGGCTATTTCCAGTCACAGATGGAGTTTTAAAGGCAGCTTTGAAGTTTGTGACAATTGTTTCTTTCCAAGGGCACAAACAGTCTCAGGGATGCTGGAGTTGGCACAATGTTATGAGTAGAAAACTCTTGAAGTGAAAACAGCTGTTTCTCATTTGTCTTTATTGTTAAAAGTTACACTAGACTATCCACAAACCATATTAAGAATAAGTATCTTTCTGGGCGGTGGTGGCACACACTAATATTTTAGCACTTGGGAGGCAGAGGCAGGCAGTTCTCTGAGTTCAAGGCCAGCCTGGTCTACAGAGTATCAGGGCAGCCAGAGCTACCCAGAGAAACCCTGTCTCAAACAAAACAAAATTATTATTATTAAATAAAAAAAATAAAGCCACACACTATGTCTGGCTTGACTTTAAAAAGAAAATAGCCAGGTGTCATGGTGAATGCCTTTAATCCCAGCACTTAGGAGGCAGAAGCAGGAGGATCTCTGGGTTTGAGAACAGCCTGGTTTGCAAATCTCCAGTACAGCAAGGGCTACAAAGAGAAACCCTGTCTCTAAAAACTGAGAAACAGAGAAAGAGAGAGAAAGAGAGAGAGAGAGAGAGAGAGAGAGAGAGAGAGAGAGAGAGAGAGAGAGAGAGAGATTCTGGCATGACAGGTACGCACATGGAAGCCCAGCAATCAAACAGAAGAAGCAGGGGGATTGTAAACAGGAGACTAGCTTAGGATACACATGAGATCAAGATTGTATTATACAATAAGACCTTGTCACAAATAAACAGAACAGTTAATTAACCAAGCAGTATCTCTCTCTATTGTTCGCAGTAAATGATCAGCCTTTCGGTTTGATCAGGTAAAGCACAGCTGAAACTCAGTTCTGTTTACCTTGTTTCTTCCCTCAGCGGTGGAGTCATACCCCAATGCGAAGGTGCACTTTGGCCACAAGCTGTCGAAATGCCATCCCGAGGAAGGGGTGGTCACCGTGCTTGGGTAATCACCGTTCAGGCTTTTGATCAGAGGGCAAGGGTGGGAGTGGTGAGCTCTACCAGCAAACTTTGTTCTTTGGCTCTTTCGAAAGAGTTCAATGATTACAGTCTTCGCAGCCAAGGCCTTTGGTTTGAGAACAGTTCCCTGATGTTTTCTAAGTACCCAGAAGTGCGAATTCTGAAGTTCCATGCTTGGGTGACCATAATCAGTTAACCATGCTCGGGTGATCATTTTCGGTTCAGACTCTCTCTTCCTAGGAAATAGGTGGCCCTCCCCTGCTTTGTGTCTCGTGTCCTCTTGCATGGTGTGACTTCTCTGCCTGTCCTTAGCCAACTCTATGTCCCTACCCTCAGAATACCACACTCAGTCACGGGTTACACAGTCATTTGCAAATTCACATTTCTAGCATTAGCATGTGTGCCCAGGCCTCTGTCCTCATTCTCAGTGAGGTCCTGATCAATGATGCACCAACCCAGGCACAGTTGCATTCGCTCAGATTCTAGAAGCCTTTCTCATCTCTATCGCCGCCCCCCCTCCCCCACAATATTCCTGTCTTCCCTGGGACTGTTTTGACACGATCAGTCCATTATGGTGAGTTCTTCTCCCATTTTCTCTCATTAAATCTGTACGTTTTCATTCACCATGTCTGTCTTCCTACGGTCTCTTTCTTCTTCTGTGATACGATGGTGTCCAACTCTTGTCCCTGCCAAGGTGGGCTCATGCCATTGCCTCCTGTGTGTCCCCTCTTCCACTTCAGATTGAAAAGCCAGCTTCCTGAAGCTGTCACTCTGCAATCATCATCCTTCTAATGGAAGAAATCTTTTTCTGCCTTTTGCCAGAATCAGAAATTTAAACTTCCATCTTTATATCCAAAATTCTTCTTCCCTCTCCCTTTGCCCTCTGTGCATTGCACAGTTAGCTTTCCATATCTGAGGATGTTCAACCACGCATACAACCAACCTCAGATCAAAAGTGTGCGAAACAGACATTGCACCGCCAAGAAAATGTAAAAATAAAAGAAGTCCTCTGTGCCGACCACGCCGAGACTTTTACTCTTGCCTGGGCTCCCCAGTGATACAACCTCTCACACAGCATTTCTAGAGAGCAGTTGAAGCCTCTGGGAGGGTTTGTGCAGGACATATGCAAATACTGTGCTGCTAGACACAAGAAACTTGAGCATTTGCAGGTTTAGATATTCTGGATCCAACCCAGGAGGTCAACAAGGGAGGAGGGTGTTCTGTTCTTAAGCTTGTTATCTAGTATCCTTTCCTCAGACCCAGCGTGTTTTCTCCCGCAAACCCTGGTCACATGCCTGCGGATACTCCTGAGTCCGCTCACACTTATAGATGTGTTTACCCTTACACTTCGGGACTGCTTTCCTGTCTTCTCAGTTTTCTTCCTTCAACTCTGTCACACTTCTGGAGCAAGCTCGTCTGTCTTTGTAATATCAGAGTAGTAGTACATTTTTCTCATTCTCTAAAGCAAAACCATGTCTGGGACAAGCATTTTCATCTTAATTTTAAATCTGTTGATTCAAGCTAGATAAAACCAGGCTCTAAGTTAGATGTTTAAAAGTGGGCGTTTTGAGTTACTGCTAGGGTTTGCTTTTAACACCCAAGTCGAAATACATTACCGTTTTCACTAGATGTTTGTGTTGGCTGGGGGGAATGGTTCGTTCTGTTTTTCAGACCTGACCAAGTTCCCAGAGATGTCACTTATGACCTCATTGTAGGATGCGATGGAGCCTATTCAACGGTCAGAGCCCACCTCATGAAGAAGCCTCGCTTTGACTACAGTCAGCAATACATCCCACATGGGTACATGGAGCTGACAATTCCACCTAAGAATGGGGAGGTAGGTCTTCTCCCTTCCCATAGCCGTCTCCCATAGGAGCATCTAAGAGAGCTAGTGGAGTAGATTAATAATGGATTTCTGAAAGGAGATTTAAATTGTGTTTTTCTCATTCCCCTTTGTTCCATTACTAAGTTCTATGCTATGCCAGAAGCAGATAAGTGCTATGGAAATTTTTGCATGAAATTATTTTAATATAAAATTTTATGTTTAAAAATAAAACAAAACTATTTGAGTCTGTCACAATCAAACATAGAAACTTATTATGGAAAAGGAAATACTAACAGAGGCAATATAAGAACATTAACTTATATGAAGCAGATAACATCGAGTGCTTAATTAGCATCCAAAACACCCATTCTAAAGTTTTGATCTGATTTCATCTCTTCTAGGTGAATAAGGGCATCTATAAAGTATCTAATTAATCAAGACAGGAAAGTTACATTCTAACATACTCTACAGGGCAATCAAATCATCCTTTTTGTTTGCTTGTTTTTCAAGACACAGGGTTTCTCTGTGTAGCTTTGGAACTTGTTCTGGCACTCACTCTGCAGACCAAGCTGGCCTTGAACTCACAGAGGTTGATCCGCCTGCCTCTGCCTCCCGAGTGCTGGCATTAAAGGCATGCACCACCACCACCTGGCTCAAATAGATATTTTTAACATCTCATTGTCTTTCCATTTCTTCCTCATTGTCGTCAAATCATTCCACTGATTTCCCTGTACCTGTTATATGAGGATCCTGACCTTACCTTTGGAGACCCGATAACTCTGGATTCCAGGGTGAGATGGGTCTGTTGACAAGCCAGCCCTAAAGTAGGCAGAACAGTGCACAATAAAGTAGCTGTGATATAGTCACTTACCTTCTTACGTTTCAGCCACTGTAATTATTAGTAATAATTAATAGTCTTTTCTTCAAGGTCTCATTTTTTCAAGCAGTTATCTTGAGACAAATATGACCCAAATACAGGGGCATTTTAACAAGCCCTAAACAATTTTAAGCATTTTTTTAATCTTTCTTTTCTAAAAGCATTTGTTTATATACTAAAGGTTATGGACATGTACTGTGCACTCAGCATATTTTTCCCTGGAGCTTCTGCCCTTCGTTTTTCCTTGCCCTTTGGCCCTTACACAGTTTTACTCTTACTTCCTTGCCATGTATACGCATGATTTTCTGTATCTAAGTAAAATCTAGGAATCAAAACTCAAGAAAACATAAGATCATTGTGTAAAATCAGCTTAGTTCATGCCCTCAATTTTTTTTGCCCCTTTCTTTTCTCTTTTCTCTTTCTTTTTTACTGTGCAACTTGTGGCCCATCTCCCAAGTGTGGAGTGGGAAGAGAGACTAGATGCAAGGCCTTTGGGTATTACTATAAAAACATCTCCATTCCTCTCATTCTTCAAGGTTTGTGAACTTAGCTTTACCTTAAAGCCCATATTCTATTTTATTCTTTGAGAATTTTATGCATGTACACATTGACATAACTCCCTCTCTCCTCTCAACAGATCCCCCTCCTGACTTCATCGCTTCTTCCTCCTCCTCCTTTTATTCTTTTTCATCCACTAAGCCCAGTTAGTGCTGTTCATATTTGCATGGATATGGAATCATCCATTGGAACGTGGGAAACTTACCAGTGACCACACCCTTAAAGATGAAAGAATTTCCCTCCTCTATCATTACCGATTGCCGGAGGCTCTTCAGGAAAGCACAAAGCCCGAAAATCATCTCCTTTATCTAGGTGGAAATTTAAGATGACCTGATTTTGTGTAGAACTTGTGTCAACAGCCACAGATGCGGCGAGTGTTTGGGTGCAGTCTCCATGCCGTGTCCAGAAAGTTCACAGCCCTCTCCAGCCTCCAGCCCCTACAGTCTTTCCATCTCTCCTTTCACACCCCAAGGCCTACCTCAGAGCTGTTTGGGAACAATCAGAATGCTAACCGGATTTATGTTTTGAGGGACCTCAGATGAGAGGCACAGGAGGAAGTACCAAGCTGCCCTCAGGCTGCAGTCCCATACAGCATCTCTCCAGAGTGTGGCTTGCCGATAAAGAAGCTGGGATTTAAAGTTTTCTAGACCCGAGGACTATTTGTGAACTTCCGTGTATTCTTGGTAGCATACTGTATTTGCCATGATATACAAGCCATTCTTTGTGTCAGTGAGGAAGCCAGAACCTAAATGTTGGCTTCCTCACTATTTTAATCAAACTCTGACCTTTGATACTGTGTTAGAAAACCAAGTTAGCTTCTCTTGTTGTTTTCCGCCTTGTCTTACTTTTTAGAGTTCAGCAAAGATGAGGAAGTAGGAGAAAAATACAAAAGCTGGCAGGAGGGACAAGCAGGGCATTCGCTCCAAGTGCTAGGTGCCTCTCTACCTCCTCCACCTTGCTCAGCCTGTGAAGCTGTACCAAAGCCCTGCTGTTCCCCGCTTAGTTCCTCTGTGCTCTGATCTTCTATACAAGGCCCCCTTTTAGCCGTTTACACATCAACCCATTGTTTCCTATATTTTCAGTCAGCACCAAAACTCTCACTCTCTTCCTTCCTCCCTCTTTGTTAAGGAGAAGTGACTTGGCTTTCCATGGAGCTGTTCTTTCTTGTCCACTCTAGTCTGTAGTAATAGGAGCGGCAGCGGGGCTGCATCCCCAGCACCCGGCCTCCCACATGGCTAGCTTATGCTTCTAAATAATTACTCAGACACTGTATTCTTTTAAACACTGCTTGGCCCATTATATCTAGCCTCTTCTTGGCTAACTCTCGCACCTGGACTAGCCCATTTCCAATCATGTGTGTAGCACCCCAAGGTGCGCTTACTGGGAAGATTCTAGCCTACGTCCATCCTGGGTCGGAACTGAATCGTGTCTGTCTCAGAGAGCAGAGCTATCGCATCTGGAGAGGGGAGCATGGCGTCTCTGAGCTCACTTCCTCTTCCTCCCAGCATTCTGTTCTGTTTACTCCTCCCACCTATGTTTTAACCTATCAGGACCAAGCAGTTTCTTTATTGCTTAACCAATGAAATCAACAGATTGATATATGACACTCCCACATCACTAGTCCCTGTGTAATCTTTGAAATCAAACAGTTGGGCACTTGACTCATTTCAGTGTCTATGGTTTAGACTTTGTTTAGGGTTCTGGGGCAAAAGCAACAACAACAACAAAGAGCAGAAGAACAGCAAAGCCAGGCAGACACAACCTCTGTAAGACACAATGACTTTGCTGGGAGACTGCTGTTCCTTCAGTTTTGTTCTGACGACTGGAACTCAAGGCTTTCCTGTCCCATCTATAAAATGTCAAACTATTGCACATAATCGCACACACATAAACATCTACCCACATAAATGTTTCATGTGCATATACTTTATGTACATACATATGTATATCGACATGCATGTTTCTGTGTGTAGAAAGGGTGAAAGAGAAAGAATATCTTATTACAGTATGGTCTCATATCTTGAAATAAATGG
Organism: Microtus pennsylvanicus; assembly: GCF_037038515.1. Lineage (NCBI taxonomy): Eukaryota > Metazoa > Chordata > Mammalia > Rodentia > Cricetidae > Microtus > Microtus pennsylvanicus. Next base: position 94,651,982 of record NC_134588.1, read on the forward strand.
TTAAAGAAACTTGCTTAAGGTTGAATGTATAAAGATAGAACCCAAACTTTTATCTAAGACAATGTGTACTTCATGCAGTAACACGCGTGCAATGCACCCTATGTGTGGGCATGATCTAGGTGACTGTGGAAACAGTGCAGTCACGGTAGAGATGAGCTGCTTGCTAATCGAGCCTGTGTTCTTTGTTACAGTATGCCATGGAACCTAATTGTCTTCATATTTGGCCTAGAAATGCCTTTATGATGATTGCCCTTCCAAATATGGTAACGTACAAGTTCTTATCTGCTTTTTATGCATCTTAATAATTAATATTTTTTATGACTTACTTTTGTGTTGGGCATTTATGTAACCTAGTTGAGCTCGTCATTTTTTAATCTGGAATTCCAGTCTTTAAGGTCTGCGTTCTTCCGTTCGTCTCCAGAGTTTTTTCCTTATCTCTCCAGCTTGCTGTGTTCTGTGGTAGTCATTTCCTTCCTGTTGCTGTCTGTCATAGGATCAACACTATCTTAAGAGGAAGCAAAAGAGGAGGAAAAAAAATCACATGAAACAATATGTAAACAATCCAAGGACTGCAATATTTGCTTGGTGAACATGGATGGTTTGCATGGTAGCAGTTTTCCTGGTGACTCAGGAAGCAAGGAGCCCCCTGAGACATGGCAGAGCTTTCCTCCAGGGGAAAGGGGACAAAGCTGTCTTGGATAGTCTCCTGCAGGAGATCCTTAGTCCCCACGAGGGCCCTGAGTGCCAGCGTCACGATCTTCTCTCTCAACTGTCCCTCTCCCTCACAGGACAAATCTTTCACATGTACCTTGTTCATGCCCTTTGAAGAATTTGAAAACCTTCCAACAAACTACGATGTGCTGAACTTCTTCCAGAAGAATTTTCCAGATGCCATCCCTCTGATGGGAGAGTAAGTCTCCATGGGAAATTGTGTTTTTCCTGTCTTTGGTTTGAGTTATTCCAAATTCAAACAAAACTGCCTCAACTTTTTTTAAAACTTGGTTTTAAAATGCAGTCTCTGGAAGCCAGCGTTAAAACACAAGTCTAAGTGGGCTCTTTGTTATGAGTGGAGATTCTGAGAAAATCCTGTCCAGTTTATCCCAGGAACACAAGCGCCAGTGTCCCTAGGCTTTCCTTGGATTCCTTGGGCTTGGTGTGCCTGCCACAAGACTGGTGGTGACTTTTTTTTTTTTTGATACACAACTATGTGACATAACAGATACCTGTCCCAGGCCTGTCCCTTCCTAGCCGTGTGTTTTCCTATGCTCAGGGCTCCTTGTGGTGAAATGCTGCTAAATGATATTACCTACTTTGGGCAGGTTGCTGTAGATTAAATAAGATTATTCTATACATTGCTCAGCATAGGGCCCACAGGGACTAAGTTCTGCCCCACCGAGGCTGAGTGAATTAACTAGCTAGCTGGTTTGTGATTGGCTGCTCACTGGCCCATGTCAGCATCCCCCTCCATGTGGACTTTGCTGTGTGTTCTCATTTAAGGACTCTGCTTGCCCCCAAATACCACACACACACACATACACACACACAGACAAACAAACACAAACACACATATACACACACACACATGAACACACAGACCCAACACCTAGCTCACTTTTCACTCCAGTGTCCTCTCCAGGGAGATAGAACAGTGCTGTGGAAACAGTGTGACTTGTAGAGGCCTACCACAACAAAACTGTCATACACTGGGCGACTTAGACGTGACAGAAAGCTTTTCTCCCAGCTCTGGAAGTTGACGTGTTCAGGATCAAGGCCCCAGCAGATTTGGGTCTGGTGAGAGCTGGTTCCTGGCTCACGGAAAAGGCCTTCTGCTTGTGAGAACTCCTGTGACTGAAGGGACATGGATCTCCCTCGGGTTTATTTGTAAGGCACGAATCTGATTGGATCTGGACTCCATGTTCATAAGTGAACCACCTCCTGTTCCTGGCTGCAACCGCCGTGGTGCTGAGGATTCAGATTTCACACACAGAACGTGGGGCACAATCAGGCCAAAAAGAAGCAGGTGTTTTTTGTTTCCCAGACAGGGCCTCCCTGTTGCAACCGTCACTGATTTAGAACCCATAATCCTTACGCCTAGGCCTTTGGTGCTGAAAACACAGCCATGTGCCTCCAGGCCTGGTCCACAGCAAGATTTCAACCCAGTCTGCCTCTTACTTCCCAACATGCACCTTGGAGATGATTATCAAGGTGCCTTTTTGAGAGCTGAATTATAAAACCCACAGCTACCTATGCAAAATGTGAAGTGCAGCCCCAGCCCAGTAGGGCTTGACAAGCGCCAGCTGCCACAGGTTCCTAGTCTACAGAGACCTGCAGCTCTCTACCCTTGACGAGAACCTGTCTGCACACCAAATTGAGCTCCTGTGTCATTTAAAATTGTTCTGTGGCTGCTTCTTACATCCTTAGCCGTATTTAATATTCTTTTAAAGTTTTCTAAATTACATTTATGTACTCTTTTATTTGTCGAAAGGAGGGCGCTGTGGCATGCAGCGTGCACGCAAAGGTCAAAGGACAATGTGTGGAAGTCAGTTCCTTGCTTTCTGTGACTTTGGGGACTGAACTCAGGTCCTCAGTCTTGGGAGCACGCACTTCGCCTGCTGAGCCATCTTGCTGCCCTCAGACTTTAGATTACTGAGGACATTCCGTATTTTTGTATTTATACTTTCTAGAAAACCTCTCTTGACGCTTTACAAATATCAGGATTTCTCTTTGTGGCTACCCTAATCTTCACGGTCAGCAACAGATGATGAGTTTCCTTCAGTTCAACTAAAATCATGAACCCATTGGCCAACTTATTCCAACCTCCCCAGACATGATTTTGATTGTGGTTATTGATTTCCTAAGATAAAATAAGGATTCACATTAATCTCATTTGCTGTGATCTAGTAAAATACACCGCAGCATTTGTTCAGTATTTACACAGGAGTCTAAAATACATGAGTGTATTTGAAAATAGCCTAAAATACAACAATACATTAAAACACTGTGGTCCATGTACATAATAATGCTTTTATGACATGATATATGATAGACATATTTCCAATTATACAAATGCTCCCAGACTTATCCTATTGTATGTGTTTAGCCTTACCACACACAGTGGTAATGAGAACAGTGTAATTATGTGTGTATACATGTTTATGTTTTAAGTGTACATGTTTGTATGTACACTTGGGAGGCAGTCCAAATGCACGTATACCCACACACATACGCATATTTCTGGAGACCGGAGGCTGGTAATGGGTGTCTTTCTCAGTCACTCTCCACCATATTTTTAGAGACAGGGTCTCTCATTGAACCTGAAGCTTGTTGATTGGCTAGACTGGCTTGCCAGAGAGGTGAATGAATACCTGGGGTGTGATGGATAGGTGACTGAGCCACTCACTAGTCAAATATTGTTTTGGTGACTGAAATATAGTCCAAATAAAAGTAGCTTGTGCACCTTTTCTACACAGCATGGGCAAACATCTTGGTTAGTAGGAACATAAGAAAATATCGATTATAGCACAGTGAATAAATTCCACAGTTCTGGCAGTTCCCGAGGTCCTTCTTTCTCTATTTCCCACCAGTACTGGGATTATAGACATACACTCCAGGCACAGCCTGTGTTTCACATGAGTGCCGCCGTACTTGACCTTACGTGGAATTAAGGCTCTGAATTCAGGTTCTTATGCTTGCACGGCCATCATTTAACAAATTAGCCATCACAGCCCTGGAATAGCAGAATTTATTTAGGACCCTAAACATGTTAGACAAGCAATCTTCTACTGAACCACATCCCCCCATTTGCTGTCTTACTGTTGTCATTGTCATTTTTTTCATCAAAACACCAAGGCAACGAAGCCAATATATAAAAGGACTTAGCAGTGATTAACCCCAAGTATCCTGTTCATATTCTGATTGCTTTCTTCCGCAGGCAAGCCCTTCTGAGAGACTTCTTCCTGTTGCCTGCCCAGCCCATGATATCAGTGAAATGTTCTCCCTTCCACCTGAAGTCACACTGTGTGCTGATGGGGGACGCAGCTCACGCCATCGTTCCATTTTTCGGGCAAGGAATGAATGCGGTGAGTTCTTTTCCTGTAGGAAAGTTCCTGGATCATCCCAACATCAGTCTCAAATCCTAAATCCTAAATAGAAACCCCATCTAAACCATCCCCACACAGTCCCAAGAACACAGCCGTTTCCCTCATCAGCCCAGTTGCCCAGTCAGACTAATGTCAGCTCCATCAAGGGCCCAGATTGTCTGATACAATAACCCATTCCGGAGAAAAGCATGACATATGGTATGGAGGCCTGTTTTCTTGAGAGCTGTGTCTACAGCCTAATGTGGAGACGGCTAACATGACTGGCAGGTCTTAAAACCTCAAACTGGTTAAATGTTGATACTACTACTTTCATAGAAATTTTAGTATTGTGGTTAGAAAGATTAAACTATAGCACTCTGATATTAAATGTTTATATCAAGAATCTTATTAACATTATTAATATATATACATACATTCAAGACATTAATAATATACATAATGTGATAGCAGTTTAGCAATCACTAGTCATATATTGCTTTGATGATAGAACTTTGTTTCAAGTAAAAGCAGCTTGTGACTTTCCTACAAAGCAACTGCAAGCACTTAGTTTCATAAGAACATAAGTAAATATCACTTACAGTCCTGTGGATAAACGCGGGAGTTCTGGAAGTAGTTCAGCCCTTACCTCTGGGATTCACTACACAATGTGTTTTGCAGAACTTACTTGACACCCACATTTCATCTCTAACACTAAAGTTTTACTAGTGTCTACCCCAACACGTACTGAGGAAAAACAAATTATTTTAGGTAGGAATTTATAACTGTTTGTCTTGGCCTTATACATCATCCCTTATGTCAAAGTTCCTATACCATAGAGAATTTGCAGACACTCATTGAAAGGTACATTCACTATTTCAAGTGCAATCGCTGTAGTTGATGCACAAAGTCTGTTTTACATATTTTTACATTGTCTCTGAAACTGTAGTTTGGATTTGTAGATAATGGAAATTCACTACTCAGGGTTCTTATTCTTCATTGCATTTAGTATGACCTTACAAATTTTTCAAGTTCTTCATGTTCAGAATTTGTTTTAAATTTGAGTTATAGAAACCAAATTAATTTGATCTTATCATTAATATTTTTTTTAGCAGTAATGGGAACTGAACCTAAAGTCAACCATTGAATTATATGCTTAGCTCATTCAATTGTTCTGAACATGAATCTTAGAGACTCAAATAGTTTACAACTAACTCATGGTAAAGACATGCAATTGTTAGTGTTAAAGAGGCATTGAGATCCACCAAAATAATCACAGATATCTTTAAAAATTTTTTGTTGTTCATTTTCAAATCATTATACTCATTACCGAGATCAGTGAGACAAAGACAGCGTGAGGATCCAGCTGCTGGTCTTTGCATCATGATCAGGTATCAGATGAGAAGCTCTCTGTGCACTGTTCCCACCAGTACTAGTTCTCTTTATAATTACTATGAAGTATTTCATTATTTATGCCTTATTTTTACCCATTTTTCTTGTTTCAGGGCTTTGAAGACTGTTTGGTATTTGATGAGTTAATGGACAAATTCAATAATGATCTTAGTAAGTATATTTCTCAGGGGGACACAGACTAGCCCAGATGACCAGCTGTAGGCCTGTTTATGACACTGACGCTCTAATAGTATCTCTGCCACAGTCACTGCCTATCCCAGAGAGTGAACACCCAGACAGAGGAGCCTAGGACTCATGGAGGAAAGTGCTTTCCATTACCACAACAATACCTGGAATAGTCAACTTAGAAAAGGTTTGCTGGGGCCTGTAGCAGACTTTTTCTTCTGGGCCATCAACCAGCTGCCAAATCATGACACAGAGACTTATTATTAGTTATGAATGCTCAGCCTAGCTTTGGCATATTTCTGGCTAGCTCTTTTAACTTAAATTAACATGTTTCTCTTTATCTACCTTTTGTTTCAGAGCTTATTATCTTGGTTACTTCTGTGTAGCTTACTTTCACTGCTTCTCTGTGTCTGGCTGGCTGCTGCCTGGCTTCTTTCCCTCAGGCGTGTCCCTCGTTCTCTCCTCCTTCTTCTCTCATTTTCCCTTCTTTTTTTCTGAGCCTAGATTTCTTCTCCTATTTATTTTCTCTGCCTAGCTATTGACCATTCAGTTCTTTATTAGACCAATCAGGTGCCTTAGGCAGGCAAGGTGAAACAAATGCAACACATCTTTACATAGTTAAACACACATCCTTACATTGTTAAACAAATATGGCTTAAACAAATGTAACACATCTTTACACAGTTAAAGTCATATTCTGCAGCATAAACAAATGTAGCTCATCTTTGCTTAGTTAAAATAACATTCTACAACAGTGGCTCCCAGTTTCAGAAGTTCCAGCCTGTGATCAGTTGACCCCCTCACCCTTGGTTTGTGAATAGGAAACATGGTGGGGAGCCACAGCAGAGACAAAGGCACTCGCCTCCTGTTCTAGAAGTGACAGAGAAAGACAGGGAGAACGAGGATCCATCCACAGTCCCTTCCAAGGGCACACCTCCAGCGACTCAGGGACCTCTAGGTAGGCCTCGTGCCTGCAAGGTCTGACCACTTCCCAGTAGCAGTGACCCACTCACAGATAAGAGTTCAGAGCAGCAAATCAGGGAGGTGTGTGTACCGTTCTTTGTCTCCCTTCCACCTCGGGTGCCCACCTTTGCCTACAGCCTTTGCCTCAGAAACACCTAAGCCCTCAAAGAAACACACAAAAAATATATAGTAAAAGGGAAGGATTGAGCATTGTTTAGAGTTGTCATGTGAACACATACAGTTACTTGTTGCTGTAACTAGAGAAGCCACTGGAAGAGGAAAAGGTTTGCCTTGGTTTATAGTTCGAGGGCCATGGTTCATGGCACTGGGAAGGCATGGGGCAGAAGTGTGAGTCACATGCACCTGCTGTCAGGAAGCAAAGAGAATTGCTGGTGCTTGGTCCACTTTCTCCTTTTCGTTCACTTGGGACAGCAGTGATGATGCTGCCCACATTGAGGTTGTGTCTTTCCTCATCAGTTCTACCTCTCTGGCATCTTCCCTATAGACACGAATCTAGAGATGTGTTTCTGTGGTAATTCTAAATCCAGTAAGTTCTCAGTATAAATTAACATCACAAAATTAATTTTGTTTGTGAAATAAGGGAAACGATGATTTAAGCAACCAATATTTTATTATTAGTTTTATCGTAACCTTTCTTTGACCACAAGATGTCAGTGTTCAGTGGACATTGCTCAATAACTGTCGATTGTTGTGGTTATCAATAGTTTTACAAGATTAGAATGTTGCTAGGAGAAACACTGTTTAGTTTGACTTAGCAGGAGATCAGCATTTTTTTAAAAGATTTTATTTTGCTTTTTTAAAAAGATGTATTTATGTGTCTGTGTGTGTATGTCTGTGCGTGAGTGTGTGGCATGTATGTGCAGGTGCCTTCAGAGGCTAGAATATGGCATTAGATTCTTCTAAGACACGGCAACAGGTTGTTGTGAGCCACCAAGGTGGGTGCTGGGAACTGAACTCAGGTCCTCTCTTAGAGCAGTCAATGCTCTTAACCACTGAGCCCTTTCTCCAGCATATTTTCTGTATATTATTTTAAACACATATATGTTTTATTTAATCTTGGTTTCTAGGTTTGTGCCTTCCTGAATTCTCAAGATTTAGGATTCCAGATGACCACGCAATTTCAGACCTGTCTATGTACAATTATATAGAGGTGAGAAAAGTTTGGCTCCATTCCACACCACAGTCCACAAACAGACTAGCAGTCTTTTTATCTTCCTTGGCTCCAACCCTGTCTCATAGATGCTGCATGAAAATATGTGTGGACCAAAGCACACATATACACACACACACACATACACACAGGCACACTAACACGGTAAAAGTCAGTTGACTTTAACACAACATTCGTCCTTAGAAATAATATCAACCTAGGCAGAGGCAGCTGTCAGTAATCCTTGTTGCCATAAACAATGTTGCCAGTTCAGTAGGGGGCAACAGAAATGAATCAAGCCTTTGAGCTTACAGGTCATTCAAATTCTGGTTCAATAAATGTTTTGCTGAAACAGATTTTTTAAATACATATATTGCAATTGTCTTCTTTTTGTTTTTATTTGATAAACACTGTTGTTGGGGGAAAGCCATCTCTTAATACAAGATGAGCTGTATTTTCTTTTTTTTTTTTAAATTTATTTATTTATTAAGGATTTCTGCCTCCTCCCCGCAACCGCCTCCCATTTCCCTCCCCCTCCCCCGATCACGTCACCCTCCCTCATCTGCTCTAAGAGCAATAAGGGTTCCCTGAGACCTGGATAGAGGTGGGCGGTCCTTGGGCTTCCCACAGGTCAGGGAACCCTTATTGCAATTGTCTTCTGAGTAACAAGGTTTTGTATGTTTTCAAGGCCACGTCTTGTACTCCTAAGCTTTCTTGGGAGCGCTTGGGAGTGACGATTGCGAAAATGGGGTTTTATTTGACTCTTGTGTTAGCATCCGTTCTGGCGACAACTGTGAGGGAAGACGAGCAGCAGATCATTGTGCGGGAATTGAGGTGCTTCACCGAAGGTTCTCTCTAAGACGCCTGTCATTGCAGATGCGAGCACATGTCAACTCCAGGTGGTTCCTGTTCCAGAGGCTCCTAAATAGATTCCTTCATGCAATCATGCCATCGACCTTTATCCCTCTCTATACCATGGTAAGGAATGTATTAAAGATTCCCCCCTGTTCTTCCTCTGTTTAGCTCCTAAAGAATACAGCAGAGGCTCTTTAAATTCCCCTGCAGGTTGCCTTCACCAGAATAAGATACCACGAGGCCGTGCTGCGCTGGCAGTGGCAGAAAAAGGTCAGAAGAATTTGACTACTGAAAACTTGATGTGTTGCTATTTCTCGGCTTTTTACTTTGCATCCACACTGAGATCCATTCTGGACTTCGGCATTATGTGGCATCTTTGTGAGTTTAACTTGTAAAACTAGACAGAATTGCGTCACTGACTCATAAAGCCCTTTCTGGTGGGATGCAGTGATGCGATCATTTGGAGAAGCTGACCCAGGGGTGCCATTAAATGCAATTCAGATTCCAGACCGCTTTGAAAATTTTCTAACTTCATCTGTCGATGGCTTTATTGGACGCATATATACTGAGGTAGACACTTCAGTGAACAAGATGTAGTGTCTACCCTACAGGTGGCTCAGGAAACTCATAGGAAATGTGGACGGATATGGTGGAGAACACTTCAGGGGCTACTGCAAGGCGAATATGGGTATAGGCTAGGAAATGAAGGCTGAAGATACACTAGCCAGGAGGTCCAGGGTGTAAAAATGATCAGATGAAAGTTGGGGAGGTAAGTGGGGACTTCAGCATCCGCTGAAATAAGAAGATTGGCTTATGCAGGGCTGAGAGGCCTAAAAAGACTTAAACACTTTAGGTCAATAGCTTTGTCGTATAGAGAATGGGCCAGAAAGATCTACCTGTAAGCTCTACTTCTATATAACTGAATAAAATAGGGGCTGGGAAGATTGCTCTGTAGGTAAAGTACTTCCTGCATAGTCATGAGAGCCTGCGATGAGACCCCCATCATCCACATAAGAGTTCAGGCTGACGAGAGTGGGGGAGTTTATTGGGGGAGGGGGAAGGATATGGGAGGCGGTGGCAGGGAAGAGACAGAAATCTTTAATAAATAAATAAATAATAAAAAAAAGGAAAAAAAGAGTTGGACACAGGACACATCTGTAACCCTGTTCTAGGGGTGGGATAGAGTAGATTCCAGGGACTTGCTCCTCAAAACAGTGAGTTTTGAGGCTAGTGAAAGACTGTCTCAAAACAATAAATAGAGAGAAAGAGAAAGCCACCTGCCAGTGATCTCTGTCCTCTACATGTGTGCACACTGGCAAGTGCAACTCCTACATTTGTGCACACAGCACACATACATATACACCAAATAAAATAGTGTCCCTGGCCTCAGACAGACAAACATGCCAAGGAGAAAGAGCCAAGCAGGCAGAGTGTGCCGAAATCAGGGCAGGGGCAGAAGAGAGGTCAAGCAATCAAGTTGCTGCTTCAAGTTAAAAGCAACAGAGAACTGCACTCTTGTCTGTGATGTAGGAAGACACCTGTGCACTTGTCTGTAATAGAGGAAGAGAACAGCACTCTTGTCTGTGATGAGGGAAGACACCTGTGCACTTGTCTGTACTAGAGGAAGAGAACAGCACTTTTGTCTGTGATATAGGAAAGAAGTTTATCTCCAGATACAACCTCCAGATGAATAGTTTTGGATTTTTGCCATCCTTGCAGGTGATAAACAAAGGACTCTTCGTCTTTGGATCCCTGATAGCCATTGGAAGTGCCTACCTACTTGTGCACCACCTGTCCCCGAGACCTCTGGAATTCTTGAGAAGGCCAGCATGGACTGGAACCACTGACTACTGGAATAGAAGCACAGGCATCTTCCAGCAAGTTCCATGGAGTCACTAGGACAAACCCAGAGCGTCAAGGTTCCGAGGAGCAAGTATTTGTTCTTTCTCCAAAATTAAGGACAAGAAGCATGTTTACTTTGTCACATTTAATTCACTACTGGAAAATAATTGTCAGCATGTAATTAAGTTTCCTGTAGAATGTTTGTGTCTGCCGAGCAAAGGGAAATGCTGCTGCTGGTTTTTTGTAGTGTTCCCATCACTTTGCATGCTTGGGCTGGGTCCATTTAAATTTAAAAATGTAAGAACCAAGGTCTCTTTCACTTCTCAAAAACAGGGTTTTTTTTTTTCTTTTTTTTTTCTTTCTTTTTTTTCTATACAGGACATTATAGGAGCAACAACACTCAGAACTGAAAACCACAGCTTGCCTAGTGTGCTGCTTCCTCTTTGTAGCGGTGGATGGGGCCTGCCTAACCCCAGGAACAGAGCACTTGCTAAAACCAGGGGTGTGAATGAGAGGCAGGGTGTTTCAAAGAGTTCCCGGATGAATCTGTTCTATTCCCCAGTCCTCAGATAGCAGAATTATTACCTTTTAAAGATAAGAAAGGGCTATTAATGCCATCCTAAGTGAAGAATAAGAAAGGGTTGTTATTAGTCACTGAAATATATCTAAGAGTGAAAAGGAGATGGGAAGGCTGTCTTACAGACACATGGAGACATAGTTCATTCCGTTTCAGACACAGACGCGGTGCCTTGAATGTCACACTGTGACAATTAACTTCATCTTTGAAGTGCAATATGGAGACGCTGTTTTTTCTTTCAGTAGGCTGACTGAAATTTTTCACTTGAAAATTCTTTTCAAATATGATTAATTTTGAAAGCTATGATACCAGTGATGTAGGAAAGAAATACTGGGGTGGTAAAGATGAAACAATTTGGCATTTTCCATAGTCTCAAAGGTGTCCTTGAGCCTTATTAATTTAGGTTTGGTGTGTAAGGAAAGAAAAAAAATTGTTTCTGTGGAAAAGGGATGTAGGTCAGTGGTAGAGTGCTTACTTAGCGTGCCCAGAGCCCTGGGTTAGATTCCCTAGCATTGCAAAAATAAACAAACAGTATCATTGTTCCTTTTATTTAAGTTTGTTGGCTGTGGCTACTATACCAGGCAGACTGACAACAGGAAACAAACTACAGTTTAGAAGCATTGTATTTCATATGCACGTGGGAGACACTCAGAAAATGAGCTGGCTTAGGGGCCGGAGAGATTGCTCAGCTGTTAAGTGCGCGCACCACTCTTGCAGAGAGCACCAGGTCCTAGCCCCCATGTCAGGCAGCTCGCACCTGCCCATTACTCCAGCTCCAGGAGGTCCAACGCCTCTGGCTTCCCTGGGCTCCTGTGCCCATGGGTACATAACCACATATAGACTAACCCCCATGATTAAAAACCTTTAGAGGCCATGATTTCTATTAGTACCAACGGGGTGCATGGGAGGAATCGGAGGGAAGAAAGTGAAGGGCAAAAAAGGATGTAATTTTATTTTAAGTTTAAAAAATATTTAAAAGGGGGGAATCTCTGTGATACATAATGTTGTGGGGAATGAGATAAAATAAACATCTAGTACATTTAAAAACACTTAAAAATAACGTAAGCTCATATAGAAAGTCCTGGTTTACGTCATCTTCAACAAGAAGTAAAGTTACAGAGCCATAAAAAGACAAGGGCAAAGGATGGGAAGCCCTGGAGTAGCAATCCTAAGGCCACTTTGGCAAGTGGCAGGTGGGGACACTTTTCTTCCGTCATTTCTTCTCAGTGACTTCCCGCTCAAGGTAACCCTGCGTAATGGAGCACATTTGGGGTAGTATATTCTGTTCTCCTCCGGGTATGGGCAATGACACATGCGAAGATGTCCTCTTCACTAACATGGCCCATTAGTGATCCAGGAGTCTACTGATAAGCGATGAGAATTTAAAACCACATTATATGAAGCTGGAGAGGTGGCTCAGTGAGAGAAGGTGCTTGCTGCCAAGCCTGATGACCTGAGTTCGATCCCCGAGGCTCACCTGGAGGAAGAAGAGGAATGTTTCGCCACAAGCTGTCTTCTGATTTCCATATGCACAATACGACATGAGTGTGTACATGCACACACGCATGCAATAATAAATAAATGGGCTAAAACTTAAATAATACTGCATGGTATTAGGACACTAAAACATTTATTTTCAGCCCTCTCTGAATGTAACTTTGTTTACTGGGAACTCCTCTGTAGGTGCAGGACTTTTGACAAAATAGTAGGAAAATATCAAAAGGAAAGGAGAATTTGCCAAACTAATTTCTGAAAAGGATACATGGAGGTATCAAAAGATCTTTAACACTCCTTTTCCCATGCATGTTCTCCACTGTGGTATCATTAACCATCCGCATGACCAGCGTGAAGTCTCTCTGCTTTTCTACAAAGCTTCTTAAAGTGTCTTCTGGAACTTGCTTCCTTAACCTGATGCCCTGGCAGTCACACAACATGACATGAGCCGTAGGTTTTCAGATAGAAGTAGGGATTGATTTATTACCTCCTTAATCAATTGAATTGGGCAAACATACAGCATGATACAGAATAGGACCCAACACCGTAACAGAGTTCCGATGTCCCAGCCATTGCACACATGTCTATGAGACAGTATTTATTTACACAGTGAAATATATCGGAGAAACAAAATGTGTCATGTGCTTTGGCAAATATGGTCATTCGAATGTTAAATCCTGGCATAGTAGACGATGGTGCCAGATGCTCATCTTGTGCTGCCAGGAGTTTCTCATGTTGTGAAGCACCCATTGAATGAAAAATAATGTGTCTTGTTCAGTCAGTTCTTCAAGACAGACAACATGTAGTCAGTTCGGATTTCCTGCTAGGCCACAAGGTTGTGCTGTTACTGTGCCAAGTGGGGACTCCAGGGCGGTCCTTAGAGTAGATGTTGTGTGGCAATGGATACAGGACCCCATCTCCCATTCTTACAAAGGACGAACTTGGATGACATCGGCCTTGGACGCATTGGTTCTGTCGCTGTCATCGACAGACAGGGAGTCATCACTGGTGATGATAAAGATGATGGAAGAGGAGTTAAAGGTCACTTTCTTCTTTGGCCTGTCCCCGTCTTTCTGTGACATCACGATGGGCCTGATCTGCATCTCGCTCTCAGCTGCTGGCAGGTTTTTAGCAGGCCGCTGGCATCTCAGCAGTCGGAAGCACAAGAGCTGTAGAAGGGACCTCCGAAACTGCAGAGAAAAGTGGAGCAATAAAGCCAATTAAAAGTGATCCTTAATCTGGAGTAAAATTGAAGACAACTAGTTGAGATTCTCTCTCTCTCTCTCTCTCTCTCTCTCTCTCTCTCTCTCTCTCTCTGTGTGTGTGTGTGTGTGTACACATGTATACACCTATGCACATGGATGCTAAAGCCAATCTCAGGTGACATACATCTTGTCTTTTGAGGTAGGGGCCTGAGGCTTGCCTCTTAGGCTAGGCTGGCTAGCCAGCGAGCCCACAGTGGCCCACATACGTCCATCTTCTCAGCGCTGGATTACAGACACCACCACAGCTGGCTTTGTTTGTATGTGCCGGAGACTGAACTCAGGTCCTCTGACTTATCATTTCCACAGCCCCACCCCCTTTCTCATTAGATGGCATGGGATGAAGTCACCCAGTAATGCTCAGCTCTACCAAAGTCCCCCATTGATGTTTGATTTTTTATGTACTACAATTCTTGTTCACTAGATAAAAAAAAGAATACTCTAATCCTTTGTGGCATCCATGGTTCCAATGTACATGAACCTTCTCTGAGGGCAGCTTGACCTTCAGATTTAAGGAATTCAGCTGTTAAATACTCAGTGAGCAGCCCCTGAGTGATGACTACTGGGCTGAGATCTGGAGGCACTACTCACAGCAGAGAAGGGCTTCTTCTGTGTTTCTGAGACCTCTCGGGTTTCCTCCCTGCTCTTCTGCTTCTACAAGAGCCTGAGTGACCAAGGTTCAAACAGACAAGCACCACAAAGTACAGGGGACATTTACTGACTGCACAGAAAACAACCTGTCATGAGGTATTGCGCCATCTACAGTCTCTGGCCTCATAACAGATATTGCTGCTTTGTCACTGGGCTAAAAGGCTGAGATGTTTGCTAAGCATTAAGTCAACTGCAGCCAACAGAGCATCCTCATGCCAAGTCAACATGTTAGCCTTTGTACAGAGTATCCGTATGCCAAGTCAACATGTTAGCCTTTGTACAGAGTATCCGTATGCCAAGTCAACATGTTAGCCTTTGTACAGAGTATCCTCATGCCAAGTCAACATGTTAGCCTTTGTACAGAGTATCCGTGTGCCAAGTTAACATGTTATCCTTTTTGTTTAATGCAGGGGCTTTCGCAGGTCAGAAAACACCAATAAAGAGATACATTGATTTCTAGGTTCTATAGTGTCCCCACCAACTATATGCAGGGCACATTTAGCTTACATTAATATTTTAAAACAACAATCGATGATGTACTCAGCAAATCACCATTTTACAAGTCAAGTTCAGTGCTCGAGATACATTGCTGTTGGCGTTGAGCGAAGTCTGTAGGCTAGAATGCTTCCTCACAATCAGCTCCTTATGGGAAGAAGGACTCCCACTTGCTTCTGTCAGTCTGTTGTGTTGCTCAGGATTACTGTGTAAAGTGGACTAATGGGAGTCAGAATCATCAGGACCCTTGGAGCTCATCAGAAATGCAGAGTGCCAGGAAGCCAGACATTGTGAATCAGAAGGGACACTTTAAAACTATACTTTCAGATTTGGTGAAATCATATTCACGTTTAGAAGCTTTGATTCATAATTCATTGGCTGGAAGAAAAGGCACAAACAAATGCTTTTTGGTGAGTGCATTAAGTTTTGCCTACTGTGCCAGTGGTGTTTCGTTTCATAATCTATAAGTGAAGTATGGGATAAAGTTATTGTCTGTTTTGTTTTGAAGACATTGGGTGGAACCTGCATACTATTCTAATTTTTAATTATTATTTGAGTGATAATAATTATTATTTTATTAGTAGTATGTACAAACTATTTTCTTGTAAACTAACTATTAAGAAGTATTGCTTAACAATTACTATACATATATTGGTAGATTTTATAACTGCTTTTTTCCTTTGGGAATATTCTACATATCTTCTTAAATCTTTGATTTTTTAAATTTCTTTCTTAAAAGACTCTTTATTTTATTATTTATGTATGTATATGGTGTGTGTGTGTGTGTGAACACATGTGTGTTAATACCTGCAGAGGCCAGAAGAGGGCATTGGATTCCCTGGAGCCAAAATTACAGCAACTGTGAACCACCTGACATGGGACTCAAAATCTAGTCCACTAGAAGAGGAACAGGCACCCTTAACCTCTGAGCCATCTCCCCAGCACACTAATACAAAATTCTTAAGTTGGGATTTTGTTTCTTTAGATTTATTTTATCCTTGATACTGTTCTAAGTTGTCATACCACATAAAATCTATTTCTTTTTTTTAAACACTTAATTTTATTTTAGGTACATTGGTGTGAGGGTTTCAGATTCCTTGGGCCCAGAGTTACAGAGAGTTGTGAGCTGCCATGTGGGTGCTGGGAATTGAACCCGGATCCTCTGGAAAAGCAGCCAGTACTCTTAACCGCCAAGCCATCTCTCCAGCCCATGAAACCTATTTCTATTTGTTCCCCGGGGTGAAAGCAAGTCAATTCCAGAGCTTACCTTTCTGATCATGAAGATATAGATAACTGGATTGTACACAGTGCTCGATTTAGCAAAGAGATAAGCAACAATAGACACGGTTGGGGTGACCAGGTGTCCGTAGCCATTAACCACCAAGAAGCGGGTCACAATATAAGGCATCCAGCAGGTGAGAAAGACGAAGGCCATCAAAAAGCTCATTTTGGCCACTTTCTTTTCATATCTTAAGATCTTGATCACTTGGATTGTCTGGAGATCTTCGACACAGCGTAGCTGTAGGGGGTGAAGAAAGGATGGACTTTTCTTTTTAAGCAGATAAGCAGTCACCCTGTGTGTCCTGCCTTCATGGAAAGAGACAGGAGACGGACTGACTTCTGACCTGTAGCTTGACCTAGCCTTTCTCTCTTCTGGGCTTCAGTTCCTTCAACTAAAACCTACTGTGTTTGATCTAAATAGCTTCTGAGGACATTCGGGGGGGGGGGTGAGAAAGGGGGAAGCAGGGGGAGAAGAAGCAGGATGGGCACACACACCCACAGCACATGTGTGGAGCTCAGAAGACAACATCCGGTGTAGCTTCCCACCTTCCACCTTGTCTGAGATGAGATTGGGTTTCTCTGGCCTGTTTCTAGAGACTCTCCTGTCTCTGCCTCTTATCCTGCTATAGAACCGCTGGTGTCACAGATACATATCACTTCACTGTGCCTGGGTTTGCATAGATTCTACAGATTCAAAAGCAGTCCCTCATACTTAAACAGCAATTGCTTTACTGACTGAACCATCTCACAAGCTCCCTTTAATGGTTTTTAACTTACTTAATACAGCTAAGATACATTATTTTATCTAGATCTTCAAATCCCTAAAACACAGCCTAAAAGGCTTGTGGTCAAATGGAAACAATCTCTTCATGACTGAGGAAACTGTTTTGCCCAAAGCACTGATTCATAAATTCTCCAACCAGATAACGGACTTATGCCATGCCAGACATGCCAAAGAGAGAAGCCTGCAACTCGCGATGCAGGCAAGTTACTTGCATGAGGTGCTCTGCTAAGGTAATGACATAGGCTGACGTCAAAGCTCATTTTTAATCTCTTTCCCTGTTTTCAGTCTTTCCCTTGCATCCACTCCCTTGTCTCTCCCTGACACACAGCAGTTAGGACATTTCACACAGCTGAAATTAAAGGTGACGTGCAGCTGTGCCTCCGGTGCCCGTCATTGCAGCCTCCTTCTGCCTGGTCCCCAACGTGTTCCAGTCCTTCCCAGCTCTACTAGTCTCCGACAAGTGGGTTCATGTGATCATATGGAAATTATAACCTTTCCCCCTCGGAATTCTTAACTTTTGAGAGTGCTGCATAATGTAAGTTTGGGGGCTGGTATTGTCTGTTTGCCTTTTGCTTGTTGCTTTTGGTTAAAGAGGATGGTGTACGGAAAGCCAGTGTCATCCCTCAGTGACCTGCTTGAGGAATGATTCACAGTGCTAAGTTCTACCAAACGTTAAGTCCCGTTGAGTCTTTCAACCCTGGGTAAATAACTGATCATATAGGGAGAGTTTGGTTCTTTTCACATCAAATGATGGAGGTGGGGATGGTTTGGAGAGGGACATCTGCAGCCTTCAACTCACCATTCGAACGGAGTACAGAATGTGACCGTAGCAATGGCCTATGATGCCCATGGGTACCACCAGGCAGCCAAGAAACAAGAAGAGCACGAAGGAGGAGTCGTTGGCGTCCTTGGATTTCCAATCCACTGTACAGCCCAGTCCATGTATGTCCAGGATGTATCTGTTCCAGCCTAGGAGAGGTGCTCCTGCCCATGCCAAGGAGTAGAGCCAGATATAGGTAATGGCCCTCCAGGCCCAGGAGAAGTTGATCACTCTGGAATGTACCACACGGATATAACGTTCATAGGCCAGCACAGTGAGGGTGGTAATGGAGACAAACCCTGCAAGAAGAGAAAGAGAAGTAAGGTGAACAGGGAGACATCACAGGAAAATGACACATTCCACCAGAAACACTATACAGAGAATCTGGGGCCAATAGGAAGCTTGAGAAACAGCAAGAGATTTGGAGGGATGGCAAACCAGGCTCCCCAGGAAAATCAACTGGAAAGGTATTTACCTACGGAAAAAAAAATGTAGAATCAAAACAAAATGTGGATTGTAGGACAAAGATCAAAGCCCTAAAGTCAGCCCTACACCCAAGGATGTAGCTTCAGCACAAAGTTCTGCCAAAGAGAAAGGGTAGAAAAAAAGCACGTGGTCCCAGCATTCACCCCGCCTCTCTGCTGTGTCACATGACTGGAGGACCCGCCAGGATAGGAGCTGCTGTTTTTCACCACACCTTCCACACCAAGACATTGAAAAACCCCCCAAAACCACCAGCCCAAATAAGCCCTTCTTTCCTTTAAAATGTTTTGCCAAGGGTTTTGTCACAGTAACCGGCGCAGCCTATGAGCAGACCTTGGAAAGAGGCCATGCTACTGTAGGGCCACACTGACCTGTTATTAGACAGGCAGAGAATTCCTTTATATTAGTACTTCAGTCCAGCAGAGTTCCCCATTACTTGACAGTGGCCTACTCAAATTGCTGTCTGTCTGACCATGGACGGGTTTTAGGTATGTCCTCTGAATGGACCTTTAGGGGAAAATTCCCAACTGATGCCTATGTGTGGGTTGGTGTGTTGAACTCTGGTAAATGAGGCTTGGTAGCAAGTGCTTTTACCTGCTGAGCTGTCTGACCGGCCTTCAATAGCAATTTGAAATGGTATTCATTTCTTTTGTATTTCCATCTACACTTTAAACTACCCTGTGCCATAATCCTGGAAGCCCCCTCCTTCCTCACTGGCCACACTCCACAGTCAGATTGACTTTTAATTGAGAAGGGGACGGAGCAGGCCTTTGTAAAGAGGGAGAAGGGGTGACAGAGGAAAGCAGTGTCTGAGGGACTGGCAGATCACCAGGGAAGAATGCAAAGGGGACAGAGAACGGAGAACCAGATACTTGGAAACAAGAACAGTGGAGCCGCTGGAAGGTCTGGGGACCCTCGGATTCCACCAAGTCAACTCTCAGTGGAGCTGCGCACACCGTGCCTACACTGCCAGCCGCTGGAGCTGGCAGCTTTGATAAATGCTGACGACAATCTCTTAGCGTGCAGGACACAGCTGTGCAAACAACTGCAGGAGCGAGGTAGGCGCTAAACAGGGGAGCCTGGACCTAGGAGGGCAAGGGGGCGGGGCTTCCTCAGCCTGGGAAATACTGGGATGGGCTATAAGAGAAGCGCGTTTTGAACAGTTGAGTGTGAAGAGTTTGTGAGCTGACGGGAATGTGAACACAAAGCAAAGCTGGGGAGATGGAACTGTGGGTAAAGCGATGGCTGCACAAGTGTCGGGACCTGAGTTCTGATCCCTGCGACCCACAGAAAAGTGGGTTCAGTAACACGATCTGCAAAGACAGTCCTTCTATAGTGAGATGGGAGGTGTGGACAAGAGACTTCCTGGAAGCTCGTGGGCCAGCTAGGTTGGTATGGGAAATGGTGAACAAGACACCCTGTCTCAAAGGCTGAAGGCAAGGACCTGCACCTGGGCTTGTCCTCTGATATGCGTGTACCCATACTCATGCATAAGAACACACACACCCCATGCACACAAAAAAATAAAAATATGCAAACCTACGCTGTAAAAGAGGAATTCAAATGCTAATTCTCTGCATGAGAATGAGTTAAAGAATTCTTTGACATACAGCTTGGTTACACATTCATTTACAGCATTCACCAACAAACATACAATATACACACAGCATGCTAGGTCCCGTGCTAGACAATAAGATAAAAATTATAAACAGAAATAATTACAAAAGGATATGATAAATTCTATAATAAAGGAATATGTTTGAGGCTACAGTACTACATTAAATTCCATCTTATTTTCAGAATTACCCATCTGACCCCATGAAAATTCACATATCTGGTAAAAAAAAAAAGGTGTCTCAGTGTGTGTGTGTGTGTGTGTGTGTGTAAGTTCAGCTTCATATAGAACATGAATGAACTTGGTAAAATGATAATGGATAAAGTGTTTTTGTATGCTCAGGATAAATTTGCTTCAGATTGGTGCAGAGTGAGCAGAAAGCACAGAAATGAAGAATGCTTTTAAGCTTTGATGCATGCTGAGAACCAAGAACCACAAGAACCAAGCTATTTCCTATTTTGGCCACTAGATGGTCACATCGAGTAGCGTATTTCTAGATGTAGGCTGGATAACTGGTAAAGTAGGACAACCCCCCCCCCCCCCCCCCCCCCACAGCAGAATTTAAAAATTCCGCCAGGGTCAGCACTTCTCTGGACATCAAGGCTGCACTCAGAGCACTCAGAGCCTTCTGCCTAGCAAGTGTGTCGCTTTAAATTAGCCAGTTAGAGGTGGGATCACTCAGAATGACGCACAGGACCTCGTTCCAGTTGGATTAAAAATCCGGTGGGGCTTCTGCTGGATGTGCTTCTCTGCCTGACGAAGCAGCCCGCTAAAGAAGTAAAACTGTTTACCTGGCAAACACACTTTAAGTCTTGTGATCATTTCAGTGAGATCCCGGGCCCTTTTCTAACAACCACTCATATTTGCTCATTAAGGAATAGAGGTACATTAAATATGTTTGAAAACATGCATTTGCTAGATTAAGCAAGGCGGCTGTTCTTTGACACTTTGTTTATAGAATCTATTTGTGGCAGAAGCTTCCTCACTCCTCCACCAACTTAAGGTATTGATTCCAACCTACTAACACAGAGAAGTGGATACTTACAGTGTGTCAGGGATGGTTCCCAGCAGTCGCTGGTATGTTTCATTTAAGCCTCTCAGTGGATAACTCATGTAGAAAGTACTGTTACCATTGCTGTTTATAAATAAGAAAACTGTAGCAAACTGACAAGTATCTTACTGACTGGCTTCAGACCCTAATAAGCAACCGAGTCAGTGTTCAAACCCCACAGCGCTTGCTTCCACAGTGCAAGTTGGGAATCGTCATTTGTCTGCAAGTGAAGCACACTGTTCAGGAAGGAGATTTCATCTGCTCACTGCTGACTACCTATGTTCCATCACCGTGTTTACCTTTGATATCAGAAGGTCCTTTTGTACGCTCAGCGTTTTCTAAGCTGCTGAAACGATCAGTTTCCATTGAAGCAGGAAAGGCAGTTCCCCAAACACCAAAACGATGGCTGCTTTTGGTTTACCTCTTTTAGGTTTAAAAAGAAAAGTCCTAGTGTATGAGTTCCTCTTTCATGTCCATTTTCCACCCTTTCTCAAATTCTATTGTCAACCATTTCTTCTAAATCACAAATCATTCTGGGTAGCAATCTATAACTCCTGTTCCGGGGGCTCAGACATTGTCTTCTGACCTCTGAGAGCATCAGGCACACACATCACGGTGTGCATGCATATATGCAGGTAAAAATGCATCCAAATAAAAAATTTTATTTAAAAAAACCTATTTCAAATAAGCAACTTAAACAGATCTACTGTTCACTGCCCAGTAGAAATAGAGCCACTCCGTGCCTGTGGTGACTTAGGTCGTGGCAGCTGCCAGTGGAAGCCATCTCCCCAGAAAACAGCCACTCAGCCAGGCAGTGCTCATGCCCATCCGGGGGCCCAGGGTCCATGGCTCCCATCCCACACTTCAGACATCTGCTGCTGTTCCTGTTCTTGGTCTCGCTGCCCTTCACTAGTGCTGCCTGTGGTTTTGTCCACTAAGTATGGTAATCTTTTAAAGGAAGGAAGGGTAAGTGGTTGTTGATACAGCTGGTGAAACAAGGGGTGTGGATACCCCGGGCTCCCTGTGGTGGTAGCTTGGAAGACACACCAGTTTCTCTTTCCATGACCTCATCCTGCTATTTAGGTCTTCCGATAGCAGATCTCACTGCTCTCTGACCCTTCTGGTTGCCACTTAGCTCTTTGTCCTTCTGTAGCTCCACTTGGACAGAAGCCCGAACTTTAGACGATTTACCTAGACCCTGAGTTGACAGTCCTTTAGTTCCTTCCTCCTTCTTTCCAGGTAATTGCTAGTCTGGGCAACTGGAGCTGAGGGAAAGATCCCTATTAGAAGCTGCTCTGCTTTGTTCCTGCTTCCCAGAGGGTGCCCGACTCTACGTGAAGAATATGCAGAATGCATGTCGAGTCTGAAGTCACAGGATCTTGCTTGATTGAAAACCCAGGTCATCTAGCTGCTGACCCGGGGCCTTTTTTGGATTGTTTTCCTTGAAAGATTTGTCCACAGAAAGTTGCTGTGCTCAAGAGGCAAGCTGAAGGTCTCTTGAAATCCATGAAAACAAACCTTATGAATGAATTGTGGAACCTTCTGGGTGCAACACATCTAGTTTCCAAATATATTCAAGCATGCTAGATTACTAATTTGGTACCAAGGGAGCAAAATCTGAGATAGATCAAACAAGCAAATTAAAAATATTAGGGAGACCTTCAGGCCTATGGCTCAATGGTGGGGTGCTTTCCTAGCACCACAGAAAGAAGTAGAAAGCATAAGGGAATTGAGAATACCTAATTATATTTCCATTCAATCACTTTATAATTTACAAAACTCTCAAGAGAGCCAGGTTGTACAGCAGATGGTAGCAACACTATTTAAAGTGACTTTCTATTATCTTGCTGTGACTCAACTAGAGACTACCCAGCTAGCCCGAGGGACCAGGCCATTTTTCTAAGAATGAAGAGATGAAGATGTGTGTGTCTGTTTGTAATTAATTGACTAGAAAATGTAAGCTACCCAGGATCATAAATGCGAATGGAGAGAGAAGATAAAAACCCTATGGGATATTGATATATAGACCGGGAAGTAAGACACAGGGACAAAGCGTCTGTGCTTACAGCATTCATTGGTCAGGTGACTGTGTAGGAAGTTTAATGTGAAATCCATCTTGGTGACTCGGTGGGGATTTGGGGTAGGCAAGAAGATCATTTCCTCCAATGTTTTGGTCATAGTGAATCGTCAACGGCAAAGGAAAGAAGACAAACAGAAAAACTGGCAGCTAAGGAGGGAACTTTATAATTGTTTTGTCCAAGGGCACAAAGCAAAGCTAGCAGGGGTCAGAGCAAGGCTGGCTCCAGAACCACTCTCGCTTATAAGCTCCTCTTGCTCACCGCCAAGGGACGATTTATCTTTCCTTTTCCATGAACAACTTACGTTCTTGGAGCAGTGGTCTTTCCTTCACCAGAACAGAGTTTACACCCCCAGCCCTTCGTAGAGCTAGTGTGTGTCTCCCAGGAGGCAGTCTCAAATGCTGACTCCAACACTCAGCCCATGAAAACACGAATTTAGTCTAAAAGGTTCCTCATTCTGACTCTCAGACCAAAGGATGCAGGCTGGTTTGGATAAATTTCTAATCTCCCTTAGTGTGATCTCATGGGAGTTCTACCACAGGCCCACTCATTAGGCAGACAGACAACGATACAGAGTCTTTCTGTATCACCCTGTGTCACAACTGCAGACCACCTTTGACTGTGTCATCTGTCCCCAACCGTCTCCACACTCAACTGTTTCCATCACGGTTCTCACCTGCTCTGGCAGGGCAATGGTACCACTCCGTCCTCCTGTCTGAGCAGCACCCTCGCTGGAGACATATCTTAGGAGTTTAGCCTTCTATGGGATGACTGTGCAAGGGGCTTTCACATGCATGGCAGGTCATCAGCCGTTTTCTTTTCTCACTGAGTCATATTATTTTGGTTGCCTCCAGATTTTGATGGTGTTGGGGAGGTTTTTCATCCTAAGAATTATTCTGAACCTTGAAAATCTTAAGTGTATTTTCAGTAGAGAACACACACACACACACACACACACACACACACACACACACACCTATCATTTACCTGCCTGCCCATCTATCTAGAAGATGGGCTCAAGTGGGTATAATTTAAAATACAGTTGAGGATGGTGATTGCCAGTTGCCGGGAACGATCCAGAAAGAAAGCAAACGTCTATGGATGAGGGACACAGTCATGCTCTGTGCTTCCTGCGCATCTGTGTGGTAGTGGGTTCAGTTTCGTGGCCTCACAGCGGGGAGTGTAACAGAGTTTTAGCACGAGCAATGTCTTGGAAAGCAGCATTGATGCTCAGTGTCACGGCCTCTAGCACCCAGTCTTTGGGTATGTGGGATAGCGGGAAAAACAGTGGAGGGAGGCGGGAGTCAGGGTCCTTGGGAAGCATCGGTTAAAGCGTGGTAGGGGTTGGCAAGGTCCAAAGGTGTTGGATACTATTTATGAGGGGAGGCTGCAGAGGGCACAGTGAGGAGGAGGTCAGTATTGGACAAGATCTGGAAATACAAAGCCCATAAAGAAGTGAGCTGTGGGGACCATCCACCCTTCTTGCGGCAACTTTGGCAGAGATATAAGCTAAGGTGAGATGCGCTTCTGGAACGGAGGGTTTGCCGAGTGTGGATCCTGAGTGGTTTGTCAGTGGTGTGTTTCTATATTGTTTTCTCTTTGAGTTCACGTTGTAGACCGTTGGATCTCCTGCAGTTTATCCCTCACCTGACAGTGGAGCAGGGACAGACAATTTAACACTGATTGAGTTCTGCATCCTCTACATTCTGTGTGATCTTGAATGGGTTAGCTGTCTGGAACTTTTATTTCATTAACTATTAATAAAACAGAGGAAATAATGCTATCTAGAAATCCCATAGAACTGGATTGAAAATTGAATTCATTAGTACTCACAAAGCACTCATAATACCACCTGACCAATAGTATGTAAGACTAATATGTTGGGGAGGGATGTTACAATCCATCTAGCTATATGTTTTACATATATCAACAATGCTTTAAGATAAACTGCTAGTAATGTTACATGAGCAACTGTACAGTATGTGAAAGTTTCAATACACTGTACCAAAACAGCCACCAGAAATAAAAATCCCCGGCAACATATCAGATATTCATGTTATTCCTTCTTTATATGGCACAGTACACAACCTGCCTCTATCCACTCAATGATCTCTGGATGCCTACTGATTCTCGATGCCAGAGAGGTGCCTGGTGATTTCTAAAGATCTTCCTGTCAGTTTCACACCTACCTTTCAGGCTGGGTCTATCAGTGTGGTCTTGTGAACAGACATCTCCAACACTAAAGCATTTGTTTACTGAACCTCTGCAGGGGCCACACTGGAATTTCCCTTGGCTTCTATAGTTCTCTCCCGTACTATTTGTGTACCATGTTTCTTCCTCTAATCAGGAAAAAGCAAGCGGATTGAGATACATAACTGGAAGTCCAAAGTGATGCAGTCTCCAGGCCTAAGTGCCCAACAGAAAATGAATATGAACCCTGTACCCTGGCTCTGAAATAGTCCCATCAGGACAGTGCGTCTCCTTTCCTATAGCAGGCTGCGTTCAGTAAGAACCTACTCTGGGACAGTTATAAAGGTACTGGCCATCCTTGTCTTCAATCCTTGAGCTTTCAATAAGCCTATGAAGGGAAAAATCTACTTAGGAATCTTAACAGCTCAGAACTAATGGGAGGATAGGAGCTCATGTCAAGTCAAACAAGGACTTCGTTTCTACCCTGCTTCTGGCAGCGAATGCTTTCCCTTGTATCGTCCCATGGAAATCCTTTTCAACCTTCAGGTCCAGACCAAATGCCTTCTCATTTGTGAGACCTTCCCAGATCTCCCTACAAGAAACTTCCCGGTACATTCATTGACCTATGCCTATCTTTCCAGTCGTCGTTACAGCCTGATATAATATAGTGGCTAACTGTGTGACTGTGTCAGCCCCAATAGACCGAGAACTGCACTGCTTACCTTTCCATGATGCTGGGAGTTAAGTCTGCCTTATCACCACGTGGAAACATCAGTGCTTACCGTCACAGGGCTTCTTAAAAAAAATAATATTGGGAGGAGATGAGAACAGTTCCTGGAAGGTATGCAGTTCCTGGTGTCCCTGAACTGGATCTGACCCCTCTCTGGAGGTAGAGCATCTAGCAGCCATAGCACGTGAGTTACAGTATCAGATGGGCAGAGTTTGGAGCACACTCCTGCCCCCTACCACTTACCAGCTGTGTCATGTTCCTCAAATTCCCTGCCTTCAAAGTGTCAGTCTTCCTCTGCAAAAGGAGGCCAATCGAAACAACTACCCTGGGATGTTAATGACGATTAAACAAAAGATAAGAAGAACTTACAGGAGTACCTGGGATACAGTAAGTGTTTGTTGTCATCCATACTCTTAAAATTTAACCCAGGATAACCAGTCAGTGCATGTTGGTTGTCTTGGAACCTCCGCATCCAGCTGTGGTACAGTCTCAAGGGTTTTCTCTGTGTTAAGAATACACACTCCATCACAATTAGATGTCTCCTGCAGTTAACTCCTTCTATTAACTGCCAATCTGCAGCACTGTCTCAAAACCTGGTAACCACTGTCAAAGCAACTGCAGCCCCATTGTGGGCAATGTATTTAGTTTACTGATGGCTCCTCTAAAATTCACAGGATCCTGTCAGATGCATGTAATAAGAACTTTCACACAACACCCTTTCAAGAGCAATTTAAAATATGCTATTTTATATTAGTCTGGGGGCACTTATTTTTCTGAAGCATATGAAAAAAAATCCTTATTTCTAATTGTCTTGTAACTATTCTATTTCTTGGAAATATTTTTTTAAATCTATGGAACTTCTAAATTCATATCAGAAGATTAGAGGTGGGTGCGGAGGATTAACTGATTCTCTTCAGTTTTTGCATGATCCGAAATCTCCAGAAGGAAGTCGCTGTTGGTTCATAATGTAAGGGAGATGGGTGGGCACAGGGGATATATAAGAAGTGGTCCAGTAAAAAGTGCTAGGATTCCTGCTGATAATGACATGGTACAGAGGACAAGTGACCTAGTTAGAAATCCTGAGGACAACAGGCAGATGTTGGGGACACAGACAGATGAGATCCCTTCAGATATTCATCTGTTCTGGGCTCCTCGGTCTCGGCGGCAGTGATGTCTGTGCTGGGCAAACCACCTGTGAGGGGGCCACCTTGCCACTGTATGAGGATAGTACCCCTACCTCGGCCTCACTACACACTACATGCTGGAAGCTTCCCCTTTCCCATTTTGACATCAAAGACTCCCGACATCCCCCATTGCCTCCTGCAGGGTGGATGTCTTGGTTTGAGAATCACTGCCCTAATGGTAGGAAATTAATAAAAGTATTAACGGAACATCTTAAAATTAAAATTTGTACTGTCTTAAAAATGGTCTTATTGGTTCACTCTAGGCTAACCCTAAAATAGGAAAATTCATAATTACTGGTTACCTCCCGGATCTTCAGCAAGACATTCTGGGATACTTTTTCTTTATGATGTATAAGGTCTGAGAGTTATTCAAAAGGTTTAACTATGAGCTTACAAACAAAAATGCTAACTGACAAAGAACACTTTAACTATGTTGGCATATTAGTATATTTGAGATGAATAAAAGAACAAGTAAGTTTCAAAAGATGGAGGGCTTTAGCTATATGGCATTCAGTGACGTGGGACATGGTGGTGCACACCTATAATCTCAGAACTTGGAAGGTGGAGAGTCACAAGTTCAGGATCATTCCTAGTTACACAGTAAGTTCAAGGTCAGCTTAGGCTAGAAGACCCTGCTTCGAAAAGCCAAAACCAAGTATGAAACCTTCTGTGTGGATGTCTCCAAGTTATTTCCTGTGAACTATAAAGTACTTGAAGACGCCATGTCCTTCTGACTGAACTATGAGTGCCTACATTCGTGACACCTCGTCAGCCACACTCTCCACCGTTCTTCCTCTTGTGGGCATGCCTCTGAAGTAGTTATAAGGAGTGTAAAAAGGATTAAATATATGTCCAGCAACAGCAAAAGCTAAAATCACAGGACAACAGCAAGAATGATATATGTAAAGACCTTGATAGCTTGCCTGGCTTGCACGACACCCTGGGTTTGGTTTCCAGCACCCACAAATCAGGCGTGTGCCACCACACACCTGCAATCACAACAGAGACAGGAGGATCAGAGTTCGTCATTTGAAATCCAAGATCATACTCAGCAAGTTCAAAGACAGCCTGGTTCTATGAAATCTTGTCTCAAAAACAAAAACAGTAATAATAAAGGTTAAAAGAAAAACCGCTGAGATGGTTCGGTGGATAAGGGGCCTGCCTTTCACAAGCCCAATGACCTCATTTCAATTTCTGGAAACTTGGTACTGGAAGGAGGGGCAGACAAGCTGCCCTCTGACCTCCACAAGTGTACTGCAGCAGCCCCCATCCCAAATAAATACGTAAGTGCAAATTAAGACAGAGCCAATGGAACAGGACTTCAACCAGATCCGCCACCAAGACAACTAGGTCTGAGCCTCAACAGGGCACTATTTTTGGTACCCAGAATGCTTCACACTCCACTTCTGTCCTTTGGTCCCTCGACACTCAGGGCCTTGTGCTTTGGGTTCCGTTTCTTGTACTTCCTCTTCCCCAGGCAAGACAACGCTGAGAATGTTAGATGGAATGGATTCCTGCAACTGTTGACTGACCCAGTTTTTACAAACTGCTGCTCTAAAAAGTTTACAAAATAAAATTGGAAAAAAATGCCGTGTATCACAAGTCAGAGGGTGGTTTTAGTTTTAAGACTGAGGTAAGGGTGGTGAGTAGAAAATGTCATAAATGCTTGTTAGAAAGAAGAACACCTTACCTTAGGGCAAGCATTCCAGCAGGCTTCTTGGGTAGACATATTTTTATCCCCTAAATTGACTGATGCCAACTCATAATCACATTAGATGTTTGGCTGATGCCAGTTATATGGCTTCGGATCCCTCAAGCTGACTGAAGAAAGTATTGGCCTGAGTCCATAGTCCCTAAGTGTGTCCTCGGCTAAGGACGCCCAGCAACTGCTCAGTGGACACCTGTGAACTGACCTCATCACCGTGGCTCTCAGACTTAATCTCCACGGTAACGATGACTTTAGGTTTGGATTAGTAATTCTCATTCTCTCTATCTCTTGAGACAGGATATCTACATAGCCCAGGTTATATAGTCCAGGTTGGACTCAAACTTATAGCAATTCTCCTACCTCAGTCTCCCAAGTTTTGGGATTACAGGCATGCACCATCACGCTGGGCCATGAAAGATCTTCACACTGACGAACTGGAATGCACCTACTATTTCTCTACTTAGTTTTAAATGTCAGACAACTGAGAAAAGACACGAAAGATTGAAGTCCATCTTCATCAAGAGTTTCTTCTTAAGAAATATTGCAAAAACTTTCAGCCACACATTTTTGGAGATTATCAACTTTAACAGTTAGAAATGTATTTAGCTTAAAGGAGAATTTATATGTTTTTAAGAAACAGTATCATTTCATCAATCAAGCAAGCCATTTCACCAATTAATCTTTTATTGTTATTGCACACATCAATATTTTACAGAAATATTGTAAGGAGATTAAGTATTAACCTGCAATTACATGCCTTCTGATTTCTTCCAGTATAGAGATCCAAATTTTTATACAAATGCAATCAGCACGCAATAATTTCTGTTGCAAACTAACATCTTTTTGAGTCTCAAACTCTTTCCATACAGTCTTACATGTACCATTTAACTTTCTGTAAGGTCACTATGGCATCAACAACACACCAAAATTTATCCATTTCTTAGCAGTTTTTTAAAAAGTATAAATGGAATTTCTAAAACATATTTTTAGAAGTAGCTTTATTTATTTATTTGTTCATTATGAGGGTACTTTCCTGGGCACGTGCTACTCAAAGAGATGTCAAGAATCAGTTATGGAAGACTGGTTAATCTCTTAAATAGTTCTTCAGAATGACCACAAATACTTGGTGCTATTGCATGAAGACTCATGCAGAATGAAAAATCCACTTACTAGTAGGGATGCAGGCAAAGCTGCTTTAATATCTATTTTAATGCACATTAATTTGAGGATCAAAAAATTTATTTTTACTTTCTTATTCCTCTTTGCAACCTATCACTTTATACCCACACAAGAAGAGCAGAAAGCCTAAAGAATTTGCACCCACTTAAAAAAAATAAAATAAAATAAAATAAAATAAAATAAAAAACAAGTTGGACAGTGGTGGTACATGCCTTTAATTCCAGCACTTGGGAATTTGAGGCTAGACTGGTCTACAGGGCAAGTTCCAGGACAGCCAGGGCTACACAGAGAACCATATCTCAAAAAATAAGGTAAATAACAAATAAATAAAACACCCATGCAATAGAAACAGCTTTTTAATTCCACCTTCTCTCCTTATTTTGTATCTAGCTTTTCATTTTAATTTTAGTTGATCTACTTTGTCAATGTTCACTTGCCAGAACATTCCTTGGCATTATTACTGGGGTAAAAATTGTATTCTTATTACTTTTATGGTCAACATATGATTAACAAACAAATGGCAGTGTGGGATGAAAAGAGGCCCTGAAACCTATCTCCATACTGACCCAGTCTTCCTGTGAGCAGCTTGTAAATACTTCTTTCCTGGTAGCTGATCAGTCTTAACTTCTTTGAACTCAGCACCACAGAACATTTAGATGGGTGGTAGGTATATCATGCCTTAAGGACTTAGAGGGCAAAGCCCTGTATTTTTCCCCTCTAAAATTGAAGATGTGTTTCCTCGCTTACTTTCTTGCATAATTTATCACAGTTCTCTCAAATTACATGAAGCATAAGGTTGACATCACCAATGATACTGTAATAACTATCAGTTACATACAAATGCCACATGCTGGAATTATTTTGGATAAGGGTTCTTATGCATTATCCAACTTAATATTCACAGTAATTTTGTTAAATATTATGTCTATTCCATAGATGGTAAATGAAAGCCAAAAGTGATTGTTTTGAGATCAAATGAGTAATAAATGACCTGTGGTCTCCCTGTGTTTATAGCATTTCCTTCAAGCCAAGACATCTCTCATAGAAGCACACTCATATATTAAATTTAGCCCCTTCATTAAAGCTTTTATTTATCTTTCTTAAATTACTCTAATATAGCTACAAACTTTTTAAAGACACTTGTATATACCAGTATCAATATGTTTTAAAATCCCATCACTGTTGGAATCTAGATATGAGATTTCAAAAAACTATGTACCCTGCAACTTGTGAACTTCTCTTCTGTTCATAGATCACATATGGTCAAACAGGTTTAGAGAATTATAAAGCCATGGAAAAAGAGTATGTTTGCTCTGGTTTCTTTCTATAACTTTACTTTGTATTTTTATCCCACTGACATTTTTTTCAGCCACATACAGATAAAAAGGAGTACCAAGGCTGTCCATTTCTGCTTAAGAAATGGTTCACACATGTTTTCCCAATAGAAATTCAAGTTAAGTTTTAAGTAGTTGCTTATCATGCTATGAAATGCCCACAAAATCATTAGTAAACATAGTTAAAGCAAATGAAATTGTCTAGTTAGTGCAGGTAGCATCATGGGCTCTGTTCATGCTGATGCACAGCTACTATACTGGACACAGCTGTCTCATTCTCAGTCACTGGAAGTAATTGTTTCTGTTGGTTGTTACCTCTTCGGGCAACATTTTACTCTACAGCTTTTCCCTAGCTAGAATGGGAGATTTTGTCTGACTTTTAGTGTGGAGCCCTAATTGAGTCAAAATGTAATTGATGAAAGGCAGCATTTATGATTCCTAAACACCTGAGAACTTCCAATAAGCCCATTCTAACTTGTTAGAAAGTTAAGTAATATCCCTTATATTTCTTAAATACCTTTTGCTCATTTGCCTCACTTCCACTTATTGCTCTGTGCTCATTTAAAGTAATACATTCACTTTTTTAGTTTAGGAAACAAAAAACAAAAACAACCTTGTGTCCCTCCCCCCCCCTCCGCTTTGGCCTATTCTAATCCTAACTTCTATTACATTCAGCTCTGTCTTTTCTAGTGTCTGTTTATCTTTTACAACTCTGCCCCCTTCTTTTAACGTCTTCTGAACAGACTGTGGTGCTGACAAACCTTATGAAGTGGGTTTGAATTACTCTCACCTCCATTTTATCTATCTTAGACTTGTTTTTCTCTTAATTGCTACTTTAAGGATAGTTCAGGTTATTTCATTTGTTCTGCTGGGTTTAATACTTAAGATCTACACAATATTATGGATTTATTATATTAAAAAACCAACACCAAGACCAACGGATGGCTTCCTCCTCTCAGTGCCCTGTCATTCACTTAAACGTCTTGGCTCGCTTTCCTCACTAACGGGCAGCAAGAGTATACTCAGACCACACTAGTCTACTCACTAGTAGTGCCTCTTCTCACAGCAGAGGGCTTTCCCTGCTGGCGTGCAGCAGCTGGTTCTGGAGGGAGAGCATCCCTCCCGTTCTCAGGGTAACAGACTGTAGTAAAAGAGACATTGTGTCAGTTACCAAGTTTATAAAGCAGTGCAGCCAACCAGGAGTCATGCTTCACCCTGAGAAACCTGGATGGGGAAACCTCTAACTTTATAGGCATCTATAACCCCACGTTAAGATGCGCCACTATTCCTTCTTGGGAAATCCTTTCTGGAATATTCTCAACACCTATCCTGAAGAACCTTTTCCTAGGGTAACTTATTAATTGATGCTAGCCTCAGTTAACTGTTAGATGTTCTCTTAAGTGTTAGTGTTAGCGCTATAGAAATTTTCTGAATAAATCCGGTCCCTTTAATTTTTCTGTAATATACTTCTTTTTTGGGATAGGTAGGGGGTTTGGTTTTGTTTTGAAATGAGACTCAACACCATAGCCCAGACTGGACTGGACTTTACAGGAGTCCTCTTGCCTCAACTTCCTACATTACAGCATTGCATGAATAAGCCACCAAGCCCTGATTGCAGTCTATCTCTTATATATGAGCTTCTTTGACTCCTAAGAGGCACTCTTTCTGCAAAGTAGCAGGGCACGCCAGGCTCACTGACTCCTTAGTCACAAAGGTCAAGAAGGTAAAATCACATGTAAATATCAATCCCAAGACACAGGACCATGGCCACGCTTCTAACAGACAGTTGTGTTTTATCAAATGAGCACTTGTACCAGCTGCTACTCCTACTACCAGCTCCATGTGTTCACACGATATACAAAGAGCTCACATGATTAGGACTTACGTGCTCCTCTATGCATCTGAGGTGGTAGCAACAGTAGTAGCTGCAGCAGTAACTACAATAGTCCTTGGACATTAGTTTTGTGTAGACAATGATAAAACCTGAACACAGTAGCAAGCGCGATATTACCTAGTAAGATAAACAAAGTTGCCACTGCGGGACCCAAAAGTAAAAGAAAGCTAACTACACTCGAAGATTCTGGATTCCTGGAGCCAGTTCAGAACCAAAAAGGCTGAGTCACCACAAATCAGTTAGTGGCTGACAGATTAGCAGAGCTATTAGGTACCCGGTGTCTTAGTATTGAAGACATGTCAACAGCACTTATCACAAATGGCAGCTGTCTTTCAAATGACGCTATTTTGAGGTCAGGATGAAAATATTTCCAGTCTGCTTTAATTTCGAAGGTGGCATGGGCTTTGCAAGTTCTTGTTGTCTCTGGGGTATCGAGCTTGGCAGTAAGTGTAATACTGACTCCAGGATTGTCTGGTTGCTAACTCTCACCCTCAAAGATAATGTCTTCTGGATTTGGTGGAGGGGGGCAGAACTCTTCACTGGGAAAGATCTCCTGGAACAGTGCTTCCGCCTGCTTGACGGCATGCTCATTCCCCAGTCCACAGTCAGGCCCAGAGCAGATGTACACGTTGGGAGGCAAGCCACGGTACGAGCTTCGGCTCACCCCTGAGGAATCTCTCATGTTAAAATAAAGAGCCCACAAGAGTCTCGGTTTTCTGAGTTCTTCCTGGTCTTCTGCTTCTGTAAAAGGGATGAATAACTGCTTCACCACGGGTTCCAAGTCTTCCCTGGCTGTTTTTGAAGAGACACAAGTCAGGTGGACCAGATAGCTGTCCTTCATGCACGTCATGGTTGACGGGCATAACTCCATGACCCTGACGGAACCGGTTCCTGGCTCCAGCGGAGGCACTGTCAGAATGGAAACCTGCTGGTCTGAATCTGTCTCCAGGATGGACCGGTCTGTGATGAGCACGGCCCTCGAGATCTGCTGATACTGCACATTTGAACACGCTTCCTTAGAAAGGTAACTGTCTCCCACAATGAAATAGCTGGCACTTATTCTCTGACCAAAGTGGTCTATGATTCCTTTACATCTTCCGGAGTCTTTATCAACTACAAGGCATTGGACTTTATGGCGAAGACAATAGATTCCACCAAACACGGCACACATCCTGCAGAAACACTGGGGAATTTCTCCTTGGCCATATAAAGGGAATATAAAGGGAGTGTTGCCAAACCGTCCAAGACACTGAAGGAAGGTTTTGGTTGCTTTAAGGCCATCTAATGTAGTGCAGGAAGACTCTGATGTCATTGCAATTGAGTGCAGTATGAAATGCTGGAGGCTGGGCGTTAACTGTTTAGTTTTTAGGTACTCAGAAAAAGAACATTCTTTGAAATCTTGGTATTCGTCAGAATGTTGTTCATAGTCTAGACAGAATGTGAGGAATTTCATTAGCATCCTCTTTTCAACCATAGTGAGCCCTTTACTATTGAAGACATCTGCTCTGGAGCAAGGCACCTGTTCCACTTTCCCTTCCCGAAATGCAAGGATTCTAGTGACGTTCTTAAATTCTGCATAACGACTAACATTTGATTTGATTAGAAGATCAATCAATGATCCTTGAGAATACAGCAGCTTTGATACCAAGTCAATATTAAATCTCCGGCTCTCCTTAATCATTTGAGGGTATGTAATCCTGCTTCTCTTTGGTTGTTCAGTGTTGTCTTCTACATGAAGTGTGTCTTCATCTTTATCTCCATCTGAAACTGCCTGGGTACCAGTTTCGTCTTCACGGTCCTTTTCTTTCTCCAGTGAGTTCTCTGCAGCAACTGGGGATGATGAAGGCTCTCTATCACTTCTCTCTGGATGTTCACAAGGTGCTTCGTGGCTTGAAAAGTACGCCGGGTGCCTTTCTTTGGGCAAGCCTGCAGAATCCAGAGAATCAGCCAGGGTAGCAGATGCCTCTGAGAAAGGACTTCTCTGCAGAGCATCGGTCTTTTGAGTGCTGTCCCCAACATCCTGGCTGACATAACAGAAGACTTCTGTGTGCTGAATGGTTCCATCCTTCCTGCAAAGGGCGACGGCTTCTTCAGTGTCATGGATCAGGTCTTGCCACGAGGCGGTCATGTCTTCCTCGCTGTCATGGCTCTGTTGACAGTCCTTCAGCCAGGACAGCAAACCTGTAAAGCTGAAACTTGCCCAGTTCCCTCCGTAGTAACTTCTTGAGTCAACATGCAGAACTCTCTGTCCACTTCTCGAACATGCAGCTGCCAGGATGGACTCGGGCAAACCTGTCCCTACTATAATCACATCAAACTCTGTGGGAAGCTTGTCTGCCATCTTAGGAGCTGAAGCTTCAGGTCACAGCTGATGAAGGAACTCAGTACGGACCTAGGCCGAGGACTCCTCTGAGGTATTTATTCTGTAATAAAATCTCTACTTGCGATCTTCATTCAGAAAGACTGAACTTGCAAGTCCTAAGCTGTTTAACAGTTACAATTTAAACATTTAAGAAAAAAAAGTCAGGAGCATGGAAAACACGAGAAAGGCATGAAATCCTATCTGAGAACACTCAAATGGATGTATCCTTTTCATGTCTGCACTTCCCCTTAGCGGTAAAGGTTACCACGCATCACATATGCATTTGTGGCTGGAACTCTTCTCTGAAAGAAGAAAATTCAAGAAAAGAACACAATTGTAAATAATAGAAAAGCAATTTCATGCAACAGCAATTTCAATCCACTGGAGCCTGACTTGTTAATGTGGATACAAACCTCTACCCAAAGAAGTCATTAAATGCCTTCCCACAGGTCTCCTAAGCTCTTGAAAATGAACAGAAGATACTTTGTACATCTTCCCCCAAAGTAGTGAAACAGATACAATAGCCCACAAAAAATAAAAAATTAATAATATTATACAATTACTTTATGGTTAATAAAATATTTGGACAACATTGAAAGCTTAGACTAAAAAAATATGTGGCTTTACAGTGTTTATGGAAACATACTAGGCTGAGTGATAATGTCAATAATGGGGAATATTGCCAGTGTCAGGAAAGTCTGTAGGTAATCCCAGTCAGCTGTATAGAAGATTTTACAACCTTAACCACCCTAAGGATCTTGCAGCAGATACATGAGACATCTAGATATTACAAGAGAATTAATTCAATAACTGACATTTAATATATGCAAGTACATGAAAGAACAGCCCGAGGGGAAATAGCCTTGTAACATTTTCTATACTAAAGTCCATGTATAAGTTAAAAAGTTTCCTATATTAAAACATTTTAACATAAATAATATCTATTTATAACATCTAAATAAGGAAACATTTACATTTTGCCAGTCTGTCTCTGCAACCATGAATCTCTTTCTAAACAGGTTCTTGTTTCTAAAGAAGCAATGGAAAAGGACTCCCCTAAACCCTTCCATCATATGCTGGTTATATCCATGTGGTGCTGGGTGTGCTGGAGGCTGTCCCTTGGATATACTCACCTGGACGTCTGCAGGCTAACACATTTTCACACCTCATTGCCAGCCTTTTCCTGGCTCATCATGCACAGTAGCAGTAAGTGTTCCTAGGCCTCTCTACTTTTCACTACTGTTACATATGCTGGCATCTAGATGCAGATACACGGAAGAGACTAGTAATTCTGATATTCATAAAACAAGCCGCTCTCCTGGAATTGACACGAACTTTACAAGGTTGCTGGTCTGACATGTCAGTTTAACTGATACAGCGATCCCAACAAGCCCAGCTGGTAGTAACCTCTGACCAAGATTATCAGGAATTCTACTTATATTTAGCCTTCTTTGAGAAGCCAGGACCAGAGCCCAGGATAAAGCCACTGCCTGGTCTACTTGTGCATATATGCAAGAACATGTGAATTACTCTCCCTTCTTCTAGTAGGGTATAAAGAGGGAGACAGAACCTATGAGGACATCCAAAGTATAAGCATTTACTTCCTCTAGGCATAGAAGGGAACAAAGCTGAGGCTGGCGGGGTGGGGTGAAGCGGGTTACAGGCACTAAGTAAGTACTTTCTGAACTACAGATGTCAAAGGGGTCTTCAAAAAACACAAAGTAAATAGGACAGATGACCTTAACCACAGTCAGCTCGATAGTGGATCACAAAGATGGGGAAACTGGCAGTCTGGGAGAGTGAATGACTTGGGAAAGCACAGACGATGAAGTAGCCACAGGGGCCCAACAGACCAGCGGTGCAGCCTCACCAAAGCTCTGCAGCAAGCTTCAGCCTTGAAAAACTTCCTCTCCTTTAGTACTCAGGATTGACTAGTCCTGGCTTAGGGATAGAAAGGGAAGCATTTTCCCTGTCTCCATCAAGAAGCATGCTCCGGGAGAAGAAACGATCTTTGCCAAGAACACTGTGAGT
Organism: Microtus pennsylvanicus; assembly: GCF_037038515.1. Lineage (NCBI taxonomy): Eukaryota > Metazoa > Chordata > Mammalia > Rodentia > Cricetidae > Microtus > Microtus pennsylvanicus. Next base: position 94,689,670 of record NC_134588.1, read on the forward strand.
TCTGCCGTAACCTCACTCTTCTCCAGGAGGTAACTGATTCCCAGTCCTCTAACCCTAGACCATCTACCTCAGGTTTCAGGGTGGGAACAGAAGCCATGGTTCAAAGCACTGATAAATGCCCTGGGTAAAGCACCAGGGTGGATGCTTCTAGAAGTCTTAAAAAATTTCTTCTGATGGTGACAGCTCCCGGTGGGAAGAAAGGAGAAGGAAGGATACTGGAAGTGGAGATTGGCAGAGCATGGCGGGGGAACAGGATGCTGAAAACCACACTAAAAAACTGAACCCATTCTTGTTTTCACACTGCCGGCTGGACACCACAGCACAGAAACATATTTCACAGAAGAAAGAACTGTCATGTCTGTGAATAAACACCTGTCGCCTATCCCAGGGCCTCTGAGAGCCAGGCCTGACTGACACACGTCACCTTCTTAAAGACTAATCCACCTGAAAGACCCTCCCGACCAACGTTTTTAGTTAACACAGAGAATAACCACACAGTCAGCCTACATTATCACTGATGTCCTCTCACGGTCCCTCCTCAAGTTTTAGTATTTTTTAAAATGGAAATCCTTAGATTAATGTTTATTAGGGGAAGAGACTAGAGAAAGTATCGGAATTATCAATCAGTGAAATAAATAAAACTGTAACTTCCAAATTTTCTTTGCTTTAAAATTTCAAAAAAAGGAATCATGACAATAACACTTAGGATTATGTTTGTCACACATAAGCTGGCAAATAAAAATATCCATGATGTTACATAGATGTTTTTCTCTAAGATCTGCCAAGATAAAGACAGTAGTCAATTACCGGTGTGTTTTAAGATTTGAAAAGGGGGACTTTAAGACTTAAGAAATACCCAATTCTATTTTAAATCTCTGTATAAACAAAATTCTTAGAACACACACATACACACACCCCACATCAAACACACACACACACACACACACACACACACACACACACACACCAGTAATTTCCCAAGCTTAAAATACTGAGTTAGTCAAGCGCCAACCTGTCAATTTTCAATATAAATCTTCAAGAGATCAACAAGTTCTACTTTAATTAAACGTACTGGCTGCCCAGATAATTAATTAGTCACACCAATGAGTTGGACTTCTGAGCCATTTGTAACCTCGGGTGTGACAGAACTTATGTAGAGGAAATACAATTAAAAATGTCATACAGTCTCACTCCCTAGGAAGCATTAAACGATTTATAATTGCTAGCAAATGGAAGGGTGGGGGAAATACACCGTTATTTAGGCTTCTACGTGTCACTCTGAGAAACAAATACTAAATACGTGATTAAAGCTCTCCTTGTCCCTTCTCCACTTTTCAAGGGTTGACTTTTTTCTTGTGTCTCTTGACTCTACAGGCCCTCATTTCTCTCCCACCTTGTGCAGACCAGTAAAAACAGAATAGAGATGAGAAGATACAAGCTGGCCAGCGGCAGGGAGACTTTCAGAACTGCTGCATCTGCATTGGGAGTTGCGGATAACGACTGGCTGGAAGGACCCAGAGGAGGAGGGAAACGGGGAGTTGGGAAAAGAAGATCGGCTGAAAGGGAAGATCCCGGGGGATGAGAGAGGCCGGGAGTTAGGGGTGATGACTGGCTAGAAAGGAGGATCCAAGGGAGGACGAAAGCCCAGAGCTGCTGTACCCAGGGAAAGTTGGGAGGCGAGGAGGACGCGTCCCGGGCAACTCACCGAAGAGGCTGCCGCTAAACCCGTCCCACGCGCAGCCCACAGCGTCCCACACCCAGCCGTTCCGCAGGCACGACGCGAAGGTGAAGGTGACGCCGAACAGGGACACCAGCAGGTCGCCCAGGCTGAGGTTGACCAGGAAGAGGTGGGTGGGCGTGCGCAGCCGCGGAAACTTGGAGTAGAGCAGCAGCACCAGCAGGTTGCCGCCGACGCCCAGCAGCGCGAGGCCGCCAAGCAGCAGCGCCAGGCGCTCGTACGCCGTGGGGCTGAAGAGCGGCGCGGGGCTCCGTGTGCCCGCAGGCGCTGCGCCCTCGGCGCCCGCCCCGTCCTCCCAATATCCCTGGCCGCCGCTGCGGTTCCCCGAGTACATGGCCCGACGCCGGCGCGCTAGGCTGGCGAGGGCTCGGTGAGCCGGCGGCCCGCGGCGGCGAACGAGGTGGCGCTCGCGCTCAGCCGCCCGCTCGGGCCATAGTGCCCCGGTGCCGCGCCGGGCCCGCCCAGCCCGCGCGCACCCGAGGCCCCGCCCTCCGGGGATAGCACCCCGCCCCCACCGCGTAAAGCTCCGCCCTCCCGCGTGAGGCCTGAGCCCAACCAGAGAGCATTTGCGGTCCCACCCACTGGGCAGCCCTAGAAGCCACGCCCTCATGGCTTGGGGCCCCACCCACAAGGCGACCTTCTTGAGCCCGCCTCCTGATGCTCGTCTGTGCAGCGTGAGCCTGGCTCCTCCCTTCCGAACGCCCTGATAGCCCGCCCAGTGGCTCCCACCTTTGGTCCCCTCTGACTCCTCCCCCTGGGTTGTGGCCCCGCCCTGATGTCCTGGAGGTCCGCCCCTTTCCCTTCCCACCTCCCACGCGAGTCCCCGCCCAGCATAGGCGAGTCCCAGGGTCCAGTCAGCTCTGGCTCTGCATCTTTTACTCCCAAGCTGTGGTGGAAGCCGGAGGAGAAGATTCAGAAGAAAGGGAAGTAAATTCCTTTATGGAGGTAAATTACCCTCAGCGGGTCCTCACAGCCCATTTCCCCTCAATTGGCTCAAAAGCATCATATTCATTCACCCGTTCAGTCATTCACCCTTGCACACATTCATTCATAAATATTTATGAACGCCTGCGCTTAACTCTGTTGAGTGTGCTGAATAAAATACTCCCAGTTAAGCTTCTCTTTTTCCTGAGAAGCTATAATAACAACCACCCTACCTCATACACCCAATAAAAAGAGAAGTAAAGAACTAAGCATTGAAATGAGCAAGGTAGGGCGCTAGTCAAATAATCTTACAAACAAGGAAGCTAAGATTAAAAACAGAAGAAGGAAGGAAGGAAGGAAGGAAGGAAGGAAGGAAGGAAGGAAGGAAGGAAGGAAGGAAGGAAGGAAGGAAAAGAAAGAAAAGAAGAAAAACAAAAACCCAGCAGGCTGAGACTTAGCTACTCTAGAACTGGAAGATCTGTTCCAGGGTTTATAGCAATATGCTGAGATCACAAGAGGTGGGACACCTGCCACTCTCAAAGCTCTAGGGTAAGGAAGGAAATAGCACCTCCCTAGTCAAGCCCTTCCTGTTTTGCTCTGCTGTAGGGCTATCCTGATCCACAAGCCAGCTAAAGCACCTCACTGGAGGTGACCTCTTGAGCAGTGCCCCCGAGGCTTCAGTCTAAATCTAGCAGGTATAGAGAGGATATATTTAGAACAGCACACATTTTCCACTGGACCTTTCCCCAGCAGCAATGAAAATATAGTACAAGTCAAATATAGATTGTGAACGCAATACACTTCTTTAGGGCTGCAGTCCCGTCTAACTCCCCACAGGAGGAAGATGTCCTGAGCTGTCATGGGCACTAATGACTGGTTCGTGAAAGCTAAATTGATGTTCACGAGTGTTCGCCCCTCCCACTGTTAGTTTCAGTGCAGCTCCAAATCCCCAAGAATGAGCTATGCAGATAGACGGCTCCATACCCTACTGCAGTAAACACTAGCCAAGAGGCAGCGTGCTCTGCCCTCGGAATCTTGACCTTATCTTTAAGGCTTCTAACCTGGTGTCAGCATCTATGACGAAACCTTTCAACTCATCTGCCCTGCAAAACGTTTTTAATGTCATATTGTAGATTTATAGGACCGTTTAAGGCGTTCATTTTATCTGCTGTGTTTTCATCATGGGGAGGTTTTCATCATCTACAGTAAGATTTCATTGCTAGTTGAAGGAAGGAAGGAAAAACTCCTGATTTTTTTTCCCTAAAGCATCCATTCATTGACAAAGAGTCTTTTTCTCATAAAGCTCACTTTCTAGTTGTGTTGGAAGAGAAGACAATAATAATCAAATTGGTTTATATATAAAATGTCAGATGCCATAGATGAAATCAGGAAAGAGAGAAGAAAAATGCCCTGATTTAGTCAGCTCTACATTGAACTATATGAACATGACATATGTATAAGGTGGGAGTCTACTTGCCCCACTCAAGCCCACCTTGGCACATATGTCCTATGCATGCAGAGCTGTCTAAATCAGGTGTGTATCTTTTCTCTTTCCTAATTTATCTGCCTTATGAAAATTTCCCATAGTATTGTGTGCTTTAATACCTAGTCCCTATCTGGTGGCACTATTATTATAGGAGCTTATGGAATTTTGGACATGGGTCCCAAAATCAATCACACAGTATTTCCAAGTAGAACATCTCCAAAGTGATCCAACCAAGCCTAGAAGTGTCTGATCAATCAGAGCTGTGCCCTGTGAAGGATTCAAGCCTTGGCACAGGCATAGATGCCTATAGGAAGAGGCCACTTGTTCATCCTGGCTGCCCAGAACCAACAACCACACTGAAACTTTCTTAATTAAAACACTGCTTGGCCCATTAGCTCTAGCTTCTTATTGGCTAACTCTTACATTTTAATTTAACCCTTTTCTATTAATCTGTGTATCAGCATATGGCTGTGGCTTACCAGGTAAAGTTCCCAGCAGCTGTCTCCAGTGGCAGCTCCATGGCTTCTCCCTAACTCCACCCTTCTTTCTCCCACCATTCAGCCTCGCTTTCCCTGCCTACCTAAGTTCTGCCTTGCTATAGGTCCAAAGCAGTTTCTTTATTCATTAATGGTAATCACAGCACACAACTCCCATATCAGATGCCAACACTCATTCTTCCTCAGGAGAGTTCTTCATTGACTTATTCCTGGAGCTGATTTGGCACTGGTGACTGAGATATAAATCAAGCTGCTGCTACTCTGCCCTCATCCTTGTTAGTTGTTTTGGTTTTGGTTTTGTTGTTTTCTACTTGACACAAGCTAGAGGCTTCTGGGAACAAAGTACGCCCATCGAGAAAAATACTTCCACTAGACTGGCCTGCAGGAAAGCCTGTGGGGCATTTTCATTGTTATTATTAGGGATGGATGTGGAAGGGGCCAGTCCTGGGTTATATAAGAGAGTAGGCTGAGCAAAACACAAAGAACGAGCCAATAAGCAGTGTTCCTCCATGGATTCTGTGTCAGTTCCTGCCTCCAGGTTCCTGTGCTGAGTTCCTGCCTTGACTTCCTTCAGTGATGAACTGTGGTGAATTAGATGAATTAAACCCTTTTCTTCCCAAGTTGCTCCTGGTCATGGTGTTTTATCTTAACAAGCATCCTCCCACTATGTAAGAATGCACAGAAAAGACCCCATATGAGGAATGGGTAGTTACCAGCTACTGACTTTGCTGGAGCCTTACGTTGCTCCCAACTGTCAGAACAATAACAAATGAAACATTGATGTTTGTAAATTACTCAGTGTGACATATTTTAGTGTAGCAGCAGGAATGGACTAAGACCAATGCAACAGAAAATTTAGCATCTAATATAATGTACAATAGTTTAAAATATTTATTTTTTAAATTCATATATGTGTACATATGTTCATTGTTTGTGTATGTTCATGTGTGTGCAGGTACTAATGGAAGACAGAAGGTGGCTTTGGATCCCCTGGAGCTGGAATACAGGCAGTTGTGAGCTGCTTGATGTTGAAGAGAGGTATCTACTCTTAATTATTCCCACCAACAATTTCTTGATATCCCCAGTAATCTTGGCAGCATTCTGATATCCAACCATTTTGGAAGATTTGTAATATTTTAGTTTGATTGTAGGAAACCTAAATATAATCCACACACCTCGTGAACTTCTGCCATCTCTTGCTTGGATTATTAAAACCTGCCACTCACTGGTCTGTCCACTTCTCCCACTTTCCCTTTCTCGGCTTATTTTTCACAAAGTTCCTGGAAGAATACTTTTCATGTACAAGTCAGAACATGTCAGTGTTCTTCTCACGACCTTTCCATGTCTCTCAGAGGAAAAGCTCAAGTCTTTATAAGATCTCTGTGATCTTACGAGATCTGGCCACCACCCTGTGGCTCTTTCTCTTCCTTCACACCAATTTACTGCTGGAGTCTATGTTGTTTCTTGGGGATGTCAAGCACATACTAACGTCAGGACATTCTTCCTAAGGTTCGCTGGCACTCTCTCTTGCCATTTAACCCCAGGGCTTGCTACCTCCCCTGCAGGATTCTGCCAAATATCTTTTTGTTAGCATAATTTCTCTTCCGTGGGCTCCACCGCACACCTTTATTCTGTCTTCAGAGCATGTATTACTTTCTGGCATACTTCATATGAGCTTGTTTTCTCTGTTTGTAAGTTCAGGACACTATTTTGCTCACTACGGTATCATTACTGCCTAAAACACCTCTAGCATAAAGTAAGTGTTCTATAAATACTCGCCAAATCAATGGGCGGGTGAATGTCAGAATCCATGAATAAGAATGTAGGAAAGATAGATCCTTGCATGTTGCCAAATAGTATTTTGGGAGCTTTAAAGAAGAAAAAGAAGACAGAAGACAGTGAGAAAAGTCTCTATGTAACATGTTTACAGAGAGTTACTCCCCTAATAGCTCATAGTCAGAGATGGATACCAAGGATAGACACCTAGTACTCAAAACAGAAGTGCCCCTGATGTCACTTTCCTCAATCCTGAACTCAGAATTTCATGAGATGATTTAAAAGGTAGTCTACCAAGAAACAGAGACCTCCTCTGTCCCACCTGAACTTCCGTAAGTTCCCTGGTGGTGATGAGCAGACAGAAGGAACGTTTATAAGAAGCTGGAGAGCTATCTCAGTTGATGCAGTCTTTGCTGCACACGCATGAAGACCTGGATGGAGAGCCCCAGCAACACCCACATGGAAAGACAGGACCTGATAGACACCTGCAATACTGATGCTGGGCGTGCAGAGTCAGGAATCCTTAGGGCTTCATGGCCAATACAGCCAGTACAGCTCCAGGTTCCACGGGAGAACCTATGGCAAAAAGTGGGGTGGAGTATTGTTTTTTACTCTTCGGCTCTTTGTTCTTTGAGGGGCCCACCACCCAGTTCCCAAAGAAATCACACAAAAGCTTATCCTTTCCTATCAATTCCCAGCCTTAGCTTGGCTTGTTTCTCGCCAGCTATTCTTAAATTATCCTGAATCCCTTTTGCCTCTGGGGTTTTACCTTTCTCTATTTCTCTATTTTCTTCCTCCCTCCCTTCCTTCCTTCCTTCCTTCCTTCCTTCCTTCCTTCCTTCCTTCCTTCCTTCCTTCCTTATTCTGAGTCTGACTGGGTGGCTGACCCCTTTTTTCCTCATTCCTTTTCTCATTCCCTCCATTCTTTTCTTTTTTTCTCCCTCTATTTATTCTCTCTGCCTGCCAGCTTATCCTATCCTCTCTCCTACCATGTTATTAGCCTACCAGCTGTTTATTAGACCCAATCAGGTGTTTTAGACAGGCAAAGCGACACGCTTCACAGAGCTAAACAAATGCAACATAAAAGAATGCCAACACATTTTTGCATCATTAAGCAAACATCCTATAGCCTAAACAAATGTAACATATCTTAATATTCTACTGCAGTGGAGAGTGATTAAGGAAAATTTTCAGTATCATCCTCAAGCCTCCTTGTGTACACGCATCCTCAGCAGCAAACGTGTGTACATGCACACACACAACGTTGGAGACTGTAAAACTTGAGTCAGAAGCAAGTCGGACTTGGTGAGATTAGATGTTAGCCTCAAAGGAAAGGACAACCAGAAAGGCCTCTTTTCCTTCAGTGAACTCCTCTTGAAAAACTCTCCCCCACAAGAACCCCTTCCTTATCCATGATTCCTTTCAGTATTTTAATTCAAGGTAAATGAATAAAGAGAAAAGAAACACTTTTATTTTCCACAGCTTCTAAAAGTATCTTTATTTGTGCCAAATTAGACAGGTGATGAAATACATTTTCACTCTCACAAGCTGGACTTTCCATATCCAGGAGAGTTGTGGGAACAAATGCCAACTTTACTGTCCCTAGTACCATGGGGGAGACAGGAGGTTGGCAGTGAGAGGAGACATTCACTCTGAGGAAAGTCATTCATCTTTACCCATGCATCTTCTCAATGAACAAATGCACACCCTGCAGGAGGTGGATTTCAGTTTGCTGTGGGGCTTACAGAGACACTGTGATATGATGAGACCCACATGAAGGGCAAGGCCCACATTATGAGGTCAGAGCCCCTCACTAATGCTGCCTCTGTCTCTGAAATTCAGCAGGCCTCAGCTTTCCTTCTGCTGATATCCTAGGGACAACTCTTCCTCCTTATTCCCTTGGGCTGGGAAGTTAAAACCAAAGGAATGAGGCCTAGGGCACACGTTGAGACAGTCGAGAGGCGCTCTAAGAACTAGAGGCTTTCGCACGTGGGCAAAGTCGCAGCCTTCTTTCCATGCAGAAGGAAGAGATTCCGTCTGTCCAGATGGATACCAAAGATGACAAGGAGTTCAACCTCACACTGCAGATTAACAACTTCAAAGCATCCTTGGTTGAGTTCGATAAATTGGTTGAACAGACAACAGCCCAAAAAAAGGAAGAAAGAGCAGGCGTGTTTATCCCAAAGGAAGGTAAGACGGATGACTATAGGGAGGTCCAGCTGGAGCTGCTGGTTAGAACTGGGCGGTGCTTTAGGTCATCAGAGAGAGGCAGTCTAGTTTAAAAGCTAAGACACTGAATGGGGGCAGAGGACCTGAGTTCTTTCTCTATCTGTCACATACCTAGCTGGACATGAGGAAGCCTTTTCTATCTATCTGTAATATAGAGAAGTGGACTAAATGACGTTATTGGGTTCTTCTGCAGACACTACAATCAGTCATTGGATGACCTGAAACTCTGTATAGCGCAGTGACCATGGAGGATGCCCTCTGTGTCTGTCTTACCCGGCTTCCTAGCACTGTAATAAAATGCCCTAAATTATCAACTCAAGAAGAAAAGGGTATTTTGGAGCTTCCCATACATGGTCGGGTGGCCACTATGTGGGGCCTATGGTAAGAATACATCATGATGGCCCACGTGAGGCAAGCTGTTCACCTTCCAGCAGCTGGAAAAGACAGGAAGAGGCCATGGTCACAATAGCTCCTTCAAAGGCCTGTGCCCAATAACCTTAACGCCCTCCCACTGGCCCTGCCTTCCAAAGGTCCCTTCACTACCCAAAACTGTTAACATAGGCTGACCGAACTTTTAGTGCAAATGAGTCTTTGGGGGATATATGTCTAAACCAAGGTAGCCACCCTCCCACCTCTTTACCTGAGAGCATCGTGAAACCATAAGAACTCTTCTAGAAATAGAAAAAGTTTCCTATCTCCCCACCTGGGCCACTCTGTGGGCAGGAATGATTGGAATGTGCTGACAGAAAAGGAATATGGGGGATGGAGTGTCTTTCAGGAGTTTGAGAAGAAGAGTGAAGTTGAAAGTGTGCCGTAGCCAAGGGGAGCAGTGGAGTGTGTAGCTCAGGAGTGTTAAGACAGATATGAAGATACAGCTACATAGCAGTGAAATAAATCCAACAGAATAAAGTCTAGATGTTTTCATAAAACGAGAAGATTCCAGATACCAGCTACAACCTAGGCAGCTTGTAAGTGCTGGGCTGTACAGTCCTATATAAGTGAAACTTTCAACCTAAATGCTCAGACTCAAACAGGTATTGCTAGAACAGTATTTCCTAACCTGCGGGGCAGTTGACTAAGCACAAGTTCATTTGCTGTGCATGACGATATGAACAGATGACATAGTCGCCGAGTCTGCTTTGCTTGGGAGGCAGAGAGGAGTCCCTGCCCAAGTCTTTTAAATATCTGGAGGGCTCAGATGTTTCGGGATGTTCTCCAGATCTCTGATCTTGGCTGGACCCTCTAAACTGCTCAACAAAGCTTTTGTTTCCCCCAAGTCAGCTTGTTTTTCCTCCTCCTGTAATCGATTCTCCAAACTCTCACTGTGTTTCTGAAGCCTTGATGGGATTTCTGCTCCTCTCAGCCAAGTTTCCGATCACAGGAGAAAGTCAGGTAGGAAGCCTGGAATTCGCTCACTCCCCTTTCCCTCTAGCCCGTCCTTCCCAAAGCAGCACCCATCCCTCCTCTGTGGCACTATCAGTTTGCTGCAACAATCTCAAAAATCTCCCTTTCCACTGACTTTGTCCTTTGATTCTAAAAATAAAGCCTGGCATCGTGTCCTTGGCTGTCTCTTCCCTTAAGCTATCACTCCGCGACTCTTCTTTGTTTTTCTGCTAAATTTCGCCCAGTGTCTTTACCTCTTTTTTCATCTACTCCAGTCTTGCTGAAAATATATCCAGTACCTAATATGGCTGCTAAATTCAGAGTTTCTTTTTTTCTTCTTCTTCTTCTTTCTTTAAGACAGGCTTTTGCAGTGTAGCCCAGGCTAGCCCAGAACTCAGTGTTGGAATTCCAGGTGTTCGCTACCGTGTCTGGCTTTGTTTCCCATTTTTGCAGCAAACGTGACCATCCCACTGCACTGACCCAAGTCTCTGCCTCTGCGTTGTGTGTCCTTCTGCTGTGTGTCTCCCTGCCAGTCTCTTCTGATTTTGTACATTTCTCATTCTGCTTTTCTCTTTCCTGAATAAGCCTAGCATTCTGGCCCAAGTCTTGTGGTACGAATGCTGACTGCCTCATCTCCTAAGCCTTGTATCTTAGTATCTTTGTGTCGTGATAGCTCTCTCAGGTTGGTACACCTACTGTAAGACCTCCTGCCAAAGAGTTATCCCTTCCTGTATTTTTATACAGAGAGCCTTTTCCTTTCAAAATAAAAACAAATGGGCCTGTAATATTCCTGGATTACTAACCCCTCTGTAAAATCCATACATGTTGACTTGTGTACAGAGCCATTAACTAGTCTTGCCTCTCCTGTGTCAGCTTCCCGCACCTTCAATCCTGTTGGATCCTTTTCGGCATTTCTGCATGTGTCATAGTTTTAAAAAATTGTTCATTTATTTACTTTGTGAACTGAAACTGTAGCAAGTGAGAGACATTCTCATCTCTGAACTGAACTTCTCAAAAAAAAAGGCAAATCTGTATTAAAAAAAAAATTCCACAAGGCTGGTTGACGAATTAGAAGTTCATGGCCACCCGCCTCTGAATTAGCATCCTTTCATCTATGACACAAAACCTTTGGATCATATTAGCAGAGCACCGACTGCCACCAAACCCAAAGCTAAGAATGTCCGCAGATAGCATCTGAGCCTGCAGCAGAGCTTTGCCTCCTTTGATATTCCCACCAATGTATCAGAAAAAAAAAAAAAGACTTTCTTTTTTTTCTGTGACTACGAAAGCTACCCACTTCCACATTGGAACACTCTATTCAGGTCAACCTGAATCTGTTCCCAAGCTATGGTCACTCGTACCTGGCTCAAAATAAGCTTTGATTCCCTTTGGTATAAGAGCTGTGATGTACATCAACAGTTATCCGATTGTCTCTTTGGCTGTACTTTCAGTGACTAGTATTATATATGCCATCCTTTCTATTTGAACAGCTCTCCAGTCCCTTTTGCCTTCAATTTTTCAAGAAAATGGAATGTTAGCTCTTTTGCAAACACTCCCAGAGTTCCCCACACAAAGCCATCTCAGCATTCTGACTGCATTTATTGCTGTCTCTAGGAATCTGCCTGCTTTATTTAGCCTGCTGACATTGATATGTACTCACTCCTTGACCATTGGCCTGTAAATGTTTGGAAGGTTTTGCAAAGGTAAGGCCAGCTCAGAGCCTGGTGTCAGGAGGTGCCCCTTAAACACGCTTTAAACAAACATGTTAGCCTTGTTTCCATCCAAAAGCTTACAACCCCAGAAAACTCTTTTTTTGTTGTTGTTCTGGAAATGTCACTAAATGTTGTCTATATAATTTTCCATTTTATATCCAATGTCTAGCTAAGTGCTGACACATAATTAAACTAGAATATTACTCAGTAGTTAGCATATTTTTGTTAGTTAAATAAGTAATAGGATTTTGTTTATACAGTATGAGGAAACCTTTTATTTAACTTTTTCTTGACTTAAGATTTAGTAATCCCACTCAAATGTATAAATAAGCTGGGCAAAATTCAAGATTCAAGTAATGGTGTATGTGTGTGTGCATACACACATGTGTGTCTGTCTGATTGTGTGTATTTACATAGTGTCAGATAACCAATGATCGCTGTGTGTACAAATCTAAGATAAATTCTAAATCAATTCCAACTGGTAAATGCGCTCACAGCAGGAAAAAGAGATCTTCCTATCTTGGTATTCATGCACTGGACTTTTAAAATAGCTGAAATGGAACAGAATCCTGAACGCCAAAATAAAAAAATAAATAAAAGATCTATTTTGACTGAATAACATTCCAGCCAAGGTCTAGTTATTTCCCCAAAGACAAGCTCTTTAAGTTAGCCTTACAGTTGGCGTTTAAGCTGAGATTGAGAGCCCAGGGTGGAAGTGTGCGTGAATTGTGACAGTCTGACCTCGGAATGTGACGGAAATGTCCCCTCTGCCTTCCCCGCTGCAGATGCAATCGACTACGACAAGTTTTACGCCACAGTGCAGCAGATCTTCGGCCCTGAAGTGAAGAATCAAGATGTGAAATGTTTTTACAGGAAAATCTGCAACAACCCTGATGCGACTTTTGACTGGTGTGAGGTACTTGCACATCATTCGAAACCGCAAGCGATTAAAACAGTGTTACTCCCACCAAAGCTAAGCATACAGTGTATACACAGAAAATTACTGTATCTACAGCCATTTTAAGACTTAGCTATGGGCTGAAGAGATGGCTCAGCCATTAAAGGCTAGGCTCACAACCAAAAATACAAAACTTAGCTATAACCCACAAGAAAGTGGGGAAAACAGGCAGCTATTTAACTGTAGTATCCATGACTACTTTTTTTTCTCGTTGTTTTAGACAGGGTCTCACTATGTAGCTCCAGCTGATCTAGTGGTCACTATATAGACTCGGGTGGCCTTGAATTCATAGTTTCCTGCCTCTGCCTCCCAAGTGCTGAGATTAAAGGCTTGCACTACCATGCTTGGTATCAGCGAGTAGCTTCTGCAACTTTTACATGAATCTAGGAGTTTGAACTGTCAGTGCCATTTGACATCCATCAAGACTTTAAGTACTTTTGCTGCACTTGACAATGAGACAGTTCTTTTCAGCACTGTCAGCTGTAAGCGTGCATTTCCAGTGTGTGTAAGTCATCGACCAAAGGGATGAGGTTAGTTTAGTTGATCTTTTCTGTCGGTTCTTGAAATGTTTTCCGATTGGCAGAATAGTGACGCAAAAATTACAAACACGCAAGGAACCAAAACTTCTGGCTCACTCTCAGAAATGAGTAGAAATCATAGGTGAGAGAAAATATGATGGTTTCGAGTATCTGACTGTCCCATATTAACAATATTGCCAGTTGTTGGCATCCAAACGTGGCTTCTAGCAGCCCTAAGAAGCTATGGTCGGCAGCCCATCCCCAACATGTCAATTAAAGAGACAATTTGAGCATGAAAAACAAAGAAAGGAGGTTTATTTACAGTGGCCACTTTGAAAAGAGGAATAAAGGGGTCCAGTGACCTCCCCAAGTCCGAGTTTGGGGGTACTGATATGAAGTTCAAGTCTATATGGAAGGTAAGAGGGACGTATGATGAACCGGTTCTGGTCAAGGTATGGTCCAATCGATCACAGACTGGTCATTGTCCAAGGCTCAGTCCGTCCTGTGGTGTCCAACAATTGTTACAGTTGTGACATCTCCTCCTGGGAGACAAGTATCTCTGGACGGCACCAGGGATCCAGCTTTTCCCATTCCCCAGAATAGGATTCCTGGGAAATTTCTTCCTTCACTCCCAATTGTTTCAATAGTCTGATAGCTGAAGGGCGGAGCACAGTGTCTCTGTAGACTATCTCCTTTCCTGACCAGGCAGTTGCAGCAATCAGACTGACATGTGTAGATGGAATTTCGATGCATGCCAGAGTTACAGAAGGTCCGACTTGTGTTTAGCTACATATAGACCACCACAAAATTGACTATATGTTTTGTTTTAAAAAAGATTAATAACCCAGTGAAATAAAAATTTGAAACTCATAATACAAGACAGCCCAAATCCCAAAACCAGTCAAAGCAAAAATTACTAATTACCTTTGAAAAAAACTTAAAAACAAAAAGCTGCTATAACCCTTAAGAGAATATTATTCCTATGAATATCTTACTAATATGCTAAAAATTAAACAGCTATCCAGACCATTTTATGAAGCTAAAATAACAGAGTTGAACAAAGAAAACAAGAGGCAAATATTATTTATGAACAGAAATGCTAAAGTTTTAAATAACATTTAAAAGTGATTTCCAGGAGTACACTAAAAATGGGGATGGTTCAGTATTAGAAAAGCCACAGATTTCTTTTGATGATTTAAGGGGAAAATCAATGCTATAATCTTAGCAGAGGACAGCAAACTAAAACCCAGGGCCACAGGTGGACACAAGAAGATTTTATAACCAGCTCATTGGGCACAGCAAGGTCCAGTCATCTGCGCACACTCTACAGGTGTTCTGAGACACACTAGCAGGGATGAACAGCCTTGACAGCCAGCCAGTGGTCTGTGAAGCTCACTGTTTACTCCCTGGTCCTTTTTCAGCAGGTTGCTGCCTCCAGATCTTTAAGACTTAAGTAAAATAAAAATAAGGAAGACAATTGATAAAAATCCAGCAACTGCCCCTACTTTTAAAAGAATTACGAAACAGTAAAAAGTAAGGGGAATTAACTGATAAAGGAGCCCGTTTTTTAGTTTTCTTTCTTTTTTCCCCCTTGTGTGCCTAGAACAAATATCTGCACATTTAGTAACTTAAGAAAGCGTACCTTATATCATAGTTTCCATTGACAAGGAGTCTGGGAAATGGTCCTGGGAAATTGTCATTCGAAGTCTCATAAAGCCGCAGTCAGCGGTTAGCTAGGCTGTGGTCTCACTGGAGACCCTCTGGGAAAGAATGAGTCTAAGTGCCACGTTGTTGACAGGGTTTACACCCTTGTGCATAAAAAAAGAAACAACACCCCAACACTCCAGTAACTAAGATTCAGTGTCTCTTCTTTTTTTCTCATTCTTGTAAATACTCCTGGCTTTCTAATAGAGGTTGAGCCCGGGTTCAGATACTCAACCCTACATTGAAGGCTTAGGCAAAACCAGACAGCTACATTAAGACATTCAAAACACTAATGAGAAGGTTTGTATCTATCCTTAATAACCGAGTAACAAATCTCATAAAAGCTTTGACAATAAAATTCACAAAAGACCTTGTGCAAATTGGGAACCTTTCCCACAGACTGCTCATGAATACCTACAAAGCTTGGCTAGCTACATGCTAAAGCAAAGATTCTGCCACTTGGTAAATTCCCAAAGTATGTTCAATTTTCATTTTCTTTTTTAAGAACTGAAACATAATTTTAACTTAGTTCTTTGCTCAACTGTTGCTCAACAACAAAAGGTCTCTTGTTCTTTCTGTTGTTTGCAGGTAAAAACCTGTCCTTGATGGTCAGGATCAATTTGTTCTTTTTCTATGTTGACATGCTGTGCTGTCCAATAGAAATATAAGGGCTGACGGGACGGCTCAGTGAGTTAAGAGCCCATTGGGCAAGCACTAGGACCGAGTTTCTGTCTCCAGAACGTACTTGAACATCATGCTTCCAACTGAGACAGTTCAGACATGTCCAACCTTTTGACATTTAGAGACAACACTGTCATCCGTAAATCTTACCATACAATGGAGTTATAAAAATGACAAAAATTCTTATATTAGAAGTGAGTTTACAATTTGGGGTACGGCCGCATTTGTAGCTATCCTTGGTTGCATACAGCCAAGGATATGCCTAGTGAGTGTAAGAGAATACGTTATCTACCAGAAAATAGAAGTGGGAAGGAGTATAAGCACACCAGAAGACTCAAGTATCAAAGGTGAAGAATTCTGTTTGTCAAGTTCCCCTCTCCACTCCTTCTCCGCTCTCTCCTCCCCTCTCTAACTCCCTTTTTTTTTTTTGAAAATGACATAGCAGGGGCCCACTGTTGACATTTTCATCCTGTGCTTGGGGCCAAGTTTCCAAGATGTCTTGGAATTCTAGGTATAGTTTTTTGGTAAAGATTTCCAGCTTGGTTAACTGAATTTTGTGCAGTGATGCCCTGTGTTTTTCTAGCCCACTATGCATTATTGTTGGCTTTGCTAAAATTAGAGTGAACTGGACTCGGTGCATTGAATGAAATCTCAAAGCACCTTTTCTATATTACCAAGGATAGGAGACCCAGTCCACTGAGCACAGGTGGGCCGAGGTGTGCATATAATCTCTTCCTGAATGGTTCAGATGCAACCATGCACCTACATCAGGACATCTGGAAGAATGGGAAACACTGGGCTCATCCTCAGTGAGTGTACTGTATAATAAAACTGCACAAAAGCTCTGACAGGGAAGATAGCATCCAGGGTGTGGTTCCTTAGATGCTCTAGACCTTTGCCACATGGGGCTGTCAAACGTTGGAAGCGTGATTTGTCTGAGTCGAGCTGTACTGTATGTATAAAATACATATGGATTTCAAAAGCATTGTATGAAAAAATGCAAAGCATTTCACAATGACTTTTAGTAATGATTATATGTTGAAGTTACGTTTTCAACATGCTGAGTTAAATAAAATACACTAGTAAAGTTGATTTATTTTTGTTCTATGTTTTATGTAGATACCATAAGATTTAACATTATATATGGCTTATATTATATTTCTATTGTACATCACAGAAATTTTCAAAATAAGAACAGAATGAACTATTCCTGGCTATCAAAGTCAGGTTTTTAATTTGTATTTTGGGGTAGCGCCTTTTTTATATATTATAATATTTTTATTAGTTCTTTGAAAATTGTATGCAATGTAGTTTGACCATATTTACCCTTCCCCCAGTTCCCCCCATATCCACTCTCACCTCCCTAGGTCTCTGGAACTATGTACCTAAAGACTATCGACAGATTTATTAAGTTTCAAGGGCATCCTTTTTTATATATTAGCATTAAGCATTTGTTTTACAATTTTATCAGCCTAAACTGCTGTCTTAGTAATGCAAGCTTCAAATCACATACTGTGAAGGAACCCAGGACTGTGATGTTCCGTATGTGCCGAATGCTGAGATGGTGCTCGGTGGTAGAGGTGTGTGCAGGGAGCCCCAGAGAAACTGGAAATCTTTAAACATAATGGAATATGATTGTAAAGTAAATCTGCATTTTTTTCAGTTGTGGAGAGGAGCAATTTGAGTCTCATTCTCTGGCATCTGCTCTTTCTAGTCTTACATAATCCTCTTACATCCATAAAATCTTTTCTTTTTATTGTAGAAAACCACGTTATTGCTATAGTGAGGCTGAGAACAGAGAAACCCAGAATGGTAACTGACTTATCTAAAGCCACATAGAAATTGGTCTCTATCTACCAATTTCAGATGCCATTATCGTTTCCCATCTTTCGGGCTCCTACAAACCAGGTCGTGATCAGCACATGCGGAAGACGGCTGAGGCTCAGGGAGTCTGTGCAAGCTGCTCCGCCTTCATTGCACGACCATTTTCTCACCAACCGTATGAGAAGGGTGTTGCTATTTCGAGTCCTGCAACCCAATCTTTCTGGGCTTCTGGTCTGTTGTCTGTAAAATGGAAAGTCAATATTAACTGATGAAGACTCACTTCATTTCAATATCGATTGCCTGGTTTTGATAAAGTGTCTTATGAGTTAATAGTCATTGATCAGGCCACACGAGTTGGATTCATTCTTCAAAAATCAGGCAAAAGTGCACAAATCTGATTCCAAAATATAAATCTTTTCATCACAGCAATGCCACAAAAAAATTGCAATTTCCTTTTCTGAGGTTTCGATGCAAGGGTACTTAGAGAATTTTACATTATTAGGCTAGTGAAATCTTAGAGCTAATGAAAACATAATCTAGGTCTGATCCTGCAATATATAATGAGAAAAACTGGGTGTAAAGAAATTTGAATGCCGTGGTTGCCTTACACTTACAAAGCCAATCAGTGAGAAGGCTGTGTTGCTAGCAGGCAGCTTTTGTAGTTTATATATGAAATGCCTTCCTTAGGCTCGGGTGTTTGAACACTTGATCCCCACATGGTGGGACTGTTTGGATGCTTGTGGACTTCTGGGAGGACGGGAGTCACTGAAGGGGTGGGGAGTCTTGTGGTTTTTAGCCTAGCCCAGCTTCTTGTTTAGTCGCTGCCCTTCTAAGTTTGGATGTAAGGTGACCAGCTGGCTTCCTGCTCTTACCGCCACGCCAACCCTGCTTCCTGCCAGGTCCTTCTCACCATTATAGACTCCACACTGCTGGAGATGTTAGACAGAACAAGCCCCTGCTCTCTTCCATTGCTATGTCGGAATGTTTTATCACAGCAACAGGAAAGGAAACCAAGAGAGGAGCATATAATGAGATTTTTAGGAGCACACTGTGAGCGAATTCAGACCCGAGTCACAATACACACACCACATGGGATGCCAATCATGCCCTCCAAAGTAAATTTAAAGAGAATTATTATAAAGTTAAGATTATATTTGTTAACTTCAAAATGTTAAAAGAATGTTCTAGAGTAGATTAAAAATAAGCTGACACAAGTTTTTATTTGCTCTACCTGCTCTTCATTTTCCCCATATGTTCTACACTGAACATATGCTCCTTAAGTAATCAAAATTTTTTTGGAATTGCTGAAAGCATGGGAATCTCTGGAAGTTGCATTGTTAAAAGAATATTAATGCTGTTTGTGATAATATACTTGATAGGCATAAAGTACTCAGGCCGGTAATGTGCTCAAATCATGTTACAGTTTCTAGCTGGAGATTTGCAGTTTTCAAAAAAGAAACTAGAGATTCTTGAGGCTACTGTTTATCATAAGATGACAAGAGATGTTTCTCTTTGATCATAAGATTTTCTCCGTGAAACATAACCTTTCAAAATGAGATTTGCCACCTCTTCTGAAGCGTACCTGTTTTATCTAAAAATTTTCCTGAATAATTTTCAATGATTCAATGCACTTGGTTTCCTTGAGAAGTTGTTAAGCAATGTGATAAAGTGTTTGTGATAAGCAAAAGTAACAAAATCAATCTCCCGTTTTAAAATTTTATTAACACATATTAATAACAGGATGGTGGGTTTCATTATGGCACTGCACATATTTGTATTTGGATCATATTCACCCTCCCTTTACTGTCTCCTCCCACTTTCCCTAAGCCCCTCCCTCTTTTCAACTGGTCACATTTCTATTTTCATATCTTGTCAAAATCGGTAATTATGGGGGAGTCGATGTAGTGTGTACATCCACATGGCTGTAAAGGATACGTATGACAAAGTACATGACTGAACGGTCAGACAACAACGGTATTTAGTGAATGACTTTTTAGCTGGCAAGGACACAAAGGAACCCGAGTTCTATTTCCTCTACTGTTCCTGGAAACCTAGCGTCCCATCCCTTACACGTTGACATCAACTGAGTTCCGGTCTGGCACTTGGTATAATCGAAGCACATTATACTCTTCCTAATTACTAAGAAATAGAATCACCCACATCCTCGTTTAAGGGGAGCTATTCCTGATGATCATTTTCTAGATGGGCAAACCTCAGGCACAGAGAACAAACAGTGGCTTGAGATCATGTGACCAGCTGACAGCAGAATGAAGACTGAAACTGATTTCCAAGTCCCGAAGTGTGTGATTCTGCCTTGCAGGGGTGCCTTGCTCCCACACTTCCTCACGCACCTCTTCTCATTGATCAGACACCCGGTCGCCATCTCCACAATGATTCTGCAGAAACAAAGGGTCAGGGTGAATGGCTGCGTGTAAACCATTGGAGGTTACTGTACACATAGGACCTGGTTTAAAATAAGTAGTGCCGTGTGAAATGCCCCTATCCCAAGAAACACTGGAGCTGTTTTAACAGGGACTGAGGAATCATGGTCCCCAGTGTTGCTTCACTTTGCGACCTGAACATTATCACTGCACACAACCATCTTAGGTTTCATGGGCTGCCAAAAATTTATTCATTGTGCTGATGAGTGCTCATAAGATGAGGGCATATAGCCGGGCGGTGGTGGCGCACGCCTTTAATCCCAGCACTCGGGAGGCAGAGGCAGGCAGATCTCTGTGAGTTCGAGACCAGCCTGGTCTACAAGAGCTAGTTCCAGGACAGGCTCCAAAACCACAGAGAAACCCTGTCTCGAAAAACCAAAAAAAAAAAAAAAAAAGATGAGGGCATATAAAAGTGCCCTCCTTCCCAATAGTCCTGGTCCCCACTTGTACAGTCAGTCACCATTCTAGGTGACTGTGAAGGGAATTTGCTGATGAGTTTAAGATGCCTAATTTGGGGAGATTCTCCTAGATAATGCCAACAACCTGAACAATTGACAGCTGATTCTTCCCAAAGACTCCAGTAAGTACATACGTCTACTATCTCTTTCATGGAGTCTGCAGAAACCCATTTCAGACTCAAACCTGTGGCACCATGGCTTAATAAAGAGACTTTCCTTCAAGTCAGGTTTGTGGCCCATTCATTTTGGTAGCATTAGAAATAAAGTAAAACAGGAGGAAGGAGGTTGGGCTGGGGAGATGGCTCAATGGGAAAAGTGCTTTCTGCACAAGCATGAAAGCTTGACCTCAGTGTCTCCAGCACGCACACAAAGTAAGTACAGCGGCACAGCATGCTGTAACCCCAGTGCTGGCCAGGCAGAAGCAGGTGGATCCCCAGAGCTCTCCGGCCCCAGGAAGAGACCCTGTGTCAGAAAATAGAGCGTTAGAGGAAGACTTACAATGACATGGACAGGACGGTCAAAATTCCCTGTTTCTTTTAAAACTCTCATTAATAGGTAAAAAAACACATTCATTTCTGCTCATTACTAAATTAGTAGGTATGATTTTGTTGCTGGTGGTTTTGAGATAGACTTTTCCTGTGTTGTCCAGGCAAGGCTGGCTTCAACCTGGTCTCAAACACCTTACCTCAACCTTCTCAATACCCGAAGTTACAGGTTTGTGTCACTGTGCCTGGCTCACAGCTGCTGATGTTTTTTCCAAATGCCTCTGATTTTGAAAATTTCACAATTTGATAATTTGTTCAAAAAGATCAATTTTTATACTGAGAATATCATCTTATAGCAAGGTAGCCAATTTTCGCTCAACACCTGAAAAGTGGGCAGCTAATCAAAGAAAAAAAACTGAAATCTTTTATATTCTGAAGCTTCCCTCTGCCAGGATGAAAAACCTGACCCCAGAAGATGGATAGATGATGGTTAGGAACAGTCATTCATGGTGAATGTGCATAGTTGAGGCCCTGTCCCGTGAAGACTGCCTTCATTTTCAAACAAGGTCAAGATGGTAATTGATCATTCGTTCTGACCAGGGCGCCAATTTGGTGCGTGGTTGCTCCACAGAAAAGATGTCAGTGCCTCTCTGGAAATCACTCCTCCTCAGTGAAAAGTGTGTTGAATGTCAGAGTGTCCCTTATTTCCAGGGCACTGCCGTCTCTGACATCAGAAAACCGGGTGCATTTTTATCTCAGTTAGACTTTGAATTCAGCCGACGCAGAATCTGTTGTCACGTGACAGCCAGTTCTGAGCGACTGCTCATGTTTCCTTTGTTTGGGATTTTAGATCTTTGGCTATTTCTCCACTGAGGGAGATTCTCTGACTTCGCAGATGGAGGAAGAAAATTTGGTTTTCCTTGTGTCCAAAAAACAGCGAATTGTGATTGCAGGTGACTTGCACATTTTCTTTCTAAGTCAGTGTGAATTTTACTATTTTTTTCACAACTGAGCTCCAGGAACATACTCTTTCCGAAGAATCACCTTTCATTTCACGCACTCACTCAGTTCCTCAGAAGTAGCAGTTTGGGTTCAGTTTCCAGAGACACTATCTGCTGTTGAACTGGAAGGTCACCCTCACTCTGAAAGACACTAGCGAAGGTGAGGGTGGAAAGAAGTCAACCTGTAAAGAGGCTCAGGTCTCTAAGGAAGTCTCTATATTAGCACGTGTTCCAGGCTCACCAGGTGGAATCGCGTGACTTTGCAATATTCTTGAAGAGTTCCTCCCAACTTGCTATCCTTGAGTGTTCTGTAGTTTCTTTGAAAGCAAGTTTGAGCCGGTTAGGGACATCTTAAGACCTCTCCAGTTTCCAGATGTCATTTGTTGTTGTTGTTTTAAAATATGACCCTGGGACTTGGACACTTCCATCCCGCTGCACTTTGGATTTTCCTCCCTGTTTGTTTGCCCAGGGTGGGAGAGTGTCAGGAGGCAGGATAAAGCCTAGAGGCACTTTCTGTCTCTCAGCAGCATTATATTCCACTTTCTGAGATGAAGGGAGCGCTCTAGGCTGCGGTCGGTGTTCCTTTAACAAATGCATCGCAATGTGCAATGTGGGGATGCAGCTCAGTTGGGATGGTATCTATGGTGTGGGTCTGAATGCTGGGGATCCTGCAGTGAAGAAAGGGACACACTTCCCCAACCTCATCTGTTATTTTCTCTTATGAACTCCTGCTAACTGGAATATAGACTGCTCATGTCCGTTCTTTAAGTGTTTTACAATGATAAAAATTCCATCATCACAAACAAACCATGGTGGTGCACACCTGTAATTGCAGCCCTCGGGACAAGAGGAAAGCCATGAGTTCAGCACCAACCTGGGCTACACGCCAAACTAAAATCCAAAGAAACAAAGTTAACTCACCCTGAAAAGTATTATGCATACAGCTTTGTCCTTCGGACTGTGGGTGGGCAGGGTAGCACCAAAGTATCTCGTGTTGTTTTACTGAATGCACAAGATGCTTTTAGAAGTCTTAAAATAGCATCAAAGCAGTTTGCTTCTTTTCTGATGGAAAGCCTGAGATGGTGTTAGGACTTTAGTCTGTGTAGACCGCGATGGTGACACTTCAAAGAAGAGACGGCTAAGACACGCGGAAAGCCTCAAGGGAGAATGATTGCACATGATGGTTAGAAAACCCACTCTCTGTGAAATGTGCCCATAGTGATGAGAGTGTGTGTCTGTGTGTATGTGTGTGCGTGCTCTGAAGGGTGTGGGTGGATGTCGGGATGTGGAGCTGCAAGTAGTTTGGAAGTTCATACACCATATTTAGCTGAAATGTTCTATATTTATATTACATCTCTGAGGATAATAGAAAATCAAGCAGTATTCGCAGGGTTTTATGGCCTTATTCTATGTTTTAAGTAACTCGGGGCTTCTTGTAAGATGCTGGCTGCCTTCTTTTACTTTCTTTTTCTTGTTTTAAACCAATAACGAATGAATTTTAGGACCTCTGGAATTTGACATTAATCACATGCTTTTGCCAGGTAGTAGAAGACGAGATGTGATTAAATGCATTGTGAAGGTCCCACAGCTGGACTTGTTGATAACAGCATCTCAGAAAGGATTGATAACCGTCTTTAACAGTCAGGTAATTTGAAAGCTTTTCCCCTTCCCTTTTCCCTTCCTGCATCTTATCTATGCACTATCCAAATGCTTCAGAAAACACAACAGCATTTCAGTACTATTTAAAAAATAGACTACGGGGATCACTGAGCCCTGAGGTGATTGCTGAGGTTTGATAGCTGCGTATGGTCTTGTTTCTCAAAAGGGTCGTAGTGAATCACATGGTGTGCACTGTGTAAGGGTCAATCTGGATAATTTCCCGGATAAAACCCTGAGCACATGCCAGCTGGGCAATAGAAGATGCTGGGAGGGCTGTGCACTTGGAGCAGAAGAAATGCCTCAGGTGTCCCTGGATTTCTGTGATGTTGAATAAGGGACTTCATGGGACTTGTGTCTTTACATCAAGAAGAACAGACAGTATGAAGATGAAATTTGATTATAAAGTAGAGACATGAATATTCCAAAATAATGCATGGCAGTATGTCCCATATTCTTCAATGTGAAAATAAGAGATGCATTCTTGCTCTTAAATATAGAGTAAAGATTCAAAGTTTATTTCTAACTGAAGACAATGATGAGCGTTTTTTATACAAGAAAACTGTATTTGAAATAATCATCGTTTCCAATATCAATTTTAGTCCTTCAGTAACACTCAACTTGGGCAGTTTTCCAGAAGATCACAGCTAGGGCAATGAGATTGTTTGGGAAGGGCCATCTGGGTACTGGGCTTCGTATGTGTGGTCAGTCTGTGGCTTTGGGTGTGTGGATAGAGTCTGTGGTTTTGGGTGTGTGGATAGAGTCTGTGGTTTTGGGTGTGTATATGGCGGCTGCTGTCCAGCCTTCTACAGACATAGCTGGGTGTGCTGGGTGTGGTATTTAATGTCTCCAGCCCCAGATCTCATCCAGAACAACAGACTTTTCTTCCCTACATCATTGTGCTGGTTAAATGCGTGAATACATCTACTGTGCTAGCCTCACTGTGAGCACCCAGCAGATTCTGGAGATTAATAATAATAATAATAGTTCTGCCAGGCAGTGGTGGTGCACACCTTTAATCCCAGCACTCGGGAGGCAGAGGCAGGTGGATCTCTGTGAGTTCAAGGCCAGCCTGGTCTACAAGAGCTAGTTCCAGGACAGGCTCCTAAGCTACAGAGAAACCCTGTCTCGAAAAGAAAAACCAAAACCAAAACAACAACAACAAAAATCTCAGATAACTGGCCTCTTTTTATACAAAACCCTTCTCCATCTTTTCCTTTCTCCCTAAGAACATTCGTTCCCTCTTCAATATGGACCTTTATTTCTTCAAAAATCGGGCTAAGTTGGGATCTATAAAACACAGTGAGGAGGAAAATGATTGGCATTGTAAAGTAGTCCTTGATTATGAGAAAGTGAGGTTTGTTCCTCTGAGATGCTTCACAGACACCCAAACAAAACAAGCAATGCTACAGAGAAGTTTATAGTTGAGCACATGGAAACGCACACACACACAGAAAGTCACATTGGCTTCTTATAGAATAATGTAACAAGCTCCTAAAACAGAAGGAAAGGAGTAAAGGAGGAAAGAAAAGAAGGAAGAAAGGAAGGAAAGAGGTAACTGGAGACGGCAAGGGTGTGGCACTCATCAGAGAGGCATGATCACCTGAGACTGAATTTCAAGTACGCAGATACAAGTAGCATGCATGAGCTGGGTGTTGGTGGCGCATGCCTTTAATTCCAGCATTTGGGAAGCAGAGATGGGCAGATCTCAGTGAGTTCGAGGCCAGCCCAGTCTATAGAGCGAATGCCAGGACAGGTTACAAAGCTACACAGAGAAACACTGTCTTGAAAAACTAGATAGATAGATAGATAGATAGATAGATAGATAGATAGATAGATAGATAGATAGATAGGTAGGTAGAATTTAAAAAATAACATACTCACATATCTAGCCACAATACTAGGTGGGGGTCTTAGAGACAAGTGGATCCTGGAAGCTTACTGGGCAGCCAGCATAACTGAATGTGGGAGCTTCAGGGTTCAGAGAGAGAGAGAAAGACCCTGTTTTAAAGCAGTAAGGTTTTATGGTGATAGAGTAGAACATCTATATCTTCCTTTGTCCTCGTGGGTGCACACACATGTACAAGCATCCACACACACTTGTACACACTTGCATATACCATACGTACACATTCTTGATCTCCCCACACACGCACACACATGCACACGCACACACACACACACACACACACACACACACACACAAAATGGGACTGGATAGAAAAGATTGCTTTAAAATCAGGTTAAGATTTGATACACTCGAAACAAATACTATTTTTCATGTTACGTTCCTTAACCACGGATAATTCATTATGGGAGGAAATCCTATCAATCCCTGTAGAGGTCACAGTGACCACATTTTAAAAGCAGCCATTAATAACTCCAAATATCTTTTAATTGATAAACACGTAATTTAAACATTACCTGAGGAATAAAGAGTCAAGTTAAGGATTTTCTTGGCGATAACAGAGTGGAAATATCATTAATAACTAGAATTCCTGCAAAAGGTGATGAAGAAAGGAAGATAACTTTAATTAAGTTGTTCCCATTGAAGTTAAATATCCGACAAAAGCCACTGAAGAAAGGAAGGGTTTCTTCTGACTCACGATTGAAGCATGGCCCATCACCATGCTCAGGTCAAGGCAGCAGGAGCTTGAAGCAGCCGCTAACTGTCAGGTGTCAGAAGAGAACAATAAATGCCGCTGTGTGCAACTTGCTTTTGCAATCTTCTGTCGTCAAGGATGCCTGCCCAGGAAGTGGCCCCGCCCAGGGAGTGGCCCTGCCCAAAGAGTGGTCCCGCCCAGGGAGTGGTGCCGCCCATATGGTCCAGGGAGTGATTGATATGGGTCTTCATACATCAATTAGTCAATCGAGACAATCCCTCATAGACATTTTCAGAGGAGGCAAACCTTAATCTAAATCATCCCCCTCAGTTTGCCCATCTCCTAGGAGATTCTTCAAGTTGAGGATGCTAACCGCCACAGAAAATAAAACCACCATGCTTCAATCGTGAGTCAGAAGGAAACCACAGCACTCTAGCCTGCAATTAAATGCCTTCCCATCCAGAAATAAGACCCTGAGTGGAAGGCATCTTGGCACTCTTCTGGTGAAAGATGGTCTGTGGCTTCCATGAAAGACAATCCCAGAACTCTCCCTGCCCTACTTTTTTTGTTCATATAACACATTCCTTCAGGAAAAGCCATTTCCAAACCTTTGGAATGATGCCAAAGAGTCTGGAGGTAGTCATCGTGCATCCAGGGTGTGAGACACGGCTACCTACTAGTTCTCTGCACGGGACCTATATATGATGCATAGCCCAGTGCCCAGGGCACCATTCATAGATGCTATGTGGAGGGCCACTAGACAGAATGTTTCAAAGATGTCAAGTAACTTGAAGAGAAGTCTCTCAAATAAAATGTGCTGTATTTTTCTACATGGTCCATTTGTCCCTATTGCTCTATTTAGCACTCTTTGGGCCACTCTTGTCCTTGCTGTATTTTGCATTTCTAACTTTTCATAACAAACATTGTTCTGAATAGCTAAAAATTAGGTATTTGCTTGTGGAAGGAAAATAATAATAATAATATCAAGGGGACACTGTGGGTAAGCACCAGTCATAGAGGTGGAAATCTTGATCCCTGTAAACCAAGTTGTATTACTTCACAGTTAGGCTACTCTGAGGATGAAGTGGGGAGGAAATTCTCGCAGCGGGTGAGATGCCAAGTGGGAGAAAGTCAGGGAGATTGTGTGTTGCTATAGCTTTCTTACTGAAGTTCTAACTCGGTTTCATCTTTACTCACAGATGAGAGTTCAGACCAGCACCAATGTTACAGTAAGTACATTAAAAAATTTTGAAGTAAGTCAAAGTTAGTGCTGCGGTGATGACTCTTCCACAGATTACTCAAAAACCTCAAAACATGTATGCTTGAACAGTCTTTGCATATGAAGGGTTGGTGAGACTGCTCAAGGGGTAAAGTGATCGCTGTGTAAGTATGAAGACTTGAGTTTGAAGCCCCAGAACCCATGTAAATAAAGCTGGACACCAACGTGTGTATCTGTTATCCTGTGCTTACATGAGGATAAGATGGGAGATGGCAACAGAAGAGATGCAGGACATTAGCAGGTTAGCAAGGCTGCTATATGCAGCTCCGAACAACAGACCCTGTCTCTCCAACAAGAAGGAAGAAAAGGACTGATACCTGAGGTTGTCCTGTATCCTCCTCATGAGCATCCTGACATACGCTTTACTGAACTCACACGCAAACACACACCCTACACAAACGTTTGTAAAACTTTTTAAAAATGATACTTAAAGATAGTGAATTTTACGTTTACACTGACTAGGATCAAAACTAAGCCTTGAACAATAGCAAAGACCCAGGTGTTACTTCCTGGAGTTCAGTTATCCGCAGAGAATTGCTGGGAAACTAGTTACTTCTTGGAATTTTAATTAAAAGTTTCTGAGTTTTAATTGAATATTGTTTTTTTAAGAAAAATTGATGCCTCAAGTTATGAGAACAACATGGAAATAATTTGAGAACGTTTTCAGCTTGGAAAATGCCATAAAAACTGGAGTACAATTTTGTGATTCGTATTGCATGTCACTAGTATGTGCAGTTACTTGGCAGCAGACTGCATTCACTAGGATGTGCAGTTACTTGGGAGCCGATTGCATGTCACTAGGATGTGCAGTTACTTGGGAGCCGATTGCATGTCACTAGGATGTGCAGTTACTTGGGAGCCGATCGCATGTCACTAGGATGTGCAGTTAGTTACTTGGCAACAGATAGAAAGCTGTGGTTGCTGGCTTTCTGGTCCACCCACATCTCTACCCTGACGATTTATGAGAGATGCAGGGATGCTGGAGGTTTGTTTTTTGTTTTTTTTTTAATCCCTGGTTGCATGCATCCAGTGAATTTACTAAACTATCAAGAGAAAACACAGTACCTGGTCTAGGAGCCCCGATTCTTGTTAAACTTCTCAGCCTCTGTTTCTGTAATGGAACAAACCCATTGGGTTCCTGGTGGATTTATGGAAGATTCACGTGCACACACGTTTCCGACACTCCAGGAAACCCAAGCTGCTGTTTCCATTGATGCTGTTAAAGCTTCCAGACTTGAGCTGAGACTCAAGAGAGGCGATGAGCCTCAGCTTTAGATCAGATGGATGTCTGATCGCTAAGGGATTTTCTAGATGAAAGCGTTAGCAGGCAGCAAGGCGGGAGCACTTGTTTAATCAGAGCCCTGCTTCTAGCTGCCCATGGACATAGATGGCCTCACGGACGGACGTGAATGCTGCAAAAGCCAGCTGCTTGTCCAGCCATCTCACTCTTCCAAGGAGCAATTCCCACATTAGCTGAAGCAGTCTCCAGCTACTGGTACTGAGAAGCAAGGCAGGATGGAGTGACCTTTTTCTTTTCCTTATGCCACTCCAAGGAGATGCCCTGTAGGCTCTGGTTCCACATGGGATTTCTAATGTCAGTAACTTTCTTCCTGCCTTCCAATACCTTGAAGTAGAAGGAAAACTGCTGTGATTCCCCATCCCCTCTGTCTTGCGGTACTGGAGCTGAACCTAGGGCCTGGTGCATGCTACGCAAGTGCTCTACCACTGGGGCATCATCCTTAGCCCTTTCTCCTCCAACTGTGTGCTCTTCTATCAGGATACCTCCTGGATCACGGGCTGTGATTACCTGGGCCAGCTAAAGCGAATCGTTGCCACTACAGAGAGGACCATTATCGTCTGGGATTATAAAGCTCAAGGGAGCAGCCAGGTACTGTGCAGAGAGAAGTGATGGAAACAAGAGGCTGCGTGTTGAACCCCTGTAAGGATGTGAGCCCAGCCACTGTGTAATGAGTAACTGTTGGAACTGGAGGGAAGTTACTAAGTAACCACTTAAGATGGAGTTCAGCATCAGCACCAGGTCATGAAAGGGGAATGCAGTTTTCTTCTAGAGTTTCATTAGGCTCTCATTTTGGTTTCAGTTTTGAGAAGGAAAAGGTAATTCTTTTAGTTTCTGCTGTTGCTGTTGGGTTTTAGTTTCTTGTTATTTTCTGAGATTGGGTGGTAGTCTCCCCACACCCCTTATTCTCTGCTCTTTACTGGTCCTCGTGGCTCCAGGCATTCTCCTGCTACCACAGCAAACTCATTTGCCCTTTTATATTCTTCTACACATCCAAGCATTATCTTTTTGATTATGCTTGTTATCAAGGGCAAAGCCTTTCCCCTCAGCCCAGCATCCTTAGGAAGAGCATACTGTATAAAGTCTTATAGGATTGGAGCTGACTCAGAAACCTTTTCTCAGAAGGCTAACCCCGGGTCCTGGACTTTGTGTTGTTTTTTATTCAGGTTCTCCTGTTTGCACACTTGATTTTTAACTCAAGGAAGCCTCTTCTTTATCTCTAGTCCCTCCTGATTCACTCCTTCGTGCCTGCTCCCTAGGTGGGACAGCTGGATACCAAGGCCATCTTTGCCCCCTGCTGGCTTCCAGCTGTAACCTTGGAAAGGCATTGCAGCTCTTTGTGCTGCACACAGTGGCTCAGGGCTGCTGGGGAGAACACAACCCTCAGGACACCATCACAGACGAGAACCTGCAGGCTCAGCTGAGCCATCTGCGGTTCCTGCTGACCTTTGTCTCGGCCTTGCCAGCTTGTCCTTGTGTTCTTCACAATATTCAGCCCTTTTCCTATTCTCCTCAGGCTCCCCCCTCCCTCCTGCTGTAGTCTTGCTTCCTCTTCTCTCTCTTTCCTTCCCCTCCTCTCCCTCCTTCTCTCCATCTCTGAACACCCTTGTATCTGACACCTCCATTTCCTGTCTTGGTGAGACAAGGCCTTGCAGTTGTTCCCCTCTCTGCCCTCTTTTACATTGATCTTCTACTCTGGAGCTCCTTCCCCTCTATTTCCTCTTTCTCTTTCCAGCAGTTTAAGTCCCAGATCAAAGGTCACCCCCCCACACACACACTACCACCTCTGCCCATGGGACATAAACAGTACTGGCCTAATATGGGCTCCATCTCACTCTCTGTCCTCCCTTCTTGCAGGGTAGCTTCCACAGGGTGGGAAGCTTTGTTGTGCTCATCTTGTCCAGCCCTTCCTGGAACAATGTTTGTGCTTAGTTAGTGCTCACTACACATTAGTTGGTGGCTCGGGGAGCCTCTAAATATATCAATGCTCACCCATTCTAAAAAAAAATGGAAAAAATAGCAAAAATTTTCATCTACCATTTTTCTATCTTAGGACAGTAAGT
Organism: Microtus pennsylvanicus; assembly: GCF_037038515.1. Classification (NCBI taxonomy): domain Eukaryota; kingdom Metazoa; phylum Chordata; class Mammalia; order Rodentia; family Cricetidae; genus Microtus; species Microtus pennsylvanicus. The sequence continues at coordinate 94,720,383 of NC_134588.1, forward strand.
TCTCTAAAAGCAAGAATAACTGCCTAGCTTAGTGACCCCCCTTAATAATACAGAATCGGCTTGCAAGTACTTGTTGGATAGTTATAGATAGTCGTGGATGGTAGAATACTTTTCTCCTGATAATTCTGTACAAAATTCAAGAGCTTACCAAGCATGGTTGTGGCTTCAACCTGGCTTCAGCCTCCAGCATTCCATAAACTAGGCATGGTAGGCAGCAACATAGATCCCAGCACTTTGAAGGAAGAAGCAGGCGTGTGTGTGTGTGTGTGTGTGTGTGTGTGTGTGTGTGTGTGTTACGATCACTCTAGAATACATGAGGCCAGCTCAGTATTTCCAAACAGTCAAGAGAAGGCATTCATAGTTGCAATTCCTGAGATCCCAAACTCACCCAGGCCGAGAGAGTAGCTCTACTTCTTTTCTGGGTTCACAGCTTTAACTTCTATTTGGTAAATTTTTGCCTACATTTTCCAAGTTCCTCTATCACTATAGGATCTAAAATGAGAAACAACACAGAAATTTCTCCGCCAACCTGTGGGTGTGTGCGTGGATGCACACACATAGATGAGTGCATGTGCATGTATGTGTGTCTCTGGTTGTGTGTCTGTGTGTCTCTGTGTGTCTGTGTCTCTCTGTATGTGTGTCTCTGGTTGTGTGTCTGTGTCTCTCTGTGTGTCTGTATGTGTGTCTCTGTTTGTGCATCTGTGTCTCTGTGTGTGTCTGTGTCTGTATGTGTGTCTCTGTTTGTGTGTCTGTAAGATGCTGGGGTTGGACCTCGGCACCACCTGCACACTAAACAGGTGCTCTGCTACTTGCTTCTGAGCTAAAACCCCAACCGTGTGCAGCAGTTAGAGTGTATCTCACTTCACAACACTCCTGTGCTTCCAGGAGCACTATTTTGTCATCAAGCCCATGGACCACTGCCTGCTGTGCGTGTGCGTGGTGCCCCTCCCTGACCAGCTCTGCAGAGATGACATCCTCCTGGGAGATGACGGGGGGTTTGTGAACAGGTTCACTGTAAACAGCGATGACTTTGGATTAAAGCAGGCAAAAACAAAGAAGAAATTACAGACCCAGATCCTAGACTCCAAGAACTTTAAAAGGTAAGGACATCACGTGAATAATCCTCCCTTTGCTCTAACAATTGTGGACATCGTTCAGTTCTATAGGCATTGAGTGAAATGAGATGCAAGACCCACAGTACTTTTCAGAGTTAAAGCCGACTAATCTAGGCTTGGAGGGTCATACCTATAGACCCAGTATGGAAGCAGAGGCAGAGGAATCATGAGTTTGAGACTAGCCTAGACTATATTGAACTCCAGGTTAGCATGGGCTACATAGCAAGACTGTTTCAGTACATTTAAAAATGAAAGAAGACATACTTCTCATCTCAAGAAACTTCCAAGAAAATGAGGAAAGCATAATTAGTAACTGAAATTCAAGTGTTGTTGGCTATTAAAATCTATAGGTATCTGATAGACTGAGATAAACTAAAAAGTGACATTATGAAGAAACAGCAAAATGTATATTTTTGTGTATTTATGATTACTTCCTGGCAACTGAATAAGAAACTTTCTATACATAAAAGCAATAGATACAGTTTTTTTTTTAAAGAAAATAATTTGATAGCTTTGACTGTCTGCCAAATTAAGTTTCCAAGACTTCAAAAGAGTAAATTTAAAAACTGAAACATACTGCAATAAATATTTGTTGCAAATATGAGAGACAAGGAGTTAGTATTCCTTCATTGAGCTCAGCATTCAATTAAAAACATCCTCCTGGGCTGAAGAGATGGCTCAATAGTTAGGAGCATGTACTGCTCTTGCAGAGGACCGTGACCAAGGTGCCCATGCTGAGCAGCCCACAAATGCCTCTAATTTCAGCTCCAGAGGACCTGACTCCTTCTGGCCTCAGTTGGCACCTGCACCCACATGCACTGGCACATAGACATACACACTTATTATTATTTTAGTACTTATGTACACTCATGAATCATCTATTCATGACCTTTCCTCAGTACGATTGTTGCTGCATTGAATTGAGATTAGACATGTTGCTGGAACTCTAATAACACAGTCAGGAAGACCGCTCCATTTCATGCCCCCTCTATCTGGGCTGTGTTTTATCTGTTTTATATCTGTCCCTGTGTGGTGTGCTGCCCTGAACACTATGGGTTCCTTATTTCATTCATGACAGGCACAGATAATAGAACCTTTTCCCCACTAAGAGGTGGGCCACTTGCCTGAAAGGTCCTCGGTCCATGGTCAGTTCCTCCACTCATTAGATGGGTATGTCAGAAATGAGAATGGGACGGGGTGGGATGAATTATAAGCCAGGAAGGATAGTTAAATTTTGTAACCATCATAAAAGTTATACTGAAGTTGACATCCGCAGGATTTGTTCATTTTGAGTCAGTAAGGACATGGCCAGAAAACACTGACATATGGAACACTGTACAAATCAGAGAACTCACCAATATCAAGAGTTCACAATTAAACAAAATCTAGGACAGGGGGGGAAAAACGCCTCTCCTCTAGAGTATTCCCTTCCATGCTGCACAACGCTCTGGAGTCTCAAATGTGTCTGTTCAAATAGAAGCCACATGATGCCCATTGTGCTAAACCCATGTGGATGCTCAGAATTTTTTCATTAAAGTAAGACTAAGATGGCCAAAATTACACTGAGATCCTCCTAAATTGTCCTTTTCTGATTAGTTTCCTTTTTTGTCATTGTGACAAAATATCTGAGAGATTAAGTTAAGGAAGGCAGGGTTTATTCTGCCCCTGGGTTTAGAATGGGTACAGCCCGTCATGATGAGGCATGCATGGTGGATGTATTCTGCCCCTGGGTTTAGAAGGGGTGCAGCCCATGATAATGAGGCACGCATGGTGGCAGGACCATAAGCTTGTCACATGTCTGCTGTCAGGGTCACGGATACTGATGTTCATGCTTTTATGCCTGGATGCCAGCCCATGGAACGATGTCACCCACATTCAGGGTGGTTCCTCCTTCCTCAACTAAACTTCTTTTCACATCGCATCTAGAGGTTTGTTTCCTAAGTGATTCTAAATCTAATCAAATTGAGTCACACCTTTGATTCTGAAGTCATAGCTCAAGATTTAACAAGAGCCTTGTAAAGTTATTTTTTTTTTACACTTTAAATATGCTAGACGAAGACCAGTGGAACTGCTGAACATGGTGTGATGCGGAGGGCTGCAGCGCACCTGTAGACTTAGCGGAGTTCACAGTTACAGCCTGATCCAAACCGAGTGAGATGCTAAACAGAAGAAAAGATGTGTCTAACGTAACAACCCCCCCCTTTCATTCCCAGTGTCAAGAGGAAGTTGCATAATGACTGGGTTATGAAAATCAGATACATTCCAGCTCTCAATTGCTTCGGATCCTGCTCCTTAGACAGTGTTCATTCATTGGTTTTGGAATCCTTGAAGAGACTTGAGGACAATTTGTAAGTACAACCGTGTATCTACATGAGCATTCCGGGACCCTCAGCAGTCTTAAAATGATAGGCCCACCGCAACCTTATAATGTTCAGAGTAGTTTTCAGAAATATCAGAAGTTAGTTGTCCCCTTGGGGTGGCAGGGCTAATTAGACTTTTGGGTAAAGCAAAAGTCCGTCCTATACATGTAAATATGATACATGCTCTTCACAGGAGGCAAACCCAACTGTTGTTTAGTGGGGACTTGGGACACAGCCCAGCTGGAGCACATGCCTAGCATTAGTGAGACCCTGGCTTCTATTCCCAGCACTCCAAAGAATCGTTTATTGGTCTAATGTATTGTAATAAGTCGATAGACCTGTATCTATACTTTAAACATTATTTTATTGGTAAAAGTTTACACTTCAGAATTGTCTTAGGTAGCCAGCAAACTATGCTTATAATCTGTATGTAGCCAATCATATTTTATCTATCATAAGCACACCAACTGGTGTTCTCATAGAACTGTGAGTTTGAGTAATATCTGACTCATTTTCAATCTGGTTAAATATTTTTAATAACTAGTTATAGCATTTGAATTTTTTAAAACTTTAAGATACTTATAATGGCAGATAAACTTCAAAAACATGCTAAGGGACAGAGGCTTAGCAAAAATTCTGTATATTGTGTAATTCCATTTATTTGACACACCTCAAAGGACAGATTCATAGAGACAAAATGTAGCTTAACTGTTTGCCTAGGGTTGATGGCAGGAACAGGAATCGCAAATGGGCACATGGGAAATTTCTAACGTGGAGTACCTTGTCTTAGTCAGGCTTCTATTGCTGTGATAAAACATCATGACCAAAACCAAGCTGCAGTGGGGAGGTGTTATTGCATCTTAGAGCTTGCAGTCCATCATCCAGGGAAGTCATGATAGGAACCTGGGGGCAGATACTGATGCAGAGGCCGTGGAGGAATACTGTTTACTGGTTTGTTCCACAGAGCTCGCTCAACCCGCTTTCTTATACACCCACAGGACCACTTGCTGCATCAATAACTAGAATAAAAAAAAAGTCCCACAGACTGGGAGTTAGGCAGACTCCCCAAGAGATAACCAGATAGAGAGGGGCTGTTACTAGGTGAACATATCATAGAACTTTCACAGGTATATAATTTATGATACACCGGTATAACAATATGTTGTTTAATAAGTTTTGAATAAGTTTTATACTCGCTAGTTTCATGTAAACTTGACACAAGTTAGAATCAGAATCATGTGGGAAGAGGAAACCTCAATTAAGAAAATGTCCCCCCCCATCTGGGGGCCTGTGGGACACTTTTTTTCTTTCTCTTTTTCCTTCCTCCCTTCCTCCCTTTCTGCCTTCCTTCCTTCCTTTCTTCATTTTGTAGTTGGAAAAGGCTTTTGTTAGGGGTGCCTAATAAAAATATCTACCTAATATTCTATCGAGTTAACTATTTCCTAATAACTTATAAGGAAGAACAACACACTCACACTTTCCCAGAAATCATGCAAGCAAGAGCATAACATAAAATATTTAGTACTGAGAAGAAAAAAGCAAAACCACCCGAAGACAAAGAACAAGCTTGGGATTCTGTGCACATTATTTTTAAAATTACTCTTGAAGTATAAAGAACACCAGCACTTTTAACAGGAGCTCAAAGTGATGCTTGCCCACCAGCCTCTTTCGGGTCAATCTGGGATACATGAGACCCTATCTAAAGTAAATAAATTAATAAAAATAAAGAATTAAAGCTTCCTCAGACAAACAAAAGAAATTTGTTGTGCGTCGGCCTGCTTGCTGGGAATACAAGGAGAAGCTTTTCAAAGCAAGGGAAGATTTGTGTGGGAGATTGGTGTATTCATAAGAAGAAAATTATGAAGAAAAAAAGTTAAAAAGACTTCATTTCCTTAATTTAAGTGATCTAATCAATTGGCATCTGTTACAATGTCAACAACATCGCTGATCATGTGTACACATATATACTCTTGTAAATAAGTAAAAAAGAAAGCAATAAGGGATTATAGAGAAAATTAGTATTGTTTTGTTATTATAAATTACTTATACTACTGTGAATTTGTGTACTATGTATGTCACAAACGGCAGGGCAACCTTAGGAAGAAGAAGAGAAAGGACGGGACTAGAAGGAAATTGTTGATATCCAAAGAAACAAAACAACAGTCATGTACCTTAGTGATGAGAAATCAGCCAAGACATAGACGTGCAGACATTCATAAATATAGAAATTAAAGTAAACAAAGATTGAAAGCATAAAAAGTACAAATCCTTAAGATGTTCAGTGAAAACAAACCAGCAGAAAGGTAGAAAAGGAGTGGAAGACAAAAACAGAAACAAACTACAAGGGCAATGAGTAGAAAATAATAAGCATAGTAGATACAAATCTAGTATCAACAGTCACTTCAAATGTCAATAGTAAATGCCACAGCTAGGAGATAGAGGTTATCTGATGATTAAAAAAATCAAATATATATTGCTTACAGGAAACACATTTTAATATATGTACTTAATATATGTATATATTAATAAATATAAATAAATTAAATTAAAAAACATATAATAGGTGAAAAAGGCCAGTCAGAAATCAAAACATAAACAAAAGCAATCTCCAAGCTAATTTTTAGTGGAGGAATAAAAATAGATAGGAACTTAATAGAAGAACCTATCATATCTCTCAGATGACTGATGACCTTACATTTTCTGTAAAAAAGAAAAATAATTGTAGGCTTCATGAAAGACCCACATTTTGTATTTTTTACTTAGAAGCTAAAAATGCTTATTTTGGTCTATAATATTATCACACTGAGAGATTTAATTTAAAAGCTTCGCTGCATATTAAAAATAATTTTATTCCCTGACACTGAATCAATTTCCATAAATGTCATTTATATGATGTGATTAATTATAGAGTTTTATTTAGTTTCTGTAACACAATTAATTGCTAATGAGTGCATGCTGGCATTTTGCAGAAGTACATTTCTCAAACACAAACTAATTAAGAAATAGATTCAACTCTGTATCCAATTTGATTTTATCCTATGCTATAAATTCATAACATGGCCATAGCCATGGAGAACAACCATGGCTGTGCATTGTGAAACATATGTGCTTCCACCCACAGGATTTGGGTCCTGGAACCCTGGCTAGGGATGATGAGGGAATGAAGACAGGAGCAGCATACAGCCACATGTAAAGTGGGGACCAGGTAGGGTTCTCTAATAGAACCACCACAACCTGGATCCCTAGCACATTTTTCAGTTTACAGCACATGAAGAGGGGTTAGCTAGTTTGGGTAGAGGAGGTCTCTGTAGATGAGCAGTCTTAGGTTATAAACAGCCAGGAGGAGGAAGCTGCCTTTGCTAGTCTTTGTACACATGGATCAGTCCATAAACACTCATACATGGACTCCCAAGAGAAGCTTTGCCATTTTCTTTTAATTCTGAACCAATGAGTAATGATTTTGCTCATTTCCCATGGGCCAATTGGTCCTGGAATCCTTGACAGGCCACACCTATGTCAAGATACACATTTATTCAGAATTTCACTCATTCGGGGTTTCTTCCATTTTCTACACACATGGAATCATAACAGACCCTTGTGGTCCTGTGTAAGACGTACTTTCTCTCATCTAGCTTTCATTTCCAAAGAGAGCAAATTTGGAGACACAATATTACCACTGCTGATAATCCCAGGCCTCTTTGAGGTCATTACAACAAGTGATGTGGCACCCAGAGGCACACTGTGATCCTGTAGGGCAGTTTGTAATCCAAAACATAACCGTCATTCAACAAGTATTTAGCCAACATGTTTCACTCATGACCTTTGCTCTAAGTGCTTTAAATCTAAGTGAAAAATCATCTCTGGACATGAAATCAGGAATATTCTGTAGAACTAGCCCTCATCAACTGAGTGTTCAGGAGTTTGGCAAGCCTTTGTCAAACACAGCCATGGCTAAAAGTTAAATGGTGCAAATTCACAATCCAATTATATTAAAAACAAAGGTAAGACAAATCCTAAGCCCAACTTATTGCCTCCCATTTAGTTTACTATAATCTACAATTAACTTCTTGATTTTTTTCATCTCCAGAAAGTATAAATACCATACAATATAGTTCTGTATCTTTTACCAACTAATGTGCAAGGCTATCATTGCTGGTGTGGAATTAGCTATGATGGGAATAAGATATTTTTGCAGAGTACTGCAGACACCAGTCAGCAATGGCTCTGTCCCAACTTTGGTTGGGACATTTACCAGCACACGGGCACACCAGCACGTAGGTAGACAACCATCTATGTCAAGCAGTGTGCTAAGGACAATGGCATGGTTTATGAATACACAGAAAAGTTCAGAAATGGAAATGATAAGTGGTAGCTTTCTGCAAAGCCCAGAGAGGTAAAGATCTCTTCCAGCATGCGCTAGAATGAAAGAAGAATAGATGAACTCATTTAGCCATGATTTTTATCAACAAGAAAAGTTACAGCAGCCAAAACAAACACATTGCATCTGGATGCTGAGTGATGAGATAAACTAGCTCTTCCTTCTTAAGGAAGATGTTGTATTATTTAGGGTTGTTCCCTATTGTCAATGATAACGTAATAAAGTAGAATAAAAAACTTCATGTTCTAGTTCTGTTTCTGCTGCAGTGGCAAACTTTCTGTATTCTCATAGAGTTCAGAGCCCAGCCTGCGAGATGGTGCTGTCTGCAGTGGGCTTAAGTCCTCCTTCAAAACACTCAAACCAATCTCCACCAGACATGCCCTCAGGCAAATCTGATTAATAATAATTACTCAATTGATTCTAGGTTGTGGCAAGTTGACGTGTAAAGCTAACCAGGACACTTAGCTGCAACAACATTGGCAGGCCCTCAACTTCCGCTTAGACTTAGCTCTTCAGAAACTCCAGCATCAGTGTCTCAAACCTCTGTTCCTTGTTATTGAAGGCTTCAATCTCACTAGAACCACCAAGCAACCCCACTGAACTCTGTTATTCTGTTATATCACATTTCACCGAGCATCTCCCTAATTGCCTTTCCGCACTGCCTATGAGGTTCGGCACATGAGAGCACATCTCATCAGTGGACTTGGCACACACCCCTGACTGCCCACGGTATCTCTCAACCAAATCCCAGCCCCTTTTCTCAGCAGAGCCCCAAGCCTCCGCTCCAGCCTCTCCAGATACTGATCTGTTTCCTCAAATTAGAGCATGGATTAGAAAAAAGTAAGTCGGAAACGGAAGATCAACTGAGAAAGATATGAAAAATTTTTTTAAATTATAAGGATTTGATTTTAACCAGTGGAGGGAGATAAAGAGAGACAAAAGGTTTTTCCCATAATTTTTCAGAACTGATAACCTACAGGAGAAAAGAAATAAATGGGAGAGATCGGTTTTATTTTCTAGATCCTTAGCATTTACTGTATGTCTATTATACACCAAGCCCAATTGCAAGCACTAATGTAGTAGTATACAAAAAACATTGCAGGGGATTCCCTGCTGTTGCCCTTGGTTACCCCACAGGCAGAAGGTGAGTCCCTGTTGCTGAAGACACCATGCTTTTACTTCAGAAACAGGGCCCAGATGTCCCTAAACTAAAACCTACCTACCTGAACGCCTCCTCTCTGAGGACTAGCTTTCATGGTGCTATGCAAACTTCTAAAGGAGGGCAGTTAACATTGTTACCCAGCTAAACCACCGGTGAATCACAGCAATGGCCAGCATGGCACTATAGCCCTAAGAGTGCAATAGTAGCTCACACACTGTGGACAGTACCCAACAGCTCTTTAATTTAACCTAAAGGCTGATGGGAGAAAGCCCATGAGACCTCGACCCTACACAAAGAGCTAGAAGCAACTAAGAGATGCTGAGAATAGGAAACATAGTAATCCCTGGGGACAAGCACACCAATTGGTTATCCAATACCAAATGGTGAGCTCCCAAAACACGCAGACAAATAACGTTATGCAGACTGTAACAAGTTGTATTGAGAAATATTTATGCACATACATAGATATATGTAATGACAATTAGTGTAAAAAGAGACCATGAATTTGAAAGAGAGAAAGGAGGCCTATACACAGAAGGTTTGGAGAAAGAAAAGGAAAAGAAGAAACAATCTAATTATATTATAATCTCAGGCTAGCCGATGGTAGTGCACACCTTTAATCCTAGCACTCAGGAGGCAGAAACAGGAACTCTCTATGAGTTCGATGCCAGCCTAGTCTACAGAGAGAGTTCTAGAACCAGATCCAAAGCTACAGAGAAAGCCTGCCTCACAAAAAAGAAATATCAGTCTCAAAAATAAAAGAAATATTTTAAAAAGACTAACTCTTGGAGCTCATGCTCTTGTGGGAAAGGCAGATGGCCAAACAATGTTAACTAAGTGACAGAAACGAAGTAGCATTGGGGTGGAGGGTAATGGGAGGCAATGTTTTGACAGGGTGATCAGGAGAGACTGTTCTTAGGAGATACTTGCTTAAGCAGATATCTTTATGATTGGGGGACTTACTTTTGCAAAGATTTAGACAGAGGGTTTTTTTTGTTGTTTTTTGGCTTTTTTTAAACTGTCTTTTTTCATTTTATATACCAATCCCAGTTCCCATCCCCTCCTCTCCTCGCATTCCTTCCACCTTCCTCCCCAACCCCCCCATCCACTCCTCAGAGAGTATAAGGCATATTTCTCTGAGGAAGGACTAAGGTCCTCCTATATGTAGGCTGAACAAGGTATTTCTCCAAAGACAATGGGTTTCAAAAAGTCAGTACAAGTAGTAGCAATAAATCATGGTCTCATTGTCAGTGGCCCCTCAGTCTGCCCCAGCAATACAACTGTTACCCACATTCAGAGGGACTAGTTTGGTCCTTTGCTGGTTCCTTTCCTGTCCGACTGGAGTTGGTGAGCTCCCATTAGCTCAGGTAGACTGTTTCAGTGAATGTCCCCATCATGGTCTTGACCTCTTTGCTCATATTCTCACTCCTCCACTCTTCAACTGGACTTTGGGAGCTCAGTCCAGTGCTCTGATGTGGGTCTCTGCCTCTGTTTCCATCAGTTGCTGTCATCCACCATGATCAAATTGGTTTCATCCCAGAGATGCAGGGCTGGTTCAACATTCGAAAATTTATCAATGTAATCCATCATATAAATAATCTGGAAGAAAAAATGTGGTCACTTAATTGGTTGCTGAAAAAGCATTTGACAAAATCCAACACCCCTCCTGATAAAGGTTTTGGAGAGGTCATGGATACAAGGAAATTACCTAAATATAATAAAAGCAATATACAGCAAGCCAACAGCCAACATCAAATTAAATGGAGAGAAACTCAAAGCGATTCCACTAAAATCAGGAACAAGACAAAGCTTTCCACTCTCTCCATATTTCTTCAACATAGTTTGTTGAAATAAGGGCGGCGGGGCTGCGTCCCCGGCACCCAGCCGCCCACACGGCTAGCTTTACCCGAAATAATTACAAGGAAACTGTATTCTTTTAAACACCGCTTGGCCCATTATATCTAGCCTTTTCTCGGCTAACTCTCGCACCTGGACTAGCCCATTTCTATTAATCTGTGTAGCCCACAAGCTGGCTTACCAGGAATGATCTTAACCTGCATCTGCCTGGAGTGGGAGAATCATGGCGACTCACTGACTCAGCTTCTTTCTCCCAGCCTTCTGTTCTGTTTACTCCACCCACCTATGTTTTAACCTATGAGGGCCAAGCAGTTTCTTTATTACTTAACCAATGAAATCAACAGATTGATATATGACACTCCCACATCAATAGTTCTTGAAGCTTTGGCAAAAGCAATAAGACAACAAAAGGAGATCAAGAAGATTCAAATAGGAAAGGAAGAAGTCAATCTTTTCTCTTTTTCTTATTTCTCTTTTCAGAAATCTAAGATTAATCTTAGTAGAAATATATTACCATTTTGAATAGATTATTTGGCAGCAGCAGATAGTATCCCTCAGACCTGGTCTTTAAATGTTTTAAACAGAGTAGCTGCAAAGTTACACCCTCCAAGCAACTGGTGCACTGTGGTGTTTGCTGCAAAGAGCGTTTGTTTCACAATAGTCAGGAGTTTGTCTTCCAGATGGATCCTGAACTTCCTAGCATTTACTGTCTCTCTTGGAATTTTGTAGGTGGTGGTTAAATCTCTGCTGATTACAGCTAGAGTCAGGAAGCAGGGAGATAAAAATATTCAGACAATCTCAGCAAACAAGGCTCCTTGATTCATCAGGTGCTCCAGAAACCTCTGAGCTGCTTGCTCCTCTCTCTCTCTCTCTCTCTCTCTCTCTCTCTCTCTCTCTCTCTCTCTTTCTAAATCTAGATGCTGAAGAGGTTTCTCAAGTGATGCTGTGAGCATGTTTTCCTGGGCTGCCATGGCCATGGGGGAGCCATCACAAGAGCACAGCAAGCGCAAAGTTGGATTCCTCCATTCCGAGTGCAACATGCTCCTATTTCTGCAATTTCCTATGATGAGGCTTCAGATGAAACTGCAGCTAGACAAATACATAATTGGTCAGCTGTTAAAAATAGGAGTCAGCACATCTCCCAAAAGGGCAGGAAAGGAAACTCTCAAAAAATTTTAATTCCAGAAATGATTAGCATAGTGCTTAAAATTTTGTGCAGAGCTTTCAGGAACTGAGCTATGTTCCAGGAAGCTGATGGCAGTCTGCAATTAATTGCCACATAGCATGCTGTCCTGGTGTAGCATATACGCTGAGCCTCTAACTCCTGCACAGCCTGGCAGTTTCAACAGGTGAGCGAGCAACCACTGAACAGTACCTTTTCTTAGTTGCTCACTTGAGAGGAAAGATGACAGTATTGTTCCATAAGCTCGCTATTGAATGGGATGGTTCCGGTTTCTGTCCCGGCACTCATCCCATGACTGTTGGTGGAATTTAGCCTTAGTTTTCCCCTCCATGAATGGCAATGAAGGCATTTACAGGCGTAAAGTCATTTTGATTAACTGTTGTGAAGGACTTGGTTTGATTCCTGGAACTCTGAGTGCTCAATAGACTTCTCCTCCTTTCTCCTGTTAACCTAAGAACTAAGGTACTAAAATAAAAAACATCTTTAAAAGTTAAAATTGAATACCGTCATAGTCCTGTACTGGTTCGGGCTTCATGTTCCCAGATCTCAAGCACGAATCAGAAAATAAATTGCCCAAGGGCCAAATCTAGTGGGCTAGCAGCATTCATAGCAGCAGCAAACTAAGAATGATTTTTACATTTTAAAATATTTAGTCTGTTTTCCATTGCTGTTACAAGTACCTGGGATCAATATAAAAGAAAAATGGGCTATTATGGCTTGCAATTTTGGAAGTTTCAGTCCGTGAGGGTTTGGTCCTGTTACTTTTGGACTTGCTATACCATACCATGGTGGCAGGAGTCTGTGGCGGGGAGGCACACAGTGGAGGAACCTGTTCACTCACCTAATGGCCGTCATGAAGCAGCGCAAGGAAGAGGATTTAGGCATCCCGACCTCCAGGTATTTGGCCTTGTCTTTTGCAGGTTCTATTACCTCTCAATTCATTGTAACTTAGGGCTAAGTCTTTATCCCATGGGCCTTTGGGAAATACCCAAGCTAAAACAGGGAAGCTAGAGATTGTGCTGCTCGGTGAGTAGTCTGTCATTACATATCACAGTTACTCTGGACAAATAGATTTGTAAGCAATTTAGAATGAGCCCATTAAACATAATTTATTTATAAGTTGCAATTAACATTTCCCATCCAATTTTGTTTTCCAGGCCTGTCAGAGAATTTGCCATGCCAAGAGGAGCCAACACATTCTGCTACTGCGTTAAGGCAAATGTCATTGTCACTGGAGGTAAGAGGACTGTTTCCATCACGGGTAATTCCTGGTCTCACAGAGCTCTCTGTGTTTTATGACCAGCAATAACTTTCTAGAACAATTTGAATGTTGTCTATTCCATATATTGCAGCTTCTGGGCATGACAGCACACTAACAAGCCTTCCTTCAGGGCTAGTGCGGTCACAGATCTTGGAGGAGAACCTACAACCACCATTTTTCTAAATCAACATCTCTAAACTGCATCCTATACATTTGTCTTCATACCCACAGATAAGATGAGTCCTCACCCTTATCAAGGAAATTCTCTTTGCAAAAGGTGGAGACCATTTCAGAAACCTACCAAGTCAAAAGGCAGAGTCGTGGAGTCCAGTCCCAGTAGATAGAAAACATCCCTACACCTAAGCTCAGGGAACACTGAGGAAGCGGGGGTAGAAAGACTGTAAGAGCCAGAGGACCAGGGCGTGTGCTGTGAGATGTGTAATGTCAGAAGCTAACCCATAAAGTCTCACCAATGGGACTGCCTAACCATGAACTGAAGGACAATAATGACATGCTGGGGTGGAGAGGGGAAAGACCACAAGGCCTCCATCCTGCCCAAAGAACTACAGGGCAATTAGGGAATGCTAGGAGTGGGAGAAATCGTCTTCTCTAGAGAAGAACATAGCAACTGGTTCCCCAATATCAAATGGTCAGCCCCCCCGAATACATATGAGTAACATTACTTAGACTGAGCAGGTTATATTTAGGAATATATATGCATATAACAACAATTAACAAAAAAGATAATATGAATTTGAAAGAGAGCAAAAGAAGGTATGTGAAAAGGTCTCGGGAAGGGAAATAAAGATATAACTGATATAATTATAGTATAATCCCAAATTTTAAAAAGGTCTTCCTTAACCAAAGACTATATTAAACTAACTTTCCTCTGCTTTGATGTTGCTTCATAATTTGCCTTGACAGTTTTAACCCTTCTGGAATGCATTTTTTTTTTCTGTGTGAAACTATGAGTTCCCCAATTTGAAAGGAGTCCTGGGGATTCTGTAGGCAGAATGACACCTATATATTGTCTGGGAGAGATAGTTTAAAATTGTTCAAATCCCCCAAAGGTGCCTCTGATCAGAAAGATCAGAAACCCATAACCAGCAATGACAGCAAAGGCCAAGATCAGAACGTTGGAGAATGCAAACTTTCAGTGGATAGTAAGGTAGAAGATGGGAACAGCCCTTTGCCAAGAGCAAAGGAAGGATGACAATATGGAAAGCTGGAGGATATCACTGTCGTTAGGGATGCAGGCTCCTTGGCTCTACTGTGATATATTTGAGTCTGAGCTGTGGAATCAGGCTGGGTGTAAATCCACCAGCAGGCTGTTTTACTTTCCCCAAGTTTCAATCTCACCTTTGAGTGGAGTAGTGATCCTACTTGCTTATAGGATTAATTATAATATTTATATTAGTTCAAGGGTTAGGAGTGGTAATACACACCAATAATCCCAGCATTTAGGGGTCATAGACTGGATAAGCAGGGGTTTTAGGATATCCTATGCTAAAATAGACCCTGTCTCAAAAGTAATTCAAATAAGGCACTCAGCAGAGTATCCCATGGGACAGCACTTAATAGCTACTTGCAACTAATAATACCAATAAGAAAAGGTGTGCATTTCATATGGTAACGTTTAGAATTGATTAAGACAATGAATGCATACCTAGAACTAATAGGTTCTTGATAAATGCTAGTTCTGGGAGCCAGTGAGATGATTCAGTGGATAAGGGAACGCTGTGCCAAACCTGACCACCTGAGTTCAATCCCAGACCCAAATGATGGCAGAAGAGAATAGGCTTCCACAGGTGGTCCTCTGACCTCCGCATGTGTCCTATGATACATGTGCCCACATACATACACACGCAAAAACTTTTTTTTGTTTATTTTTTTTTAGTTGTTGAAAAAAATTTTCCGCCTCCTCCCTGTTTCCCATTTCCCTCCCTCTCCTCCCACACATCGCCCCCTCCCCCCACTCCCCTCTCCCTCTCCCCCTCCCCCCCACTCCATTCCCCCTCCCTCTCTCTCTCGAGAATGAAGAGCAGTCCAGATTCCCTGCCCTGCGGGAAGTCCAATAAAGTAAAATATATTTAAAAATAAATGTTAGCCCAATCCATTCCAATACATAAGTAAAATCACTTTGGTAGTGACTTTGTTGAGATGAAAGTCTTGAGGCACTTCTACCACTGAGTGTAAACATCTATACACTTTGCGGTGTAATGCAAATTAGGAGGTGTGGCCTTGTTGGAGTAGGTACAGCCTTGTTGCAGGAAGTGGCCACTGGGAGCAGGTTTTCAGGTTTCAGATGCTCAAGCCAGACCCAGTGTCACTCTCCTGCTGCCTGTGAAACTGGATGTAGAACTCTCAGTTCCTCCTCCAGCACCATGTCTGCCCGCATACTGCCATGCTTTCTGCCATGCTGATAATGGACTAAACCTCTCAACTGTAAGCCAACCCCAATTAAATGCTTTCCTTTATAAGAGTTGCCATGGAGGTTAGCAAAAGTAGAGCAGCGTGACTGACTAGCAGCTAGCTAGTGCTTTCCAGCATGCATGACTTAATGAATTCCTACAGATGTGGAGACTAGAAAATGGAAATTCTCCATAACTGCAAACATCCTCTTGTGGGGACAATACCCTCGTTGATTAGTGACTCAGCCATGAGCCTCTAAACTGTGTGTGCCGCTGCTGACTACAGCTGGGCAAGAACTGTTCTGCTCAGCACAGCTGCCTGGGTTGAGTGTACCAGGACACTTGATGAGCTTGGTCACAACAGGAGTTCTTCAGGAAACAAACAAACAACATGTCAAACAAACAAATACCCACCATGACTGGGTACTTTTACAGGTGGGGGTGGTGAACACCTTTAATCCCAGCACTCCAGAGACAGAGGCGAGCCTGGTCTACAGAGTGAATTCCATGAGAGCCAGGGCTACACAGAGAAACCCTGTCTTAAAAAGCCAAAGCAAGCAAACAAACAATAACAAAAAAAGAACTTATGACTTGCAACTTCCAAAAACCAACAACAACAATGATAACAACAAAACAAAACCCTTAAATTTTCTGAGCATCATTTGCTGACTACCACAATTTTCTTAACCCAATATTATCATCATTTATTATTTCAAGAATTAAGCACCTCATTTGGAATGATCCAAGCATCAAAGCCCAGGTCTCTGAGTGCTGTATACATTTTTTTCCAAGTTATATTCAGCAAATACCATTCTGCAACTGTTAAGGATGAGGAGCTAGGGACCGATCCATCAGGCTGTCATCCTAACCCTTGAGAATTCAAAGTTTAATAACTGGAGTGAGACAAGTCTAGACAGCTCCGCTACAACGCGTATGTGAGTCGACAAATGATGCTGGTGAGGGTAGCTCAAGACTATGAGTGAGGCATTGTACATCTCAAGAGCTCGGTATCCTGTGGCCTGTCTGCCCATTCTGGTAGCACCACTCACTGTACAAGGACTCTATGGTGTCTACAGAAGCCGTAGAACCTGCTCTGGAGGTAGACAAGGAAGACTGTTTTCTCCACAGTGCACACAGGCAAACTCCTGGTCAAGAGGCTGTCCTGAAAACAATCGAATGTGTTGTGGTGTGATTAGTGAGCAACTAATACTTTTCACCATGCATAATTGCTGGAACTGTTGTAGTTAATAGACTCTACTGGTAAAAAGTGCAAATTCTCAGGAACTACCGACAAGTCAGTCACTGAAAACATTGCCCCGCGGCAATACTCTTATTGACTGGTGACTCAGCCAAGAGCCTTGCTCCTTGTACAGCCTGTGCTGCTGGTGACTCAGGCGATGGTCCTCTGATGTACTCTTCTTCGTGCAATACACAAGCCCCAGACTTTCTTCCATGGAGAGCCCCAACTCACCTGGCAGTAGTATC
This sequence comes from Microtus pennsylvanicus, assembly GCF_037038515.1. Classification (NCBI taxonomy): domain Eukaryota; kingdom Metazoa; phylum Chordata; class Mammalia; order Rodentia; family Cricetidae; genus Microtus; species Microtus pennsylvanicus. Next base: position 94,737,595 of record NC_134588.1, read on the forward strand.
ACCCACTTCAGGGATGCCACAGCCAATGTTATCAGTACTTGTGGGCCAGAGGGACAGATTTCTGAACATGTCTAGTAATATCACACCTCTTGGCTCCTGCTGATGAAAGGTAAAGAGGGAGAAATTCCAAAAATGAATTATTGGAATTATTGCTTTGAAACATGGGACTGAATCCCTGAAAGTTTCCTCCTTGCTATAAAGATGTAAGCTTGCTCTCTTCTCTCACTAAAGTAACCTTGCCTTCTCAGAGCTCACAACCATAAAATAGAGCTGAACTGAATCTTGAAGTTCATTATTTTACACATGAGGAAACAAAGAAAGCCATTAGCCACAAGCTGAGCAGTTAGTCAGCCGGTGGAGCTGAGGTTGAATCAACTATCCTTGCCCTCAGTCTTGTTTTCTCTCTTCTGGGCCGCTGTGATCCTGAGCATCAGGATGCTCCCCGACCCTTCCCTCTGTGATCTGAGCCAGCTTATTTAATCAAAAGTGGCCCTGGGACTGAGTGACGCACAGCGGAGATGAGTCTGCTGAAAGAAAGAAAAGCGTGTCTTTGATGAGTAGCTTTGTTTAAACCCTGCCCCAGAAAAAGGGAAAGAGAGAGAATGAGTTAAATATAAAACACAACGGTGAATCAACTTCTTAGAACTATAATTTATAATATAAATGGTATAAATAACACATGATATTGAACAGAATGATTTGATTATTCATATTTGAACTTGCCTATAAATCCTTTCACTCTAAATATTACATGCTTGCCTTATGGCTGTATTAGATTATAAACATTTCAAATCAGGGACCATACTTCATGTGTGTGTAGAAGCTTCTCCCAATCTCCCTAAACATTTTGTAGAATATATTATGCAAAGCAGGGGCTTAGAATAATCATACTAGTGGTGGTAACGTCCAGTGAACAATAAGGATCTGTTCAGTTAGATATGTATGAGCTCATTTATTCTCACAAGAAAATTATAGTATGAGTTAATTGCACGAGTAGAGCAAGATACTCGGTTATAGAGCTAATAATATATCTAGTAAACATATCGAGTGAAATCTAGTAAGCATACTAGATTTCAAATTAAAACACAGTAGTAACTTAGCAAGCAATAATCATGTACTTGTTATTTGTCAAGTATCACCACAAATGACTGATCCAAGGTTTATTGTGTAAACAACAGACAGTCAATCATAATTATAGGGTTAGTGCTGCAGAAGGCTGTTGCCTAGAGAACATGGGAAAAGAACTGGTAACTTCATCAGGGACAAGAAATGGAGATTAGGAGGAATCCAGAGTTCAAAAGCATATGACTACTTCCTCCTCCTCCTCCTCTTCTCTTCTTCCTCTTCCTCTTCCTCTTCTTCCTCTTCCTCTTCCTCCTCCTCTTCCCCTCCTCCTCCTCCTCCCTCCTCCTCCTTTTCCTTCTTTTTTTCCTCTTCCTCCTCCTCCTTGTAGACCTTGGGTCAGATGGCTCCAAGTCTGCCAAACCTCAGTTCAAGCCCTGGGACCCACATAATGGAAGGCAAGAATCAATTCTTAAACGTTGTCTTCTGACCTCAATACATGTACTGTGACACACATACTTCCACCCTACATACACACATGTGCACACAAAACAAATAAATAAAAAATGTATAGTTTTAAGTAGATATCAGGGAATAATATCTAGAAGTTTTATATCCTTAATGTCTATCAAATTTCTATGTGGGTAGTAATTTCTCAGGAAAGTTTGATTCTTGCTCTCACTATTTTAAATTCAAGAATTTCCTGGTTATCTCCCTTCAAATAGTGTGTTGCTGCATTAATAAGATTGAGCTATCATAACAAAATACCATACATTATATAGCTTAGGCTACAAAATGTTATTATCTTATAATTCTGGAGGCTTCAGGTCAAAGATCCAAGCATCAACCAAATGTGGTCACCTCTTAATAAGGGTCTCCTTCGTGCTGTGTAGGTAGCCTCCTCATGTGCCAGGAAGATGAGAAGCAAGCTGCATGGTTCCTTTTCTTATAAGGACCCTATCATTGTGACCTTATTTAAAGCTAATTATCTCTCTAAGTACCCCACATTGGTGCTCATGGCTTCACTATGGGTTTTGAGAGGGTCCAACTTGGTCCCCAGCAAATAAGAGTCACTTTAGTTTTTCAGCTTTCTTCTCATGCTACTGCAAGATCTGAGTCCCCAAATGATATAATTGACCTTCACAAAAGGACTAGACAAACAATCAGCCAAGGTTCCATTTTGGGTTAGATGCATGTTCTCCCCATCCCTATCCCTTGGCATTTAACAGGTAAACCTCTGAGGTGCAGCTACTCATAGCAACCAATGGGAACAGCTCAGTAACTACTTGCTGAGCTCTTACTGTGTGTTGCCTGATAGGATACTGCTGTAAACTGAAAGGGAATTTTGCTCTAAGAAGAGCCTAATAGGTTATTTATTATAAATGAATAATAATGACTATGGATTGGCATAGTACATTGACATAGCACTCAGTTTGTTTGTTTGTTTGTTTTTTAAATTGTGGAAGTATATCCTTGAAAAATGGATTGGGAGACAATGAAAAGGGAAGAGAAAATACTGTAATCCTCTTCCTTGGGGCTCAACAAAATAACCAGCATTATTGGAGCATCTAAATCTATTACATTTGGCTAACCTGTGAATATCGAGCTTCCAAGTCACCCAACTATACCCTTACCTAACTGGCTCCTTCAACATAGATATATTTTTACTCACAAAAGTTTCTAGCATACAAGGCAAGTCAGTCTTGTGGGTGGCCAAATGCATGCTAGCGACTAAGCAAAAACAGATAAGTTAAAGGTAGAGTTTATAAATAAATGTCCCTTGGCTATGAGAACCTGACCAGAAGGTAGAAAAGGAGAGCGTGGTTCCCAAAGGTTCCCTTCTGACTTCCTCAAGTACCCAGAGGCATGTGGACACCCACGCTGTTAAAACACACAAGCATATACTTAAAGGTCACACGCACACGTGTACACACATGCAGGGGCTGGCTAGCTTCACATGCAGATCTTCTCTTCCTGGGCAGCTCAACTAGACCATCTTCCCCCGACTACTCATAGTGAGAAATGGTCAGGTACTAACTTTCAGTGAATGAGCTACAAGAGCCAAGATTTAACGAGGCTGAAAAGAAAGATATGTTCATTGTTTGTGTCATATGTATTTTGGAATTTCTTTGTTATAAGCAGCCTTTATTATTTGAACAGTTGCATAACTCTGTTTTATTTATGTTTTAAAAAGAGAAAATTGTGTAAAGATTTTTAAAATATAGATTTTTTTAAGATATTGGATTTTCGATTTCACAAATAACTCAATAGATATCATCCTGGAAGCTGAATCATAAAAGTGTTACAGAATTTCAAGATAATAGTCGAGAAATTGTATGATCCACCATCCTTATATTATAAGAAATTAAGTCCTCAGAATTAAATGATTTAAAGTATTAAATTATTCAGTTTAAGGACTTAGATACGTGTTTGGAATAATATATAAGAAAGTGGGAACAAGAGGTTGGGGGGATGGCTCCATGTAAGAGTGCTTGCTGCACAAGCAAGGGGTCCTGAATTTGTCCCTCAGCATCCTTGCGTTACAGAGGTTGACGCTTTAAATCACAGCATCCGCGTGATGGTCAGACTGATAAAGCAAGTGGCCTTGGGGTGTGACGTAAGCCTTTGGGGAAGCAAGTGGGCAGTGTGCCTTAAAGTCATAAACATGATTTAACATCATGTTCCTACTTTTGGAAACTTACTGTTGGCAACTGATCTAAGAAGCAAACGTGAACACGCAGATGATTGTTCCTTACAGCACTGCTGAATAAGATCAAAAAGAAGAAAATCCAGAATCTGAGACGAAAGGTCATGGATGGTGGTTAAGAAGTTATGAACTATCAATGGAAAGTTATTTAACTATGGAAGTAAATGGCATTCCATCATTTCTAGCAACATGGACAAACTTGCGGACATCATGCTGATGAGATAAGGCAAACACAGAAAGACAAATACCACAGGTTCTCTTTCTGTGTGAAAACTACAAAGTTGATCTTAAAAAAGAGAGTAGAGTAGCAGTTCCCAGAGCCTGGGCAGGGTGTCAAGGCGGGCGGGATGTGAAGAGATGTTGGATGGTGAGAGACACACAGTTGGGAAGGAGGAATTCCTTCCAACATTCTGCAGCATAGGGGGATAACTATGATTGAAGCAATTAATTGAATATTTCAACATATCTGGTAGACAGGATTTTAAAAAGTTTTCAACATAGAGAAGCACATTTCTGGGATAAAAGATAATATCCTGATCGTACTATTACATACAAGTGTGGAAATGTCTCAACACACACTAGAAATGCATGCAGTTCCAGTGTCGGTCAGTGCTCTCCTTGCTCAGAGACCCTGTCTCAAAAACCAAGATGGAGCACACTTGCGGAAGACACCTAAACTTGACAATTGATCTCAGGTGTTCTTCCTCTCTCTCTCTCTCTCTCTCTCTCTCTCTCTCTCTCTCTGACAACACACACACACAACTAAATAAACTGCAAAAAGTGTTAACAATGATTTCCCATATTGCATAAAAGTAGAAATTGGGGGATAAGGTAGCAGGCTGGGAGAAGGCTTTTACTTACTTATTTATTTTTACAAAAATGTCACTCTTCTATACTATTTCCTTATTTTCCTGTGTACTCAGATGATTTTAACAATTAAAAGACAAAATGTGTGTTATGATAGTAATTACATTTAAATGTCTTGTGCTTGTGCTTCTGCAGGAAAAGGAAAATGGGAAAATAAAAGGCAGATGATTTGCTCATGCTGGAGATTATGAGCAGTTTGCCTCTTCCCTTGATTTCTTTTATTATTATAATGTTTGCATAATTTAGACTGTAGAAACAAAAGACCAGCTGCCTGAAATATGTTTTGGAAGTAAATAGAGTATAAATAATGTATTAATGTGTGACACAGTAGGAAGTATTGAATCAAGGAAAGTAGTCATGAAATATTTATGGGAATTCACATTTGTATGTGAAGATACGTTGATCACAGACAGATCCAAAACAAGGCTAATGTCTTCAAGTCAGCCGCAGAAGGAATGCCTCTGGGGAGCTGTGGGCTGTGGTTCCTTAGAAAGGAGACCAGGATCTCACTGAATGAATGAGAGATGCTTTTGGTGATGGTGGATTTTAAATGTCAACTTGCCACAGCCTAGAATCACCAGGAAAAAAGGACTCAGAGAGGGACTACCTAATTTTCATTGATCTGTGGGCTTGCTAATGAGGATTATCTTTGGTTGCATTCATTGATGTGGGAAAACCTAACCTGAAAGTGGGCGACATCATTCCTAGAGTAGAGGAGTAGAGACCACTAGATGAGCAATGAGCAGGCATGCATTCATTTCTCTCTGCTCTTGGTGGTTGATGGTGGGTGTGCTGTGGGTACTTGCTTTAAATTCCTGTTTCCTTTACGCTCCTGCTCTGATGGACTGTTACCCGAAATCATGAGCTAAACTAAAGCCTATCTCCCTTAGGTTATTATTTTTTTTTATCACAGTAACAGGAATAAAATAAGGACATCTTTTAACTTCTGAGCACTTGAGAATACGAGGCCTCTGACACTGTCATTCTTTCTAGGAGATGATAAGGTCCTCCGCTTGTGGCACCCCAATATCAGCACAAAGCCAGTTGGGAAGCTGGTGGGGCACATGTTCAGCATCACAGAGATCGTAAACAATGAGAAAGAACAACACGTCATCAGCCTTTCCTCTGCAAAGGTAACAAGAAGAAAATCGCAGAACCAAAAGGAAGCTGTTCGTTCTTAGTCAACTACAGGGAGGCCTAACATGCATGCACACACACATACACACGTATGTATGTATAGCTAAAGTAATTCCCAAAGAAAAATATAAGTTATAAATGTTAGAAATGAGAGTCTTGAATATTTGCAATATATTTGAAAAAAATGTATTTGTTTGATTAAATACGGCCTATTAAAAAGTTTCAAGAAGAATAAGTTCAATTAATGTGGTTAGTTGTGATAGCAATTATAATTTTCTCCTGAGGATCCCACAGATGAGCATCACATTTCCATGACTTCAGTCCCTCTTCTCCCCCGCTGCTCCTCCCATTGACCCTCACTCCCTCTCCTTTATTTTGCTATGTATATTTACATATGTATGTAAACAACCTGCTGAGTCCATTTAGTGTTGCTTCCACGTGAGTGTGCGTGGTTAGGAGTGATCACGTGGGATGGGATGACCTGCCAGCACTCATCCGTGGAGGTTTGTTTCCCTTGCTCAGCAGCCATTACCAGGCTTTGGCTCTCCATCTAGGGGGGCGGCCTTGGGTGATTTTCTCCATCCAAACCGGCTTGTCACCTGGTATCGTCTCTGTCCAAGTCTTGTGTAAGTGACCATGCTGTTGAGATTCAGTGAGTGCAGCTCCCTGTCATGTATAAAAAGACATGATCTGGCAGGAGAGGCTTGAGTGTTCTGGCTCTCACAAGCTTTCTGCCTCCCTCCTCTACAATATCCCTTGGGTCTCAAGTATGAGTTGCATTGTAGCTGTGTTGGTTGGTGATGAACACCCATGGTCTGTTGTTGTCTGTACTTTGGCCAGTTGAGAATTTCTGTAATAGTTTCCATTTGCTGCAAGAAGCAGCTTCCTTGATGAGGTGTGTGTGCGTGCGTGCGTGTGTGTGTGTGTGTGTGTGTGTGTGTGTGTGTGAAGCAGTGGGTCTAAGAATATTATAAACTGTACTGAGTTTGAATCCCCAGAACACATACACATGATGACTGTAAATTGTTGACGAGAGGGAAAATGAGTCTTAGGCAATAACTGGCAGAGGTCACACTATCGCCTTGTGGCGGCATGCAGCCAGTCACCTCCTGCTTCTCTCTCAGACGGCTTCCCTCTTCTCACAAAGCAAAAGGCCGAAATGCAATAAAAATGGTGGGGACCGGGAAAATGAGTTTAAGCAAGCAAACTAATAAAACTTTGGCAAATAAGTGGGACCTCGAGGGAGGCAGAAGGGCAGAGGTTTAAACTTACAGGCGTGTTTACGTGGTGCTTGGTGGGTATCACAAAGAAGCGGCTTGAAAGGAGCCAAATGGGGTTAAGTACAACAGGCTCACTTAGCTCAAGATATTAAAGCAAAAGTACTATTGTGTATGACACGTACAATGTGTTGTGATCATATTCATCTCAAATTTCTTCCATCTCCTCTGGGATCCACTGCCACCTCCTCCCTACCAACTTACCTTCTCTCATCTCTCTCTGTTTTTCTCTGTCTGTCTGTCTGTCTGTCTGTCTGTCTGTCTGTCTGTCTTTCTCTTTCTTAATAACCTAATGAATCCGGTCTGCGCTGACCATATACTTCTAGATGTAGGACCATCCACAGGAGCATGGTTGACCCACCCATCTCTCCCTCTCCTAGAAGCCATCAACTGTCAGATTCTTGACTAGGGGTGAGGATTTATGAGCCCCTCCCCTGAGTGTTTAATATTTAAATAATGTGTGTGCTGATGTCTTTACCTCATTTTTTTACTTGCCAGTTATCACACAGAGGGGATAAATGTGAGAACGATACAATAAAATTACCAAGTCTTGTTCCACATTGCTAACTTTTTTGCATATCAATTGACTGTCAGCAACCAAATAAGCACATTTTGCATTGAATTCCCTATAGAGACAAAGTCAAATACCTTCCATCTATTTGTTGTGCAGTTGAACATAACCCTTTGTACTCCAGTCACGCATGCTCCATCCTCAAATGTACCATCTCTCCAAGGTGATGACTCTCAAAGGGGTTTCATCACCTCACACATTTCCAGGTTTCTTGCAATGTAAAATCATGCCATCTATTGGGTCAACCCAATTTGATTCAATAATTAACTTCTTGTGGCCATTAGGCAAAGTTTAGAAAGGCAAGTCAAATCCCGGACTCCCTTAGTATATGATAGACTAATCTGTTCCTAAATTGCTCACTTCATTTGAATGACTCTGTTTCTAAAGATAGACTCTAGTGATGCTGTTTTCGCTGTGTCTCGATGCTGGTGCTTCCACTGAGTACTTATAGTGCAATGGAATGACCCGTCTCCTCCCTGTCGCCAGCAGCAGTGATACTGAGAGCGCTTCTATTGGTAATCACACTTGAGTGAAGCGCCAGTTCCCGTCACTGTATGTTCACACCTCTTGTTAGCACCGCACCTTTTCAGACTAGGACGTTCTCTTTCCTGTGAATCTGATACCAACTCCTAAAACACAGATATTCTACTCTGCTAATTCTATGACAAACACTCATCAAAGGGCAAAGGGGGGAGATATTAAAGCCTTTGGCTAACAGCAACTGACATGAAGCTTGCCGGAAGAAAAACCAAAAGTCATTGATGAATCCGAACATGCTTCCCTTTATCTTTACTTATTCACTGTTCCTTACAAAGGGCTTTGGACAAAACCTTTCCTTTACCTCCCCCAACCCTTTTCTCAAAGTTAATCAGCCTCATAATTCAGTCTTTTTCCCAAGGCTAAAATAATCCTTTTATTTAATTCTCGCACTCCCAATTTGTTTGAAAAAAAAAAAACAAACAACCGAGCATTCTAACTCTTACTGCTATGAGACTCTGAATTTATTTTGTAATTTATGTGTACATGTCCGTAGGCAAGATTTAATTGCGACTTATAAATATCCCATTCTGTTACCCCAAGATCGGTATAGTGAAAGTGAGAATCTTCTATGCTTGTCCCTTATACCATCTCAGCCTCTTTCTGAAACAGTTTGTCCTTGTTTTCTTCCTAAGTCTCCCCAGGGCTGACTGGCTCTAGGTCGGCTCTCCCAAGCTTTGACACCAACACCTTCCCTCAGACACTGCTGTTGACAGAGAACAACCAGCACCCGTAGGACCGATTCGGTATCGCTAGTCTTTTCTCTCATATTACAGATCCCTAAGAAATGGCCTCTTTATGCGTCGGTGCCATTGTGTTCTCTTCCCATTTACTTCTGCCTTTCTGTCCCCATAGCTGGTTCCTCATCTCCAGACAACCTTCCCTTTTGTTACTTTCTCTGACTCCAAATTCCATGAGCATTTCTTCCTGCTCCCCCATGGTTTCCTTTCTCATTCGATGACTTGCATATACACATATAGATACACACTCTCAATTTAAAGTCCAGTTTCCATAGAAGAGAAGATATGAAGTCGTTTTTTTTTCTTTCTGAGTCTGGCTTATTTCACGTCACGTGATTTCCAGTTGCATCTATTTTCTTGTGACCGTCATAACTTCATTTTTCTTGATGGCCTTACAAAATTCTATTATGTATATGTAGCAGATTGTCTTTACTCATTTATCTCTTAACAGACGCCTAGATTAGTTCTGTTTCCTGGGCATTGTGAATAGTACAGGGGAACCCAGTGACGAAAGATAAAGCTCTAAGCAACGCTTTCCACTGGGTATTCCGTGGGGATAAGCAAGATTGGAACCAAGAGCCAAGCTGAAACAGAGCACCTGTGTGCTCACAATCCAAACAGCATTTCATTGCAAGTTTATAAAAGCACAATTCATTTAAAGACTTAACTGCCCCATGTGAGAACAATGGTGTTTAAATGGGTGAATTCTGCTTGTTCCCCAGGTCTTCCGAGTGTGGGATATCCAGACCCTATCAGTATTGCAAGTCTTCCACGATAGCCAAGGAGGGCCAGGAGACATGCAGATTTACTCCATGGTGTATGACGCCAACCATGGCATGCTTATTACAGGTATGTCTATTTGACGTATAGCAAATTCATCTCATATCCTTTACGTTCTAAAAAGAATAGCTTTTCAACACTTCCTATGAAAATGCACACAGAGAAAAGGAAATGACTAACCATGGTTAGCGATAGTATAAATATTTATTTCAGTTTCTTATCCTAAGTTAGTTGATGAACTATGCAACCTCCCTTTTATGAAAATACCAGGTCAGTTCTCTAGGTTTATGACCTAGGGGGACATGGCCTAAGTGAAGCGGAAAGAGCTGGACCACTGTTGCTATGTCTGGGCTCCCGTCTGCCTCTCGAATGCAGTAAATTGGTACTTTCCTAGGGTGGTGACCTTGGTACATGCCAGCATGAACTTGTTTTCTGAGACAAAACAGTTCTGGTAAGGAGATGGTCACTCTGTAGGGTGGGCACAGACCTCAGCTGCCTTTGCTTCCAGATAAAGAACAGTAGAGAGAGAGAGAGGCCAGAGGCCAGGAAGATGGGTCCTAAATACAACGCATTGGTTGCCAAATTGTTTTAAGGGTTTTCAAGAACTTTGTTAGGCATTTAGCATGGCTACTGTTCACATGCACAGCCTTCAGCCTTTAGAAGAAAACTGGCTATATTAATAGCAGCTCTACCCTCTGGAGCACTGAGCCAGAATTGCCTTTCCGAAGCATATTACCACTGACCACCTGCACTGAGTTCCTGAGGGATTAATTAAGGCAGGGAAGTGATTGGTGCTGTCTCTGTTGGGGAACATAATTATTTTTAATTTGGTGTTGTTTATTTGTCCTGGGTTAGAAGAGAACCATCACTTCATGCTCAATAAATAATTTTTCCACCCTGTAAAAGAGAACTTAGTTTCGGCTGTGAATGCTTCTTCTCTATGTGTTCCCATCTGAAATGAATGCATTAATGACTATTCACAGATGTCACCTCTTCACACAGAACTTGCCTGCTCGATTATTGGGCTCAGCATTTTCATCCCAATTATCATCAGCGTAAAGAAGGGCTAAAATACCGAGACAAAGAAGATGGAGAATAGTAAAGCCAAGAATTCTTTCCACTTTTATATACTTTTTGGTGGTGCTCCTGTTTGCAAACTACTGAGCTCTGTGTACTGCCTGATCATTAAAAGTGCAGCCATCAAGTCCTCACACAAGCATACATGTAGGCAAAGCGCGAATGCACATAAAATCAATCAATAATTAAAAAGCGCAGCTCTCAGCTGACATCAGGATTAGGTCAAGTGTATTCATTTGTGCTTAGATTCCTGTGACATCAGGTAGAGTAGTTTTCTGAGCCATGTGGGCAGCAACTCTGCACTCAGTGCTTGGTGAACACGTTGTGACTGTCAGTGCCGTCATCAATACGCCGGTGATGATGACCACAGCTATGTGTTGTCTTTTTACTCTGTTTCCTCTGTGCAGTCACCCTTTGAGGCTGGAATCCTTCACTGAAGTTTCCCAAATGCACAAGCCAAACCTCGGACAGGTCATAGCTGAGACTCGATCTCAGAACTTCTGACTCCTGCGTCTGCATTCGTTCTTTCCCCGGCATTATTTCCTTTGCTGTATGATAACTAGCCAAAAGGGCGGAAAAGCATCAGCTCTTCACAGGCAGACCCAGTCATGTAAACTGTTGGTATCGTGTTTAGGGGTTTACGGAGATGCTCCAAGTGTGCCTTTGAGAGCCCAGTGGCCTTCCATCTCTCTCACGTTTCCTGGCAGGGGTGCTTGAATTGAGTAACATTACCTGATGAGCTATCTCAGTCCTGTACATATGAACAGGCTGCGTCACAAAATCTAAACACCGTGGTAACTGCTGCTAAGACTTGGAGAGTTTTTCTGGAATGATGTGAGAAAGTCACCGCTGCATCCTTGGTGACAAATTGATAGCCACATCAATAAAGTAGGAAGAAGCTTCCTATTCTCAGAACATCTGCTTTTGTTTGAACTCCAGAATGTGCTGTGCAGTGGTGGCACAAGTCTCTAAGAAGCAGAGGCAGGCGGATCTTTGAGTTTGAGGCCAGCCTGGCCTACAGAGTAAGTTCCAGGACAACCAGGGCTACACAGAGAAACCCTGACTTGAAAAAACTAACTAAATAAATAAAAATGAACTACAGAGTGGTTTGATAATTTTTATCAGTATTTCTAGACATTGCACAAACTAAAGCACACAAGATCCTGATTTTGAGATTTAAGTCATACCCATAGGAAAATGCAAGAATCCTGCTTCCCAGTCAGTGCCCTGGCCAAGCTAAAATTTGGAAATTAATTTTACTATTGATGTTGCAATCACTGGCCTGCAATCATTCTCATTCATTCTATTTAATCAGACCGTGTTCATAGCACGTGTTATCATCTGTTGGCTTGAAGAACTCTCTGACTCATTCCAATCGCCAGAACAAACCTCTATTCAGCAGACGGCTGTGGACAGCATCACCAGCGTGCACACGTTGGAGAGGCACGCAGTCAGGAACAGAGAGCAGACTAGAAAAACAGGGTTCAGAATGACCTGTGTTTGAAAGATAATCTCCATTTATCTCCAATGAATGCTTTCCCCTGGCTGCATCTTATTTGCTGTGTTTGCCAGAGATGCTCTGGAGGAGGCCACAATCGTCTCACCTAGTAAATGCTAAGGCACTGATCTTTTATACTCTAATCTCACTGACCGGCTGGCTCCAACCCTAGCTGGTTGGGTCATATCCTCTGTGAAATTCCAGATTTCTGGTAATGACAATTTAGGGATGAGATGCTTTTGCAAAATTTTTCATTCTTTACTTCATTTCACTTTTAAGAATGTCACTATGTCACTATGCAGATGAGGTTGGCCTGGGACCCATGGTCTTCCTGTTTCAGTCTCCAAAGCATGGAATACAAGGATGCACTATCAAACACACCCAGCATTGTGATGACCTCCTTCTTTCCTTCCTTTCCAGGATCGAGCGTTATAGACATGTATCCATTGACCAGGATGGTACAGGACACAAAGCAGATTCCTCACACTCACGAACGAGAAATCAATGTCATGCTGTACAACAAATACTTCCATCAAGTGCTCACTATCTGCTCAGAGTCTGTAATCAAGGTGAGTGTGTAAGGACTCTCTAGGCAGAAAAAGGCTGAGCAAGTGAAATGCTGTCTTCCAATAGGTAAAACATAGGATTTCATATGTAGCGGTAGAATAGACTGAGACAATATATTGAAGTTCTTTAAGCTATATCAGGAATACATGATAAAGAAGTGTTTCAAGCCAGTTCAAGCCACATGTTTGGTTAAAAACAGAAAATTTAACCATATTTTATTTATATATTAGTGTGTTTGGAAAGGGTATATGTGTGGGCAGGGCGCTGGGGAAGGTGTGTAGAGAACTAATTTGAAAACTTTGACAGTGGTAAAAACTGCTCAGAAATGAAGGGCAGATGTATGGAACACCTGGGTTTTACTGATGTTTTATTCTTCTATAGGTATGGGAACTTGAGACGGGCCTCCAAATATACCAAATTCTAGACCCTCATGGCTTCAATATTGAAATAACCTGTGCGGCTATTGATGAAAGTGGATTTATTTTTGCCACAGGAGCATATAATGGTGAGCCTAGTGTTCAGAATATGACATCTCCGGGTATCCTGAGAATTTGTGCAGGAATTCCTAAGTTTAGGGGGTTTAAGGTTTAGTGTGAATTAGGCTGACATACAGACATTCCAGAGAGATAGCACGGCCTGGGTGAAAATCAAGTCTGTTTCATGGCCACTAATGTCTGGGTATGGACGTAAGTTACGTTCTGTTCACGTGGCTGCTGCAACTGTGTGCCAAAGCCTTTCACATAATGATCCATGTGTATGGAAACACCATGATGAAACCCACTACTCTGTGAGCTAACTGAAAAAAAATAGAGTTCTCTACTGGATGCACATCTATGCCTAGGCTCTAGGAAGGCACATCGAACTTGAGGGACTGTGGGGCTTAGGCGTGGTTGTGTTTCATAGTTTTTCCTCTGTGGAGCACTTGTAGGAACTAGAGAGCTGCACACTGCCTCATCTTTCCACTGCATCTTGTTCTGAGCATCCACAAAAGATCCGCTTGCCTTAGAGTAGACAGAGTGACCAGCTGCGTGCACTATGCAGAATCTATTTATTCCGGGGCACACTTGATAAGTAAATGCTTCCTCATGAACCAGTTGATGGAACAAGTGGGCACCCGATGTGAAAGTCGGATATTTGAAAATGTGAACAGCAGAAAACACAGCAGGAATGCAATCATGAGTGCAGCATCAAGGTGAGGGAATGCATTGGCATACAATGCACAGGGACAGTGTTCTTCCTTACAGAGCGATGCAGAGGAAAGCAACCTCGCCATGCCACAGGCACTCGCGACATCCATGTAATTTTAGTTCATGTATTGTTAATTACAAGTGTTCATTGCATTGAGTCACTGGTCTGGCTTAAGGTCTCTGGTTTTGTTTTGTTTTTTTTCTGCATCGTCAATACTGGACCCTCACTGGGGCTACTTTGGGGTATCCTGTTGTCCTATGTCATGGAGACCCTGTAACTTTGGGTCTGCAGGACGATCCCCTTCTGTGCTCCCACAGATCATAAATGGGGTGGATGATTGTATGGGCCAACTTATAGCCCTGATTCTGCGTCGGGGTGGTTGCTTGGTTGGTCAGCCCACCAGCTCTCCTTCATCCTTAACACCAGAGCGAGCTCTCCAGCACTGCCCAGGCTATCTCACCGTGTATGTAGTAAGCAGCAAAGGGGCGGGGCTGACTCTCCTGCCTTCATGTAGTTCTTGCCACTGTGCAAGGTATACTAGGTAGTTCTTGTCACTGCAGGGCATCATGGGTATAATTAATGTCTGATATTGGTAATGAGCAAATAAATGATGGAGGCAGCCTGGCAGAGGGCAAACAGTCAAATCACTGCATGCCCAACAGTGTTAGTGCTGAAGACAGTCATGGAGAGATGTTGGACTTAGGGGAGAAGCAGACACTGAGTAGAAAGCTAAACTCTGCCCCTCCACCTTCCTACCTCATCTTCTTCTGGATGCCTACAAAATATCTACTTGCTCTAGATTAGACAGTGTATGGGACCATTCACTACCCAGAATGCATTTATTCTCAGGTAGATTTGTAAAATAAATGCTTCCTCACAAGCTAGCTGATAGAATGAATGGACATAGGTTTTCAGGCATAAAGATTAAGAGACTCCATAGATGAGCCTGGGACCTCATTCCCACCCTCTAAGGTTCCATTAATAGTACCAAGATGGAAACCAAACCTTCAACACTCAAAGCTTTGGGAAACACTCATCCAAACCAATGCAGACATCCATTGCTTTCAAGACACCTTCCTGTTCTGCTCACTTGAATCAGCCTGTGACAAACCATGCAAGGAAAGACTGGGGAGACTCAGCAGACAGTCTTAGTAGGAAATAAATACAGCATGCATTTCAACAGGATCAGTGTCCCCTGAGTTAAGAGCCAGGTTGTCTGCACACCATCTTACCCACAAAGCCTTTCCTCCATGCCCTCAGGAACAGCTAAGATCTGGGACTTTGGCAGTGGGCAGGAGATGAAAATGCTGCCGGAAGGGAAAGACTGGACAGAGGAGGAACACGGGCTGTTGCGCCTGTTTTTCCTCAAGGCCCAGGTGAAGCACCAGCACCTCGTCCTCGCCTTGGAGCGCAGCGGGACTATCAAGATGATCCAGGTTTGAATCCCACTTCCATGCTTGTTCTGCAGACAGTCTTCTTGGGGGAAATCCAATGGTGATCGTTTCTCTACCTCTGTCTGTCTCTGTCTCTGTCTCTCTCTCTCTCTCTTTATGGTTTCATGTAGCCCAGCCTGATATTAAACTCTTGATTCTCCTATCTCCGTTTCCCAAGTACAGACACCACCACACTCATCCTGCCCCCTTGCTCAGTCTATGTGATCCTAGGAATTGAGTCTATGGCTTTAAGCATATTAGTCAAGTAATCTACAAACTGAGCTACATCTCCAGTCCCATTCAACTCCCCTCTCTCTAGTCAGTTGAGGGTTATGCTTATCAGCTAACTTTCCAGTGATGCTAGTAACCAGCTTTGCTCAAGTCCAAGCAAATTGAAAAATCACAGCTCTCCAGGCCCAGCATCCCACCCGTCACATTTCTGCTTCAGCATCATTAGGGATCCCCTAAAATGGGTGTCAGAAAGGTTGAGCTGACACACATCTCTCTACCACTGCTATCATTGCTCACACCCTACCTCGGCAATAATTCTCGACTCCTCAAGAAGGCTCCCCAGCAGATTCTGTCCCTTGTGGCCCATCAAGCATTCAAAGATGCTCGAGTCACTTTTTCCATTCCTCACCAAAATGACTTACAAAGTCATTATTTTAAGGTTAATGGTGCAATCTGCTCAGGGCTGTTCAGGGGAGGTTTGAGATAGGATAATTTATTTTTCTGTGAATCTATTACCACCTAGGAATACTAATGCCTTCTTCAAATTTAAAAAGAAGCCAACATCATTTATCTTGGCTGTTTGGCCCTCACCCAGTCAGCTAGAACTCAAGGACTAACATTGCCTTTGTTGCTCTCCTCTGGAAGCTAAGAACAGAAAATAAGTCTTGAAGAGGATTGCAGATGAAGTACAAACATCCACTGGGATGGCTAATCCTTTTAGCTGAGAGTGGGAAGGGGACATCTTCCCCAGTCGGGAGATTCTTCCCTTATTGTCTGCTTAGCCCAAAATGTGACCGGAGGAATAATGCTTTGGCAGTCCACGTAAAACACAATGTCACTTGCCTTCTGGAAGTTGCTGTAATCAAGCTATGCTCACTGTACTTGAAAGGCTGCAAAATGAGTCATGATTCTGTACTTGGGATGCGACTGGGTTGGTAGAGTCCTCGCCTTAAGCATGCACGAAGCCCTAGGTTTGATATCTAGCACCACATAAGCTGGGCATGCTGGTACACACATGCAGTTCTTACATTTGGGAAGTGGAAGCAGAAGTTCAAGATCATCCTTGGCTGCACAGTGAGTTCAAGATCAGACAGGGATACATGAGACCATCACATATCAAAAATGTTTTGGTTTCTGCCCTAGACACTTACACATTGGTTATTCTGGTCTTCGGTGCAGAACATTAAACTAAGCTTGGAGAGAGAGAGAGAGAGAGAGAGAGAGAGAGAGAGAGAGAGAGAGAAACAGAGAAACGAAAAACAGAAGCCTCAAGGCTTTAAATAATGCAAGAGCTTTTATCCATCCACCAGTTGAAGAAAAAGTCAATGAAAACAGGAATCTATCCCCCAGACTTAGATCACACAAGAACTAGAGGTGCAAATCAGTGTCTTCACTCCCCAGCACTCATCTTTGCCCCACCATAGCCACTTTTCATTTTGGAAGGGTCCCTGTTCTTTTAGCAAAAGGACCAGCCTTAAAATTTTGGGTTGTTACACCCATACCGAAGTAAAAACTTAACAATATCACTAACAATAATGATTAAGAAAAAACTATACAGAATAAATGATCATAATACAAAAGCAAATAAAACTGTAAGGTGCATCCCTCCTATCTCAATCTCACATTCATGTGTGGATTTGATTGAGAGATTCCATGTGTTCATACACACATATACAGAGCAAACATGCACGCACACATATAAGTACAACATACATATGAAAATAGAAAGAAAATGAATGAATAAAGGTAGAAAGGCAATATCATATTGCCTTAGTAAGGCTTTCTATTGCCTTGTTAAAACACAAGCAAAAAATTAAAAAAACAATGAACTTGTGGATGGAAGGAGTCATTGTATCTTAACAGCCTGTAGCCTGTTGTTGAAGCAAGTCGGGGCAGGAGCACAAAGCATGAACTGCAATGGCCACAGGCAGACTCTGCTGACTGCTTGCTCAGCACGGTTTCTTCTGGGAGCAGCAGCCCAGGGGTGGCACCACTCACAGTTGCTTGGGTTTTTCCCACATCAATCATCAGTAAAGAAAACTCCCTGCAAGTGTGTCCCCAGGCCAATCTGGTGGGGACATTTTCTCAATGAAGTTCACTCTTCTAAACGGTGTCTAGCTTGTGTCAATCTGACATCCAGCCAACCAGCAGGTGCCGAAATGGATTAAAGCATGTGCATGTAGAGATAATAAAACTTTCATGACAGATAGCAGATTTCTGGTTACTATAAGGAGTGAGACGCAAAGAAAATGATATTGTGAGTGAGAAGCCAGAGCTTGAGAGCTGATGATGCAGGATGACTGGGTACCCTTCTGCGTTTGCTTTATTTAAGAACAGCTCAACGGAAATGATACATTGAATTTTCTTTTTCACTTACTAAATTTCTTTGGCTCCAGGGAAAAGAGGATGACCTCTTCCTCATGGTGATATGGGAGCTGCCTGATGCCATGCCTTACCTACAGTATGGAAGCCATATTGTACATCTGAAGGTGTCAGCTAAAGAAAGGGCGATGGCCATTCCTTTCCCAGATGTTGAGTTAATCGTCCAGAAAAGCTTCACTCAACAAACTAGTAATGTATGTTCTGATTCTTTTTAAAAAATATTTTCGCTGAAAGTTCCATACGATGTATTTTGATCATATTCCACCCCTACCTCTATATGCCCTAACTTTGTGTCTTTTTTTAAATTTAACAATCCATAGACTCCCAATTTGTGATGTTCATATACTTCTGGGTATGGGGCCATCAGCGGAAGCATGGTTTACCTACCAAGAGCTATGCCTTTAAAGAAAATTGTTTCTCCTCCTTCTCCAAGAAGCCATCAACTGTCCATTAATCCTTTTGTTTTTATTTATTAAAGATTTCTGCCTCCTCCCCTCCACCGCCTCCCATTTCCCTCCCCCTCCCCAGATTAAGTCCCCCTCCCTCGTCAGCCCAAAGAGCAATCAGGGTTCCCAGCCCTGTGGGAAGTCCAAGGACCACCCACCTCCATCCAGAATGGCTAAAATAAAAAACACCAATGATAGCCTTTGCTGGAGAGGTTGTGGAGAAAGGGGAACACTCATCCATTGCTGGTAGGAATGCAAACTTATGCAACCACTCTGGAAAGCAGTGTGGCGGTTTCTCAGGAAATTCGGGATCAACCTACCCCTGGACCCAGCAATACCACTCTTGGGAATATACCCAAGAGATGCCCTATCATACAACAAAAGTATATGCTCAACTATGTTCATAGCAGAATTGTTTGTAATAGCCAGAACCTGGAAACAACCTAGATGCCCTTCAATGGAAGAATGGATGAAGAAAGTATGGAATATATACATATTAGAGTGCTACTCAGCAGTAAAAAGCAATGACTTCTTGTCCATTAATCCTTAATTAGGGGTGAGGGCTTGTGAGCCCCTCCCCTGCCCACTCAGAATCTTGCACAACCCCAACCTCTGTCAATACGTAGATTATCACCATTACCCCAGGCACCTGTCATGTGAACACCTACCTGATTCTTTCCAGGATAAATCTATTTTCCACGTTTACAACAGAGGCTCCCATTATATATGTGTGTTGTTGCCCTCATATAGCTATTTTTTGAGATATGACCGTATCATGATACATATCAGCCCCATATCCCTTTGCTACCACAGAACTGTCTCAGGATGTTTGTGTGTAACCACTAAAACATGCATAACTGCTAGAGCGCAGAGACCATTCAAAATATCTTATGACTATCTGTAGATATTGAAATACACAACCTGATAGACAGTCTCTTCAGAAAGTAAGTTCTGTGACATGCTTGCATGTACATACATGATGAATAGCCAGGGTCTTTGGTTGAGACCGAGGATAGGGAAATAAGGAAGAGGTCAATTTATATGTTTGTTTGTTTTTAAAAATATTTAAGCCTTTGATTGTTTTAAATGTCTCTTCACTAACTTTATTTCTAATATGAGCTTGAAGTGCCTCAACATCTCAGCTTTCTCAGGGACCAATGGGCAGATACCAAAGCCTACAAGAAGACTGCAGACTATAGAAGAACCAATCAAAGGAAGCTTTCAGGCTCTCGCTTATCACTAGTGAAATAACTGTGATGTAACTCACAAGAAAATTACAGGGCTTGTCTTAAAGAATTTGAAAACTGTCTATTGGATCATTTTAATATAGAAAAGATATTGGATATTGTTTTTTCTCATATTGAAGCAAATGTCAGCATAGCACTGACTGAACTTGGACTGCATTGGTAGTTTCAATAAAATATTTTATTATTAGATTAAAGGGCTTTGAAATTAATACACACAATTCTCCATATTTTGGAGAGGGAGTCTAGCCTATCTCTTCCAACTCTGTCATTTGAAACAGGTTTGGACATATGTATATGCTGTATGAAACATTGTGCATAGCCGATAATAGCAGGAAGATGAGTGCACAGTGAGTTGGAACCACGTCACTAGTCAAGCAATTGCACAGGTGACAAAGACCTGAAAAGCGATCACTTTAGATGATAAATCAGGAAAGGCAGCAGAAGTGGGGCTGGAGACATGGCTAAATGGATAGCCGTTTGTGTCCTCACCATGGCATTTTGAGATTGCTTGGTAATTTACACTTCATCTAGGTACTTTAAATTCTCATACATATTTCAGACCACAGACATCATATTTGATTCTCTATTCCAAGAACCTAAGATGCTCAGAAAATATCCAAGGTAAGATACCTGCAAAGAAGAACATAACTAACTGGCAATACGTAGAAAAGACTTCCGCAAAGATGGGCTTGTGGAGTGAAAGACGGGCGTGTTAGTGGAGACAGCTAATGTGAACTGTTCTTTTTCCCCCAAGAAGACTGAAGGGGATACAAAAAGAACTAGAAATACTTTAATGGTTGGTAAAGCAGAGTAAGGCTAAATGAAAAGGGGCCAGAAGAGAAGGGAAGAATGCTTTTGTTGTTCCAATGAATTATCTAAGCTAACTTTTCTAATGCTAAAGGCAATGGGGGGGTAGTAAATTCATGCTCAATGACTTTGAACATACTACTATGCGGCTTCCAGTTGATTACAATTATAGTGTGCCTGTATAATATTGGAATTAGGCTGACTTTGCATTCCCACCAGTCTGAATCTGTGTCCTTTTTCTTCAGAATCCTGCTGTTGACGTTGAGGTGAACTGCATTGATTTGTTTCAATTAGAGGGATACAATTTGATAGCTTGTGGAACCTTAAATGGCATGATTATCTTATGGAATTTTGTAACAGCTACTGTCAAAGAAATGTAAGTGTTGACTTTGCCCTAAATAATAGGAGTTTTACTGCATAAGAGTCTAAATAGCAAGTAATGCCTTCAAGGAAGGACTTTCCTGGAGGTTATGTTCATAAATATACTGTGTTCTGAGTGTCTAAGTTCTATAATTACACAAAAAACACCTTAAACGTTTGTATACCCAAAAGCTGTCTCCTTTGCATAAATATATGATATTTCCATGTTTAAATTATGACTTCAATAAATGCTTTTAATTTTTAAAATTTTATTTTATGTATATGGATGCCTGGAGCCAGAAGAGGACATTGAATCCCCTGAAATGGTTGAATCATCCTGTCGATACTAGCAATCAAACCTGGGTCTTCCAAAAGAGCAGCCAATACTCTTAACCACGGAGCCCTCTCTCTATCCCCAACAAATATTTGAAATGTGTAATAACTTGACACACCAATAGCCACAAGCTTTAGTACACATATCCAATCATCTACTGGCATATCCCATCTGATCATTTGCCATTCATGTCAAGCTTCACAATTCATGACCTGCCCCTCCCTCAAGCTTCTCCTCCCTCTCTATTCCTAGTGCCCCAGTGTTTACTCACCTATAAAAGACAAATGGTGACAGCAAGCTAGAGGGCTTTCCCTTCTCCTTCACATCAGCATATCCAATTTATTACACGATGACTGTAGCAAGGGCCAATGTCACAAGTGCATCCTGGTTCTCAACCAGTTCTGTTGAGATGCTCTGGACCACGAGTGGCATGTTTACTCTCCCCAATTAGCCACCTCTGAGTGTTCCTGACATTGGTTGAAAGGAACTAACATAATGTATCATCTGTATGGCTGGACTGTAACAGGCCGTCTCCACTTGTGTACTTAAAAGGTGTGTACTGGGACGTCGTATGGGCACCCTTTAATCACAGGACTTATTTTCAGAAACAAAATGGTCGATAATCTTAATAAACAAAAATAAGATCAAGTTTAGCTTGGAGAAGAGGGGTGTAGAATGGAAAACAATGGAAAATGAAAAGGGAAAAGAAGAAAACGTATAAGAAATCTCCACCACTAATTAGAGGGCATTATCCACTACTGTACCTGAACCGTACCCCTTTTCACCAAAGGTTGGCCCCATCCTAACATTCAGTGCTTTTCCTTGGGTTTTTTTTCAGTATTGTATACTTGTCATCTGATACGTATGTCGACACACACTGTACAGTTCCTCACATTCTTATGAACAGTGCTCACATTGAAGGTGTCAGTTTGTATCTGACTCACTCTTGAGAAGAAGATAGATGAAAAACATCTGTGCTAATGCCACCATAAAAAGAGGGGCCAGCTGTCCTGAACTATTTCCAGTTTCAAGGTAGCAGTTCTTCTTGCTTAAGAACCAGGCATTTTTCCAAGGCATACATGCAAAGCAAGTACTCAATAAAAGAACACAACAGTGGTAGGTTTTACATCATGTCCCCTTTCTATAGGCAGATGACTATTTTAAAACAGTAGGGTCAGCAGGGCAGTGGTGGTGCACACCTTTAATCCCAGAATTCAGGAGACAGAGGCAGGAGGATCTCTGTGAGTTCGAGGCCAGTCTGGTCTACAAGAGCTAGTTCCAGGACAGGCTCCAAAGCTATAGAGAAACCCTGTCTTCAAAGACCTGAGTTTGATTCCTGAACCTAAGGGTGTAAAAGCCAGGTGATGGTCGTGACACATACTCATAACTCCAGCACTGGTGAAGTAGGGACAGGAGAATCCCTGGGGCTTGCTAGCTACCAGCCATCGAAGCCTACTTGACAAGTTCTAGGCCAATGAAAGATACTGTTGCACTAACAGTGGGTCCTGTACCAGGGAAACAACACAGAGGTTGTTCTTTGGCCACTGAACATCTACATACACACTTACACATAGAACCTTTTTAAAAAAAAATTTACAATCATTGGAGTCTTTTGGAAAAGGAAGACACAGTTTATTTCAGAACTGTGTAAGGTAATATATTCCCAGCTTTACCAGTTACAAAAGTGAACATTATTTTTATATTTATGGTAGAGGCCATTTCCACTATATTATTTATTAAGTAATTTTATATGGATCAGTGTTTTGTCTGTATGTATATCTAGTGCCTACAGAGGCCAGGAGACAGTGTCAGGGCCCCTAGAACTGGAGGTACAGTCAGTTGTGAGTTGCCATGTGTGTGCTAGCAGTTAAACCCAGATCCACCAGAAGAACAACCAGTGCTCTTAACCATTGAGCCATCCCTCCAACCAGCCATTTATTAATATACCTCATTTTGTCTGACTCCTTCACCAAAGAGAAAAAGCCCTTCCCTTTCAAGAACACCATGATTTGGGGGTTCAAACTTAATAATGTTTCTTGCTAATTAAAAATGTCTTTCATGATTGATTGATGACCAAATATACCTAAAAGTATTGAGCTAAAAAAGTAATCAAATTCATAAGCTTCTTTTTTGATCTTGGTCCCATCCATACAAGACTTCTGCACCATTGTGTTAATCTCCTTTTCTGCTATTGTAACAAATATCTAAGACAATAAAGGCAAAGGTTTGTTTTGACTCATGGTTTCAGAGGTTCAAGTGAACAATTGACCCCATTGCTTTGGGCCTGTGAGATCAGATCAGATCAGAATAGGAATGAGTGATACAGCATCTCATAGTGAGAGAGTAAAAAAGAAAGAGAGGGTGCCTGGTCTCTTAGGGAACTGCTGTCCAAAGGACTAGAAAACTTCTCACTACACCCCATCCCTTAAAAGCTCAACACCTTCAAAGGGCACTGATCTGGGGAGCAAGCCTTTAAAATATGGGTTTTTGCAAGATGTTTCAGATCCAAATTTTAGCATTCATTCATCACCTCAAATAGGTAGATGTAATTTTCTTAAATCAAAGGGGCATGTTGCTAAGATATCAGTTTGCCCTAAGGGATGTAAAGTGATAGTTAAGAGATACATCCTAGAGTGGACTGTGGGTAGTAAAAGACTATTGTTCTATTCCCAAGACACTACCTGGAAAGTCCCATTGGATCTGGGTCCCTGAAAAACAAGAGCAGCAGGAGCAGGGTAATCTCTGGATTATTTGCTCTTGTCCACTCAGTTTTATGATCCTGTGGTTAGGTACCACATTGCACCAAAATCTAGGCTTTTATATGGTCAGAGTAGAATTCTGCTTTTTAAACTGTACAATATGTCCAAATGGTCCATCTACAGGCTGCAACACTCTGACCTATAGATAGGAAATCTGTCCAGTTAATTGGATTAAAGACTTGTAGCTCATCTGATAATCATGTGATTCTACAAAGCCTTAATAAGGAGGCAATTCTGGACTAAGCCCACTCCCAGGCTTTTACTTTCTGTGCAATGATAACATTGTGTTTGTTTTTTTGAGATGGGTTTTCCCTGTGTAGCCTAGGCAGTCCTGGAACTCACCCTGTAGACCAGGTTGGCCTTGAACTCATAGAGATCCACCTCTCTCTGCCTCTCAAGAGCTGGGATTTAAGGTGTATGCTGCCACCACCACCCAGCACAAAATGTTAACATTCTAAGTCACTAGATCTGCACGGGATTTAGGACAGTGTGAGGAGTTTCACGGTTCCTGCCATTGACTAGGCAAGGCCATGCTTGTTTGCAGATACCGGCCCGAGGACTGCTTCTCTACTGACCCTGAGTTGGATCCCAAACGATTCCGGATTAATGACATAATGTTCCTCTTCCGACCTCCTGACTGTGTAAGGTAACTCAGACCCTCGTGGTCCCGTGGTCCCATAGTGCTATCTGGAACCCAGGTAGGTGACATGAGATGCCCATATCCCAGCATTAAGGAAAGGTCAGCTGAAGGAACATGACCCCTTTGTTTCAACTTTCCTCACTGTAACATATTTAGGGGTCTGACATGTTGGTGGGGTAGACCCTTACCATGTCAACCTGACTGTGTGGACCCTCAGTACATGTGTCTCACTATGTAGACCTTACCAGGTTAGCCTCACTATGTAGACACTTACCATGTCACTGCACTGTGTAAACCCTTACCATGTCACCCTCCGATGTCCCTTTACAACAGAAATAGAAATGGGAAATGCTCGTTGGATCTGACTTTTAGCAAAACTTAACACAGTCACCACAGGTGTGCAGAAAATTTAGGTCTTGGAGGGAACAAACTGAAAAGCATTGCGGATTTCATATGCTATCCAGTATAACTGGGTAATCTCCAACCACTCCATCAAGGGCAGAGCATTGTTTGGTAAATTACTAATACGCTTCTTTTCTATTTTGTACTTATATTTGCTTTAGGAGTCTGTCCTTATAAGCAACAGTGTTAAACAAATTTCTAGAGGGAATTTGAAGGTTTCTCTGCTATCGTTAGGGTTCACTTGGTGGTGAGTAGGGGTCTAGCACCTTCCCTATATATTGTCTTAAAATTACATCAAAAGTCTTTGGAGAATATTATCAGGGCCTGTCCTTTGTACATAAGCTACTTTTCAGTCCATGGCCACAAAACGTAGAAGAGACAGGATCAAGCCAGAAGAAACAAAACAAAACAAAAACAGAAGCATAGTGCAAGAAGTTAGCAGGTTTGTCTGCACCTGCTGCCATCTACCCTGCACTCAGTTTCTGACCCTCAGTGGCTCAATCTAGTGTTAAAGGTGAGACAAGCCAGGCCTGGGGAGACAATGCTGAGGTCCCCAGCATTCTCCTGTAACACCACACTAGGGAGCATTTTTTTTGTACTGGATGTAAGGTATAACTGGCCTCATGCATGAGTGCGATATTTCCAGGTATGAGAAGGAAATAACCCCCTGAAAGTGGAGCAGAGGGCACTCCAAGTTCTGTGGGTTTTCTGAATGTTCTATCCTGTGTCTCCTCCATCCCTGTGCAGGAGATCAAGTCAGGATTCCATCTGCTCGTCAACCCAATGTGACTCAAGCAAGGGTCCACAGAGCAGCAAGGTAAGCTCACGGCAGAGAAGCATCTTCCTGTTAGAAGCAGCGGTTCAGAACTAGTGGTTCTTGGAGTACATCTGTGCGTATAGGCAAAATCTTTGCTTTCTCTAAAAATCAATGACTACATTGATTTTCTTTACTTTTCAAGGTCTTCACATATGTAAACAACTGATTCATGATCTGTGATAAATAAGCGAATCAATAAGTTACACCTATTGTTTTTAAGCTTGTAAAATAACCCAGTATTTTGAGCTTCTCTTCTCTGCTATCATATTAAACATATGGTATAAGTAGATCACAGCCCATAATATTATGCAGTGGCCTTCTGTCCTCTCAGTTGTAATTTTACATATTTTTGCAGAGTGCTTCTCTAATCAGAATTTATTAAGTCAAATTTTCATGCAAAAGTTATTTTGAAAGCGCTAGTGTGGTAGAAAGAAAACAACACAGATAGAAAAGTCAAGCAGAGCCATGCCTAAATCTGAGTCCTCTGTACACTGCCTGATTTCTAGCCTTGTCACTAAAGCTGAGTTTCTGCTCCGTTATGGGTAAGATTGGGGGAATAAAGACACCTGTGTGGTTGTCAGTAGAATTAAAGACAGTACGCACCAAGAATTGGGCATGCGCTGTGGGTTTAACCAGTCACAAGTGCAAGCCACCGATCAGGAAATGCCGTTGTTTTATAGCTCTTCTACTTATGACTATGAAAATCTCTACAATACCTTATTTCAAAGAAATAATTGTAAAATGACTTTTAACATTAGTACTGAGAAATGTCAGCTCAGCTCTGCAGAAGCTGCCCCTCTTTAGTAGGTCCCATCCGCTTACAATGTCACAGAAACGCTTTCTCTCTCTTCTCCATTCAGGGAAGCAAACAAAGTATCCATGACACCGAAGTCAAAGGTCAGTATCAGCTCTGTCCTTTAGAACTAAGCAGCTGATTCTGTCTGTGTTTTGCTTTGTGGCACTGGGGATCATGCCTGGGACCTCACACAGGCTGGGCCAGCGCTCTTCCATGGAGCTACAGTTCAGACTAGCTCCTCTGCAACAGCGACTTTGTGTGATAGAATATTCCTGATGTGCCCTTTCTGTAACTGAATATTGAAGTGTTTGGGGTCTAGATAGTCTTAACACTGTGGTTCTCAACCTTCCTAACACTGTAACCCTTTAATACAGTTCCTCATGGTGTGGTGACCCCAACCATAAAATTATTTTGTTGCTACTTCATGACTGTAAATTTGCTACTGTTATGAACCGCAAGGTAAATATCTGACAGGCAGGAAGGATATCTGATGTGTGACCCCCAAAGGTTGGTCTAATGGGAAGAATATTAAAATGATGCATTTTAAGGGGCTCAAGGGGAGTGAGAGGGAATGAGAAGGAGTAATACAGAGTAAATATGACTAATACATATGCTACACATAGGTGAGATTTTCATAAGACCTGTTATTATCAATACTTAATATATGCTAATTTTAAAAGGACGGCACGTCCAGAAACATTCTCAACATGAACAAAAACAAATGTTGCCTTTTATGCTAATTCTAAGTGGGTTTTTTTTTTTTGATTTTTCAAGACAGGGTTTCTCCGTAGCTTTTGGTTCCTGTCCTGGAACTAGCTCTTGTAGACCAGGCTGGCCTCGAACTCACAGAGTGGCCTCTGCCTCCCGAGTGCTGGGATTAAAGGCGCGCAACCACCACCGACCAGCTGCTAACTCTAGGTTTTTAAAATATAAAATATTACTGAACTTCTTAGTGTTCAATGCATTTTGCTAAAATTTATGCTAGTTTTATAAGATATTCTAGATGTTTCAAAACTTTTATAAGGTTTAGCCACCACGTGCAGAATTTTCTAGAGTTTTTTTTTTTACATTAGGCACCCAAATAAGTCTTTTTTTTTTAAAAAAAATAAATCTTTAATTTTTATTACAGAGTGGGACTACAGAAATGTCTCGGCAGCTAAGAATACTTACCCAAATAAGTCTTTTATATTTTTCCAGTCATCCAGGATTCCATTCTACAATTGCCTTTCTATTTTCTTCCCTGTGAATTCTCTTAAGTTAAAGAAAAAAAAATTTTGAGAAAATTCCATATTTCTCTTTTCCCACCCGTCTCTTCTTTGGTCTTCCATAAAACTTGAAACCCCAAGGATTAGAAATACCAGCAGAGCTCATAAGTTTCTCTACCAGGTGAGCAAGCAGACACAGTGGGAGAGCAGCAGCCGGGGAGCAGAAAACAGCCCACCTCCGCTAGCTCCGTGGAGACACAGCCTCCCATCCTGGTCACTGCCCATGAGGATGGGCATCTCCGCCTGTGGACGCTGGAGGTAATGAAGTTTGGTCTTGGCTGGCACTCAGCCGGAATAGGATGACAAAGTGGGTAGCTATGCGTTACAGCCCTCTTCCCCCTAGCATCCACTTCAAACATTCCTCTATTCTAGCCAAACAGATGGTTTTTCATCTCACTCACTGACTACTGCCAAGCTATACACCAGACCGGTTTTACTACTCAGGCATTAGATTATCAAAACTGAGAAGAGTTTCAAAGCTTTCGAGCTGAGCTGTAATGTCATGATAATATTTTATTGGATATTTAAATGAATGTCCTCAATGATAATATGAAATGATCTAAGAGGCTAGGGAGATGGCTTAGTCAATAAAGTACTGGAGACCTGAGTTCAACCGCTGGAATCCACATAAAAAAATCTAAGTGTAGTAGAGCACTCCTATAATCCTGGTGCTGGGGAGGATGGATCAACAGATCCTGGGGCTTGCTGGCAGGTCGTCCTAGCCTAGCTGGCCAGCTACAGGCCACGGGGAGAGCTTGTCCCAAAATAAGGTGAACGGTGTTCCTGAGGAGCGACACCTACACATTCATATTTTCATGCCATAAAACAGAATATAAGAATACTGACACATAGTATGTGAAATACTTTTTGTTATCGTTATTTATCTTTGTGTGTGTGCGCGCACGTGTGTTTATGTATATCTGTATGTGCATGTGGGTGCATACATGCCATAGCAGTCATGGAAAAGTCAGAAGGAAACTTGTGATAGTCATTTTTTCCACCATGTAGGTCCCAGGGATCAAATGTAGGTTGCCAGACTAGGCAGCAAGCCCCTTTACTGGCTGAATCCTAATACAAAACTTTAATGATATAAATTATTGAAAGATGGTATTGCATCACTCTGAGTGTTCTTACATTTTTGTACTGTGAAAACAGAAGTTTTAATTTACCAGGAGGTTTCAAGTGTTCTTTGATGGAGGGTGGGGATGCCAAATTAAAAGTACAAACTAGGGACCAGCAAGATGGCTCAGAGGGTAAAAAATAAGTTGCCACATAAGCTCCAAACCCCAGGTTCAATCCCAGAATCCCATGTGTGGGTGGAAGGAGAGAACCAGCTCCACAAAGTTGTCCTCTGGCCTCCACACATGCACCCCAGCACATGCACGCACGTACCCACCCATACTCACGCACACTAATAATTTTATTTGTAAAAAAAGACCTCAAAGTAAGAGGCGCTAGGAGAACCTATAGATTTCCCATTGTGACCCTGAAACTCTTGGAGATACAGAAGGCATGAATGCAGTGATAAGGCTTCTTCTACTGGAAAACCCAGAGACAGCAACAGTGTTGTGTGACCCACACCTGATCTGAGAACACAAAGCAGCAAGGCTATCTGCCAGCTCAGTCCCAGTGTGCCAACGGGTTCTGGCTTTGGTGGCATCCCTGGTTTGAAAACACAAACTGCTTCCAAGATAATCTTGGAATAAAATGCCGTTTTATCTGCGATGAATAAAAAAGAGAAACAGAACAGATGATATCCAAGTCAAGTCTTAGAAAACAGCTGCTGATTCAGATTCTGTTCCCAGTCTCCAGTGAGATAACATATATGGAAGTCCTTCCAAGGGCTAGCTTATACCAATCAAAAGCACTATATCTGGGTTTGAATCTCTTGCAATCCATTATTGCTCCAATAGTCAGAATTATGTTTTCCTGGTAGGCATACATATATGCTTATTGAAAGATGCCTTGTAACCATGGGGTTACATTTGACTCTGATGGGAATGCCTGTATAAGGGAAGACCATATAGTTGGAATCCCGCACGGGGAATCCTGTGAAAAGACCCATGGATAACACCAAGGAAAGAGGAATTCAATAATCAGCTAATCCATACATTGAGTTATCCATACTATTCATTTCAAAGTAATAAGTCCTCATTGATAGCAGCATGTTATTTTCAGTACAGAATAGAAAATCCTGTTAAGTAGCAGGGATAAAAATTGAGACTTCTCAGGTAGAGTGAAATTCCACTTTAATATTGCGATCTTATAGAATGCATTATCATAGAAGAAGCATTGTTTGCCTTGTCCTTTGTTCAGGGGAAGCTCCTGAAAGACATACTGCCCTTCACAAAGCACTCCGCCATTTCCCTGACATCACTGTACACTGACTCGTGCTGCCGGATACTGCTGGCTGCGAATGTGGGTAAGTCCTTCTTCTGTCAGGTTAATCTGCATCTTAAGAACCTGTGTGGTATAAAAATGGCTCCGAGAAACACATGTGACATTTACAGGATAAATGAAAGTCTCTGAGGTATATTCAAAGTGAGAGAGTTTGAGATCTGAGAACACAAAGCGCCATGGTTATCCGCCAGCTCTGACCCAACCTTTTTTGTTTGTGGCATGTGTCCTCCTTACGGTTCCTCCAGGGCCTGGATTAGGAGTCCTTATCTAGGTATTTCCTTGCATGTGTTGTTGAAGGCTGCTCATTCATTGCTGGCTTCCCAGACCCAAAATAATCACACAGAAACTGTATTAATTAAATCACTGCTTGACCTATTAGCTCTAGGTTCTTATTCGCTAGCTCTTACATCATAAATTAACCCATTTCTATTCATCTGTGTATCACCATGTGGCTCTGGCTTACTGGCAAGGTTCAGGTGTGTCTGTCTCCTGCAGGTATCTACATGGCTTCTTCCTGATTCTGTTTACTCTCTTTATATATCTTTTCCAGCCTAGCTAAATTATGTTAAGCCATTGGTCGAAAGCTTTATAAACCAATAGTATTCATAGCATACAGAGGGGAATCCCACATCATGCATGGATAACCTTTGAATACAGGTAAAATTGCCCATGAATTTGTCTTTCACCTTACAGAATTGCACACCCTCAGGACTCAGCTTAGATGCTAAAACACTGCTGGACCTCCAGGAGACTGAGAAAGGATCTTGATATTAGATACTGCTGTAGACTGATGGCTGGCATGTCCCATTGTATCAACGAATTCTAAATGGCTGCATACTTTTATCTCAGGGCAGGATCTAAGTTTCTATCCCTCACCCAAAGGGTTTGGGCCAAGTAAATGTATATTTTTGTTTGTTTTTTAAGACAGGGCCTTTCTATGTAGCTTTGGTTGTCTTGGAACTGTCTATGTTGACCTAGAATGTCCTCGAATTCATAGAAATCAGCCTGCCTCTGCCTTCTGAGTGCTGGGAATAAAATTGTGTGTCACCATGGCCAGCCTACAGATAATTTCTTCTTCTGAAATTCTAGAAGGTTCTGATAGAATTTTGGGAATCTCTTTTGTATAATATCATACCATCTATACATAGAAATGAATTGGTTTGTTTTGCTATTCACAGTCTTTTGATTTTTCTTCTCTTGTCTTATTGCTCTAGCTAGCACTTCAAGCACTATATTGGATAGAAATGGTTAAAGTTGTCACTCTTGTCTTCTTTGTTGGAATGCTTTGAATTTTTCCTCATTTAATATCATGATGGCTATTGGTTTTTATATGTATTAGGTTTTATTATGTTGAGATACGTTCTCCATCCCAAGTCTCTCCAGGGATTTTATCTTAAAGGGATGCTGTATTTTTCTCAAAGGTCTTTTCTGTATCAATTAAAATAATATGATTTCTGTCCCTGAGTCCATTTATGCAGTCCAATATTATTTCTTGACTTACTTCCATTGAACCATCAATCCACCCCTAAAATAAGGCCAACTTGATCATACTAATGGTATGATGGCTGTGTTCCTGAATTCAGTTCACAAGTTTTTTTCAAGAATTTTTCATTTATATTAATCAAGGAAATTGGTCTATAATTCCTTTTTGTGTTGGATTTTTATCTAGTTTTGTATCTTGGCTTATTAAAAAGAGCTTGGAAGCATTTCTACCTTTTCTTTTATGGAACAATCTGAGCTAGTATTGCTGTTCATTCTTCTTACTTTTCTTATTTGAGATAGGATTTCATATAGCCCAGGATAGCCTCAGACTTTCTATATAACCAAGGATAACCTTCTACTTCTGGTCATTGTGCCTCTACCTCTTGAGAACTAGGGTTACAATGGATATACCACCACACCCAGTTTTATGCCATGCTAGGGACCAAACCCAGGAGTTCTACGGACTAGGCAAGTCTTCCACCAAGCTATATCACCACACCCCAAATTTCTTTTTAGATTCTTTTGTATCTACTAATTTAAGTCCCTGAATCAAAATGACTTGTCATTCCAGGGAGCGTTTGACTAAAGAATATAGTATCTAACTAAGGACTACAATGTTTAAATTTTATACAGAAGGACATGTTATCCTTTGCAGTATTAGTGCCTTCTTGGATGCACCTCATGATGAAAAGGTATGAACCTTAGCTTTCCATAAACAACTCATGTGTTTTTTTTTAACATTTTCTTCAAGCACACACACAAATGATGGAAATGCAAGTGCCCCCTATACTCCAGGTATATATTCTGCTGTAATTTAAGCTACATGACCCCAGCCCTTGCTTGGGTGAGTGCTGTCTTAAGACAGAGAAAAAAACCCTTGGGTGACCAAATGTTCTTGAACATCTCTGAAACAATTTGAAGTAAGAGAGTACAGACTTTTAGCCTGCCTTTTAAAAAACAGGCATGGGAGACTGAGTCAGCAGTCTAAGAATCTCAGAAGAAATTATTTTTAGCCCTATTCAAGTCTCAAGGAATAGAAGATGCACAGGACTTTGTGCATGCTCCAGGACTTTGGTCACACAGATAACCATGAGTAGATGGCCCAGGGGAAATGACTTAGTGTGTCCTTCAATGAATAGAGAGAAGCATACAGAGTATATTACTGCAGAACAAACTGTAGGAATGTCTTCTGAAGCCCCTTAGACTACAAACTTAAGGACAAATGTTAAAGAAGGTTGGCCTTCTTCAGGTCTATCAGTTGACCCTCTCACTTCTTTTGAAGGAGAATAAACTATGCCTATTCTTCCTGCCAGTTACTTACAGCAAATGCCTCTTACCCTCAAACCCCATGCAAAGAAGAATGTAGTCAATGCTTTCTCCAGGTACAAATTGCAAATTAAAAAAGTCCCTTGGGCTTCACCTTTTGGATCTGCTTTCCCTCGCTCCTAATGGTCTTCACCTTTACCTTCTGGATCTCTTTCCTTTGCTCCTAATGGTCTTCCCTGTGTCTCCCAACCATCCACTAAAGACATTAATAAAAATATGAGCTGCTTTATCCAGCAGGGGTATTAGCAGAGTCATAATTCTCCAAAACTGGGATGCTTTTGGTACCTACGTAAGCAAGAGAAAAGGTAATCAGAGCAGAGGCTCAGTCACCATCTATCCCACCCACTCATAAATATAGCTATTCAATGAGAAATGATTTTGCTTAAGATTGTGTTTTGATTCATTCCAAGAGATGTGTCTTCTTGTTGCTGTCTAGAAATTCAAGCAGCTGCTATCCTGGCGTGCCCATTCTTTAGAAATTATTCAAGTGATCTATGTGGAAGACAAGCAGCTGGTGCTTACTGGCTCCATTGATGGCTCAGTGAGGTAAGCCCAGACGGGTCCATCCTGGGAAGTCGGGGTTGTAGTGTGAGAGGAGTAAGATTGATGCTAATGCTTGTGTGTTTGTTGACGATGTAGTGCTTTGGATCATTTCTTGACCTTTTGGCTAAGATCAAATGTGTACCTATTCTTATCAACTGAATATTTGATACATTCTCTATCCTCTGAGGACAATATATTAAATCAATTTGGGATCTGGAAAATGGGATTGGAGTTCGCTCCACCTACTTGGTATGTGGACC
The DNA here is from genome assembly GCF_037038515.1 of Microtus pennsylvanicus. Lineage (NCBI taxonomy): Eukaryota > Metazoa > Chordata > Mammalia > Rodentia > Cricetidae > Microtus > Microtus pennsylvanicus. The sequence goes on from NC_134588.1 coordinate 94,771,533, forward strand.
TAGTGTCACAGCATCTACATAAATGGTACACTCCCTTCATGTGGTTTCAGGAAAAGCACAGTTTGGGTACACTTATTAGAATAAATTTATAAGTAAACCAAAAAAAGTTACAAAGAGAATCTTTGAGAAAACCATCACTGACTTGGATTCTTTTTCTATATCCAGAGAAATGAGCTCTGTTATACTCCTCTACAAAAAAAAAGGACAGAGACATGGGTCTCAGAATCATTTTTTTTTTTGCAATGTTTGTTGTTTTACAAACTCATTAAGAAATACTGCTTTTAAAAAAGTTATGACAAATATTTGCAGTGGAATTAGGTTTTGTAGAGTTCTTTCAGAGACTGGAGCAGGATAGAAAGCTCAGAGAACTAGACTCATACCTGGGGAAAGCCACAGAAGATGGTTTGCTATCAAAAGTTTAAAAGACAGTCATAGGAAAGAGTGTGTAGCTAGATTGAGTGGGGCACACCAGTAGTTTGGCCCTTTTGGGGATAAAGGGGCAGGAGGATCTCTTGGACTCAGAAATTTTGAGCCAGACTGGGAAACTTTGTCAGAAAGAGAAAGGGAGGGAGAGGAAGGCAGGAGAGGAATGAAGGAATAGAGGAGAAAGGTGAGCAGGAGAGGAAGGAGAAAGGAAATAAAAGGAGAGGGGACAAAAGGAATGAAGGATATAAAGAAAGGAATGAGGGAGGAAGAAGTGGAGGGAAGGAAGAAAGGAAGGAAGGTGGGAAGGAAGGGATAGAGAGAGGGAAAGAAGGAAAGACAAGCAGAAAAGAAAGGGGTAAGAGAAGAAGGATGGAAAAGAGGATAAAGAAGGGAGGCAAAGAGAGGACAGGTGAGGAGGGCAGAAAAGGAAGGGAAGAATAAAGGAAAGAAAGGAGAAGAGGCAGAAAAAATAAGAGTAGAAGGGGAAGAGAGACCCACCCAAAGAAAAGGTCACCCAATAGTGAGAGAATGGCGTAGCCTAGTTATTTCAGTGTGATTGATTTTTTACATAGCCTACTTACTTGAACTTAACTAATTAATTATAATCAATGCTAAGCACATGTACCCAAAATACAAAATACTAAAAATAAACACACATATATAAAGAAAAAGAAAGGAAATGTCATGACATTTCTGAAAACAAACTGCTGCCTACATGAAGTGTTTTAAAATTGTAGCAATGAATTATGCTCTTGAAAGAATGGAGTTAGATAATATTAGAAGATCTGGAGACTTTTAGTGAATCAGAAACCAGTCAAAATACAAACGAATAGAGACAGATGTTTTATACTCTTATCAAGCCTTGAATTAAAGTTGAACAGATCCTGGATAACTCTCTAAGCTTGGGGGCAGGGAGAGTTGGCTGGGACACTGTGCAGTACCAAGGCATTGCTGGGGATTTTGTATATTTACCTTTAAAGTGGCCACTAGAGGGTTTTAGACTGAAAATAACTGGCTTAAGAGTGAAAGCCATGTGACAGGTCAAATCAAGAAGACATGAGCTTCAACTAAAGGAGAAAATGAGGGATCAATGTGAAGAAGGGGACCTGCCATATTCCATCAGAGGAACCCTAATGCCGTCCTAGATAGAAGTTACTATAAGAACTACAATATGAAAATGCCATATTTAGAAATTTCAAGATCAAGATGATTCTGTAGGAGAGGCAAATGGATAGAGCTATTTCTTTATTAGAAAAAAGGAACACTTTTATTAATAGGTAAAAAACATATTATAAATGCCATTAATAACTTGATTTTCTGGTCTTTTCTCCTGGTGATATATTGTTTGTACAAATAAAGCTTGCCTGAAGATCAGAGGGTGGAGCTAGCCTCTAGCTAATCATAGAGGTCTGGAAGTCTGTGCAGACAGACAGTAAATGATATGTCTGGGAGGAAAGAGGAAGTGATAAGGCAAGAGGAGACAGGAACTCGTTCTTTTTTTTTTTTTTTTTTGGCTGGGAAGTTGAGAGGTTAGGTGGCTGCGGTTTTGCTCCTTCATCTCTCTGATCCCTGATTTTTCCCAATATCTATCTCCGGGCTTTTATTATGAAGACCTACTAGAACACATGCTACATTACTCGGGCTTGTTTTCAGGTTCACTTACCCATCAACAGAAATGTCTGATGAAGGTTGTAGTGCATGTGGTTGTGCGTACACATGGGTGCGAATGCACACGTACATATACCAACCACACAGGTATATAAAGCCTCTATTACTATGAGCATTTCCCTCTTTCCCCAGTCTCTTTAGACCGCTGTAACAAAGCACCTTAAAATGGGTTGTTTACAAACAAGAGAAACTTATTACTCATGGTTCTAGAGACTGGAATGTCCAAGATCATATGCCAGCAAATTGATCAGTTAGCGCTTGTTCTGTGCTTTGTAAATGTCACCTGCCTACCTCCGACCATGGTGTACGGCCACCAGCTTTCCATCACTACTGCAAAGCACTGGATTAAATTAATTTAAAGGCAGAAGGTTTTCTGCTATTGTGTGTGCATGCATGTGTGCGAGTGAAGGGGTGCACACACACACACATGTGCCATGGTGCCCATGTGGGGAGGGTAGAGGACAACTTCATGGAATCAGTTCTCTCCGTCCACTTTTCTGTGGGTTCAGAAGATCAGACTCATGTCATCAGACTTGAGCGACAAGTGTCTTTTCCCTCTGACTCACATCAGGGGCCCACAAGGGATGTGTGATGTGGGCTCAGAGCATCAGGGACTTCAGTCTTGAGTGGCATAGCTTTTAAGGCTGCAGTGAGACAGAGCCTCCTGATACAGGGGCCTGGCGGAGGAAAGCTGCTCACTTCATAGAAGCTGGGAGGCACACACAGCAAGGGCTATGAGATGACTTTCAATGTAATGTTGTAGTGACCAGTCCAACTAAACCCCACTGATGCAGTCAGCGCCTACATGATAGCAGTCAACTCTCCAGTGCCACCAGCTGGAGACCAAGCGTCCAGCACATTAGCCCTTGGAGACATTCTACATCTAAATTATAACTCAGTGAAAGGGTCGAAACAGCCCCACCAGCCCTCTTTTGCTAGGGACACTGCTCTAATTTAACTGTTCCCTCTAAAACCCCTGTTAAAATTGAATTGCTGATGTCAGGCATTAAGAGGGTAGAAACTTAATTTGACTGTGATATTTAGAGGTTAAGATTCCTAAGACGTAACCAAGGTTAAGTGAGTCTGATGGCAGGGCGCTGATGCTATGAGACTGTGCCTCATAAAAAAAATAAATAATAAAAAAAGAGGGCTGGAAAAATGGATCGGGGGAAAGGCATTTGTTGCTAAGCTTGATGAACTTGGAAACCTACATGTTAGAAAGGAAACCAACTCCCACGACTTGTTCTCTAACCTCCACACAAGCCCCTGTATACACATACAATAAGTCAGTAAATATAAAAAATGTGAAGGACCAAAGGCATGAGAAAGGATAATGTGTCTTGTCCTGTGATGCTCTGGAGAGCTTTGGAACTCTGGAGAGGGCCCCTTCTAGCATGGAGGACATCACCCTACGTGACCAACAGTTTTGAATTTCTCCGTCTCAATACATCATACAGTCAGCTATAGAAAGAAAAGGCAGAATAGGGCAGGCACTAATTTTATTTATGTAGGTGGACTCCTCATGACCTAAGCATTCCCTAAAGGCTCCATCTCATGCCATCCTGTTAGGAAATAGGGTTCAACGTGACTTTGTGGGGACACGGACGTTTAGAATAATGCACTGCTCAAGCCAGTCGTCCTTGGCCTGGAGAAATTATTTTTATGATTCCTTTAAGTGGAACACTCCCCAGACACTCAGTTCATAGAGCGCGTCTCTATTAATAGCGGTCTCAAAGCACTGCTGCCTTTGTAACTAAGCCACATCCTTTGGCTACTAGATGCTGCCACATTCTCAAGAGGCAGGTACTCTCACATCCTAAATCTTGTTTATGAAAAGATTATGACTTTTCAATGGAGAAAAAAAACATGACTGAGACTTAAGTCTGGGGCATAGGGCAGGAAGTTGGAGGCCTCCTGATGACTCAGCTCCATATCTAAGGCCCAGGATGTCAGGTGGGGTTATTCACTTGGAAAGAGCCTTGAGCAACAGGAAACACTGTGAAGCAGGAAGTCAAATTGCTTTCGTATGGGCCTGGAGCAGAATTCATCTAGCCTCCTAGCCTTCTTTTTGCTTAAACAGCTTGTTATAAATGCTCTTGATGGCTCTATTTCCTTATTGGTAACAGCTCTGGGAAGGCCAAGCTACGTCAGTAATGCTCTCAATTAAAATATAGGAGGTATGTAAGATGCTCATACTAAATCCTCAGACAGTAACAAGTACTAGGCATTGCCGCTGGCTACCTCTGCGTCTGCCTTCCCTCGCTAGCTACTTTGAGTGAGCCTACTATCTGAATGGTGGAGAATTTACTGTCAGTCCCTTTAGGTTACGTTCCTTCTCAGTCATTGCCACAAACCCATGGTTAGAGTTGAAACCAAGACATAAAGAGACGTCTGTAATCCCAGAACCCGAGAGGCTAACCCAAGAAGAGCATTGCCTCATTGTGTAGCCCTGGTTAACTCGGCTAGCCAGGACTTCCTATAAATTTCTGGATGGCTAAACTAGGCTACCCGATGAGAAATGTCCCCCCCACCCAAAAAAAAAGGAAGAAAGAGAGAAAGAAAACCGAAACTAAAATAAATAGGCACAAAGCAGCTCTCTGTAGGAGACAGAGCACATGTTCCTGCTAATGGTATTCTATATTAGTTTAAGTCCACTGGGCAAATTGGAGTGGCGTCTTAGGATAAGGAACTAACACAAACAGGTGACGAAGGACTTGCTTTATCATCCTTCCTCAATACTCAGCTGGGGACATTGGAGAGTAGGAATTGTAGTTGGAACGTGGGAAGAAGTCAGTATTACCAGAAGCATCCCCAGATTTCTCTTGGCACGAGTTCAGTGTTGGTGATGATTCCTAAGTAGACAGATGAAACATAACCCACCGCAAGACCTACTTTAGCTCGTAGGCACTGAGGGTGGGTTCTGATCAGCTTGTGTTGGTGGGGTTGTTCAGAGAGAAATGTCTTCCTTGTTTTTTAGCTTCTATCAACGAAGAGTACTCGCACAAGTTCAAACTGGCTAATGCCAAAAAGTTACAGGTTAGAGTTCTGACTGATCAAAATGTTTACATTAAGGGTTAGGGGTGTAGTCCAGTGAGAGAATGCTTATCTGGTGTGCTCCAAGTATTGAGCTCAAAAATAAAGGTTTGTGTAATCATTAGCTCCACAGCATTGAGGGGGAAGTGTCCAGAATGAACTTTAAAATCCTTGGTAGACCAATGCAGTCCACGTGACCTATAACCTGTGCTCAAACTCACTTCCTCTGACCTCCCCATGACTTCCCTCCCTCCCTTGACTCTCCTTCAGGCTCTGGCATTCCACCAGTGGCCATTACTGTGGCTATTTCGGACAACGGAGAATGTTTGATCTAACCCAAAGCAGTGATTTCATTTTGCCTTGTGATGTTAATGAATATCCCGTAGAGATAAAAGAAGAAAGCAAGTTCACAGAGAAGAAGCAGAAATATGAATATCCTCTGATATTTGACCGTGAGAGGTGAGAACATTTTTTTTCTTTAAATGAACAGACGAGAGTTAAATTATAACTACGTGGTAACACCTCAGTAGAATAGGGAATTCAAAGTCACTGCTCTTCAATAATTTTGACGCCCCATGGAAGGGAGTAGTAAGTAAATAAACAACTGTAATTCAGTGCAGTAGTCCTGAGAACACTAATTCTTAATAACCAGTGGGCGAGACCAAAGAACAAAAAGGCATTTGTGTCAGAAGAGGTACCAAATAACTCAAGACTGTGATGTGATATAGTCCTAACCATGGAGCCTGGGGGCAGAGGGGATGTGGGAAAGATACAGAAGATAAAACTACAAAAGCCTAAGGGAACCAGATCCCCTTCTACTCAGACCTGCAATCTCAGGACTGCGGAGGCTATCATGGGCTACCTAGCAAAACTCTGGGTCAAAAGCAAACAAGATAAAAACACAATAAGTGGACTGAAGAAGTGGCTCTGTGGCTAAGAGCACTGACTGTCCTTGCAGAGGGTCACAGGACAGTTCTCAGCTCCCAATCAGGTGGCTTTATAACCATCTGTAACTCCAGCTCCAGGGGACTCCGCTGCTTCTCCTCACCTCCAAAGACACCGGCACACAAGTGCACATACTCACACAGATATAAATATAAAACTAAAATCTGTTTTAAAAAGAAAAAGAAATCTACAGAGGTCACATTGCCAAGTCTCTGAGCCAAACTGAGAAATTCAAGCTCACTGGAACAGGAGTCCTAGTAGGAAACATGGCACAAAGGGAAACCTGATGGGTTTGGCTGGGGACAGGGGTTCAGTCTACAGTGCTTGTGGTGCATCCAGGGAGAGCATCTCAGAAGCACTTACGTTAGTTGGCCCAAATATGCTGAACAGTCCACAGCTGTAGACAAGGTTCTGAAGTCAGTTATCAGGGTAATAATTTCACTGTGGATAAGGCATTCAGGTACCACGTCTTAAGTCAGAAAAATAGAAAACTAAGAAATAAACAAAGAGAAGGCCAAGGAAGAGATTCATGTGGAAAATCTTGAAAGAGAATAACTAACATATAAAAAGAAAAAAACCACAAATAAATAATGAAAGGGAAATCATGAACATGGCAGATCTTTTCTAGTATATGGGAACAAAGCCACTCAACAGAGAAGGAAGCATTGACTTGACACGACAAGGTCCTTGATGACTCTGGAAGGAAAATTTCAGTGGAGTGATGAGAGAAAGATCACAAGACAAAAGTTAAGAAAGCTCCAGGGAAAGTTACCTTTCCTTCTATATTTAACAATTACATTTTTTATATGTTACAATACAATATTTTGGCACATGTATTTGTGCCACACATATAATATATATTTAAAATGATAGGAATTGTTTTCATTTTGGTTAACATTAGTTTATGCTTGGAACCTTCAATCAACCTGGGTACATAGTAGAGACTGGGCTTGGTAGCTTGTGTCTGTATTCCCAGCAGTCCAAGAGGTTCAGTGAAAGTTCAAGGCCAGCTTGGGCTTTGTACAGTTTCAGACAAACCAGAGATACATAATGAGACCCTGTTTCAGAAGAACTACAGAAATAAAAAGCTATGTAGTAGGGCTTATTAGAAGCTGAGGAAGGAGGAAAAGGAGGCTTGGTAACAGTCATCAAACATACAATAAACATAGGTTGCTTTTCAAATAAAGCAAATAATTGTAAGCGTTGCAGGAGAGTCTATTCCGTGGGTGTGTTTTTGTGTGGAGGATGGGGATGCTTAAAGGTGGGGAGGAGGGAAATGGTTCTTCGGTGGAGGATGGAATGTGAGGAAGACAGAGGTTCACAAATGTCTCTTGCTTTTTGACTGGCTTTGTCATAGCAAAAGAGGCTGCTGCTCATCTGAGCCAAGCTTATATGATAGATGCCTAAATGTCCAGTTTAAAAAGAAAACAAAAACTAACATCAGCAAAAACAGACCCGCCTAGGGCTAGTGATAATCCTGTAAATCAGAAATTGGAGAGCCAACCAGAATGATTCCCAAGCAGGAAGCCTCTGAGGGGTCGTCAAAAAGAAGTTCTTTTTGGAGAACCCTAAGTGAGCCAAAACTGGGAAGACTAGATGCCATTGTTTAATGCGAGGAATGCCAAAAATGCTGGAAATAAGAATTGAAGCTAAGAACAAAATCTACAGGACTCAAAAATACACAACCAAGTTGGCAAGAATCAAGGTCTCCAGGTGACTGAAAAGCACCACCTGAAGGTTCGAGGCTTCCCTTGGCTGGCCAGTAAAGAGCAATGGAAAGAAGCCTGGTTAACATGTAAGAAATAGACTTGTTGAACCAAGCCCATCAGGATGAGGCCAGGTTCAGCAATGAGAGATGATTAGCCCTACCTTTTGGATAACTTTCCAGACTTGAATATCCATGTATCTTGTGTTAGTCACTCCACTTCCGGCTGTGACCGAATACCTGGCCAAGGTAACTTAAGGAAGCATTTGTTTTAGCTCAAGCTTCCAGGGCACAGTCTGCCTTAGCATGGAAGTCATGGCAATAGGAGCCTCTTTGTGAATGTGAGGCTTCTTTACTCATGAGTCCTTTAAGGACTACGGTCTTGTTTACGCTTCTTTGTAACCCCTGTTCTTAGCTCAGTGGCAGCCCCCAAAAGGCACTCAAAAAATAGTTCTGAAGAACTACTAGTGACTATTACAAGCACAGGGCACAAATGTAAGTGATAGACACCAAAGCATCAAAGGATTGTCATGTCTTGGATAATTAAAATGTATAAGTGTTTACACTGTCTTATGAAGAAATAAATTTGCTCTGTATAGCAAATTAAGCCTTGCTCTACAGAATGACTCAGTTACATTATATTTCTTTGTTTGAGGAGGAACAAAAAGTGTATGGCACAGCAAGTCTGTGAAGGTCAGAGGACAACAGACAATAGATGGTCTCTGCTTCCACCCTGTGCATCCTGGGAATCGAACTCAAATCATCAGACTTGGTGTCTTTGCCCACTGACTCATCCCTCTGCCTAGAATGATCCCATCTCAAGTCATATCAGTGGCTATTTTCTTAAAAGTGTTTTTAATGCTTAGCTATGAGTTTCTAAATACATATGTAAATAAGTTTTACTGCAGAGGAAGCTTCCCAAGGTTACTCAAAAGTCAAGCCTGGAATTTAGAAGACTTTATCCCATCCCTACTATGTAGGGCTCCCTGCAAGTGACAACTGATGATTTCAATTACATGGACAATTCTGGCAGAGTAGAAATTGCTGTAGTTTCCCTAGAGGGAGATCTAGGAAGCAAAATGGAATAAGAATTAGGTAGAGTGTCAGTGTTATTGGGACCGGTGCCATGGAAGTCAGCAGTGTGGGGAGCCGAAGGGAAGGATGCAGTCACACGATGGATATTTGCTCACTTGGCAGGGGATGCAAGTTGCAGCTTTGTGCCTGACTCTGTTTTGTATTTTTGTATGCAGATGGAAAAAAATGAGCTCATTGTCTTTGCTTTTCAAACGCGCACCTCCCAAGCCCTTTGAAGTGCAACACGATTTTAAATTTTTCAAGTCTCTTTCTTCTCCGAAGGTAGCTAAAATGACAAAACTTACCTTTGTTTTTGAAATTATTTTTGAATTCAAATATTCCCCTTATTATAGCGTGTTAGATTTCTGTTGTTAATCTTGCAAACTGCCACAAGTTTTTTGTTTTTATTTTTGGATTTTTTTTGGCATAAACAATGCAAAGTAATTATTTTACAGATTTATAGGTCAAAATAAAAAAAAAACTAAAATGAGAGCAGGATGCAAGGCTGCTTGCCTACAATTCCAGCAGCTCTTCAGAGGTAGAGGAAGGAGGGTTAAGAGTTCAAGGCCATCCTCAGACACCTGTGGAGCTCAAGGCGCATCTGCCTAGATAAGAATTTGTGTATATATATTTTTAATCCTGAAATGAGTCTCTCACGGGATTGAAAGCGAAGTGTAGCCAGAGCTGCTTGTTTTAAGGGATTGAGGTGGGTGAGGAACCCCTATTCCTTAGTTTGTGTGCCCTCCCTTTATCATCAAAGTAAGAAAGGCAGGTTCTCTCTGAGCACATGGTGGGGGTAGAAGCCTCACTCAGTGGGAAAAGTTCTGTACTTGGAAGAATCAAGTGATCATCTGGTGGCACCCAGGTAAGTCGGGAGAACCTCTCCCCTCAAGTGGAAAATCAGTATATAGTACTCCCAGGTTGAGGGTAGGAAATAGGGGGTAGACATCATCATTGGGGCTCCTTCTGTGTTCCCCGGGCGCATTTTGTTTACAGCCTGAGAAAAGTGAGCTGTTATTATTTAACCATGCTAGAGGATGGATTAGTGTGGGGCCAAAGGTCTGGAATTGATCAGTCATTAGTTAAAATGTATTCCCTCTGGCTTGCCCACAAATAAAACAAGCACACCTGCCCGAATTAATCTTTGTCCACTACTGCATCTCTGTCTACCAAACACATTCACCATCTTCCTGAGCTTCCTGTTCCTGAAATGCACTTTATCTGGGGTGCCTTTGACACAGCCAGAATGTGTCTTCATCTGTCCGAACCCACCCTGTCTTCAGAAAACTCGTAAATGAACAAAGGTGGGTATCTGGACTATGGGAGGGGAAAAAAAAAACTCCAAAAAATAAATAAGAAAAAATGAGTCTAAAAACTGCTTTCAAAGCTTGGCTATTTCACTAAAGAAAAAGTGCATGCCAATAAGACACCTAACCTCTTTAGTACACAGCAAATGCTCATCAATAGCACTGTGGGATTCCACTTTAGATCTCTCCGGGTTTAAATAAAGAATCTGAGGACACCAGAAGCTCTCATCTGGTGGCAGTCATATGAACTGGTAGAAAGTCACTGAAAATCAAAATTATCAGGCATGGTTGAAAATAGCCCTCTTACATACATTTTAACTCAAAAGATGGGCGTAAAAATGCTGGGCTAGAAGGCTAGCCTGGTCTATATAGTGAATTCTGTGTTGGCCTATAGGCTACAAAGAGAGACTTGTCTCAAAAATCCACACGCACACATAGGAAGTACACCAAAGGTAAGCTGATAACTGAAATATTAAATAAATCTGTTAAAATCCTTAGACTTTTCGGAGTCCTTGAAACACTCAAATATGGCAAATTTCTGCTCTTGCCTCCCTATCTTCCCACCTCACTTGTCCAGTGAATGAAAAGGCTTCAACACCAATTGAGTTGAGATGTGATTCACTTGGAGTCTCTGATACTAGACAGCTTTCTGATAATTTCCTTTTGATATGTGGTCTACAGTACCAATGATACCATGATAGGCAAGTTTGCTTTGGAGTAGCCCCTTTCCCTAAGTTTATCTTCAACAGAGAACTTGCCTAAGATATTGCATTAGTGAGTGAGTCCGGTTTTTGGTGGATAGAACATGCCCTTTCCAGTAAATCATTGTGTTCTTTTGTAGATTCGCCGATATGCTTTGGAAGGTTTCATGACAGAAAACAGAGAGGCGGGGATTGTTTTTGGTTCTCTGCCTATATACAGGGTAAGTCAGAAGTTTCTCAAACTAGGGTGGTAACAGGGCAATACAAAAATCTGATTTCTCATTGCTGACACAATCAACCCACAGATGTTTCCGTAAACACACCGGGCCCCGTCCTAGGCAAGTCTTGGGTTATGTCTGTCAGTAGCTTGAATTGCTCACCTCTGCCATTGTACATAAGAGTGACTTTGAGTTTTGACCCAGTGGTTCATACCATCAGGTTAAAATCCAAATGCCTTAGAGTAGCATGCAAACCTTCTATGACCTGACTGTGCTAGCCTTTTGGGCCCTGCTTCCTTCACATTCTCCCTATACTGTTCCTTTAGTCCAGCAATGCTTGAGTGTCACTGGGTACTCCACCACCATGCCTATGCTACTATCTGCTCAACAGTCGTCAAACCTCTTGTCCAAGTCTCCACCCCCAGATAACCAGTGTTAAGTAACTAGTGAATGAAACCAAGAAATAATAAACCAAATATCAAATGTGTCAACATAATGTCAACATAGAGCTTCAGCATTCCTTATCTTTCTAAGGACATGGTCATTGGAGTAGATCACAAAATCAATGATGCTGACGGTGATCAACAATTGACTGGGGAGACAGTTCAGTCATTAAAGGGCTTGAAACACAAGTATAAGGACTTGAGTTTGGATCCCCAGCACCCACACACACAAAACTGAACACAGTAGGGTGCATCTGTAATGCCCATGCTGGGGAGGCAGAGACAGAAGAATCCCTGGGGTTCTTCACCACCTGTTCCAGTGTAATTAGTAAGCTCGAGCTTCAATAAGAGACTGGTCCTCAAAACATAAGGTGGGGAGCTGGGGAGAGCTTTCCGTAAATAAAACACTTGTCATACAACCATGAGGAGAGTTCAGATCCTCAGAACTCACAGAAAAGTCCAGAAGTCGAGGCAGTTCACCTGCATTCCCAGTGCTTAGGAGGTTGAGGTGAGGGGCAGGGATTCTGTGAGACAAACTGGCTAGCTTGGCCAGCCCAAACTGGCACGCTCCAATAACCCTGCATCAGTCAATAAAGTAGAGCTGGCCTCCATAAGCAGGAGTGTGTGTATGTGTGTGTGTATGGGGGGGGGCAGGTGTGTGCATGCACACACACACACTCACACACACTGAAATAATAAGTTAATGCACACCTATATTCCCAGAACCAGAATGGCAGAGGCAGAAAGATGTAGAGTTCAAGGTCAGCCTGAAATACATAAATCTGCCTCAAAAATTCAAAAGTAAGGGACTGGAAAAATGGCTCAGTGGTTAAGAATATTTGCTGCTCAGAGACCTGGGTTCAATTCCAAGCATCCTTATGGCAGCTCACAACTTCCTATAACCCCAGTTCCAGGGGATCCAACACCCTATCTCATCCACTGAAGACACCCAGAACATGCGTGGTACACAGGCAGAACACCCAAACACAAGCAAGTATTTTTTATTAAAAAAAAATTAGAAAAAACAAACAGCAGGAGAAAGAACAATGGGTGTCTGAAAGGGGGCGTGTGCTTGAACTATGGCACCCCTACCTCAGGTTTACATTTTGGAAGGAAACACCCTAAGTGTACTTAACTTGGGCCATGGTTTACAGGTGCCGAGCCCCACGAGTCTAAGATACCTTCCACTCATTGGCTCTGAAGCACACAGAGACTCGTTAGAGGGCGCCCACGGGAAGAAGAAGGGCGCGCATGTTCAGCACGACAAAGTAAGTTACGTGCACCCCACAGAGCACTATAATTCCACAAGCACCCTGCACACGTACAGATTTTCTTTTTAATTGCTTCTCTGTCCCGCAAAACATCCCGAGCCTAAAAGTATTTCAGCGCTTATTTTCGTGGAGATTCCAGATGTGGATGTGTTCCGTTCAGTGAAGATTAAAGTCACGTGTTTGTTGGGTAGGAAGTGAGAGGGAAATCAAATGCAACCTGTGGGCCTGAACAAACCAGCCGACCCCGGTGCGTCACCAAACATGTTCTTTGAGTGACTTTGGAAGCAACTGGATATAACGTGGTTGTGCAGTGTAACTGTCCTCACTTTGGAGTCTTACTGCACCTTTGCGGGCTGTGGGAGCCCTGGTAGCAGCAGCGGTTGTCCCCGTGTGTTAACAGGAAATAACATGCAATTTTTAAAAAAGCATGACGTGTTCTTATAAAGGATTTTCTTAATTTTGACAATTAAAAGAAAATGTTAGCTCCATCTTGCAATTGGTCAGGTGATACCAAAGACCACTTGCTAATTAAATGATAAGCCCAAGATCTTTCCCTTCAGATTTCCTTGATCAGAGTTTAGTCTAATAGCACTAGAAGCTTCCATGGACCTGACTTAACCTACACTCATCTATGTAGTCATCAGTGTGGGTCCAGCGGTAAGAGAACGATGTAGCCCAGTGTGTGGCTTTTCTTGCCCATTGCTAACTGATGATGGACTCTGTGACAACAACCCTAACCACTTTTAAAAGCTATTTTATTAAATCAAGATGGGAAATGTCTTCATAATTTTGTTAGCTTTTGCACTGAATGGGACTATGGATGTGACCCACTAATCAGCCATGCTGTCAATTATGCGAGAAAGAGCTATTGGCATTTTCTATAAAAAAAAATTGCTTTTAGTTTTAAGAAATTAATGAAACAGCATGGTACAAGTAATCCAAAAGTAAAAGGTGGATAGATAGATAGATAGATAGATAGATAGATAGATAGATAGATAGATAGATAGATTGATTTGTGTTTGGTTCTACAATTCATATATTTAGTGCCCCATATTTTTATTCACATTTTTATCTAACCTGATATTAATACAAGTTTATTTTCTAATTAAATCCAAAGCTTAGAAAAGAAGATGGCCACATAGTGGTGTAGGAGGTCCTTCTGTTTGTATGTTGCTTTCATTGATTAATTAATAAAGAAATTGCTTGGCCTGATAGGGCAGAACTTAGGTAGGCAGTGAAGACAGAACTGAATTCTGGGAGGAAGAAAGAGAGTCAGAGAGGGAGAGCTACCCTGGAGATGCCAGGTCAGATATGCTAAATCTTTCCCGGTAAGCCACAACCTCGTGGTGACATACAGATTATTAGAAATGGGTTAAATCAAGATGTGAGAGTTAGCCAATAAAAGGCTAGAATTAATGGGCCAAGCAGTAATATAATTAATAGAGTTTCTGTGTGATTATTTTGGGTGTAAACTAGCCAGGCAGGACGGAACAAAGGGCCCGCTTCTTACTAGAACATAGGTATTAAGAACCAGCATAATGAAATTAAAACTTAGTCGTGGCTAGAAGGTCATGGGTTGGTAACTCAGTGGTAGTTAACTGGCCCTGAGTTCAATCCCTAAGTGCTACAAAAATCTAACAAGGGGCCAGCTGTGGTGGCATTCAACTTTAATCCCAGCACTCAGGCAGAGGCAGACAGATCTCTGTGAGTTTGAGGCCAGCCTGGTCTGGAGGGTGGGTTATAGGGATGTCAGGGCTATGTAGGGAGACTGACTCAAAAAAAAAGTCATCAAGAAAGTTCAAATATGGAGAAAGCATAAGAATGTCAAGTCTGAAGTTGGGCAGCGGTGGCACAGACCTTTAATCCCAGCAACCACACTGCTTAGCCTTAGAGGCTGGGTGCTGGCGGCGCATGCCTATAATACCAGCACTAGAGAGGAATATAAGACAGGATGTGACAGGAACTGGCTCTCTTTTCAGTCTGATGATTTTGTAGAGGTAAGAGCTTGCTAGTGGTTGACTGCGTTGCTTCTCTGATCTTTCAGCTCAACCCCCAATACCTGTCTTTCGGATTTTATTATTTGTGCTACCAGACTGACACTGAGAATGGGGGAGAGTGTGCTGAGTAGTGGGCTTAGGAAGTAGAGAAGTTGGTAGAGAGGACACCTGAAGCAGGGGACACTCCCTGTGCTGGAGTGTGCAGGTCATGAAGGGACCCGAAGCCTCCTATCTTGTCTCAGGAAGAGAGAGGAGTAGAGACACGACCTACTGATGCCCAGACATAAAGGACCCTTGAAGACAGGCTGGGCCTCATAGCTTTCTGTTTCTTTTCTTTACCTCATATGTCTCCTCTTCCTTTTTTATGTTACAAAAATTTTGTAACCAAATCCCAGAAATATCTCAGAAACATATGGTGTTCATCTAGTGTCTCTTATATAGCAGTCAAATGTTGCTGACAAAATGTCTGTCTATATGTATCTATCTATGGCTTTTAATTTTTTATTTTTGCATGCATGCATATCCATTGCATGCATACGTGTGAAGGTCTGAGGACAGTTTTTAGGAGTCATTTCCCACCTTGTACAGTGAGGTCAGGGATAGAACTCAAGTTATCAGGTCTATACAGAAAGTGCTGTCAGCAGCTGAGCCATCTCTGTCCCAAGGAGTGCTTTTGGGGTCATGTACCACTGGCTAGCCTGAAACTTATTTTGTTCTGGGCTGGACTCACACTTGTGGTAGATCCTCCTATCAACCCTTTCCAGTTAGTGTACTGGGTTCTAGAATGGAGAAGCACCCCATTAGGCAGCTCCAAAGCTCTTCCAGATGGTACCCAAAGCACTAGGGAGAAATATAAGCTGGGAGAAGACAGGTTTCAGGCTCGGTCTCATTCTGAGGATTCTTGGAGGTAGGATTACCATTTTCAGACTGAGGTCGAAGTAAGAGCCTGTAACTGGCAGTTTTGCTTGTTTAGTCTTCAGGTTGAGCCCCAATATCTGTCTCTGAATTTTTATTAATTGTGCTACATCCAGAACCGTCCGAGGGTCTCACCTTACATCAACACTCCTCTGCCCAGAGATGCACAGGACTATTGAAATCACTTCACTGCTTAGCAAAGAGGATGAAAACGCTTTAATGGGAGAAGTTGGGAAGCTTGTCTATCATGTTCTTTTTACTAATGAATGTGCCATTTATTCCACAGTCACGGAGGAAAAGCCTGAGAAGAAATTTGGTTCCACAAATCAATCTGGCTTCGTCCTTCTTCCCAACCATGCCCAAGTGAAGAGGAGCCTCGGAACTGGCTGTTGTACAGGAGGCCACAGAGTCTGGACAACATCTTCCCTCTCTACTTCCAGATGAGACACCACAAGATGGTTACACATCCCTCTACTTCAGGTCATCCTAGTAATAGAGATCACTCAAGGGCTTCCGCTGACCTTAGCCCTGACAACAAGCAAGCAACAGCCAACAGCCAGTTTGACAACTTCTCTTCACGCATGGAAAAACACCTAATGAATGGGCAGTATCTCTTGTCATTGTCAACAAGATGGCACAAGGACACAAATGACATTGGTAGCATGAGTAGCCCCCAAATGCTTAGTGATGCTTAGTTTTCACCTCTGCTTGTTGTTCACCCCAATCCATAACCAGAATTAGAATGTGTGCAGTAAGAGGAAAATTACATGTGTGTCCTGCTGTGTGCATACAAAGAGGATCATTATCATTGTTTCTTTGTTTATTTGAAGTTGCACCTAGGGGCCTGGCAAGCTAGGCAAGTCAGCTACATCAAAGGCTGTTTGGAGATAAGGTTTCACTAGGCTGGTCTAGGAGATCTTGAATTTAAGATTACTTTGCTTCAGCTTTCAGATCTTCTAGGAAAATTATTATTCAAAAAGAAAAATATCTCTACCCAGCCTTTGGCTGTCTGCTTCATCGAGGTAATGTCACCTGAGAATTCCCGGAATGAAGCTGTGACCACAAAAGCTGATTAATTAATGAGAATGTCAGTGACATGGAGGGGCTGAAGAGTTAAGACCAGAGCCAAATTATCTTGGGGACATCTCTAGTTCCCTTAGTAGCTATTTATTGACCACCACCCCCATGTATTACTCAATGTCTGCTGTGACCATTGGTAAATCCTTTGAAATGTGCCAATCAAACGGCTAAAAATGCTGTCAGGTAGCACCCAAGGGCTAAAACTGTGGCCTGCCTTCCTGATGTGCTGTCTTAGTTACTGTTCTATTGCTGTGAAGAGAAACCATGACCAAGGCAGCTCTTACAAAAGGAGGCATTTCACTGAGGTCCAGTTTGCAGCTGCAGAGGGTCAGTCTATTGTCATCATGGCCGGAAACAGGAAGGCACGGCAGTGGAGCAGTAGCTGAGAGCTTTATATCCTGATCCACAGGCAGCAGGCAGAGACACTGGGCCTGGTAGGGGCTTTTGAAACCTCAAAACCCACTCCTGTTGACATACCTCCTCCAACAAGGACACATCTACTCTGAGACCACACCTCCTAATCCTTCCAGAAATTTCACCAGCTAGGGCAAAGCGTGGAAATATTTGAGCCTATGAGAGCCATTTCCACTCAGCATGTGTACTTACCAATATATTTGAAAAGCAGGTTAAGTTTATGGCTTTCTTTGCTCTGTTACTATAAAAGTTCATGAAATTGCTGCCTTGTTGGAACATGGTATTTGAAGAGGCCTGACTGTGTTCCTCAGCCATGGTCACTTATATTTGACTCTGGAATAAACTCTTTGTCCCTTTGAGGTGAGGGCTGTGTCTTCTGTCAGCAGACCAAGTGCCATGGGCTCTCTCTCTCCTCTTGGTAATAATGAAACCAAAACAAATACCACCAACACATAAAGGAGTGGGAAAGATTTAGAGTGGGGCCAGGCAAGGGGAAGCAAGGGCCTCATCAAACTAAAGGATAATGGGTATGTTATTTAGGTGGCCTATACATATTTACTAGGGATGTCCCGTGCCTGGACAAACTGCAAAAAACATTATATTCCTGAACGTGCTCACTTTACGGTTAAAAAAAAAATCCAAGGAAAAATAACAAACATAATTTGGGGCACAAGGTCATGGAGCCACATGCTTGAAGGGTTAAATTAAAATGGTGGCCAAATGCCTCTGGGCATGCTCAGCTTGTGGCATAACATTTTACCCAACATAAAGAAAGAGGCATTTTGAAGACAGCTGCCCTTCAGATTATCTTAGCAGCTAACAGAATGTTAGTCAGTGGAGGTACATGTTTAAAAAAATATGAAAGCATCAAAATCTGAGTGATAATGAATCCGATTTTAAACATAAAGCACGAAAAAAGTATCAGAATTGAAACGTGAGAATTATCTAACCTGAACTTCTTCAGGCAATGATTTTGAGCTCTGTGTAATAAAAGTGTTGCCATGGTAACAACTGTTAGTCTACTTTTCCCAAAGCATCGCTCCACCACTTGGTTAAAGCAAATAATGGAAAAAAAAATAGTCTCTTTTTAAATTCTGAGTTCTCGCTCTGTAGAGAATTATGGGGTGGGGGATAAAGCAACAATGACAAAAATATGAACAAAATATACTTAATAAGTAAATAGAACAGTTTAATTAGAAAGAAAGCTAGTAAAACCCTTTCTCACCCTTAATGAGACTCCTCTCCAGGCACTGAAAGGAAGCCTCTACTTCCCTCTAGAGCTCTGTCATGTTTGTATCTCCATACATCTAACTCATATGAAGGCCTAGTAATGACTTCAAGGCCCTTTCCCCTACTAAACTGCATTTTTCTGAAGGGGATGTGTCAGCTTCCTGTTCCCAAGCCAAACAGTGCTGCTATTTCATTATTATGTCTCTATTATCACATGTAACAGCCCCAGAATTCAGGAAACTGTTAGGGTTTTGAGAGATAAATATTAGTGGAAAGCAATGCAATTTTATATACTTCATAGAAAAATGCTAAACAAATTTTAGATGCAATCAAGTAAGACTGAAGGACACGACATCCTTGTACAGTATGCAGGTAGACAGATATCAGCCAGTGTCTGCAGAGAGCCAAAGAAGGGAAGGCTGGAAACAAAAGACTCTTGACATAAAACAAATGCCAACCTAGTATTACCAATCACGAGAAAATATCCTTCAGGAAGGACAGCCAAATGTCAAATAAGGTTCTGACAAATAAAAATTGAGAGACTCAACAGGAATAGACACAAGCTAAAGAGAATACTGAAGAGAATGCTTTAAGCAGAGGAAGATAGATGGGCACTCGGAGAAGGAGAAAGGTGAAGAGTACCACAGTGGAAAACCCGTCACTAACACACAGGATACCAATGGGCTGTAGTAGCAGCAGCAGCCATTAAAACAAATCATAGAGTAAGGGTCTGGGGCTAGAGAGGCAGCTTTGTGGTTAAGAGCACATACTGCTCTTGCAGACGTCCCACATTTGGTTCCCAGGACACATGTGGGGTCACCTGTCACTCCAGTTCCCGTGGCATCTGACACCCTTTACTGGCATTCATAGGCAGCACAGACATATGTAATAAACTCAAAACATACATACATACACACACACACACACACACACACACACACACACACAGATTAAAAATAGGAAGGTAGAGGGATCATAATTTTTAAGGCTCTTAAATTTCCTGGAAGAAGGTAAGATTACCAATAATCATTTCAACTCTGGCGTGTCAGTAGTGTATGGGATAATCTCTGTGGAAACCACTAGAAGAACAGCAACAACACATGACCATGGACATGCCCAAGAGGGAATTGAGAACGATAGAAATTACTTGCTCTAAAAACTGAGAGATGAAAAGAAGCATGAAAGGATTAGATAAATAGAAAAAGCACACTAGCTGCCAGATCTCAGACTATTTTAGCTGGCTCTCCCCACACCCCTGCCCTGAAATCAGGCCACACACCTGCAACTTATCCTTTAGGACAAAGAACAGCCAGAACACTCAGACTGGGATGTGGGTCCAGAGAGAAGCCCAGTCCCTCCTCCTTTAAGCTATGGGTTTATAAACCCATCAAATGTTTGACTCTGTGCCTCTTGGCAAGTAGTCCAGGTTAGACCACATGGTATGAAGCTTGCCTGCCTCCTGCTGGAACTTAGCGAATGTCCTTTTTGTTCTGGGCATTTGAAATCCCTTTTCTCCGGTCCCCTGCTGGCACACTTCACTGTACCCCCCACCATACAATGCAAGGAAGTTCTCTCTCCTAATCGATTAATGAAACTCCTCTTCCAACCTAGAGAGACCTATTCTCCCCATTAAGGGCCCCATGGTCAAATAAAGTGCTTATGAAGAGTGACCTCAAGTTAGCTTCTTTCTGCAATCCTGCCACCCCTTTTTCAGTTATAACAGTGACATTGCAGATGTAAACCTAAATATACTGAGAATTATGTAACTCTTAATAGACCGTATATTCAAACTGGTTTTCAGAATGCATAAAGAAAACATATCCCAGCTACAAAATATTAAAAGAGATATGTATGTGGTGGTTTGAAAGAATTTCCCCATGGGCTCAGATATTTGAACATTGATCCCCATTTTTTCGTGCTATTTAAGGAGGTTGTAGAACCTCTTGGGGGTGGAGTCTTGTGGGAGGAAGTTGTCCCTGGGTCTGTCTTTGAGAGTATAGACTCTCTCACTTCCTGGTTGCTCTCTGTTTCAGCTTCTGGTTAGACATGTGACCTTTTGGCTTCCCCTCCTGTTACCTTGCCTTCTACTTGCTGCTATGCATTCCCACCATGATGGACTCTCACCCTTCAGGAGCCATAAGTCCAAATAAACGCTTTCTTATGTTACCTTGATCATGATATTTTATCACAGTCACAGATGAGTCACCAATACAGAAGCCCAGCTCAAGGGCTTCCAGGGAGTAACAATACTAGCAACTGAGTGAGAGGCCATGCCTGTGACACCTCAGCAAAGTCTCTAGCTGGCTTCTGCTCCTGCTCTGAGAACTTGTCAGAGGCTAAATTTGAATGGAATGAACATAGTTTAGACAATGGCACTAAATTATTTAATATAAAAGGACAGGATAAAATATAAACTAACCTAACGGAAGATTATGTTAATATATCACATATGAATATAATTATACTAGTATATTAATAGATTATACGTTAATATCACAGCACACATGAAGAAAATAAAGGAAGAATGGATTTTTACAATAATTTCATTTATGGTGACTCAAGAGTGTGGCCTAGTTTTCATCACCAAAAGAATGATCAAGCAATTTATGCAGTGGGAGAATTTGCTCTAACAGAAGCAAATAATGTATCAATGTTTGTGCTAGCGTGAATAACTCACTCTCAAGAGCACATGTCACAGAAGCATTGAGGAAAAAAGGCTACATTCAACATGAACCTGTTATATTTTTTTTAAAACATGAAAGAATCTTTAAAACAATGGCTTCCTTCACATGCTCATAGTGCCGAAATATGACAGATAGAAAGACTAAAAAAAAAAAAAAATTAAGGGGACATGGGAAGACAAACACCTCAGTGAAAATCTTTAACATGGTCGTACATGCTTTTAATCCCAGCACTTGGGAGGCAGAGTCAGGCAAATCTCTGTTAGTTTTAAGGTCAGCCTGATCTATCTAGTGAATTCCAGGGCAGTTAGGGCTACGCAGTGACACCCTGTCTCAAAAACAAAATAGAAACGACAACAACAAAAACTAACAACTGATTAGATCCAAATTGCCTGCATCTGGAAAGGATTGTTTTCTTGAAGGCAACTCCTCAAATACAAACAGGCTGTGCTTATTTAGGGACTCAAGTCTTGTGCACTTGAGTTTAAGTATATTAGCATTCTTTTCTTGTCCCTAAATCTAAACAAGCAATGCACCTTGTGGTGGTTTGAATGAAAAATATTCTCCTTAGACTTGTGTATTTGAACTCTTGGTCCCCCCTTGGTGGTGTTTTCAGGAAGGCTATGGAGTCTTTAGGAGGTAGAGCTTTACTAGAGGAAGTAGTTACTGGGGACAGTCTTTGGGGGTTTACAGCCTTGCTCCACTTCTTGTTCTCTCTGTCTGCTTCCTGTGTGAGGCTGAAATGTGCTGCCATGCCCTACCTCCACCCTGCCATTATGGATTCTAGCCCACAGGAACCATAAGCCAAAATAAACTCTTTCTTACTTAAGTTGGTTTTGGCCATGGTTGCTGTGGGACAATGGTCTTGTACCCTGTCACTTATATTGTATTGTTTTAATAAAATACTGATTGGCCAGTAGCCAGGCAGGAAGTAGAAGCAGGGTGACTAGAACAGAGAAGTCCATGAAGAGGAAAGAATCAATCTGCAGTCATCACAGAGGAAGCAAGATGAGAATGCCTCACTGATAAAATGGACCAAGCCATGTGGCTGATACAGATAAGAATTATGGGTAAATATAGGATGTAAGTGTTAATAAAAAGCCTGCGTTAATAAGCCAACCAGTTTATGATTAGTGTAGACCTCTGTGTGTTTCTTTGAGACTGAACGGATGCAGGACCAGGTGGGACAGAAACCTCTGTCAACAAATAGTGCCAACATGGACAACTATGTCCACATAAAACCTGAGAGCTTGGGAAGTAATTCTAGACACAAAAGAACAAAGTCAAGCACAGCTTCTTGGTAGCAGCATTTTCTCAGATGGGCTTTGTTTGCTAGAGACAAGCATGTTTCATTTAAGAGAGGCTTTCTGATTCAGCTTTAGCTGCAAAAACCTTGCAGCTGTTTTAAGAGGGCCTGCCAGCAAACACTTAAATGTTTATGAATAGCTGACAACATGCTTCTTGGTGGCAGCACGGACCTTGAAATGCCATGGAGTTCTGGCAATAAACATGGCTCTGGCTGGTACCTCCACCATGAGGCTAGACTCTCAGAAAGCTAAGAAATGGTGTGGATCCAGCCGTCAAAGCCACACTTTAATCCTAGCAAGATTGTTTAGCAAATTAAAGACTCATGTAGTCAGAAAAAGAGAGCTATACAGTAAAAATAGATCCAGATGAAGAAAACCTTTAAATATTTTACAGTGTTAAAAATATATGTAGGCTTGATAGAAAAAGGATAAAGTCCTTAAAATAAAAAAGAAAGTAGTTGGGTATGGTGGCACACACCTTTAATCCCAACACTTGGGAGGCAGAGGCAGACGGATATCTGTGAGTTCAAGGACAACCTGGTCTATAGAGTGAGTGCCAGGACAGCCAAAGATACACAGGGAAAGCTAGTGTCATAAAAACAAAAATTGAAAAGAAAAAGAAAAAATGGATCTTAAAATAAAGCCACATAAAGATGGAAAATACACAAAGAGTCTGGATAATATATGTTATTGTGTTGTCTTTGAATTGTTTGAATGTTGAGGAGGCAGAAACAGCTGCTAAAAGATATTTGATTATAAATGCTACTAGATTAATCCAACATATATATTTTGAAAATGCCTTGACTTCAAAAGTTAAGTCAAAAGTTATGTTACTTTGGAGAAGAAGTTTTACTTTTGTTTCCACAGGAAATGAGAGGCTGTGTATTCATTCTGGGATAAGAAAAATCAGGTTTGATTAAGGGGAAAACCCCTGAGAAATCTCCAATAGGAGCAGATGGCCCAGATGTCTGAGTGCTACAAAGACTGCTGGCTGAGTTTCAAGCCTCACAGAATACTCCAGACAAGACTTGACCATAATCCTAAAATTTTGCTTAGGTCCCCATTAGATTATCAGTGCCCCCAATCAGCAAGAAGTAGCCCAGAAAACTATACCCATATTCCCCCCAAAAATGAATTTTGGATGTTTGTCTTTTTTTAGAGTGTTGGTTACAAGTTGTTATGGATAATGGTTAGGAAAAAAAGCTAAACAAAGAAGATTAGATTCAGAGTTCTTGTTTCTGAAAAAAAAAAGTGTGTGTGTGGGGAGGAAGTGCTGTGGGACAATGGTCTTGTACCCTGTCATTTAAATTGTATTGTTTTAATAAAACGCTGATTGGCCAGTAGCCAGGCAAGAAATGGAGGCAGGGTGACTAGAACAGAAGAAGTATATGAAGAAGAAAGAATCAATCTGCAATCATCTCAGAGGAAGCCAGACACAGAGGAATCAAGGTGAGAATGTCTCATTGATAAAAGATACCAAGCCACGGGGCTAACACAGACAAGAATTATGGGTTAATATAAGAAGTAAGCATTAATAAAAAGCCTGAGTTAATAGACCAACCAGCTTATGATTAACGTAGATCTCTGTGTGTTTCTTTGGGACTGAACAGCTGCAGGACCAGGCAGGACAGAAACCTCTCTCAACGCATGTCTTTTTTTTATCATAACAACAGTAAGGTAACTAAAACACACCCCATAGAACCACCTTACAATTTACAAAAGGAAGTCCTTTAAGATAAGAAAAACAAGTGAACCAGGTCACATATTAAGCATTTTCACTTTTAAATTTTGCTTAATCTTTAAACCTGTGTTATAACCTCTGAACATGTAATTTAAAAAGTCACAAAATAAGATGATAGATAGATGAGGGAGAGAGAAAGAAAGAAAAAGAAGGAAAGAATGAAAGAAAGAAAGAAAAATAGATTAGATATATAGATAGATGAGGGAGAGAGAAAGAAAGATAGGATAGATAGATAGATACATAGATAGATGGATAGATAGATAGATAGATAGATAGATAGATAGATAGATAGATAGATAGATCTAAGCACAGATCTAACGTGTTCTCCTTTATTCTGATGAAAACCCTACTCCTGTGTGATGGTTGATATGCTCCAGAAACAGCAACAGTGAATATATGAACAGACCTAGTCAAATCAAGATCTTGATGCTGGTTTAACAAACATGCAGGCACCTAGTTAGATCAAGATTGAGTTTCAGATTAACTTAGTGGAGAACTTGAAGTGGACTTTGTGGAGTCAGAAGACTATATGCAGAGGAAGACAAGAACTCACAGATGAAGGTGAGGTGTGGCAGCATGTGCAGTCATGGGCTGGAGTGATGCACTCACTTGTAGAAGGTCCTCAACCTCCCTCAGCTGACTACTGGGCATGCACTCTATATAGTACAGTGATAATCCAAAAGAGTCACTTGTTAAGGAAGATGATTTAAAAAATCATATTATTTACAACAGCCAAGATGTCAAATAAGTTGATAGGAAGAAAACATAAATGAGGAAAGAAATACAGATTCTAGGTTCTTTTTTATGTCACTGAACCTTATGTGACTCACCAAGGTCAACATAGAAATGGGTGCACGCTCTGCCATGTAACAAGACATCTATTAGCATGCTCGTCACTCAGGGTAAAGGAAAAGAATGAGCCCTGTTTAGTGTGTAGACAATCAATTTCTCCCATTGATCTTTTCATAAAAGTACAATCTCCATGTTTCTACCTACAACATACATTGTATTTTTATTTATATATATCAAATTGACATAAAAATAAATAGAATGGCCTCTGGAAGAGAGGGCATTTATTACATATTAATTGTGTGGGGTTTTTTTCTAGTTGTAAGGATTTAACCCATGGTATCAGGAAAGCGAGGCAAGCATTTCTAGCACTGTTCTATATCCCTTGCCTGACAGACTGATTGAAAGGGGAAATTAAATACCTTTCTGGAATGACTAGGATATTGTTTATTGTAGAAGAATTTGGGCTATATAAGTATGTGTATATCTCAAAGTTGATATTTCTGTATCCATTAAAATATTCCAGTTAATGTTATGCATGTCAGTATGATTATTGGTTTCTTCAGACATACTTTGAAATTCAATTTAAAAAGTTAAGCTCAACAGATGGGTAGAATGGACAATATATATGACAGATCAAGTCTGGTAGCATCATCATTGTAGACTCTAGGTCGTAGGTATGTAGGTATTCATTATAAAATACATTCAACACTATTTAATAGTCTTTTTTCCCCATAATAAAAGCTGGGGGAAAAAACACATCAATACAACATTTTAGGGAAAAATAAAAGAAACCTTATACATATGTAAATGAACACTTAATGCTCATAGTTTTGAAGAATCAATGTTGTAAAAATCATACTTCTTTCTACATATATCTAATACAGCTGAAAAACAACAACAAAAAGTAGCCCCAAATGTGGGGCTATAGATATCAATGTGAGTTGGCCCTGCCTGGGCATTTCCTGGGGTATCACACTATGTAGTGAGTGGCTGTGTGGTCTGGATGGCTTCCATCACTATCTTATCTTTATTGCTGGTTTTTGTCTGGACCTCTTGTTTCTGTGTGGTCCATCGTTAGCAGAGAGGCAGGGTCATGATGGTTCTCAGAAGCTCCCAGGAAGCTGAGAACAGGAACCTGCTCTTCCTGCTCTCTGCCTCGTCAGATCACAAGGCAAACCAGACCCTCAAAGAAAAACTTTTCTTTAACCTAATGTTTGTTTCTGAATGCTAACCTATGAGAGGACTGTTCACATTGTTAATTACAGGCTCTTCTCTGAAAAATAACACATTTAGTGGTGTAATCACTTTTCCTAAGATATAAAAAGACAAATTAATTATAACAAGCATTTGCTTCTCTGACTATGTTTGAAACACTACAGGCACATCAGTGTGCTATTTAGGAATTCTGATCAGATGGCTGTAGCACGGGCATCTCGCTAGAACTCTGATCAAATCCTCTACATCAAATGTCGCCACCACACTAGTCCCTGTTCTACATGCTGGGCAGCTATCAACCCTTCTTGCCCCACCTCCTGCCTTACCACCAGCCTACTAAATCTAGACACTGGTACAGGTGTGGAGGGACCTAGATGGCTGAGGGGCACTTATGGTGCCTTATAACTCTAAAACCCACACAACTGTGTGGAAATCCAAAACGACATGTGCAGCACATGAAGTTGTGTGTAATACCACATGTAGCAGAGACTGAACATACGTGGGAAAGTTTTCACTATGTAAACGACCCCCCCCGAGTTCCTACATATATACGTCACAAAAGTCTTGATCCTTTGAGCATTATTACCATTTGAGCTACTAAACTCCACCTTCCAGGGAAATGGATGCTTCTTCAACAAAGCCTCTTGCTTTCTTCCTTCTATCCAGGTATCTTTAGTTCTTTGTTGTGGGGCACAAGACCCCAGAAGCTCTCTGGAGATCACCACCAAATCCCATCATCCACTGGCGCTGCTTTCATGACGGGAACACCAAAGCACATATACTTCGCTGTGCACTCACTGACAATTGATTGAGAAATTCAATCCTGAAAGTCTAATGCTAGTCTGTTCGCTTTTATCTCTTTACACAAGTTAAATTCTAGGCAGCCTGGGCTATTCACCACCCCAGACAGGCTTTAACCTTTTCCTTACTTTCTTTTCCCTATGTTTCTGACCATCAGACATTTCTACTTTCTTCAAAGCCTGAGCAACTACATTACCTCCATTTAAAATCTTCATTTTAAAGATGAAGGGGGTGGAGAGATGGCTCAGTGATTAAGAGCATCCACTGCTTTTCCAGAAGACCCTGGTTTGATTCCCAGAACTAGCATGGCAGCTCTCAACCATCTAAACTCTAACTCTAGAAGATCCAAAGTCCTCTTTTGCTCCCCATTGACACTGCACTCACACAGAGACATACATGCATGCAAAACACCCACACACATAAAATTAAAGTAAATATTTAAAAAAGAACCACAGGGCTGGAGAGATGGCTCAGTGGTTAAGAGCATTGCCTGCTATTCCAAAGGTCCTGAGTTCAATTCCCAGCAACCATATGGTGGCTCATAACCATCTGTAATGAGGTCCGATGCCCTTTGCTGGACTGCAGGCATACATTCTATACATAATAAATAAATAAATAAATAAATAAATAAATAAATAAATATTTTTTTAAAAAGAACCACAAGCAAAACCCTTTACTTCTGACTGATTCCACCAGAAGTGGGAGTGTCCATCTCTTTGATTTCACAGAAATGTGTTGTTTCCCTAGAACCTTCTTTATGTTGTTTAACATGTTCTCCATGGAATTCCAGTTATTTTAGGTGGTGATATGCTCTTCCAGATTCCCATGCTTTGATGGAGTTCTGGGCCAGAGAGAAGTTAAGTGTCAGAAGCCTAGTTTTGGGTACACTAATATCAATGAGTACCTGTTAGTGTCAATGCAGAAGGTAATGGCAGGAGACACGGGATTGCCCCCAAAATGGCAGCATTTAAAGGCTAAGATTTGCTTGGAAAGATGCTTAGAACTGGAGCTGCAGAGATGTCTTAGTAGTTGATCCTCTTTCAGAGGATCCAAGTTCAATTCCCAATATCTACATGGCAGTTCACATAGGGTTTGCCTTATACCTGAGGCAATTCCTCCTCCTCCTCCCCTTCCTCCGCCTCCCCTCCCTTCTCTTCCTTCTCCTATTCCTCCTTTTTCTCTGTAACTCCAGTTCCAAGGGATCTGAAACCCTCACACAGACATACATGTGGGAGAACACCAATGTACATAAAACAAAAAATATTTATTTATTTATCTACCTATTTATTGATTTAGGTTTTTGAGATAGTAATTCTCTGTAGTTTTGGAGCCTGTCCTGGAACCCGCTCTGTAGACCAGGCCGGCCTAGAACTCACAGAGATCCGCCTGCCTCTGCCTCCTGTGTGCTGGAATTAAAGGTATGTGCCACCATGGCCTGGCTAATAAACCCTTTTTAAAAGAAAAAGAAGAAAAGATGCTTAGAATTAAAACATAAACATGGGTCGTGAATCTAGAGGAAAATCTCACATTTCAGAAGCCATGAGTTTCAAGAAAGATTTTCAAAAAAGAAACAATCAATAATACTCCAATTGGTGATGAGATCAAGTCAAATGATGAAAAGCCATTTGGACCTGTAATGTGTTTTCATTCAGCTCTTTCATGATTCTGATGGTGTTGAGTCACCCAGCCTATATTTCTCTGTTAAAAATAGCATATTTTTTGGCTGTGAAAGTAGGAGGATTAGGTATAGAAGAGCTAGAGGGTTCTTTTGAGATGGGAGGAGCTGGGACTTGTTGAAAGACTTTGAGAAGTAAATCACGAAAAGGGCAGAAAGAGAACCTGAAGGAGTGAACCTGCAAGAACCTGAAGGAGGGAACCTGTGAGAAGCTGAAGGAGGGAACCTGCGAGAAGCTGAAGGAGGGAGCCTGTGAGAAACTGAATGAGGACGGAGGGGATACTTGTGAGATTTCATAGAGTAGGGGTTGCCTTAGACCTGAGATAAATCTTCCTCCTCTTCCTTTTCCTCCTCCTCTTCCTCCTTCTCCTTTTCTTCCTCTTCCCTTTTCTCCTTCTCTCTCCCTCTTTTAATCTCTATAGAGAGAGAATATAGAATATAGACATGAAATGTGCCCAGAATCTCGCACATGCTAGGAAAGTGGTATATTACTCCATCCCCGATGGCCAGAAGACATTTTTATCTTCCGTTGAGTCACAAAGCACCCGGAATGATCCCCTTACGGGAATCTCAAGCGAAAGTAGTGATGGATTTTGGTAGTTGGTTTAAGAGGAGTGAGGAAACTTGAGTATTCATGAAGGGTGGAAGAAAGAATTGTGTATAGATAGCATTGTCTAGATATAACAAAATCCCATATAACATTACATATCCTGTTGAATTTTAAAGACCAAGAATTTGTAAATGACTCCTGGCTACAGTCATGGGATCTTCTCTACAGCTCTTGAAGGGATGAGAAGCTTACAATCTGCTTTCAAAATAGCACTATGGTAGATATACAGAATTATTTTCTCAAATATTTCCATACCCAAATCCACAGTCTATGAATATATTATATGATATGGTACTCCTTGGATACAATTAAAGATTCTGAGGTATGGAGATTATCTAGTGAGCCCAAGTTAATCACAACAGCTCACATAAGAGAGAGACAAGAACTTCGAAGTCAATAGTAAGAGATCTGGTCTCAGAAGCAGAGGCGGCAGGGAGATGCTTCCAGTGCAGACGTGGCGTGCCTCTGAAGTTGGAAAAGCCCGGAAGTAGACACTTCCTGAAACCACTGCAAAGAGCCGGCTCTGCCGCCACTCTGCTTTTGGTCCCAAAATATTCACTTCAGACTTCCAATCTCTAAAACTTTCGAGATGTTTAGTATTTTCAATCCCTAAGATTCTGTTCATTTTTTAAAGCAGTTGAAGGGTGGACTGCACGGAATTCCCTTTCGTCTGGGATGTTCGTGGTCATTTCCGTCTCCTGGGGTCTCTCCCCAAGGCGGTGGCTAAGCAGCGCTAAATGATGAGGATCAAGAAGAGCAAGGTTTCTATAGTGGACCTGGGATGGCTGATCTGGTCGTCAGCTTGATCAGATCTGTAACCTACTGAAAAGCGTTCATCTGGGTGTGTCTTGAGGGTATTTCCTGGAAAGGTTAGATGGCAGAGAAGACCCTCCTATATGGGAAGCTACCCCTTCCAGTGGCGTCTCGGCTCTAAGGAGAACTTGCAGGGAGACCTGTGGCCCTGTGCCTGCTTGCCTTCACCTCCAGACTGCATTTGCTGCTTCTTCTGTTGCCACTGTCGCTGCCTCTGTGACTGCCATCCTCTGGCCAAATGAAAACTATCTTCTTGGGCTACCCAACATGGACCACAGACCAGTGGCTCTGCTACCACTGAGGCATCCGTCCTCAAGGACTGAGCAGTCACTAATGTCTCAGCTCTTAAATGTGAA
This sequence comes from Microtus pennsylvanicus, assembly GCF_037038515.1. Taxonomy (NCBI): domain Eukaryota; kingdom Metazoa; phylum Chordata; class Mammalia; order Rodentia; family Cricetidae; genus Microtus; species Microtus pennsylvanicus. Next base: position 94,801,951 of record NC_134588.1, read on the forward strand.
GGAGCCATTGTTGGACTACCCACATCATGCTGCTCTAGTAAATCACTTTCAACATCTGTTGATTCTGTCGGTCTGTTCTACTGGAGAACCTTGATGTATACAATAGTATCAGAGTATGGAGTGGCTGCTGTCATAATCCTCGAGTCACTTTGTGGGAGGGTTGTGAAAGAATGTGAAACCCAGGGCTAGGAAGCCCTAGAGCCAGACGTTAATGGACATTCTGAAGGGATTTTGGAAGACCAGAAGATGGAGAAAAATGAAGACGATGGGGGCCTTTTATTGATTTTTAAACTAAACTAAACCGTGGTCTGGAACAGTAGCTCATTGGGTAAAGTGACTGCCACACGAACATGAGGACCTGCTTTTGAGCCCCAGCACCCATGTAAGAGGTCAGGAGCAGCATTTCTAGCCTGAATCCCCAGAGGTAAGGGGACAAAGGCAGGACAGCCTCTGGGGCTTAGTGGCCATCCAGTCTTGCTAAATTTGAGAGCTCTGGGTTCACTGAGAGACACTGTCTCAACATCAAAAATGGAAAACAAAAGAAAAAGTCATCCCACATCAACCTGTGCATGCACACACCCATGAGAGAGAGAGAGAGAGAGAGAGAGAGAGAGAGAGAGAAATTACAAATTTTTTAGAGTAAGGCAATTTTATACTTTATTCATTCTTATTGAATTATCAGAATAAACCCAGTGGAGGAAACAAATATCAGTCATGATACTGGCTATCTTTATTCTGTAGCATCCTGAAACCCCATCTGTGATTCAGTTCATTCCAGTTTTGAAGCCAAACCCACCCACCCTCCTCTCAGTGGCCAGGATATTTTTTACCATATCTTGTCACATTTGAGGACATAATTAAATTCGTTCCAGTCTAGCAGGTTTTACTCCCACCAAGTTGAGAACACTTCATAATAATTACCGATGTGATAATAATCACTGATGATAATTTTTAGATGAAACAAAAAAGAAGTCTAAAATATGTAGGCCACGACACACCCTCCAACACAAGCAAAGTCTCAAAAGAAAGAGCTATATACTTCAGTAAACACATGTGACAAGTATGTCCCCCATGGGATTTCCTCACTTCCTTCAGATATCTGCTCAAATATATGCTTATAGGAGATCCCCTCTCCCCTTTTTGGGTTTTTTGAGACAGGGTTTCTCTGTAGCTTTGGAGCCTTTCCTGGAACTAGCTCTTGTAGACCAGGCTGGTCTCGAACTCACAGAGATCCAGTTGCCTCTGCCTCCCAAGTGCTGGGATTAAAGGCGTGCATCACTACTGCCCGTGCCCCCCCCCCCCGTTTTAAATGACACCCTTTGCCTGTCACCTCTGCCCTTGGCTCTCATCTTCCTCTCCTGTTCTTACAGTGCCTCGCACCAGTGGATACTAATTGCAGGGTGGTTGTTTTCTCATCTGCTTTTCTTTTGCACAAGGTAAACTGGGTCAGAGGTCAAACTCTGCTTAGATCACATGCAGATCACGTGCATGCATGTGTGTGTGTGTGTGTGTGTGTGTGTGTGTGTGTGTAGCATGAAGGTTGAAGCAAACCTAGGGGACAAAGGTGACTACCAGGGTAGGGGCAGAGGTAAAATGGGTAGGAAGGAAGAATATGGAAGATATACACAATATAAAGTATAAATACTTGTATAACAATGTCCTTATATAACAGAGCACCATGTTCAGTGAACATATACAATGAAAATCTTGTCATGACTCAATCTGTAATGACATCAGAGAAGTTATGTAATGCCCCAGACCTGAATTCTCCCATCTGGGCAGTTGGGGCGTCCTTCCTCTGTTTACGTACCATGCCTCAAAAGTGATGAAATGTTCTGCTGATGCTACCCATGTTGCTGAGCTGGGCATGGTGTGGCTACTCACTAAGAGCTAAGCTGTTGCCTAACTTCCATCTGGCTACAGTGTTGCTATTATAACTTGAATTGTCTCATTTCATTCTTTAGCAGAACAGTTGTCAATTTACATAACACACTTGGACATCCATATTTGGGTAACTTATTGTCTTTGGCTTTCTTGGGCTTACACTAAAGGATGCTAACAAATGGGCAAGGAGGACCTAGTGATGCACTTACTGATTCCCCATCCCGTGGATCTCTTACAAAGAGAGCATGCTCCCTTGAGTCTGAAGGCTGTGTTTTTTCCATGAAACCAATCCACTTTGATCTTGTTATACCATAAGACTTAACTAGAACGTGCTCCTCCCTCCCTCTGACACCTACAATATTTGGATTAAATTCTGTTTTCTTCCCCCAGCAACTGTTTCAATTTCATTATTTTTTTAAGACAGGGTCTTGTTAAGTTGCTCAAGCTGGCCTGGAACTCATGATCTCTTAATGAGTTCTCAGCCCCCTGAGTCTAGGATTTCAGACATATAACCTGTAAATGGCTCACAGCTATTTCAGAAAATGAGCCTATTTTATATTCTCCCACAAATGTTCAGCTTTTCAGGATTTCATATTACATGTATTTTTGTAAGGTTAATACAGTCCTCTTGTGGGAATGGTCTACTATGGAGTGGATACTCTGTGTGTGTGTGTGTGTGTGTGTGTGTGTGTGTGTGTGAGAGAGAGAGAGAGAGAGAGAGAGAGAGAGAGAGAGAGAGAGAGAATATGTGTGTGTGAGTGTGTTTATTATGTGGGTGTGTGGGCATATGTACATAGATATATGTGTGTGCATACATGGGTATATTGTGTAAAAATGTATGCAAGGCATATGTGTGTGTGTGTGTATTGAGTTGTGTGAGTGTGTGGGTATGTGTGAGTGTGTGAATTTTTAGTACATTTATATTCACAGTTAAACTAAGCAGAAGAGCTGCAGAAGTTTTTTTTTCCCAGAATTCCCTCTGCTCTGTCACATTACCAGTCTCCCTGCTATCCACACCATCACTAGAGAGGACTTGTTAGAGCTGGTGAACATACGTGACCTACTATCACTTGTTACATCCATTGCTGTCCGTGATTACTGCCATTACTGTTCTCCTTGCTGTAAGAAAATCCCTGATGGAAGAGCTTAAGGAAGGGAGGGTTTATTCAGGCTCACGGCTGGGGCTACAGCCCATCATGGAGGGGGAAGGGTGACTGCAGGATGTTGAAGCCGCTGGCCATGCTAAATGTGAGACAGGAAGCAGAGAGCACGAACACTGTTGCTCAGCCCTCTTCCGCCTTTCCACTCAGGCCCAGGACCTCAGCCCTTCGTACGACAGGCGCCAGCGACATTTTGGGTTGTTTTTCCCACCTCATTAAGACAATCCAGATAGTCCCTCACAGACATGCCTGGAGTTTTGTTTCCATGGTGATTCTAAATTTCACCAAAAAGATTGGGGGAGATTAACCTCCCGATGGTTGACGGTACAGTTAACTCTTTACACTGCATGTTCTCTAGATCCAGCATTACAGTATCATACAGAGCGGTTTTACCTTTACAGAAAGGTCTGTGTATGCACCAGCAGTGGCTCGAGCTTGAAAGACTACAAACGCATACACTTTGCTCTCAGAGCGCCCTCTTAGTTCCCGCGTCTCTCTCGCCTGCTTCCGTGATAACCCTCTGCCTGGTAATAAGTCTCTGGTTTTGGAAAACTTAAAGAATTCAGGTCCATTTCTCCATTTTCAGTGAGACAATTTCCAGGAATTTGTAGTTTTAATTTGGTAAAGTTAAACTCAGAGAAAAGGGGAAAATGCAGATGCAGTTCTTTTTCCCGAGTGAGACTCTGTCTTATTCCTTGTGCATTTTATCTGCTCGCCACACTGCAATGATTCATGAACGGATTTGTGAATGGACGCCAAGAGGAAGAGACCGGGGCATATTTGAAAGAAAAAAAAGCTGGTTATGCTAGTCATGAAACTGAAATCACAAAACCAAATATCATATAGTATCTACTGTGTGCTACGCATTGTGTGGAGGCTGTAAAAGGAAAGGAAGTGAGCCGTGAATCAAAGTCAGACCATGAGCACGGGGAGCAGCGATGTGAGGTGCAAACTGTACCAAGATTCCTCTGACTCAGTGAAGGACACATATAATTAGGTCCCCTGTCTTATTGGGGTATTTTGCTCATTTGTTTTGTTGCCTGTTGTTCAGACTGCACTGTAGATTCCCAAGCTCAATCCCCTAAAGGCTGGTTTTACTGCTCATGGTAAGAAGTCTGAGCATCCTTGCTATTGTAACATACTGAGGTGATCGTGGGGTGTAGATAAGTTTAAGTTAGGATTGACTCCGGTCATCACACACAACAGGATCTGTTTCTGAATGAGTCAGCATACAGATGTCCTTAAAATCACATTTTTCTCCCTATTTGATCACCCATTGTGTTGAATACAATGCCTGCTCAGGATAGGAGTTCAGCAGTGTTTGCTGACGAATTGAGTATAGTGAGAAGTATACTTGACTCTATCTTACTCAATTCCGTTTATGACTGAGGAAAACAACTCTGTAGTAGTCTGAAGAAATAGGGCATCAGGAGGTTTAATTGTTCGGGCTAGCAGACCAGTTTAACAGATAAAAACGTTTGCCACCGGTGACACAAACCTGACGATCTGAGTCAGTCCCTGGAAGCCCTGTGAACGTGGAAGGAAAGAACTAGCTTCACATAGTGGTCCTTTCACCTCCGCATACACTCATGTCACATACATGTCCACAAACATGCCTGCTTGCTAAGCATAATGAAGAAATAGTTTAAAAAGACATACCATCTAGCAATGAAATTACCAAAGTTTTAGGAGCTCCTTCACTTACCAGAGTCAGTCAGTGGCGAGCAAGTCAATCAGCTGGGGAGGATGATCATACAGTTCAAGGCTGGGAAAAGAATGAAGGCAGGTGAGGAGGGCACAGCAGGTGTGCTCAGTACGCTTGGTGCCTTGGGGCTGAACTAATATGTCAGGTCTAGAATGTTCTTCCAAGCACCTTTGGGTTTCACTATTCAGTTACTATAATCAAGATGAAGGTTTTATAGCTCGGAGCTCGGAGCTGAGTAAGGGGAAGTAACTCCTGCCAAATCTCACTTGGGTATCAATCAAAGAATCCCTATTTATGTGGCTAAACTCTGTATATGCACAATGTGGTTCCATTCATTTTGCATATTGTAGACAGTTGAACTCTCTTTTAACCAGAAGAATTTCAAATAAAAGAGGCTGAAGAATAAATCAGTGGTGGAACACTTTTCTAGAATATGCAAGGTCCAAAGTTTAATCTCCACTGAAAAGGAATAAGGGAGGGAGGGAAGGAAGGAAGGAAGGAAGGAAGGAAGGAAGGAAGGAAGGAAGGAAGAAAGGGATTGCTGGGGGCCATTATTACAGAAAGTGGCAATTAATATTCAAGGTGTCAACCCACCAGAAAATAATTTCTGATGGAGGAAGCTCATTTGTTGCAAGGCCTGCAGGAAATAGAGATTCCAGAATATCTTTTGCTTCTGTCTGTAATTTCACATGTGCTAAATCCCATTCTTTACCTGGTGGCTATGGGGAATTTCCACAGTCTGTATTCTAATGTGTATATATCTCATGAATATTATCCTGATCTACTGGGCATCTTTATCTGTGGATTGTCAAGAAAGTGGTTTCTTTTTAGCTGTATTGACTATTGATATTAATAATGTTAGCTTATATAGAGTTTTGATGAATAAAATAAATACAGAAAGATGCTATCAAGTCAGAGGTTATAAGTTTCCATTAAGAACTATCTTGGAACAAAACATAAGAAAACAGCTGTATTTTCCCCAGCTGCCAAGGTAGCCATATACTATCAACTGATATTAAACTTCAAAGTAGCTTTAGATCAGACCAGGTGCTATGCTAATGGGTTTTAAGATAAACTATTCACAAAAAAATACAATTGTATTTCAAGGACATGTAGCCAGTTGTCTGATTTGTTGAGCCAAGGTAAATAGTATGAAGCAAGTTAATTGCAAGGCCAGAGGACAGTGATTACCTTTCTGTACAAAGTCTTGCCTCAGTTTTATTGAGATTTATTCAGATTCCACAGGGAAAATTTTTCTAACTGGCTTGGACTACAAAATATAATCTAACTTCATAGCCCTAATAAATAGTTACAATTCTTCATTTTCTTCTGGTCAAGGGTGACATGCAAGACAAAAATATTTTAAGATTTAAAATGTTTTTAATGTCAATTTGCCTTGGAGAGTGTCAAGTAAGGTTATCTGCACTTGTGTCCCAGCCCCTGCCTTGCAGGTTGTGCTGTGTAAGGGCCTCTTAACTAGATGCTACACTCCCTGAGGACATGTCATTCTTTGTAAACAATCTCAAATCCGAAAAAGTCTAGCCTCTACATCCACTAACCACAAAATGTTTAAGATGTCTATACACTTAGAAGTATAGAATATAGCACGTAATTTCCTTATTTCTTTTAGTCTCCTTAGTAGGTTAGCTTTATAAGGCTACCTCTACAGGTAACAAAGACTTCTCCTTTTGCAGCTGAGGCTTTAGTCCACTAATTAGGGAGTTAACTGGCAGAAAATGCTTTCTTCTTGCTATGTGACAGGCTATCTGGATTTACTGCTTTGTGAGCTGTTGGAATGATTGCTTCTTATCCTTTACTCAGGAAATGGTATGTGACTTTCAGATGTAATGCCTGAAATATTGTGTGAGTCTTTGTAAGCTGGGAGAACAAAGAGAGCTGGCAGAAACTTGAGGAACATCACGAGAGAAGGATTGCATCATGTATGTGGGAATTAGAAGGGAAACATCAAGAGTAAAGGTACAGATAGAATGAGAGATAAAGCTGAGCGCATAACAAAGAAACATCATGAGAGCAACATTAACGGAATAAAGAAGAAACCCACCAAAATAAGTGTGAGAGTTACTTTTTCCTAAATCTCTTAGGTAGTAAAAGTCTTAGCTTTGCGACACTGTAGAGTTTTTCTCTGAGCCCTGCTAGCAGCCCAGAAACTGGTTCTTTTGGGCTGAGGTAGAGGACATCTGGCAATTTCTTCCTATCTCTCTAACTATATACTTCAGATATTTTTAGACTATGTGTATCCCAAAATGTTATTTATCTATCCATGGACGGTCCATATTTATATGTTTATTAGAGAGAACAACTTTTAATAGACATATAAAGAACTGGATAAATGACGAAATGAGATAATAATTTAGTCAAATCCATATTGCATAGAACTAGAGATTCCATGGAACTAAAAGCTCCTTTTCTAGGTATGTATCACCTAGGAGCCAGCATCAGATAGGAGTGGCAGTGTTGGAAGAGCAGCAGTGGAGGCTAGCGCAGGTAACACTGCACCGAGATGCTCCCATTCCGGCACGTGCACACCTCTTCTTGTCAGTGACAGGCATCACAGGCCTCAAAGAGAAGGAAATTGTGTTTGGTAATCTGAGTGAAAGCTATCCTCCATTTTTACAGGAAATACACACCCTATTAAAAGCAGAAAGAAAATAGATGTATAAGAGTCGGCAGGATTTAGATGCCCAGATAAGTAGAGATAAAAGAGTCTAGCTAAGAGGGTTCATGATTCTATTACCAGTCCCCATTTTTATATTATTAAATAGTAGATGATTATGTCTCAGTTAAAACAGACTTTATAGCTGTATGCCATCTGTATTACTATTTTTATTATGGCAGCATCTTTGAAGAATGTATTTGATTTTAAAAAAGAATATCTGCTTTTAGATGTTTCCTACCAAAAAAATAAAAAAAAAATCAGAGAAGAAGAGAGCTCAGAGGCACATGTGTTAAATAAATATCTCAATGAATAAAATTAAGCTGGAAGTCCATAATGGTCCTCAAAAAGTCTTATGATGTCAGGGCACATTGGATGAGTTTATGCATTGCTCATACACACAGAGAATGACTCGGACACATTGCTCACCTAGGAAATTCAATTTCTGCATTTTTGTTCCTTACTTTGAACAAACAATACTGACTCAATCACCGATGAATAAAAGACACCAGAGATTTGGAAAAGGACAGATCTAAGAAATTTTGACCATCTTTTGAACAAAAGACGTTTCTAATGAGGACAGTTATAAATAGCTGACATGTATGAGGATATGGATGCTGAGGTGGATGCTTGGAGCTTCATTGTTTGGCTGTTTATTCCCCCACTGAAGGCAGCAGCACCATGATATGGAATGATACTAAACACCATTGTTTGGAAAACTGGGCCAAAAGTTAAAATCACAGAAAAAAAACTCAAATTCACTTGTGTCTTGTGGCAATCCGATGCTGTCTACAAGATAATTCACGTGACAGAGCCTTCTTCTGTCCCAGTTAAATTCAGTTCAAAATATGTTTTAGATCTGAGGTTCCAGAACTGCCTCCATTCTTCCATAGACTCTCCTGGAGGGGACTGACTGGCAGGCTCTAGGTCACAGAAGATGCCACCATGCACCTCTGTCCCAAAGTGGCACTGAATCATTAAAGAAATTGTTTAAACTCCCCTCCCATACTTCATTGTTAACTAAATCTGGACTTCATGCCAAAGATTACAGGCTCTGCAGTTGTCTCACTAGGTTCAAATCTTTTTTTGGAGAAAATTGGTTATGTCTTGTGCTCAAGTGAATTCATTTACAACATAACAATTACAGTAACACCTACATCACAGAGGTCTGTGACAATTATATAGATCATATGAAGCATCTTAGGAAAAATACAAATATTCAGACAATGTAAACTTACATATAAATGTTCTTTTATATTGTCCAACTTCTCTTCACCATGTTCTTGTTTTATGAGAATTGTTGTAAGGTGGCCGTTAGTTTGTTTCCTGGCCACCTGGCGGTTCAGACCTAAAATAATCACACAGAAACCATATCATTTAAATCACTGATTGGCCTATTAGCTCTAACTTCTTCTTCTTTTTTTTTTTTTTTGAGACAGGGTTTCTCTGTGGCTTTGGAGCCTGTCCTGGAACTAGCTCTGTAGACCAGGCTGGTCTCGAACTCACAGAGATCTGCCTGCCTCTGCCTCCTGAGTGCTGAGATTAAAGGCGTGCGCCACCATTGCCCGGCTCTAGCTCTAACTTCTTATTGGCTAGCTTTTACATCTTAATTTAAGCCATTTCCATTATTTCATATTTTACCATGAGGCTCATGGCCTACCAGCAAGGTTGGGCATGTCTGTCTAGGGTGGCAACTCCATGGCTTCTCTCTAACTTCTTCTTCCTCCCAACATTCAGTTTAGTTTTCCCTACCTGGATAATTCTGTCTTGCTATAGGTCCAAAGCAATTTCTTTATTCATTAATGGTAATCACAACATACAGAGTGGAATCCCACATCACCTCCCCTTTTCTGTTTAAATGAAAATAAAGGTTTTAACTTTAACATAGTAAAATTACATATAACAAAACAGTTATCAAGGAAGAATTACAGTTACAGTATTTATGTCTACTTTATCTTTTATCATAACTAAGGAAAACTATAACTATAAATTTTTCAACTCCATCAGAGACTCCAGAAGGATATAATATTACCTAAGTAAACAGGAAGTGCATTGTAAGCAACTTCCAAAACTCTAGAATTGACAGAGACATCTCACTACCTGGACAGTCATCCGAAGTTGTTCTGTGTACCATTGGGATCCATCTTCAGCCTACAGGCTCATAGTATCCAGCAAACTTTTCCATGAAGCAGAAAATTTCAGAGACAGTTCCACCTATATTGGCAGTTTGTCAGTCACTTGCTTCTGTGTCCTGGAGAATGTCTAGCAGACTCTTTCATGAAGCAGGAACCTGAAGGATCATCTCACCTTTAGGCGAATTCAGCAGTCATTTCTCTGTGCGTCCTGCACGTCCAGTTCACCCAACATACCATCAAACAATCCAGGCAAAAGAAGTTTCTTGCCAAAATGGCTAACAAACTCCATGAGAAGCCTTTTCGATGCCCATCTTTCTCTTGAAGTATATTGGTGCTTCCAGGAGATGTGTCTCACTGTCATAAAAAGTCCTAAATTCTTAAAACACTTTAAATGCCATATTCTGAAGGTCTCTGAAAGATTTGAAGAATACCTATCTAACTGAAATATATCTCTATATATCTAGAAAACATAACTAACATTACTAGAAGTTTGACTATTATGGAGGATTATTTATTAACCTATATTTCTTAATTATACATTACATTTTAAATGAGCTGCACAAACACAATACCTTAATCAAGAGCAAATATATATATATATATATATTTATAAATTGGCCTTGAATTTGCATCAATAAACCAAGATCCATACCAATGCAAATCTTTAGAGCATATCCCCCTTTAAATGCAAACAAACATTTATAAACAATACTTGGGAATATGGACATAGTTCTCTCCAAACTGCTTCCAGCTGTTTATTGGGTGAAGTAATTTTTTGAGGGGTGTTCAAGGCAACCTTTCAGGGGATCTTGGTCCATCAAACCACATTAGTCTGGAAGGATTCCACAGGTTCTCATCCTCTGTGGAAACAAAAGAACGTCTCTTCCAAAGCAACATATCCTTAGACCCAAATTTTGAAAACAAGATACCTTTAAAGTATATATGTTGGTTACTTAGCTCCTTGACAGTCAAAAAATTAAAAGAAAATGCAATAGTATTTATAATCCAGACTCTTTGTATATCCCATCTTTACATGGCTTTTCTTACTCTATTACTTTTTAATATTTATTTTATTTTATTATCTTTATTCCTTTAATCTATGACTGTCTGTACTGTTTCTTTAAAGACTTTGTTTTTTATAAACCATTTACTTCTTTTTATAATTCTCTATACTCCTTTTATTTTTCTCCCAAGCCTATGAGCATTTTTTAAACACATTGTGTCTCATTTAGAGGTCTTTTTCATCTAAATTTCTCTTAATTGCATATCTGTAATTCTTTTCTGACCAGAAGTGCTTCTTAAAATGCTAAGCCCTTCTTATGCACTTAAGTGGTACCATTGCTAGGGGAAATATGGCACTGCCTGCTTGCCCTACCTAGTCCAGCATGTCAGAGCTGTTTGTTGCCTCTGAGAGCAATGCTCACAGCCCCACTTTTAGGCACACAGCAGTCCTATGTTGCCATTAAGCAAGTTGTAGCACTCTGTTCACAAACCCCATTTAAATGCTCCAGAAAGAGAGCAGACCTCCAGACCTCCAGAAAGAGAGTTTTCTCTGGTAGCATGACCCAGAAAGCTGGCTTATCAAAACCGCAGCTTTTTTTTCTGCTGCTGCTGAATCAGGAAGCCAAGTACATCTCATTTAAGATAGGCTTCCTGATTCAGCTTTAGCTGTGAAACTTTGCATCTCTTTTAAGAGGCCCTGCCACCAAACAGTTAAGTGGTGCTTATGAATTGCCAACATCATGCTTCTTAGTGGTGTCAGGGACCTTAAAATGCCACAGAGTTGTGGCAATAAACATGGCTCCGACCAGTATCTCTGCCATGAAGCTAGACTCTCAGAAAGCTAAAGAATGGGATGGATCCAGATGTCAAAGCCAGGCTTAAATCCTAGCCATATTGCTTAGCAAATTAAAGACTCATGTGGTCAGAAAAAAAAAAGAGATATAAAGTAAAGATAGATTCAAATATGAAGAAAATCTTCAAATAATTTACAGTGTATTTAAAAATATATGTAGGCTTGAGAGAGAAAAAGAAAAAGGATAAAGTCCTTAAAATAAAAAAGAGAGTAGTTTGGTGTGGTGGCACACACCTTTAATCCCGACACTGGGGAGGACAATGGGCCAGGCAGTGTTTAAATTAATACAATTTCCGTGTGGTTATTTCGGGGTATAAGCTAGCCGAGTGCCAGGAATGCAGACAAACGTAAAATGTCAGAGCTAGCTAGAAATATGCCTGAATCATTGGTCAAACAGTGTTGTAATTAATATAGTTTCTGTGTGATTACTCGGGTCTGAGTGGTTAGGAAACAGTGCAGTCTCCGGCAACAGGACTCAGCAGGAGAGAGGGATATTCCCCAAAAACTCTTACTCTCATTTACATTTCTCTATCATCCCAAGAAAAAAATCATGACTTCTTTATCTAAGCAGAAGAAATGCAAAACCAGTCACGAAGGTGAATGGGAAAAGTTGAAATGAAGCCAGCTAGGATGGTGCATGCCTGCTAGTCCTGCATTTGAGGCTGAGACTGCAGGAGGCTCACTGGTTCCAGGCCAGCCTGTGCTGCATAGAACAATTAGGTGACTTGGGCCCTAGTGAGATGGTATCTTAGTTAGGGCTTCTATTGCTGTAAAGAGACACCATGACCATGGCAACTCTTATAAAGGAAAACATTTAATTGGGACTGCCTTACAGTTTAGAGATTTAGTCAATTATCATCATGACGAGGAGCATGGTGGCACACAGGCAGACATGATGCTAGATAGGTAGCTGAAAGTTACACATCCAGATCAGCAGGAAGAGAAACACTGGACCTGGACTTGAATCCTCAAAGCCCAGCCCCTAGTGACACACTTCCTCCGTCAAAGCCATACCTACTCCAACAGGAACACACCTCCCAATAATGCCACTCCTATGAGCCTATAGGGGCCACTTTCATTTAAACCACCACAGATGGTTTACACACACATCTGAAAAAATAAAAGTTGAAAGACAATTGATGTTCTGGTTTCCTCATCTGCATTCAGTTCACTTGGTCTCTATAGTAACCAAGCACTCTCTCCTCAAAGGCTTTGAAGAGTAGAAGACCCTTAGAACAGTGGGTCCTCCAATGCCTTAGTGGCCATTTGGTCTGTTTGTGGACCTATATTCAAGGATGAATAATGGACTTGGTGTTTGGAGTTTATTTCTCGTTCTAAAGCTAAGACAGCTCCTGTCAAGACTAATGGGAAATAAAGTCCTTTGGACACAGCATTGAGACCTGCATTGGAATGTTCTACACATGAGAGAGGGTCCAAGACATTTAAAGTTTAAAAGGCCTAAGAAGTCTGTGAGGAAAAATTTTTAATGACACACATCCTGTGTTCCTCAATTTGTTTTCCAGAGAAGCCCTAGGGAGCCATGCTCTCTGGGTTCCTCCTTAGATTAGCAGACTGCCTAGGTTCCAAAAAACAAGTCAAACGAAGGAGGCTGAACCAAAACTGGCTAGAAAACTGGAATCATAAGGCTAAAGAAAATGATGATGTGCTGGTTTCCACCTAAAGTGTTATTATGGAGAAGTGCAAATAGGATGATCGAGAGTTCAAAGCCAGCCTGAGTCACATAGAGACATCCCCCCTTTATCAGGAATGATGTCAGAGACTACCACAGAAAGGGAAAGAACACTTCCCGTCTTCCCAAAGCTCACTGTGATCGCAGCATGAACATTTGGACTGGCACGAAGGAGTGATACGGCAGTTACATGTCCATGCTTCGCCCTTCCTTCCTGGAGCTGGTGATGAACCAGTGATGCCCAGGTTAGAATGTGTATGTTGAGAGGCATGATGGGGAAAACTGATGTAGGAGTGAAGGGAGGGTGTGGGAGGAAACATTTACATTGGATATTTGAGACTGAAATCAAAGGATGCTCATTTTTTCAGTGTTAATAGTTTTCGGGGAAAGATAATGCTATCCTCGGAGCCTGAGCTCCGACTGTTACAGCTTCTGGTTAATGTGTTTTATTCAGTGTTCCTTGTAAGCTTGTGGTAGAGGCAGAGGAATCCTAATCTGTCTGCTGTAATGATGAAGAGAAGAAGGGATCACCTAAAACCCACGAAGGATTCATTTTCTGGAACCGATGCCTTCAGGCTCCAAATCCAAGTCCTCACTGGATAGCCTATCAGCCCCATTTCCTGAGGCTGATTCTACCTGCCTGTTTAAATCCCACTCTGGTGTTTTGTCTATCCAGTCTTTCCTGTCTTGACCTAACAGATGATTGAAAGACACTTTACAGTACTGGCATTCCAGAATATCTTGTTATTCTCGGAGTATCTGGTGTGTGCAGAAGAGGGGGAAGAAGGATTGTAGGAGCCAGGGGATGCAAGGACACCAGGAGAACCTGGTTCAAAGGGTTCAAAGGGGCTCACAGAGACTGATGCAGCAATCAAGCACCCTGTATGGGTCTGAGCTAGGTCCTCTACAGTATATTATAATTGTATAGCTTGGTGCTCTTGTGGGACTCCTAACAGTGGAAGTGTGGGTGTCTCTGACTCTTTTGCCTGTCTTTGGAACCCTTTTCCTCCTTCCGGGTTGCCTTGTCAGGCCTTGATAAGAGGCTTTGTGCCTAGTCTTATTATGCTGTGTTTGGATGATATCCCTGGGAGGCCTGCTCTTCTCTGAAGGGAAATGAAGGAGCAGTGGATCAGGGGGAGAGGGTAAGTGGAGTGGGGGAGGGAGAGGAAACTGCAGTCAGGATGTAATGTATGAGAGAATAAATAAAATAATAACCAGGTGTGTTCACCATCAATCCCCGTATTGAAGACCTGAAGTAGTCAACTTGTCTCAAGCCACAGTTTGAAAGGTTGTAGTCCACAGATAGATTGAGGTAGAGAACAGCATGGCGGCAGGGAGGGGCGTGATTGGAAAGACAACCCCTCACAGCATAGCTGTGCAGGAAACGAGAAAGACACTGGGCTCTCACATTCATCTTTAGGGTTATTCTCCAGTGACCAAAAGAACTCCCTTGAGGCTCCACCTGTTAACACTTCCACTCTGGAAGCAAAATCTTAAGTACCTATTCCTTAGAACATTGTACATTCAAACCCATCACACTAAGTATTTTCTGGTGTTTTCCTTTGTAATAAATACTATTACAAAATAAATACTGTATTTTGGTATTTCAAAAATCTAGATTATATGCATTATGCAATACTCAGAAAACTATGCATTAATTTCATATTAAATATGAATGAGAAAGTAAAAACCACTTGGGAGTGCATAACTTCCTGTAAACATGTATTCAGAATTCTGTTTGGTCATATTATTTCCAATTTCCTAATGAATTATAAAGCTAAGTCTGTTAAGTTTTGTTTCCTTAATGAATTTTTATTTTCCCCACAGTTTGCCTTAGTCTAAGCAGTTTCTAGAAACCCTTAATATGAATTTGAATGAAATGGGTATAGTAGTTTCGGAAGTGACCCTAGGGAAAATAGGCTGGGGAGTTGGCTCAGTGGTTAAGAGCACTGACTGCTCTATAGAGGACCTGGGTTCAATTCCCAGCACTCACATGGTGACTCACAACCATCTGTAACTCCATTCACAAGGGATCAGATGTTTTCTTCAGACTTTAGGGTACACCAGGCAAACACACATGGTACACAGACAAACTTGTGGGAAAAAAACTCACACACACAACACAGTAATAACGATAAAAAGTAACAATGATGGTGATGATGATAAAGCTATCTTTTAACAAAGAAGAGTTGGAGAGAAAAGGATAAGAAGATTTGAAGAGGCTCATAAATCTGTGGCTCTTTATGTCCCTTTTCTTCCCTGAGAGGTACAAAATTAATTTCTCAGAACTAGGCTGGTTTTCCATACCAGAAATTACTTCAACTTATTCCCCGCTTTACTCCAGAGGGAATTGGCTAGAAAGGTAAAAGAGGAGTAGCTCTTAGCTAGCTCACTCTCAAATCTATTTTCGCAGGACCAAGTGTAGAAGGTTCTGGCATCATGATAATGGCAACGTCTATAAAGTGCTGTTAATGATTCTGTGGGTGCCAGTGTTGTAGGAGTATGACAATGAATACAGTTCATATTCCGTCGCGTCCTCCAATGTTGACGACTGGAAGTTATAATCCTGGCTGTTCCTGTGGCCTTTAATGCCATCACTCACCAAGGTCATCAAATTGATGACTCTCATCACAGCAAGTGCCATGCACCGGCTTCTGCTCAGACCCCAGCTGCCACACAATGGCTTCCACTCTAACTAGAAAACACCCTTACTCTAGATGGAGCTCGGATACCGATGTTACTGCTCTCACTCCCAACTCTGGACTCCAGAGAGCTTAGAAGGTAGTGTCTGGAAGCAGGGTGGAGACTAAACTCAGAACCTAAATGGTGCTCTACTCCTCCACCATCAGCCCCAGTACAATAAATTTTAGCAACGAAGCCCACCTTCCATCAGTGAGGATGGATGAAATACATCATGGCATCCATACACTCTAAAGTGAGCAATCCTTTCCATGAATTGTCTTCACGGCTCGTTAAAATGACAAGGGCAAGTCTGAGCCATTACCAGGAGAGCCCATTTGTGAAACGAAGAATCTTTATTCTATTTTTTTTTCCTGCCTGTTCTTCATCTCTATACCTATGTGAAAATGAATTTAAAGGTCTGGAGAGGTCATTGGCTTAACTAACAGAAACGCTTGAATGCACATGAAATGTATTTGGACGTATTTGGTACCCAATTTCTTTTTTAAGTATAAAAATAAACTCAGAAGCAAGCTATGAATTGAATGCAAAATGCTTTTTGTCAGGAGAGGAGCAGGCTGCTTGCCAGCGCACAATGCCAGCTTCAAGTAAGCCAGCTGAGGAGGGTAGGCATCTGAGAGGAGAGGAAGAGCCCACATAGCCTGTAAAAAAAAGGGGGGGTGACTCTTCTCAGTGGGAATGAGACAAGAATCAGCTGTGTTCGGAAGTGACCTCCTACCTCCCACGTCCCTTGTCTAAGAGTCCACGAGAGTTCTTTCGTCTTTGGCTAGTGAGAAATAAGAAACAGGCCTGAGTGACCATGCCTATGAGCAGCAGCCCCCTGCCCCAGCAAAGGGCAGAGAGGGGCTCTATGTTAGTCACTGCTACAAAATTCTTAGGGAGTGCATGCAGGCCTTGACTGCATTTGCTGCAGTTTTAAGGTTTTTGTTTGAGAGGTCAATAGAGATGTCAAAATGCAAGAGGTTGATTAAACGTTAATGATCATATAAGTATTATTTTATGCATTTAGCTGTCAAGATCTTTATTTTTTATTATTTATTTATTTATTTATTTATTTGGTTTCTCTGTGTAGTTTTGGAGCCTGTTTTGGAACTCGCTCTGTAGACCAGGCTAGAGAAGGCTAGGCTCGAACTCACAGAGATCCACCTGCCCCTCCTTCCCAAGTGCTGGGATTAAAGGCATGTACCACCACCGCCCGGCTCTTAAATTTTTGTTTTGTTTTGTTTTTTCGAGTCAGATTTCTCTGTAGCTTTGGAGCCTGTCCTGAACTAGCTCTTGTAGACCAGGCTGGCCTCAAACTCACAGAGACCCACCTGCCCCTGCCTCCCGAGTGTTGGGATTAAAGAAAGGCTTGCACCACCACAACCTGGCTGTCTGTCAAGATCTTACTTCTTTTTTTCTAATAAATTCTCAACCTCTTTCCCCCTCCTCCTTTCCCACCCCTGCTTCTCTGTCTATATTGTGAATTTTAAATAGTTCATAAAAACAGAAGGGAAAATATTTGGGAAGAGGAAGAGAGCCAGTATTCCTTGCAGCTGGTGTACGGTACCTTCAAGGGATCCACAGTATCAAACTGGCCCTGCTGTCATAACGACAGGCTAGCTGGTGGCTAACGGAGAGACTGCTCAGGCAGCAGCTCCAGCCCAAGGACAGACCAGCACCCAAGGGACAAATCTGACAAATGTCAATCAATTGCATAATCAAAGCAGCTGGCCGCGACAGTGGAAAAGAATACAATAAAGAGTGTGTACAGCAAAGACCTCGACTTTATCCAATCATACTTCACACCTAGCCAAGCACTCACAGGGAGAGCTGGGTCTCTTCCTGTTCATCTGTCTCCAAATGACTTTACGACTAAACGATGCTGAACTTTTACCAGTAATACAATCACAATAAGAAATTTTTAACCCTACAGATTGGAAAAAAAACAAATATTTGCTTTTAAACAAAGGCATTGCTGGAGGAAATATGGCGAGAAGAACTCCCTTAGTGAAATACAGATCGTCACCATCCACACAAGGGCAGTGTGTTCTGCATATTAAAATTTCCATCCCTGTGCCATCTTGCTTGGTGTCAGTCTGACACAAGTTAGAGTCATTTGAAAGCAGGGAACCTCCACTGAGAAAATGCCTCCATGAGACCGGACTGTAGGCGAGCACGTAAGGCATTTTACTGGAAGCGTAAGTGAAGTAAACACTTTCCTCCCCAAATTGCTTTCAGTCATGATGTTGCGTTACAGAAATAGAAACCCTAGCTAAGAAAGCATCTTGGTCTGTCGATTCCTCTTTAGGTATCTGTCCCTAAATGACATTACAGATAAGACACATCCATTTACAGAATTGATTGCTGGTTTTGTTGGATTGTTTGGGTTTTTTTTTCAATCATCAGTGACTGAAAATAAGACAGCTGCCTTCCAGTAGGAGAGGAGATACGTCATCTCTGGAAGACTTCGCGCTACCTTCCCCTCCTTCTGAGAGTCTCAGCAACCTAGACTGAAGCCAGCTGGAACTCGCTCAGTAGCCCAGACTTGCTTCAAGTTCCCAGTGATTCCCCCTGCCTCAGCCTGCTTTAAAGAAGGAAGAAAATCATTTTCTTGTATCTTTCCCTTGTTCACTTATTACTCACAAAGATAAGTTTATCTGAGAGTGAAGCAAATGAGTCTTGTGACGTCATGTACGATGTGGCTTGGTGTTTTCCATGCATTCTTTCTTGTGCGCATGCTGAGTGATGTGTGGTACGACACCAAAACCGCAGTAGAGATTATGCAGTTGATTGACATACAATTGACCATGTTCAAGACGCACTTTAGTTTTCAAAATGATTCCTTATGGGGAGGTAGGAGAAGAAAGTGGGGGTGCCTGGGGGAGTGGGAAAGATCAAGATGTGTTATTTGTATGTGTGAAGTCATAAGATATTAAATAAAAAAATTCTATTTTTAAACTAGACTTTAGCTTATGTGCAAACAAATTTTATCCTTTATGTGTTTGTTTGGAAACAGGATCTCTAGCCTAGACTTCCCTAAACACCTGATGACCTTGAACCCCTGGCCCCCTTGCCTCCTCTCCTGAGTTCTAGGCTTATAGGTACACGCTTCTCTTCTGGTCTATGGTAGGCTGGAGATTAAACCTGGGACCTCGTGCATGCTGGAAAAGGAACTCTGCTTAACTGAGCTACATCCCCCAGCCCATACACTTCTTTTAATTGTTGCAAAAATAAATTCCTTTTATGGAATGAGCTTTCATATTTGATATGACGCACTTGCCCTACTTAAGAAGGACATTCAGGAAAGTCCCGAGCTGGTGTGTGCACCTTTGAAGTCACAGCACTGGCTTTTTATAGCAGTTTGCATGTGGGCTACTTGATCCCTCCACACCAGACCTAAATATAAGAAGCTATCTATATGTAAGGAACTTTTTTTTTAAAAAAAAAAGTGATATTTTGGTTTTCGTGAATAAAAGAATTGTAGCCTTGTCAGTTAAATGACCTGATCAAGCATCTTCACTCCCCTCCGTCTCCCTCTCTCCCTCCCTTTTGCTTTCCTTTCTCTCACAGATTTGTCTACTTTCATGCTATAAATATGAATGTGAGGATGTTAATAGGATTCGGAGAGAAATCACCTTTCATCGCCTGCTTGGGGCTAGCCTGGTCCCTTGGGAGCATCCTTAGCTACAGGTGCTCACTGAATTGAAGCCACCCTCTTGTTCTGTGTTGTTTTGGGTTTGAGAACTGTTTTCTACTTGGTGACCTGTGCAGGAGTCCTACAGGATGTGGGAACAGGCTAGCCCCAACCCTGTCCTGACAGAGAAAAAGGGGAAAGGAAGAAAAGCTATTGCTGCGGCTTTTATGTCCTTTTTATTCACGGGTGCCTAGTGTGGACTTTGTTATTCTCTAGTTGTTTCTCCTTTGAAGGTAATTTTTAACAAAATTTCAAACTATCTTATTTGTATTTTGTAACTTTATTTTTTTTTTCATTTTAAAACAATTTTGACTCTTTTTTTTAATGTCACTTCTTGCCTTCAAAAGTAGCTTTTTCTGTTTTGTCCAAGACTCTTCCATGTCAGTCCTAAACATCTAGCTTAAATGGAAATTTGCTGCTTTCAATCAGGTTTCCTTAGCCACCCTTCTCTCTCCTCGGAGAGAAAAATAGAAGTTTTAGAATGCCATAGCAGTGTCTGTCAAAAGAGTGTTGGCCCCTAGTGGATCAAAAGTGAAACACAATTTCTTTTTGACAGGTTTGCCATTCTGTATTTTGGGAAAGCAAATTGCAAGGGCAGAAGAGAACAAAACAAAATACAATATGTTTTGCAAAATATCATTTATGAAAGGAAGGAAAGCACAAATTATTATCAACAGAATTGACTTCTTAGGTCAATTTAAGGCTTAGAAACGTAAAAAATTACAAAAGACAAAAAATTAAAAGTCAAATGACAAACTGGAAAAACATAATTATGACATATAAACAGTGAACATCCTTAATATATAAGGAGCTTTTACAGATAAGCAAACTGTAGGAACTGTTCTTTTCCCACAGGTTTCTATGTAGAAGGTCCACTTGAAAATGTAACATCCCCCTGTACCAGCATTAATCAAATGGAAACATCTTAAAGACCAAACAACAACAGAAACAAAGTAACAAAGTATCAAACTTGGTCTAACCTGGCATAGCCAATCAGCTGGGGGAGGGGATTAAGTGACAATAAAAGGCATTGATGGTCACATATGCAAATGATTCTAAACAGGTTGATTTAATTTTATAAGGGTATCAAAGTTCTCCAAAGTAAGCTAAAGTCACCCAAACATAAAACAATAACATTTAAACTTTTTAAGTTTTCTTCCAGAGAAGCCACAGTTACTATTCTAAACTGTTTTGAGGGCATACATGTGCACAGCTGCTTCCGTCCTCAAACAACAAAAGAACTGATGAGGGCACTAACCAGGGAAGGGTGCTTGCTGCCAAAGGTGACCACCTGAGCTTGATCCTGGGGAACTCAAATGTTGGCAGTAGAGAGAGGTCTTCCACAAGCATCCTTCAACATCCACAAATAAGCAGATGCACACGCTTTTAAAAGTAAAAGATAGATAAAACTTGTCCTGTCCATAAGGCAAAATACAGAACTCACAATAGTAAGAAAGTATGGATTTTAAAGAACAATAAAGGGTCGGTGGGACAGAAAAGAATTTACAAATAGATGCATATATGCATGGAAATGTATACACCATGAAAACAGACTACAAATAAATGAGGATGATGTGGTTTATAGATAGAAATCTGCAGGGAGCCAGAACTTCAGGCCCTTGAGAGCCATCGCAGATGCCAGTCTTGACAGCATATCTCTCTTTAATCTGCGCTGTCTCTTTGCTCCAAGTAAGACTATCATTTTGGTTTTGCAACTCTGTATGAACGCTTGTCTTCAGTTCTTTGGAGAAGGGGCCATAAACGGAATTGGGAAACAGCAGCCCAGACTCCGACTTCTGGTAACTTCTGGTAGCAGTGTTACTGGAGCTCTTGATCACTGTAGCCACGCTGGTCTCTGCCATTCTGGGAACCTCCCAGGTGTGCTTTCATTGTTCGACCTTTGTATATTCTGTTCCTTCTTCTGAGGATGCTCTTCCATCCAACGTCCATGTGGCATGTCCTTTATTTCTCTACAGCCCTTCCTTGTCAATGGGTTCCTTCCTAGTGAGTCAGTCTCTAGCTAGACCATGCCATTTTAAAGTGAAAGATCCTATTCCTACCTAGAGCCGCCCAGTCTTTCACTCTGACTTATGTTTCTCCATGATTCATACAACAATTTGACATATTTTATGTTTTACTTATCTATCTGTTGACCATGTTGACAGAATGAATGAATGAATGAACATTTAAATTAGTCAATAGCCTGCATCCAAAATAGTCATGAGTGGGTTGCTAGAATGATTGCCTGGCATGCATAAAACCTTGGGTTTGATCCCCAGCACTGTATAAACCAAGCGTGCTGACGCGTTATGTCCACGACACGAAGCAGAGAATGAATGATGCGTTCAGCTCATGTCTGTTCTGTCACGATCCCAGCCAGTGGAGTGTCACCCATAATTTAGGTGGATCTTCCCAGCCCAGTCAAGTTCATCTAGACAATCCCTTACAGACATGTGCAGAACCTAGTCCCTGGGGTGATTCTGTCAAGATGAAAGTCTGCATTAGCCACTGCACTGTCTCCAAATAAATTAAATATAACATTCACGGTATTTTCAGAGCCTGGAAATTTGGCTAAGATAGCAGCTACTTGGAAGGCCGTTTTTCAGGGAAATAAATCTAAACATGATCTATATGAGTATTATATAAACAATGTAGGATATAGGGTTCAGAAGAAACAAGAGTTGGTTCCTGCCTTTTAATGTGAAAAGATGATTTTAAAAGCTTTCTTTTTTTTTTTCTATACAATGTCTTAACACCAAGTGGCAGTTCTGAAAACTTAATGTGATTGGCACCAAATATGTTTTGGGGAAGTTGTAATAGGCATAGGCAAAGCTGTCTTTCAAAGGACTGAAATACAACCTCCACCTCTCCCTACCTTCCACGTAATAAGTCTGACTGTGACCGCCCTGAATGATAACACACAGGATCACTTTGCTTCAAATGTGTCAGACAGATTTCACTTATTTAGTGTTCGTGTGCGCCCTCTGCTGTTGGTGCATTTTAACGCTCATTTTACCCGTGACGCAGCAGGAGCACAAAGGACTGAGGCCAGCGTGTGTCAGCTCTACACGCCACGCCTTCACACCACGTTTGGGTAGCCGCTGCAGAGGCAGAAGCACAAAGGGCCCTCTCTAACTTCTTCAAAGTTATTGGTTAACTGGATTCTTCCCTGGGTTTCTTTTTTGAATATGATTTGGGAAGGAAAAGGAGAGCATCAACTTTTATTAGAAACATACTTACTTATGGTCCCTGGTGGAATTCTCAAAACAGATCTGAGAGATAGCTCTTACTACTATTACCTGTTTTAAAGAAGAAAAACTGAAGCCAAGCAACATAGGTGCTGTTATGGGCTAAGGCTATTATTGGAGGTGAATAAAATGTGACTCAAGCTGGACCTGCCTCACTCTACAAGCCTGTATTCTTTACCATGACAATTTGGAGCTGGTTACCTAGGAAACGGGAGTATCCGGAGAGGAGAAGGAATATTCAGGTCCAGTGGGTAGCAGCTACAATGGCTATAGAATTAGGAAGACAGTAGATACAATCCCATCTTTGACTTTCTGGGATTAGACTTTAGCAATTGACCTTTTAAACTTCAAAGTGTGTTTGAAAATATTATTTAGAGAACCTATAACTTTATTTTATGTTCCTACATAGAATTACATTGTGTGGATGCATTACGATTTATTTGTTTCTACTACAGACAGACAGGAGCTGTCTCCAGACTAGAGATATTACTAATAACGCTTCTATGCTTTCCAACTCTGGCCTTCAAAGTTCTCCCTCCAGTAAGTCAAGACAAATAAGTGGAGCGGGCCCTCTGGGATTACATCCACATGCATTATCCATTTTCCATCCATGAAAAGAAAATGTTATCTAAGGAGGGGACACTTGCAAAGAACAGACCCTTATTTAACGTACTATTAAGGGTGTCCAAGAATATGATGCCATCATCCGGTCAGCTTCAGGGAGGGACTGGCCACATTATATCATGGCCAATGGCAGCCCTGGGGGAACACACTCAAAAGGAGCAGGTTACATGGTGAGACCTCAGGAGGCCAGAGAACATGATGGGGCCAGTCTTTCTCTTTTGTGACAACGCTTTCCGGAACTAGTGGGTGTACCACAAGAACTAGATCAGTCTCTTCCTTAAGCAGCACCCCAGGTGACCTAACGACCTTAGAGGCAGGAGAAATCAGCTCCACCTCTTAGAGGCTCTATTACTTCTTCTTATGTTGCAGACCAACGCAAGTCCACGGGGGAACAAACCTCACCCAGACCACGGCACCAGTCCAACTCTTCGTGAGATCCTTAAAAACGACACAGCGATCCAGGCTGAGACAGCATCTGGAGCAGCAGACACATCTCTAACGACTCAGTGATGCCGCAGCTCTGCCAGAGCGCAGGGGGATTCATCCGTCTCCGTGCGTCAATGTTACACACACATTGTGAAGTTGAGGGCATGCTATCCATTTTCCTTGTGAGCTTTGGACTCCATTCTAGGCAATAAATAGATACAGCCCTTTTGAATGTAATGGAAGAGTGTGAGTTGCAATACGCTACGAGAATAATAGTTCCAAGGAGGTAAGATGATGAAGGACATTCATCCACTAGATAACCAGAAGGGACACTTCTATTGAAAACTCAGTGAAACATAACCTGGGACCACGAAACAAACATCAATACATCAACAGAGTGACTGAAACGACCAGTAGCAGAATGCTAAGTGAAGGGAAATGTAAGATGGAGAGGCTCCTAGGCACGAAGGAGTCGCATTGATCACCAGGCAGGGCGGCGGGTGCCAGATTCTGTATGCGGCAGCTGTTCTCGGAATGACACCATAATGAATTTCTGTCCAGTTATTGGCCTTTCAGCCTCCAGGGGACTTACTCAGCCAGCAGTTCTATTTTCAGAAGCAGAGGATAAACACATGCCTTAATCCTGCCATTTAAAATCTAATAAGTATTTGCACTAAGACAGCTGTGGCCAGTTTTTCCCCTGTTCTTTTGTGAATACATATGCATGTTTAGATTTATATGTCTGTAGATTTCATCTATCATTCTTTATTTTATTTTAGGACAGGTACTCATGGAACCCAGGACAGCCTAAGACTCAATAAGTACTCCAAAATGACCTTGAACTTCTGATCCCTACACACACACACACACACC
The DNA here is from genome assembly GCF_037038515.1 of Microtus pennsylvanicus. NCBI lineage: Eukaryota > Metazoa > Chordata > Mammalia > Rodentia > Cricetidae > Microtus > Microtus pennsylvanicus. The sequence continues at coordinate 94,826,601 of NC_134588.1, forward strand.
ACACACACACACACACACACACACACACACCACAGACACACACACACACACACGTCAACAACTCGTGGGTGCACTAAGATTACAGGCTTGTACCACCATGGTTCTCATTTTATGTGATACTGGGTATTGGACCCCAGGGTTTTCTGCAAGCTTGGCAAATATTCTACCAACTAAGAGACATCCTCAACCCCTGCCTGTGTGAGCCAGGAGCAAGGCCTGGACAGACCTTTCATCACAGCCCAAGGAAAATCCAACCATGCTAACCTCTCAATGTTGGGCTTCCAGCTTCTGGAATAATAAAACAACGAAGGCCTATGGCTGAAGCCAACCACAGTTCTAATAAACACACACTTATATACTTCCTTAGTTCAGTACTATTTCAAGAATATTGATACAAGCTGATATGAGAACAATTAATGCCATTAAGATTTGATACAGATTTATTCATCTTTTTTCTTTTATGATGTGTTATCATATTTTATCTATTCTTTTTTTTTTAAAGTTTAAGTTCCATTTTATTTTTCCAAGGTGTTTTCTTCTATCTTTATGAAGCCACTTTACATGGGTTTTGGTGGAGGTCGTGGTGCAGCACCAGCAGGTCTAAATCGTGGTGGGGGTGTTCGGTCCTTCCGAGCTTCCCGGGATCGATTCCTAACTACCTTGCTATGAATAGCACAGCTCACACAGTAATGCAGCTTGACATAGAGTTTGGGGAGCACATAGGCGTCGAAGACACTTGCTTCGGATATATCCCTGACGGCAGCCGCCTCTATGATGTTCCGAATGACGAACTTCTTAATGGCCTTGTCCTTGGGCACACAGCGGGCGCAGTTAGTGCAGCGAATTGGCTGCACATGGCCGCGGCCCTTTTTGGCACGACCATTATTTCTCCTTTTTTTGGTCATCTTGCAGCCAAGTCCCGACATATTTTATCTATTCTAAAATATGCATTTTACTTCTCTTTTTCGCACATATCTGAAAGCAAAAATGAACTTGTCATTCTATGTTAAATTTCTCTTTTGTTAGAGGTACATAAAGTCGTGGCACTCTGAACAAGGATGACATCATAGGAAACCTTGGGGGATTTAGTTTTGCAGAGAGGTTCTACAGGTGAGCAATCCTTATGTCTTAAATCTTATTTTAAGGATTTTAAAAATTAACTCTTGTGAGTTCCAGGACAGTCAGAGCTACATATCGAGGCCCTGTCTCAACAAAACCACAACAAAAATTGCATTTGTAAACAGAGACTTCTCTGTTCCACCCCATCCTGAAATCATTTCTAAATAATTACTCATAGGCTTAATATTAATTGCAGAATGTTTGCTCTATAGTTTATGCTTATTACTAACTAGCTCTTACATTTAAATTAACCCATTTCTATTCATCTATGTATTGCCACATGGCTGTGGCATTACTGGTTTGCTGGCATCTTGCTTTTTGGGCTTCTGGCTCAGGTTTCTCTCTACTCCACCCTTCTTTCTCCCTGTATTCAGTTTGGCTTTCCCACCTAACTACATTTTGCCTTGGTACAGGACAAAGCAGCTTTTATTATCAACCAATGAGAGCAATATATATTCACAATGTACAGAAGATTTACCATACAGCATAATATATTTATTCAGTGTGTGTGTGTGTGTGTGTGTGTGTGTGTGCATACATGTGCCATAGGTCATATGTATCAGAGGATAACTGGGAGGAGTCAGTTCTCTCCTTCTGTCATGTGGGTTCCAGGGATCAAATTCCGTTTGTGTCTTTCCTGTTGAGCCATCTCGCTGGCCTCTACGTCTCAGATTTTAATATTTCAGTTATTTCTTGTCCCCAAAGGAATAATAAAGGCTGTACCGATTATTTTAGAAAGAGCTTCCAAGCAAATGCTTCCTGGTTGTAAATGATATGGCTCATGGAGGGTCTAACCCTAGAAAACAGGATTGGGGAAAGAGGCAGGGAGATCTAGCACCACTTGATCACATGGCAAAGGGCAATTTCCTAAAGGGAAATGAAAGACAGTTACCAGAGCATGAAGCATTTGATACTTGGAAGGCTCCAGTCATCTATGGTACCTGCATTGTTACAGAGTGACTCTGACTTGATGCCCATTGCAATTCTGTGGAGCAGTAAACATTGCTGTGTTCATTGTACTAATCTGGAAACTGAAGTTCTGAAGGTTACCTACCTATAACCAGAACCAGATTCTGCTAACCACAGAGCTCTTAACAGTGAGCAAGATACTCCCTAAGGATTATTAATGAAAAAGTGCTTATCATCTTCCTTCCTAAGATGCTCTGAGACCAGAGGGGTGAGAGAGTCAAAGCACCAGTCAGCTACTATGAGATAAAAAGGGTACCAAAATTCCGTTTCCACTTTCTAGTGGAACAAAGTACTATGAAAATCATTAAACCTGCTTTGGCAGGAAGGGGGACCCAGGATGGAATGAGATTGACTAGGAAAGGTTCTACTCACACCTCTTAAAAGAAAATCTCTCTTAAACTTCTGCAAATGTGGCATTAGAGTTCTGAGAAACCATGCTATTGGTAAACCCTATAGAACTAGGTCCATGGAAAATATTTTATTAATAGTTTGGGGAAACCAGGTGGTGGTGGCGCATGCCTTTAATTCCAGCACTTGGGAGGCAGAGGCAGGCAGATCTCTGTGAGTTCAAGACCAGCCTGGTCTACAGAGCTAGTTCCAGGACAGGCTCCAAAGCTACAGAGAAACGCTGTCTTGAAAACAAACAAAAAATAGTTTGGGAAATGAAGTGGGAAGTGGATTGAAGGGTAGAGTGCATCTTAGTCCAAGAATCTCTATGTTTCTGAGAGCTGTCCTACCTTACAATGCTGGTCGTTTCCAGGGTCAACCATGTCAACCAAGTGCGTCATCATACTTGACTCCATCAACCTTGCAGACAAGGGACCAGAGCTTTCGAAGGGCGTGCTGTGTTTAACTCTGAACACCTGACAACATTCTTCTGGTCTTTTTTTTTTTAAAGCAGGGTCATTATTATCCAGCTCCCCATGTTAACCAGTTTCTTTTTCAAACCATTTGTTTCCTTTAGCTTTCAAAATTTTTATGAAGTCATAATAGTTTGTTGTTGCTCCAATCCATGTATTTTTCAGGAATCAAAACAAAAACAAACAACCACAGAACTATGATTTCAAGAAAGTGGCTCCCAAAAATCTCTGTAATAAGAAAATGCATATTTTTCATCTCAATTCTGCTGACTTTTGATGATCAGGTTTTAACGTGTGACAAGTAAGGGCACCTCCCATGGAGCCCGGCCACACATCCTTATTCTTCTCCTCTCTTCCCGTAGTAATCTCTTTTCCTCCTACTGCATGGTGCTGCTCATTTGTGTCTTTTTGATGCCCAGTGTCCTTGAAGACCTCAGACCACTGCCAGGGCTCATCATTTTCATTTCTTCCCCAGAATCAAGTCTGAGTTTGCTAGCGATCCGATTCTTCGCGAGTTGTTTTCCTTTGCTTTACATATCATTAACAGCTAGTCCATGCACACTGAACTATTTCTGTCCTTTGGAGACTAAATTATTGTCCACATGGTATGTCTGTTAGGCACAGGATTAGATTTTCTACATCACGATTACTATAGGACAGTATAGGATCTCTAACATATATAAGCATTTCTGGATTTCCACAATACAGATATAAATACCTCCGTTGGGCTGGAGAGGTGGCTCAGCAGTTAAGAACACTGGCTGTGCTTCCAGAGGACCTGGGTTCATTTGCCAGAACCCACATGACAGCTCACAACAGCCTGTAATTCCAGTTCCAGGGGATCTGACACCTTCACAGCAATGCACATAAAATAAAGTTTGTTTTTTTTTTTTAAAAAAATACCGACTTCTCTGCCATTCCATATTTGTGATCCCAACTTCAGTAGCACTTCCAATGATACAACCACTTAAACACTGGCTGCTCCGGAGTATTTATAAATTGCACCAGTGAAATACTATATAGAGATTCCTAAAAATCATCAGAACAACCGAGAAATCATCCCTGGGGTAGAGACTATAGCTTCTATAAAACACTTTCACAGCCGGGTGGTGGTGATGTATGCCTTTAATCCCAGCACTTGGGAGACACAGACAAGTGGATCTCTGTGAGTTTGAGGACAGCCTGGTCTAAAGAACAAGTTCCTGGACAGTCTCAAAGTTACAGAGAAATCCGGTCTCAAAAAACAAAAGAAAGAAAGAAAGAAAGAAAGAAAGAAAGAAAGAAAGAAAGAAAGAAAGAAAGAAAGAAAGAAAGAAAGAAAGAACACCTTCATGATGACTGAAAAGGCGCTGACTTTGTCACCAATGCCTTACACCAGGATGACCTTTCATGGTAGAACAGTCTGTCCCCGGCTTCTGTTTCGCTTGCACATCATACTTCCTTAGAGTCATCCAGCGGTGGCAGTGATGACTTCACCCACGTTTTTTTGTCCTGTGTCTTTTATAAAGCCCTGGCTCCTAGAGAACAGTATCTACAGAAATGCTTCTAGCAATGACTCTTGTCACCTGAGGCAATGTTGCACCTGGACAGAATGCCATGCCTTTCCTTCTCGTATTACTCATTCATCACAAGTCAAGTTGCCCAATTACTTCTAAAGTAATATCTATTTTCTGATTATAGTAGAAACTCACATATTTTTTGTGATCTTGCAAGATGGCTCAACAGGAAAGGATACTTGCTGCCATGCCTCCAGCCCTAGAATTCACGTAGCGTAAAGAGAAAACTGACTCAGCAAACTATCTCTGACCTACACTGACACACTCACATACACACTCACACACACATAAACACAGAGGAGGTGGGAGAGAAGCAATCACACATACATATAGTAAATTAATTAATTAGCCTAATTAACTAAAAAAACCGCAAGTGTATGGAGAATAAAAAAAATCTTTGGCCATGGAGAAGGGATTAAAAATATCTTAAGCTATACTATTTAGAGATGTCTAATATTAAGTCTTTATTTTCTCTGTTTTTAATGTGAGCATGAATTTGTTTTGATGAGCAAAAGAACTTCTGGAGACATCACAATCCCTGACTTCAAACTATACTATAGAGCTATATACTGAAAACAGCCTGGTATTGGCATAAGAATAGACAGGAGGACCAATGGAACCGAATAGAAGGCCCGGATATCAATCCACACATCTTCGAACACCTGACCTTTGACAAGGAAGCAAAACATATCAAATGGAAAAAAGAAAACATATTTAACAAATGCTGCTGGCATAACTGGATATCAACATGTAGAAGAATGAAAATAGACCCATATTTATCACCATGCACAAAACTCAAGTCCAAATGGATCAAAGACCTCAACATAAAACCAGCCACACTGAACCTTATAGAAGAGAAAGTGGGAAGTAAACTTGAACGCAGTGGCACAGTAAACCACTTCCTAAATATAACCCCAGCAGCACAGACACTGAAAGAAACAATTAACAAATGGGACCTCCTGAAACTGAAAAGCTTCTGTAAAGCAAAGGACATGATCAACAAGACAAAACAGCAGCCTACAGAATGTGAAAAGATCTTCACTAACCCCACATCAGAGGTCTGACCTCCAAAATATACAAAGAACTCAAGAAATTGAACACCAAAAGATCACATAATCCAATAAAAAAAATGGAGTACAGACCTAAACAGAGAACTCTCAACAGAGGAATCTAAAATGACTGAAAGCCACTTAAGGAAATGTTCAACATCCTTAGTCATCAGAGAAATTCAAATTAAAACAACTCTGAGATTCCATCTTACACCTGAAAGAATCGCCAATATCAAAAACACTGATGACAACTTATGCTGGAGAGGTTGTGGGGTAAAGGGAACACTCCTGCATTGCTAGTGGGAATGCAAGCTGGTACAGCCCCTTTGGATGTCAGTGTGGTGATTTCTCAGAAAATTAGGAAACAACCTTCCTTAAGACCCAGTAATACCACTTTTGGGTATATATCCAAAGGATGCTCAGTCGTGCCACAAGGAAATGTGCTCAACTATGTTAATAGCAACTTTGTTTGTCATAGCCAGAACCTGGAAACAACCTAAATGCCCTTTGACAGAAGTATGGATAAGAAAAATGTGGTACATTTAGACAATGGAGTACTACACAGCAGGAAAAAAAATAATGACAGCTTGAACTTTGCAGGAAAATGGATGGAGCTAGAAAACATTATTTTGAGTGAGGTAACCTAGACACAGAAAGACAATTATCACATGTACTCACTCATAGGTGGTTTTTAAACATAAAGCAAAGAAAGCCAGCCTACAAGCCACAATCCCAGAGAACTTAGACAACAATGAGGACACTAAGAGAGACTTACATAGATCTAATCTACATGGGAAGTAGAAAGTAGAAAAAGCAAGATCTCCTGAGTAAATTGGGAGCATGGGGACCTTGGGGAATGGCTGAGGGGGGGAGGGGAGAGACAGGGATGGGAGCAGAGAAAAATGTAGAGCTCAATAAATATAAAAAAAAAAGAGTTAATAAGAAAAAAAGAAGTTGGCCTAAGCTGATACTAAGAAGTAGAGATGTGGGCTTGCTCCTTATTTCCATTTATTTTGTAGATCACTCTTTAGATTCTTTGTCCATTTTTCCCCAAAAGTTGTTAAGACCTCTTTTTCTGAATGAGGTCTCACTATGTAGTCAGGGTTACCCCAAACTCGTGCTGTTGCCGCCTCTGCCTCCTCAGTGCTAGTGCCTGTCTTGGAATAGCTTGCTTTATAAAATAACCTTATTTTTAATTGTGTGTGTGTGTGCTTGCACGCAGATGCACGCATGAAAGTGTGGTGTCCACAGAGACCAGAAGAGCTGGCTCTCCTGGAGCTGGAGTTATATGTGGTTGTGAGCCACTTATTGTTGGTGCTAGACTTGAACGCAGGTCCTGTGGAACAACAGTACACCCTCTTCTCAACTATTGAGATATGTCTTGAGCCCCAGGACATCCTGATGTTTTGAATTATTATTTTGTGTGTATGAGTAGTTTGCCTGGATGCATGTCTACACACCTCGTGGATGCCTGGTGTTTCATGGGATAGAAAAGGCATCAGATCTTCCGGAAATGAAGTTACAGACAGTTTTGAGCCATTATGTGGATTCTGGGAACTTAACCGAGGCCCTCTGAAACGGCAGCCAGTTTTAAACTGTTGAGCCATTTCTCTTGGCCCAATATCTCCATTCTTAATTCCCATTTTTTTCCTCCTCCATGCCCGCACATATGCAGGCTTCTTAACACATTCAATACTATCTTTTTGCTTCTATGACTCATAAAATATTCTTATTTTAAATACACATTTTAAAATTTACATAAGTCAAATTGCAATTGATATTAAATGTAATTATACTTTTTTTCTCTTCACAAAATTGTATCAAATGTATCTGTTATTGCCTTGCTTGTTTGTTTAGAACATAGGAATCTACTGATTATGCTCTGTGTATTTTTTAGACTATACAGAGACAAAATCAATCGGGATGGGAAGTGATATGTGTCAAGGTAGAGTCACCTCAGGAAGTTCGGGTGCTGTCAAACTAACATCCAATTCAAAGAGGATGTCAGGAAATGAGAAATATCAGAACCGCATCTCAGGCTGGAAAAAAGGTATAGTCTGTACATCTCTGCTGAAGTTTAAGAGCTTATGTCTTAGTTCCTACTGCTCTTATAAAATTTTCCAATCAATCAAAGCAACTTAAGGAAGAAGGGTTTATTCTATTTCAACGTTTTTTGCAGCTACAGTCCGTTACGGTGGGGGAAGGCACAGCAGTAAGAGCTTGACGCGGCTAAGCAAACTGCACCCACAGTAAGGAAGCAGAGAGCAATGCTTGGCTGTCCACCACAACTAGATGGGAAGACCCTATTGCTAAAGACATACACACTTTGGTTGCAGGATGTAGATAGACAAATCAATCTAGAACTGACCAGGAAACCTCCACGATGGCTGGCTTTCACAGCACAGAAGGTGCTGTGTAGCCTACTGGAGGCCACCTCTTGCTTCAGCCCCACAGCTGGTACCTGTCAAAAAAAAAGTGGCATGGAAGGGCCAAGATGCCCTTAATGTGTTTATCTCTGCCTACCAAAAGTGGACTTCCATCTAGTTTTACCCCATACATATGTATGTACACTGCGCACGCACATACACGGGGTGGGGGGGGGCAGTATATTACCACAGCATTCTAAAGAAAAGAGAACATTAGCCAGATCTGGGAATTTCCTATTAGTGTAAACGCGTTCCATTCAGAATGTCCAGTGACTTAAAGTAAGTTATTTGGTTAAGGAAAAAGATTCACTTGGAAAGCTAGCAAACCAAAGATGGAGTAGCTCCCCAGCAAAGACCAGCTTCCCTGGGGCTGCAGACACAACTGTTTATTTAGGGACTTGTGGGAGGGTATAAAGGAGGGGCACCCAGGTAGTTGCAAATCTTCAGTGGTCTGTTTTAACTGTGCACAAGCTGCAGCTACCTATTTGTATATTAATGGATGTTTGGCGTTCTGTAAGTCTATAGAGAAATGTAAACCAGAGGCAGGTGGATCTCTGTGAGTTTGAGGCCAGCCTGGTCTACAAAGTGAGTTCCAAGACATCTAAGGCTGTTACACAGAGAAACCCTGTCTCGAAAAACAAAAACAACAAAATGAACAAACAAACAAAATGTAACCCAACAGAAAATCTCAACGTGTGTCTTTTGAGTTCCTTTCCCCAGGAGTAGTTAATTCGAGCCTTAATTGTTAGGATATTAAAGTCCTCTGTTAGCCGGGCAGTGGTGGCGCGCGCCTTTAATCCCAGCACTTGGGAGGCAGAGGCAGGCGGATCTCTGTGAGTTCGAGACCAGCCTGGTCTACAAGAGCTAGTTCCAGGACAGGCTCCAAAACCACAGAGAAACCCTGTCTCGAAAAAAATAAAAAGTCCTCTGTTCCCTAGAGAGCACGGAGGGTTGTAAACAGTACCTTACTTGAAGGGCAAGAGAGAAAAACTTTCTCCAAAAGATATAGGTGAGAAAGATTCTTAACACCCCCCCCCCCAACACACACACTTAGATGGATTCACTAAGAGTTGTCTACTACGGCAAAGCCAGTGGGAGACTAAATTATACACGGTCCCAGCTGTGTGACTTCTAAAATTAGTGAGCTTTAAAAGCCAATTAAGAGGAAGGGAGGCTACAGGGGTTTGCGTTCCTCGATAACATTAGGAAATGTGGCTCAGAACAGCCACCAAAATGTAGCGTGTCTTTAACGTGAACGATAAGGTTTAGTTATAAAGATAACATTTTTTCAGCCCGTGTCAGGGATGAAGCCAGATACTGGATAAAATAGGTAAGGGCAGATAGCAGTCATACTGCGACAACACGAAAGCCTTGAAGTAAACTCAACTTCAATTTGCATAGAGGTGAGGACGTTTCAGTGAGACGAAAGATCGTGGGGTTGGCCTGGGACTAAGCGACTAATAATTGCTGGGTTCTTTTTCAGGTTTAAAACAACAAAGCAAAGTTGACCCCAAATTGGACGTTCTTTAAAGCGCCTGTACGTGACTCCAAAGGCGTGCTCACGCGAGAACTACAACTCCCAGGGCACCGGCGAGAACAAGAACGCACTTCCGGGGCGCCGGTCTCCTTTACCACCCTCCCCCGTCCCGCGCAAAGACAAGCAGTCCCTACAGGGTCCAGCTTCGCATTGTTCAGACTGCGTTGACCATTTGAGGCGGACCTCCGCCTCTGCGAGGAAAGACTCAAGACCCGGATGAGAGGAAGGCGGGGTCCCGGAGAGCGGGAGGCGGAGATTGCGGCTCAGGACGCGCGTGACGTCATGTCCGCTGGGCGGGGCCTCGCGATCCCGCGCAAATTGAAAGGTCCCCGGCTCTGCTCGCTGCACCCGCGGCTGGCTAGTATTCTGCACCCCGGTGAGTGATCCCTTCGGCGGGCGGCGGGCGGTCTCCCGTGTGGAGGAAAGTGAAGTCCCCGCAGCTCCGATCCGGGCGTCCTCTCCACGGCACGAGGTCGGGGTCTCCGGGCAGAGAAGGCGAGCGTGGAGCGTGCCGCGGGCGCTGGTAGGCGACCAACTTGACCACCACGTCTCGGGTTTTACCGCACATGCAGGCTGACGGGTGACCTCACGTCCAGGAGTTTCCTTTCTATCTGTTTCATATGCAGGTTTGAGGAACCGCAGCGCCTGAAATGAGTTTGCGAGTCATGCCTGTTGATTCCTGGGAGACGGAACTTCGGTGAAGCCGCGGCTGCTGCCACGGGCGATCTCCTGGGGTTGGTGTGCCATATGGCGCTCCGTCGCTCCTGTCCTAACGAGGAAATATTTACTCGAGATTTACTTAGCCTAGAAGAAACCGAAGTTTCATGAAATGTAATTATGCCCTTTTTTTTCCTTAGCATGCACGAACACACATTTTAGAGACATTGTCTTTAAAGGTAGTGGACTCATTGTTTTACTCAAATCGTGGGTGCAGGTTCACCTGCGTCCAAATTGCCTGATGTTTAAAATTCAGAAGTCATGCCCCCTCTAGGAAATCATAGTTGCTGGGCGTGGCTTTAAAGGTCTAAGAACCTCTGGATTCTAGACAAGAGCCTTGCTGTTTTCCTGTGGTGTCAACTGGCACCGCTGACTTCCTATCCTGTAGTAAGAATGTAATCTTGGGCCTGGTGAGCCAGGTGCCTGACCCTGTCATCCAGTGTTGGGGGTGGGGAAGCTTACAAACGGAGAAACCCAGGAAGCTCAGCTAGAGTCCCAACGAGGCGGAATATGCATCTCGAACAACTGAAAGATTGCCTGAGACAAGGTGAACCAGGGTCCCTATGCTCCCAGTGAAACTCCAACACACATGCATGATACATGTAAGAAAAAAATTCTGAGAGTGGGTAAGAGCACTTTCTTTTGCAAACATGAGGACCCGAGTTAGAGTCCCCAGAACCCCTATTAAAACCCCTAGGGGCTGTGAATGCCAGTAACCCCGGCATCGGGAGGCACAGATGATGGATCCCAAGAGCTCACTGGGACCTAGCTGGTTCAGTAACATGCCCTGCCTCAAGGTAATAGGTAAAGAGCAGTAGAGGAGGGTGCCCTATGCCTTGCTCTGGCCTCTGAGTGCATGTACCCACACAGTCATTGCGCGTGTGCACACACACCCCCAACACAAATTTAAAACGTGGTCTTTGATAGAAATACTTGTACTGGGAAGTGCTGAGAAAGTGCTGGGATTGCAGAGGGGAGGATTAGTTGCAGGTCCAGGATTTCCATGTAAGGGGCTAGAAGGGAGTGGAAATTAAGTGTTTTTCTTGAAGCTGTTTTTGCGCAGCCAATATGTTTTCACGTTGCTTGAGTACAGCCTTCAGTGAGTCTGATGAAATGGTCCCTAGACTCCACCAAGGCTTATTACTTTATTACTTAATCTTGTTTGGAGTAATGCATTCTGATGATGTTTTAATGACTTTTGCGTGCCCAGGACTGTGTTAAGAGATAAGAGCCCATGTTAGGATTCCAAGTATGAAAGTGTTTTGGAAAGACTAACCAAGAAACCCCCCAGAGGTGTTCAAGTTAGTGTTGGTGATGAATGAAATTCTGAGCTACTGAAGTTGGCAGGGAGAAGATCAGTTATCAGCTCTTAGTTTCTGTGCTAGGCTCCGGGCTGGGTTTGTTTTTCTAAGATTTGTTGGTAAATAGGTCTTGCTGTAATTTTGTTGTCTTCCCTGTTTTTTCGTTCCCATGTAGTTAACTTGACACCATGGGGATTCAGGGACTGCTTCAGTTCATCAAGGAAGCTTCGGAACCCATCAACGTGAAGAAATACAAAGGGCAGGCAGTAGCTGTGGATACCTACTGTTGGCTCCACAAAGGAGCTATTGCTTGTGCTGAAAAGCTAGCCAAAGGGGAACCTACAGATAGGTAAGTTTGGAGTGTGTATTAGTTTGTTTATGATGTAGGATGATTTGGTGCTTTTTGTTTTTGAGACAATTTTCAGATATGTCAGACTGGCCTGGAACTTGCTATAGCCAAGGATGCTCCTCCTTCCTGGAGGAGGAATCCTACCATGTGCTGGGATTACAGGCTTCCGCCACCAACGCCCAGTTTCATGTAATGCCAGGGACTGAGCCCAGGGCTTCATGCATGCTAAACAAACACTCTATGAACTGTGCTATAGCCCCGGCTTCTGGTGCTTTTCATTTGTTTGCTTGTTTTTGTTTTTCTGGTCATTGTTTCAATAAATACTAGCATTTATTAAGGACGTGTGTTTAGAATATTGCTAGACTTCCTTCTGTGCTACATACTTGACTTTTGTTCTTGATAAGAAGTCAGGGTAGCATGATATGAACAGGCGAAAATCAAATGTTATCTCTTTTTTCTTTGCTTAAGAGAAGCCTTTGTTTTTCCCCCCACTGTAAACTTTTTAACGTTTTCAGAATCCATGATGTTTTCCCATAACACACCGCTAATCTCCATTAGCAAAATGAAGGAAAGGGACAATATGTTCTGGCCAAAAATGGTGAGTCCTGTTGTCATCAGTCTGAACTCTGACCTCACTTAGGGCAGGTTCACATGTGTTCATATATAAAACTATGCTGTTTTTCACACACATTTTTTTTTTGCATGTATGTGTGTATAATTGCTTTTTAATTTCTGAAAATAAAGCCGTACCATTTTAGCTTTTTAAAAAGAAAAGCCCACACTTGATTACTACTTTCCGTGTTTGATTTTTGTGGGTTTGTTTTTTGTTTGTTTTTATATTTTTTGAGGCAGGGTCTTAAGTATCCCAGGTGGGCCTTAACCTTACCTGATAGCCCAGGATGACCCTGAATTCCTTCACTCGCACTTCAGCTTCCCAAACTGGGTTTATGGCCCTGCACCCCTCCCCTGGTGTCTCAGTTCCTTTTCTACTGTGACCAAGACAACTTACTTCAGAGGGTTAGAGTCCTTCATGGTGAAGAGCACGGCCGCAGGCAGGCAGTCAGGGAGGGAGGCATGGTGCTGAGAGTAGCTGAGAGCTTAAATTTGAAACCACAAGCATGAGGCAGAGAGGGCTAACAGGATGGTGTGGTGTGGGCTGTTAAATCTTAAAGCCCACTCCCAATGACACACCTCTCCAGCAAGGTCTTATCTCCCAATCCTTCCCAAATAGTTGTACAAACTGGGGAACCACATATTCAAATATATGAGTCACGGGGGGTTATCCTTATTCAAACTACAACTGGCTTTCTTTGAATAGTTCCTTACAAGAAAACTTAGTTTCTGGTTTTAGATACTTTTTTTTTTTAATGTGTATTGGTGTTTTATCTTCCTATATATTTGTGTACCACTTGTATGTTTGGTACCCGAGGAGACCAGAAGACAGCATTGGATCCCTTGAAGCTAGAGTTATAGGCAGTAGTGGATGCTGGGAATTGAACCCAGGTTCTGGAGGAGCAGTCATTGGAAGAGCAGCCAGCATTTTTGATCATTTAGCCAACTCTCCAGCCTTTGATTCAAATTTTTGATTAATTGGAAGAAGTTTTAAAATACAGGCAGTATCCTTTATTATTAGAAAGAGGGGCTAGAGAGGTGGCTCAGTGGTTAAGAGCACTGGCAGCTCTTCCAGAGGTCCTGAGTTCAGTTCCCAGCACCCACATGATATGATTCACAGCCATCTATCATGAGATCTGGTGTTCTCTTCTGGCATGTGGGTATACATGCAGACAAATACTGTATACATAATAGGTAAATAAGTCTTTGAAAAAATGAAAAGTGAGAGATGAAATCCACAGGGCCCACTCTATGATGGACACTCATTAAATATCAATAAAACTAAAATGCTTAATGTCTGCTTTGGATTTAAAATTTCTCCTGACAACTTAGAAGTCATGTTTGATATAATTAATTGCCTTACTTTTTCTTCCTTCCTGGGATAGCAGTATTAGCCAGAAATGGTCACTACTTTGGAATTTGACGATAAGCTAATTATAAACACTTACGGTCATTGTAGAGATTGATGTCAGCGTGTTGATGCCAACACATGCTAACTTGGAAGTGAATGAGTGATGCTACCTGATGCTTTATGCTTTCTAGTCAGGAAGAGCTGCGAGTTCCCTTTAAAACAGCACTATTCCTTGTTTGCGTCCATCTGCTCTTTGATGTTTAATAGAGCTGTCGCCACTATCGTCCCCTGCGCGGTACCCTTGTCACTGTCCACAGCAACGAATACAGCAAGTGGTCACAGAGGTGACTGCATTTGATTCGAAAGCTTAGCTTAAGTATCATTGGGTTTTGGATGTGGGGACAGTAATGACACTGTTTGCTGGGGTCCTCCCTCAGCATCCTGGCTGCGAGTTGGCAGAGCTTATGTGTTGTTGTGGAGTGTGGAAATCAGACATCGTGGGCACCGTGTTGTTCAGCATTAACTAGGGTATCACCAGTCCTGAGACATATTATTGGCACTAGTGGATGAAATTTCATGTAGGGTGAATTGTAGATAATACTTTCTCTTGGGTATGATGGTATTACGGGAGAAATCAAGTATTATATTCTTAAAACTTTGCAATAGATTTGAGATGTTTCAAATCAATTTTTAATAGAAACATAAAAAATATTTGGAATAACAGTAAAATATGAAAATTGGAAGATGTAGAGGCTTTTAATGTACAATTGAGAAAGTCCTAAAGCAGTCATTCTTAGCCTTCCTAATGCTGCAACCTTTTAATATGGTGACCCCCAACTATAAAATTATTTTCATTGCTATTTCTTAACTGTAATTTTGCTGCTGTTATGAATCATAAATATCTGTTATGTCTGATACTCTTAGGCAACTTCTTGAGAGGGTCATTCAAGCTGGGCAGTGGTGGTGCACGCCTTTAATCCTAGCACTCAGGAGGCAGAGGCAAATGAATCTCTGTGAATTCAAGGCCAGCCTGGTCTACAGAGCTAGTTCCAGGACAGGCTCTAAAGCTTGAGAGAAATCCTGTCTCAAAAACTTTTTTAAAAAGGTCATTCAATCCCCCAATGGGGTCATGACTCATAGGTTGAGAACTGCTGACCTAGAGAGTCGAATAACTTGATAACCACCATGTGCCCTGTAAGTACTCACAGCAGGATTTGAACCGTCTAACTCTGTTTCCTTTGGAAAGTTTAGTGTCAAAACCCAAAATCCTGCTTCACAATCCTTCCTGTCATCTGGTCTTAAATAAAGAAAAGAAAAATTAAGAGAATCAAAGCATGTAAATGAATTTTCCATTTTCCTTTTCCATCCCATAGGTATGTAGGATTTTGTATGAAGTTTGTTAATATGCTGCTGTCCCATGGGGTCAAGCCCATTCTTGTCTTTGATGGATGTACCTTACCTTCTAAAAAGGAAGTGGAGAGATCTCGACGAGAGTAAGTTGACTCCACACTTAGCATCTGGCTTAGCTGTGCTAAGACTAGACACTTTGGGATGTATGATACCAAATTTCTAAAATCTTGATTTCTTGTACAGCGTAGTATGTGAGCACATTCCCTTAAATGATCTGTTTGTGTTAGATTGTTGTCACGTTTAAAAATAATTACCTTTTGACATGAAACATTGCTGTGGTAAAGTCAGCCATCAGTCGGCTGCATACATTATCAGTCACGTGCTCAGCTGCAGAGATGATGCTGTCTGTAGTCCCAGCACATGGGAAGCAGAGGCAGTAGGGTCCAGGGTCCTGGGTCATCTTAGTGAGTGTGAGGCTAGCCTGAGCTGCCCAGGCTGATAGGCCAGCAGGTCTGTTGTGCCGTTTTAAATGAGTTCAGCTCTTTCATTCTAGAAAATCCCTGTAATTGCAGTTTTCCTATTGCTTCTTGAGTCTGCTTGTAAGTATTTATATTTCACCATGTGTTTCCCCTTCAGGAGACGACAAAGCAACCTTCTTAAGGGGAAGCAGCTCCTGCGAGAGGGCAAGGTGTCAGAAGCGCGGGACTGCTTCACCCGCTCCGTCAACATCACACACGCCATGGCCCACAAAGTGATAAAAGTGAGTCAGTGAGAAGCAGCAAAGGCACCGAGCACACGCTCGGCCTGGGGTGCTGTGTGCAGAGATGCAAGGGGCGGATTCCCTGGGGCTTGTTTCTTACCCCACTGTGGTCGAATGTGCCTTTAACCATCAACTCGAGTTCTTTTCTGAATGATGGCCAGAGAGGTGGCCCACTGACTCTCTGATTGAGGGGCTCTGCAGAACCCCAGAGTCTGCTCCTGCTGTGGAGCTCCTAAGCACCCCTCACCCAGATCTTAGTCTCAGCCCCCACTTTCCTCGTCCTAGGTTTGTGTTGAGATTGCTTCTTAAAGTTAGGATAAAGTTGGGGTCAGCTGTGTGTACCCTGCTGTCCTGTCACCTGGTTCTGAGCTAAAATAAGCGCCCTGGGGCTTAATCCCATAGTTCCTTGTCATGTAGACATTTCTTTTGATTGTTGGTCATGGCTTGATTCAGAAAGCAAGGGGGATATAGGCCAGAGTGAGCTATACAGAAACCACGTGCTCTCTGTTGCCCCTGAAGAGAGTTCCGTGTGCAGCAGAGGAGAAATCGCGATTGGAAACAAGTGGTGGTGTCACGGGGGCACTTGGTAGGCAAGGGAGGAAGGAGAAAGGCAGAAGGATGTATTTCCCATGATGTAGCTGCAGCGATTAGGGTCTGGAATTTACCGGAACTGTGTTAGACAGGCCTTCTGCCTGACGAGGCAGCCTGCAGTCTTTAGAGGGAAAAGTGCTTGGACAGGTTCAAACAAGTATTCTGTTTACCTTCTGAGCATAACAATTCTTAAGGTAGAAACTTATGTAATCACCACTACTACCAAATATATTGCAGAATTTCTTCAAATTCATAAATTGATTTTTTTTTCAGGTGTGTGTGCGCTCAGGCATGCACACTGCACAGGTTGATTAGGGCAGTCAGGACAGCATTGACTGTACATCACTTGAGGCAGGGTCTCTGCTGTTTATCAGTTCATGCCACCAGCCAGCTTCCAAGGATCCTTGTCTCGCCTTCTGTTCTGTAGTTGTGCTGGAGTCACATATAGACTGTGTAGGACTCATCTCTTTATGGATCAGAACTAAGGTCTTCAGAATTATGTGGCCAGTGAGCTGTCAGCCAGGCCTATATAAATTCATTAAAACAAAGCAGTATATAATGTGTTCCAACTAAAGGGAGAACGATTCTGCTTCAAAGGACATGGGTTCTAGAAAGTATTATGGGCATGCGTGTGCGGCTGGTGACACCGTGCCGTTCTGATGCTGGGCTGCAAGCTCACTGTGGTCTCTCACAGGCTGCTCGGGCCCTGGGAGTGGACTGCCTGGTGGCTCCCTATGAAGCTGATGCTCAGTTGGCCTATCTTAACAAAACCGGAATTGTGCAAGCCGTCATCACAGAGGACTCGGACCTCCTCGCCTTTGGCTGTAAGAAGGTACTGGATTGCAGCTGCTGCACACATGCTGTGGGGTGGGGGGAGTTGTGTGTGTTGGGGAGCCAAAGACCTCCTCACCTGGAGAACTTGTTCATGGCACTTGGTATCAGTGAATTGCTTTATCAATTGGGTTTGGTTTGCTTTTGTGGGTTCTGCTAATAATCCCAGGACTTTATACATGCTAGACAAGTGTCTACCACTAAGCTACACCTCCACCTGTGAATGCTTTAGTGTTTAGCTTGTCTTTTAGTTGACTTTGTGTGTGTGTGGCTGAACCTCTGACTGCTCGACAAGCACTCTCTACCACTGGGCCACAGCCCTCGTCACTCCACTCTGACTGAATCTCCCTGAACTGCTCAGCCTGGGCTCGGGCTCAACTTAATAGCCTAGGCGGGCCTGAACTCTGGGTTCTCCTTCCTCCCAACCTGTGTTACCAGGCCTGGCTAGTTTTACTTTTTAATATTAATAACTCACGCCTTACATTTTTTTTATTAGGTTTTGTAAACGAACTTATCAGTGACAGGGATATTATTCCATTATTTAGAAATAATGTATTAACCAATTGAATGGTAAACTTTATAATGGTCTATTAAAGGAGGAGTTAAGATACAAAACCATAGGTGGTTCCCTTTTGATAACAGCTGTAATATGATTATGCATCTTCATAAACTGCTAGGATGCTCGTCAGAATCTTAACTCTGGGTGATTCATAAACGGGGTGTGGACAACTTCGGGATTTTTAAATTTCCTGCAATAAGCACATATTGCCCCAATGACAGTAATAGAAGACTGGCCACTTTAGAATGTAAAAGAGGGTCAGAAGAAAAGCGTGTGTTCTGGAGTAAGAGCGGTTCCTTAGCATTGGTGTGATCCAGATAACGATAACGACGTGGCCTTTCTGGGTACTCACTGTTTCCCTCTGTGTGAAGGTGGTTTTGAAAATGGACCACTTTGGAAATGGACTGGAAGTGGACCAGGCCCGGCTGGGCATGTGCAAGCAGCTTGGGGACGTGTTCACGGAGGAGAAGTTTCGGTACATGTGTATCCTATCAGGCTGCGACTACCTCTCCTCCCTGCGTGGGATCGGCTTAGCAAAGGCCTGCAAAGTGCTGAGACTGGCCAATAACCCGGATATCGTCAAGGTAGGAGGGACCCTCGCTCCATGAAGGAGCAGTCAGATGGCAGGGGGACTTCAAATTTTAATCTATAGCCTGTGCGTGTTACCAAAGGGAAAAGGTGTCTACACTTGAAAACTCTTGACTTCTGGATCCTAGCACCTGGGAGTGGTTCTCAAGCCTTCTGGTCTAAGGATCTTTATATTCTGAAAAGTTCTGTGTGGTAATAGCTTTTGATTATATGGGTTATAGCTCTCAATACACAGATTTAGAAATCCAAACAAAATTCTAATATTCATTCACTTAATATTCTGTTAACAAAAAGCTCTTTCTGCTAATAGAAATCACAAAGCAGAACTATTAGCCCCTCCTGCACCATCTCAATCCACCCCCATTCAGATATTTTTGAGACAAGTTTTTATGAATACCAGAGTGCCCTTGAACTTGCTGTGTAGACAACAATGGTCTTGAACTATTCAGTTCTCAGATTTATTGTTTGCTTTGTTTTTTGGATATAAACCAATCATGAATTTGTAAAGGTGTGAGAGGAATTGGAATAGCAACTCCTTGATTAGGAAAAATACAGCTGTACTGATAAGGACACCCCATAGTCTTGCTAATATGCTCCCAAATCCCACCCACGGTCTTAAGAGGAGGAATGTTGGGAGGTGGTGACTCATAAGTTCACATAGGCATTACAAACGGTGAGCTGGTAGAACCTAGACGTCTCATTGTCCAGGTGTACTAGGAGAATCAGCAAGCAAATATCTAGGCATAAAATGCATGCATCCTGGAGGCACATTTCTTGTGTTGGTAGTATAACACACAGGAGGTCTCTCGCTATGTCCAAAAGAAACATTAGCACTGGTTTTGTGTCGCATGTGAGAATGTCCCTTCTGCTCCCGTCGGATTGGTAGTATTAGCAGTCACTGCTTTCATGTTAGGGCATCCCGTGAAGTTACAGGAACAGAATGGGGGTGTGAAACATGTCCAACAGGGACCACCGTAGGGGAGTGGTGAAGTACCTAAATATTTCTTGGGGCTTATTAATATCCAAAGCTTGTCTCGGAATATTCCAAAAAGAAAAAGGTTCAGTTAACATTTTTTGTGGTCCCAAACTTGAATATCCTTTCCTACTCTATCCCAGATTTCTAAATTTAAAGTTCCCTGATCTGGGAACCAAGGACTGCATTGCTGTACACATGGTAGGGAAACAATCAATTATGAAGTATTAACTTTAATTCCCCTTTTCTTTAAAGTATGCTGCATTATGTCTGTAGAGAGGTGTCTTTCTTCAGACTCATTATGGCCCATGACTTCTCAAAATTTTTCAATTCTTTCCCCCTCTCTCTTGCCAGGTCTCTTACACAGTTAGCTCTTGAAACCTTTAGGTGAAGTCCTGTTCTTACTGACAAAGGGGGCTTATCTCTGCAGGGTCCCTGTTCTCGGGATCGGTTGCCAAAAGGATAAAAACAGTATTTCTAGAAATGTATGCTTGACATAAGCCAGATATTTTGCATTTTGGATGAACAGTGCAAAACTGGGCATGGGACCCGAGTTTTGGGTGATGTGGTATGGCCGTGTTCTCTGGTAAAAGTGTTTTTGGTGTGGGTAAAATCACTTGATTTTTGCCTCACTCTCCAGTGTCAGGTGTGGGATCAACACACTTCTCCTCTTCAGTTTTTCATGAGATATTTTTACATCCATTATTAGGTTATCAAGAAAATTGGGCATTACCTGAAGATGAACATAACGGTGCCTGAGGATTACATCACAGGATTTATTCGAGCCAACAATACTTTCCTCTACCAGCTGGTGTTCGACCCCATCCAAAGGAAGCTGGTCCCTCTGAATGCTTACGGAGATGACGTTAACCCGGACACCCTGAGTTATGCTGGGCAGTATCCTTTCTGAGCCACGTGGTGGAGTTTCTCATTTACCCTGTTAGCGTTGTTGGTAATGGCACACTTATTTCTAGTGAGACCTTAGTGGAAAAGAAAAACTCGAAAATTGGCCTTATATTTTATGGTGCAGATGGTCATATTCCACTCAGCTTCAGAAAACGATGCTAGTGAAAAGTCAAGTTGTTGAATATGAACCCGAGGCTTGTCTGTGTAGCGAGTGAATTGACTGCACTGGTGCCAGGTCCCTTGCTCTTAGCAAACACATCAGAAGTGTCGCCCGAGACGGAGGCAAGCCTGGTTCCTCAGGAGTGTTTCTGGTCACCAGTACTCAGGCAGCTGCAGAATCACTTAGGGAGCAGCCAGGACTTTCCCCACACATCTCTAGGAAGGGAGGAATTGACTCGGACTTCTCTTCTAGAAGACGGGCAGCTCCTGCAGGGAAACAGGCCAGCAACCCTGCCTGTCCTTGGATGCTGATGTGAACAGTAGATGGGACCTCTGTATGTCCTAAACCTTGAAGATTCTCTGTGGTAATGGACAGCATTTTTATTTCTTAGTGCCGTATGATTCGATTGCTTGTTAATAAGGACCTTCTCCTTAGCCTTAGCAACCAGGTATGTCGATGATTCTGTGGCTCTGCAAATAGCACTTGGAAACAGAGATGTAAATACTTTGGAGCAGATTGACGACTACAGTCCCGACACTATGGTAACATTTTAAAAACTATAAAAGCACATTTTTGCTTTGTCTTAAGAACTTTGAGGCAGGTCTTCCTTTGCCCAGCAGCTGTGAAGTATTTCTGTACTCAGTGCTATGCAGAGTGTCCTGAAACTTACTATGTCTACTAGGATGGCCTCAGACTCACAGAGATCCACCTGCCCCTGCCTCCTGGCTGCTGGAGATTAATTTGCTAAGTTAAATGTGTAAAGAAAGCACAGCCAGCACATCCCAGACTGCCATCTCAGTCATGATTCCCCAATGAGATAAACAGGTTCTGTGCACCAACGGCCTAACACTCTACAACATGCATGAATTCTCAAAGAACAAAAGAAGTCATAGTAACTAAAAGAACTTACGGAAGAAGTAAACATGCACAGAAGAGACAGTGCAGACTGCCAGGACACGGCATCGTAAAGAATACGTGTAAGGAAGGCAGCGGTGACGAGGTCAAACACAAGGCAGGGTACTCATGAAATCTTGCTAGCTTATGAGTGAGCCTAAACAGCTTGTACTAATAGAAGAGAGTAAAAAATTACTAAAGCACAGACTTCCTCAGGACCCTTCCCTCCCTCGCTTCCTTTCTTCCTTCCCCTTCCTCCCGACTCCCTCTTGGCCTCACACTTGATAGACACTCCACTACTGGGCCCCTTTGAATTTGAAATTGCTCACTAAGTCCCCCAGACTGGGCCTGAACTTACTAGGTAGCCTGGTCCTCCCTCCACAACCCCCTGGGTAGCTGGGATCACAGGCCTGCGCCATCAGACTGTGCTCTAAAGCTTTTCTTTTGAACAGTAATTGAACACCGCTATAACCTTCCTCCTTGTTCTTTTCTAGCCTGTCCACTCAAGAAGTCATAGCTGGAATGACAAAGTGTGTCAGAAGTCACCTAATAGCATATGGCACAGAAACTATTGTCCTAGACTTGAGGCGAATGGTGTTTCCCATGCTCCTCGGTTGACAGAAAATTCAAGCACTGTGGGCCTTAAACAAGTAATTACCACTAAAGGGCTAAATCTTCCCAGGAAGTCTTCCGTGGTAAAGAGACCAAGAAATGGTATGTACTTCGTTTTTTTTCCAAATGTGGTGATTGTTGGTTATGGGTCCTCTTCCTCGGGGATCATGGGGAAGAGGGAGCAGAAATGATGGGGAGCAGGGTGCGAATGGCTGTGAACCTGCGGCATCAGCTACGGCAAGACCGCTCGGCGTTAATCCAGAGGGAGACAGCAGCGGGGCATCGCTTAATACGTATGCTTTAGTGCACTTAGCATGGTTCCGTCATACAGATGGGAGCTAGCACTTAATTATGTGGGTGGCACGGGGAGAGCATTTGCAGGTCACACTTAAGAGAAGTCAGGCCAGCCTGGTCTACAGAGTAAATTCCACGACAGCCAGAGCTGCACAGAGGCCCTGTATTTAAAACGTATACAAACATACACCCCCAAAGGGGGGGGTGGCTTTGAGGATTTAAATCAATAATTTAGAGCAAGTACTTTGGGTATACCTGAGCTCCTTAGTCATGGCGTAGCTGTGACTGACTGTGGTGGTCAGTATGGTTGGCTATGCAGACGGCAGTCAAGTGTGCCCTGGTGGCACTCGGGCCCTTCTGCAAGGTGGCTTTTACTGATGGCTCCTGTTATGTGCTTGTCATTGTTTCTGTCACTGGCTGAGCCTAGGCTGAAATTCTCCAGTTGCTGTTAAAGCCAAGCACAGTGACATTTTAAACTTCCAAGTAGATTTTTGAAACTGTGACTCCTGTGTCTTGCATTTTAGGTTATATTGTATCTGTGTGTAAAATATTTGTATTCTACATTTGACCCAACAACTCTTAGCCTCGGGGCTTGGTAATGAAGAGCCAAGCTAGAACATTTACCTCAGCAACTGCCACGGAGGGTAAATAGTTGCTGGTTTTATTGGGATATTAAAAACTTTGAATCATTAATTATAGCTTTATATATAAGCTTCCCTCTAATTGTTTTCTACACTTAAGCTAAAAATAAAGTCAGTCATTCAGAATCTGTTATGCTCTGAAATTTTGGTTAGAGTAATTTCATATAAAATCATACAGAAAATTGACATTAAATGTTAACTAATTTGCAAAATTGTATAACACGGTTAAGGTCACTGTTTTTCAGTCATTCTTAATATATCCTTTTACGAGGCATAACTTTCAAAAAACAAAATAGGATGAGTATATGGCTGCTGCGAGCTCTTGCCCAGCATGTGTGGGACAAAAAGGAGGCTTTGCCTTTAGGACACCAGGGCTCAGGATGTAAAATCCATGGCAAGTAGCCAGCAACAGAGGAAGCCCAGGTGTTTATGTATGGTTCTGTTTTCGTTTAGAGGCTCTGTCCGAAGATGACCTATTGGGTCAGTATTCTTCATTTACAAAGAAGACCAAGAAAAACAGCTGTGGACATAGCGCATCTTCTAACTCTTCCGAAATATCTGTGCCCTACCTGGATAACGGGACGGCTCACGGGACAGATGCACACACTCCGTCTAGGATAAGGAATAAATTCGCAGTGTTTTTACAGAGGAAGAAGGAGGACAGTGGTGCAGTTGTAGTTCCGGGCACCAGAAGCAGGTACCGGGTCTCCAGAGCGCCCTTTAAGCTGGATGTAGCATTCTCTGCGGGATCCTGCTGCATGCCTGTTTTCTTAGCTGCCTTAGGTCTCCGCTACATTACCGTTGTTTGAGACAAAAGTGTCTGCTAGAAAAAAGTCACGTGATGAAGGAAAGGTTTGTTTTGGGTCACGTTCCAAGAGTGCGGTCCTTCAGGTGTGTGGAAAGGTGTCAGGAGCAGGAGGCAGCTGGTCTGTCACTTTGCACCTCCAGTCAGGAAGAGGAAGATAGCGAGCTGTTGTTTGTCTTCAGTTCAGAGCTCTAGCCCAGGACTCTAGTGCGAGCCTTTGTCTACGTCAGCCCAGTCCAAAGCATTCTAACAGGCATGTCCGAGGCCACCTTTCCTGGGTGACCCTCGTCCTCACGAACCACCACCTCATGACCCTAGTTCAGACCGGAATGCATTGATTCCTTCCCACGCCATTGGTTCTGGGATCTGTCTTTACAGAATCCGAGTGAAAGAAGACTGGCCCCCCCTGCAGGTCACTGTGGTCAGAGTTCTGTCCTTTTAGGGTTCTCTTTCCATTTCCCATTGTTTCTTTTACAGTATTTTGAGAAGCTGTTTGATCTGTCTTATCTTAGTTATCTTTATTAATGACAACACCTTTCCTATAAATATTTCAGCTTATCTTTTTTTTCTTTATATTTATTTATTTATTATATGTACAATATTCTTGTCTGTGTGTATGTCTGCAGGCCAGAAGAGGGCACCAGACCTCATTACAGATGGTTGTGAGCCACCATGTGGTTGCTGGGAATTGAACTCAGGACCTTTGGAAGAGCAGGCAATGCTCTTAACCACTGAGCCATCTTTCCAGCCCCTCAGCTTATCTTTTAAGATCTAGAAATATACCAAATGACACAATAACTAATTGGGAATGGTCAGCTGTGACCTGCGACAGGATTTTGGTTTGTTTTCTGGTTGGCCTACAACTATGTAGGCTGGGCTTGTCTTAAACTCACAGAGATCCTCCTGTCTCTGTTTCCCAAGTGCAGGGATTAAAAAATCCAGGATCCTGTCTTCTATCTAAAGGCTTACCATATAAATAACTTTCTAAAGATGTGTGTGTTATCATAATAAAAATTACAACTCAGGCATGGTGGCGCAAGTCTTTAATCTTAGCATTGGGAGGTAGAAGCAAGTAGAACTCTATGTGTTTGAGGACAACCTGGTCTATATAGTGAGCTCAAGTACAGACAGTACTATATAAAGAAACCCTGTGTCAAAAAGTAAAACAAAAAAAGGATTTAAACCTCAATTAAAATTCAAGATCTTTGTGGTCTTTATATTAGAAAGTAGATATTTGAATCTTGATAGGTTTGTGAGTAGACCTTAAAATACTTAAGATAATCCATTCTTCCTATTTCTTGTTAGGTTTTTTTGCAGTTCTCCGGATTTTGACAACTTCGTACCTAAAAAAGCAAGCATTCAACCTCTAAATGAAACTGCTGTCACAGGCAAAGCCACTACCAGTCTCAGAGCACCAGACTGTCCAGATACTAAAGGCCTCGGAGCACCGGACTGTCCAAGCACTGAAAGCATTGGAGCACCGGACCGTCCAAGCACCGAAAGCATTGGAGCACCGGACTGTCCAAGCACCGAAAGCATTGGAGCACCGGACCGTCCAAGCACCGAAAGCATTGGAGCACCGGACTGTCCAAGCACTGAAAGCATTGGAGCACCGGACCGTCCAAGCACCGAAAGCATTGGAGCACCGGACTGTCCAAGCACCGAAAGCATTGGAGCACCGGACTGTTCAGGCACAGAGAGCCTTGGAGCATCAGACAGTCCAGGCACAGAGGGCCAGAAGCTGGTTGATGTAAATGGGACACAGGATCCAAGTGCTCAGATCCCAGGCAATGAGACTGTGTCTCCTGATGATGAGGCTCAGTCTGAGACCAGCAAATTTGTGGGGACTGTTTCCCCGCCCACTCTGGGGACACTAAGAAGTTGTTTCAGTTGGTCAGGAACTCTGAGAGATTTTTCAAGAACTCCTAGTCCCTCTCCAAGCACTGTGTTGCAGCAGTTCCGCAGAAGGAGCGAGTCCTCCACCTGGCTGCCCAAGACCTGTGCTGTGACTGACACCTGTCAGTCAAAGAATGAGATGTCAAGTACTAAGTCTCCGCCCTTGCATGAGGTGGGCCAGGCCTCCCGATCTCAGGAAAGCATAGACTCTCTGTACAGTTTAAATGCTTCGAGTCTTTCCCAGCCTTCCAGTAAGGATTCGGATTCAGAGGTGAGTCTATGTCTGCTATCTTTGCTTTCAGACTCAACCGCAGGAAAAAAGTTGCGTGTTGATCAGACAGTTGAGAAAATTTTGCCAGCATTGTAGAAATGAACTGACTTTCTCAATTTTTATTCAAAATCCTCCTGTTTCCAGGACCGGAGAGATAGCTCAGTGGTTAAGAGCACTGACTGCTCTTCCAGAGAACCTGGGTTCAATTCCCAGCACTCACAGGGCAGCTCACAACTGTCTGAACTCCAGTTACATGTGCGTGGTGTTAGTTTGCACAGCTGTGTGGGTATGTGTGTATGGTGTTAGTTTGCACAGCTGTGTGGGTACGTGTGTGTGGTAGTCACACCATGTCCAGAGGACAGCATTTCACAGTACCTCTCCCCTCCTGCTCTTTCTGAGACGTCCCCTGACCTTTGGCAGGGCTTGCGGGCTGAGACAGGCGTCCCACTTAGGGCTAAGCACCATCTGATCAGCACTTTGTGTGTCAGCATTTGACAGGCTCCTGAAGTGACTAGCTTCCCTAAAATCATAATTATATATATATATATATACATACATATACATATATACACACACAAAATCATAAGTGTGTATTTAGTAGAATTCAGCTAAAACGTTTTGGTGTTTTCTTGAGTGAAACTGACATATCTTTTCCATCTTAATTCATTATTTCCCATGTTTAGTTCATTTTATTTCCTGTGTTTTTATGTCTTTGATGAAATTATGTTATTTATCCAAGTTTCTTGTTTCATACAATTGGTTAATTAAATATTGGTCAAGTTGTCATAAAAACTCAAGTAAGCCAGGTATGGTGATGCACACCTTTAATCCCAGCACTTGGGAGGCAGGTGGCCCGCCTGGCCTACAAAGAGAGTTCCAGAACAGCTATAGCCCTTACACAGAGAAACTGTGTCTTGAAAAACAAAGAAGAAAGCACTGAAGTAAATTTTTGTCTTCCATCTGGGGAATCTAGGAATCGGACTGTAACAATATGTCACTTGATAATCAAGGCAGTGAGAACTCCAAGCAACAGTCGCCTCCCTTTTCAAAGAAGGACACACTTGTAAGGAACAAGGTAAAACAGTTAGAATTATGTTTTTTTATTTTCAGAGGCAGTGTGTAATTATTGCCAGAAAATGAGAAATATATATACAAAACATTAAATACCAGTATTCTGCTTTTTTAAAAAATGCTCTCTTTCAAACTTGTTTAGATACTATTTGTGCTCAGCTGTGGATGCTTAACATGTTAGTTGGAAACTCTTTTCTCTGTTTCTGAAAGATCTTTTTCCATGTACATAGTAATAAGTATTTCTACATATATTACATAACCCAGTTTATAATTGTTTACCCTAATTAATTTGTTTTTAATTAATTTGTGAGAATGAAGTCCATGGTGATTGACTATTCCTAGTGTGAGAATGGTTTGCTGTGTATTGCCAGAATACCTGTTGGTCCCACCGGTTGAGAAGAAGACCACGTCCACAATTTCAGGCCAAACTTGAAGCAAACTTTAGTTAAATACTGGCTAAGCAGAGGGGCTGTGGCCATGTCCATCTCTGGATCTCCAGAAGATGGTCCAGAATCAAATTTTGCAAGGCCTTAAAAAGGAAAACCCATAATTCATTTCCCATCAGAGAGTATGCATGCCTGACGTCTTTCCTACCTACTACCTCCCTCCAAGCGCGTCTGGTGCAGGCCGGTCAAACAAACTTGTCCAGGGAGTGAAAACAAACAGTCCCTTGTTATCTCCCTTAAACAGTGGCCTCCAGCATTGCAGGAACTGTCTGTCCTTGGCAGGGGCTTGCAGAGCAGAGGCATTTTTGTTTCATGGCTCTCTTAGGCATATAATTAAAACTTGAAATGTATGTTTGGTTCTCACATACTAAACACTGTGGACCCAGGCAGAGCTCTGCGTTCTTTTGCTTAATTTTTTGACTTTTATATACACTCTGCCAGATTAATCAGTTTTAAACATTTATTCACACACCTCCCTCTCTATCCTAAGAACCAGTTACTGTGCTCACAAAAAAAAAAAAAAAAATCTGCCCTTAAAGGCTGGGTATGATGGCGCAAGCATTTGGGAGGCAGAGGCAGGCAAGAGAAGCTCTGTGAATTCCAGGACAGCCAGGACTCTAGGGAGATACCTTGTCTCAAACAAGAAAAAAAAAATCAGCTCTTGAGTAGAAACAAAATTATCAAGAGATTTAAGTTGGTTATGTATGCTGCCTTCACACAGTAGAGCATCATCAAAATACAATTCAGTTTCATGTTGGAATGCAGGAGTCGCCAAGATGTATCATTACATGAACTCAAAGAAGACAAAATAATACCTCACGCTTTTCTGTGTGTGTAGCTCACTTAGTGGCTGCACTGAACCCAGCAAGCCCTTCTCGAATGAGGTGAAGAGGGAGGGGAGTAAGACTTGCTTTTTAACTTAAGCTTTATGCCAGGCATGTGTTGCCTGTTGCATGACTATAGTAGACGTTCCTATAGTAGATGTCTTTAGAAATCTGTATTGCATGTGCAGTCTTTTTCTATTCTGGTATATAAAGAACACTTAGGGTCTTTTAGAACTGAAGGTTAAAACTGACATTTGGGGAGACCCACTCTTAACTCTAACAAGCAAAATAACAACAATTCTAAATTCTAATTTCTCTCCAGGTTCCTGGGCTGTATGGGGCTAGTTCTATGGACTGTCTTTCTACCACCAAGATCAAGCCCCTGGTGCCAGCCCGAGTCAGTGGCCTGAGCAAGAAGCCAGGAAGCATCCAGAAGAGAAAACACCGTGATGCGGAGAACAAGCCAGGGCTGCAGATAAAGATCAACGAGCTCTGGAAAAACTTCGGGTTTAAAAAGTGAGTGAGCGTCCTGGCTCCGCCTCTGAAGCAGGACAGAGCGCCGTCTTCTGTAGCTCACACCCCAGCTCTTTGTGCTTTCGCGGGACTCAGTTTCTGTTGCTCACCTTCAGCTCTCAGTCCAGCTGGGGGCTGCTTTTCCAGACCGGAAGCTCCTTTGCTTCCCATTGCTCAGGGCTGGCATGAGAATAGTGGCAGTGGGAGCTGTGTTGGTTGGCTCAGTGCTCACAGATGTAACCACACAGACCAGTGTTTGGGCGCCAGTCATGTTCTAGGGACGTGACTAGACGGGAACGCTAAGGAAGCTTCCTATGAGACTGCCACAGAGTGAGTTAAGCTGCCGCTGTCAAGTCTCCTTTATTTCACTATGTCTCCACTCCTCCTGCCAACTCTACCATAGGACGCTTGGTCCGTAGAGAAGTACAAGGAACTCAGCTGTGCACTGGTGCCTCTCTGGCTGACACTGACATCCAGCACAGGGAAGTGCTGTGGTTAAAGTGCCTATAGAGGGGGTCCATGTGCTAAAGACTGTGCCTGTTACATACTCTGCAGATCTGAAGAAGCCCTGGGGAGGGCTTCGTTTAGAGCACCTGCTGCAGAAACCTGGCACTAGAGAAATTCCCAGGAAGCCACAAGGATGACCCCAGCTAAGACCCTGAGCAATAGAGGAGAGGAGGCCCGAGCTGGCCTTGCCCTGTGGTCAGATTGATGACTATCTTAAAAGTCACCACAGAACCTTCACCCAGCAACTGATGGAAACAGAGGCAGAGACCCAGAGTGGAGCACTGGGCTGAGCTTCCAAAATCCAGTTCAAGAGTGGGAGGAGTGAGAATATGAGCAAAGAGGTCAAGACCATGATGGGGACACCCACTGAAACAGCTTACCTGAGCTAATGGGAGCTTACTAATTCCAGCTAGACAGGGAAGGAACCAGCATAGGACCAAACTAGGCCCTCTGAATGTGGGTGACAGTTGTATGGCTGGGGTAGACTGAGGGCCAGGATTTATCCCTACTGCTTGTACTGGCCTTTTGGGAACCCATTCTCTTTGCATGGATTCCTTGCTCAGCCTAGATATAGTAGGGAAGGCCTTGGTCTTTCCTTAAAGCAATGTGTCTTACCCTCTCTGAGGAGTAGATGGGGGGTGGGATACAGGGAAAAGTAGATGGTATGGGAGGAGGGGAGGGAGTGGGAACTGGGATTGGCATGCAGATTTTTAGTTTTCATCAGGAACTCACAACTGCCTATAACTAACTTCAGCTTTGGGGCAGGAGAGTATATCCTTTCTAGCCTCTGTGGGCTGCTGCTCTCACGTGCATAGACACATACATATAATTAAAAACAAATCTTCAACGGAAACTTTCAACATTAAATAAACTTAAAAGAGCAGGTCAGGTAGCTCTCACCTCCAAGCCTGCAGATCTGAGTCATGCCCCCCCCCCCACGCCAGGGTACATATAGTGGGAAGAGAAAATCAACTCTGTGAGTTGTTCTCTGACCTCCACACGCACCCCATGGTGCGGACGTCATATGAATGTTAAGAGGGTGCCAGCGGCTTTAGATCTGTGGAAAGTTCATCATTCTGGGGCTGTGGATCTGGCTGAGTGGTTGAGAACACTTGTTCTGTGAGCATGGGGACCAAAGTCTGGATCCCCAGGATCCACCTAAAAATCCAGGCTTGTCTCCCTGACCTATAGCCCAGCCATTGGAGCTGGAGACAGGCAGATCCTGAGAGCCTAGCCTAAACACCTGAGCTTGGTTCAGCAAGATGCCAGGCTGTCCTCAAACTTACAGAAGTCCACCTGCCTCTGCCTTCCAAATGCTGGGGTTAAAGGAGTGCACCACCATGCCCCTCTTAAATAGCTTCCCATTCTTCTTTTTCTGGTTTGGATACTTACTTCTTACTGCGTAGCTCTAGCTGCCCTGGAAGTCACTATGTAGACCAGGCTAGCCTCAGCTCACGGAGAACCTCCTGCCTCCACCACTCCCGGCCATCAGATGTATGCACTCTTGGCTGTTTGCCTGTTTTCGCTACCCTTAGTGGAGGTGGCTGGAACAGAGGGTCCTGCTGGCTGCATGTGACCTGGTGTCTGCACCCACATTGACTTGCTGGCAGCTTGTACAGGATTTTGCTTTGACATTTATTGGTACAAATGTCAACACAGGGAGTCCAAATATTATGAAAATAATCTGATCTTACAAAGCTGAGAGAAGCATCTGTTATGGGAATTCTCCACCAACCCTCATCTCCAGGGCGCATGGGACTTTCAGAGCCTGTGTTAGAAGAAATCAAAGTTATAATACGTTTTTTATGTTGTTGTTTTTGTTTGTTTGGGGTTTGGGTGTTCTTTTTTGAGACAGGGTTTGGAGCCTGTCATGGAACTCACTCTGTAGACCAGGTTTGCCTGGAACTCCCTGCCTCCCAAGTGCTGGGATTAAAGGCGTGCACCACCAGCACCTGGCGGTTTATGATAGTGTTCTTAAAGATCTATTGCCTGGTCTACAAGAGCTAGTTCCAGGACAAGCTCCAAAACCACAGAGAAATCCAGTCTTGAAAAACAAAAAACAAACAAACAAAAAAGATCTATTGGGAAAAAATAACTTAGTGGTGTTTAATGTATTTAGGGGAGATAAAAATGTTCTGTGTTACATTCCTAATTGGGTTTTTAATAGGTGTGGAGTATTAGTCCAGCAGAAGGGAGTTTGGTTAAAAAAAAACCAAAGGTACAGTATTGTTAGTTGTGCTGTTTATGTTCATCCTTAGCCAAAGGCAATAAAGAGGCTACTAAAGTGCACACCTTTAATCCAGCAGGGGCGGGAGCATCTCTGAGTTCAAGGCCCTTCTGGTCTACATAGCTAGTTCCAGGTCAGCCAGGACTACTTGCTAAGACCCTGTATTTAAAGAGAAAAAAAAAATCTGTGTTGCATTCTTTTTTTTTTTTTTTTTTTTTTTTTGGTTTTTCGAGACAGGGTTTCTCTGTGGTTTTGGAGCCTGTCCTGGAACTAGCTTGGTAGACCAGGCTGGTCTCGAACTCACAGAGATCCGCCTGCCTCTGCCTCCCAAGTGCTGGGATTAAAGGCGTCTGTGTTGCATTCTTGATTCTGCTTCTATATTCTGTGTGTGTGTTACTGATAGACTAGCACCTACATTGGAAGGTGATTTTGAAAGCAAGAAGAGGCTCGAAGAAAAATTCAAAACATATTGGAAGTATGCAGAATAAAACCTTGGATGTGCTCCATATGAATTGTCATAGATTTCACAGTAGGGTTTATGTGCCCCTAGCTTTTCCATTTAGGGTGTTGCTTCTCTAATAGTCGGTACCTGAAAATCAAGTTTGTTTTCTTATACTTTTGCAGAGATTCTGAAAAGCTTTCTTCTTGTAAGAAGCCCCTGTCTCCAGTCAAGGATAACATCCAGCTCACTCCCGAGACAGAAGACGAAATCTTCAACAAACCTGAGTGTGCGCGTGCTCAGAGAGCGATATTCCACTAAGTGAGGGCCGCTGCCTTCAGGAAAACCTTTCCAATTCGAGAGATTTATTGCTGTCAATGCCATTTTTAAAATGGAAAACATTTTGTATATTAACTTAGTGACTTTCTTTTGCTTAGCTTTTTATATTTTCATGGAAAGCTAAATAGAAGAATAAATCTGTCTTTGACATTTCTGGGATTTCAGTGCTAATTTGGGCAAATCTGATGCTGATAACAATCTAAAGGATTCTCTAACGTCAGTAGAGAATGGAGAATGGAAATAAATAAATGGAAAGCCACAGATCTGTAGTCACTCATACCCAAGAATGGATAGTTCACGGCTTTGATATTTTGCAGCTGTCTTCCCTGTCTGTCCTTGAAGGGCAAATTGAAAGTAATGTTGCTGACGTGGGAAGGGAAGGGCAGTAGGAGGACCTCTCTTTGGATTATCATCATTAATATGCTTAGGTCTCAAGGCTGCTGTTTATTCTCTGTCTTTCTGAATTGTGGCCCAAACATCCCTTAGCATTGACTTAACCCTGTGCAAAAGCTGCAGGGCCTGTGATCAATATATTCTGCAAAGATCTAGGGAGGTTTGGAAGAAACCAGCCACACCAAGGCACATCTTATACCACCAGAAGGAGAGGGATGGATGGTGAAGGCATTTGTGATACAGACAACAGAGGAGAGACCAAGACTTAAAATCCTCAAAAGGGGGTCTGGGGGAGGGGCAAACAAAATTGGATGTATTTGGGAAAGACCTAGTCCAAAGATCACATCTGAGTTCCTGTGAGCATCCCTGTCGCTGAACAAGTCAGCTCGGGCAGACACTGCAGGTACTTACCTCTCTTCAGTGTCAGAAAAGAACTAGATGTGCTATAAATGCCCAGTTCACAGCATGGAAGAGGAGACATCAAGCAAGGATGAGGAGTGTTCTGTAAAGGGAGGGTGAGTTTTCTGTTGGCAGGAGCCAGGCAGGTAGTTGTAGAAGGACCCCGTCTGTCTCAGTGAAGACAGACAGAGCAGAGCAAACAGGCCCCTTTTGAAAACCTTTAAAAACAGGGAGAAGGTAATGGCAATGCCACTTTTACAGTCTCCAAATCACTACATAACACCAACCCCACTAACAGCTAATTTCCAAAGCAATCTTTATAGTCCCCAAACTGGCAAGCATAGGTCACAGACAACCACAGGTCACAAGATGATGTCATCTGTGCAGGTGAAGGAAAAGAGCTACCAAGACCTGAGAACTTCTGTGCCATTGCCAGGCAGAAGGGCACTTTGTAGTGGAAGGCCTGGCCTTCCATGCATGCCGTAGGCCGCCAGGATGGAGCCTACCAGTCCCTTTGAATGTCACTTCTCACAGCTCATCCACAAGTAACTTGGGATTTGGGCTACACTGAGCAAGGGACACGAAGAGGTTGCTGGGAAAGGAAATAGCAAAGTTGCGTACCATATGCATGCATGCAGTGCCCATGAGCCAACAGGGCTCATCAGATCCCCTGGACCCGGAGTTACTGATGATTGTGAGCAGCCGTGTGGGTGCTGGGAACTGAACCCTGGTCCTCTGGAAGAGCAGTCAGTGCTCTAAACTGTGGAGTCATCCCTCTAGCCCTGAAGACAGTTTTTAAATGATTGAAAAACATGAACAAAGAACTGGAAAAACTCAGGAAACTCCAAATAAAAACCTCTCAGAAAGGAAAGCTCAATCAGAAGGCCGCAAACTGGAGACCAACAAATGAGTTCGCGAGCTCGGGTAGAACACTCACCTAGCATGTCCAGACCCTGCTTTCAAAACCGTTAAGCAGAAAATGAAAAGAATTTCAAAGATAAAATTGGCTTTGTGCATATCTAGTTCAGTCTCTGAGCTACCCACGTGTGCCTCTGCACCCAACACCCTGGTGACAATAAGGTTTGCTGCTCTAGTGTTCAATAATTTGTCCTTACTAACCTGTTATGGTTCAGGCCGGGCTCTAACTTAAAATCCTCCCTCCCTGACGTCAGCCCTGGATTTAAGGTTTGCTGTTCTGACTTGGGTTTCGTGAAGCACAGTGCTCCCCATGCTTGCACCTCCTAGCAGGGCTTTTTCTGATCACCGTCCTCCCCATCTGTCTAGTAGGCACCCCCTGCAAGTCTACAAGTAGACTAGGCAGCCTGGGTGGCACAGGGGTTCTGTGGGCTGTCACCTGTGCCTGGATTTAAGGGACTTGTTTCAACTCGAATCCTTACTCTCCTGGGCACAGGCCCCGCATGTCTGCTGTGTTCTAGCTTGGCCAGTGTTACGGCGCCCACTCTCCTCCAGGCCTCTGGTGCTTTCAAGTGCTTTGTTTTGTACGCAAGCCCTCTGGTGGGAGACCGGAAAGTTCTGATTTTGTTCACTGTCCAGGTTTTCTATTTATTTATGCGCTTTTAATTTTATAAACTATTATTTAGAGAAGCTTTGTAAATAACTAAAAACACCAAAATTAACCAGACCTAAATCTATACAACTCAATAGAGTTAAAATCTGCATCATCTGTATAATAAATACATATATATTAATGTGTATATGCTTGTATGTTTGTGCATGTGAGAGAACAAAGCCCGTGGAGTCCAGAAAAGGGTACCAGATCCTCTAGACTTGGTTACAGATGTTTGTAAGCCCCCAGTGTGGGTGTTGGGAATAGAATCTGGGTCCTCTGTAAGAGCAGCCGGTGCTCTTAGCCAATAAGCCATCTCTCTACTCTCCCTACCCTGTCATCTTTTATGTGTTTGTTGTTTGGGTTTTTTTTTTTTTTTTGGTTTTTCGAGACAGGGTTTCTCTGTGGTTTTGGAGCCTGTCCTGGAACTAGCTCTTGTAGACCAGGCTGGTCTCGAACTCACAGAAATCCGCCTGCCTCTGCCTCCCAATTGCTGGGATTAAAGGCGTGTGCCACCACCACCCGGCTGTTGTTTGGGTTTTTGTTTGTTTGTTCTGGTGTTTTTGAGACAGGGTCTCCCTTTGTGGCACTGGCTGTCCTCGAACTCACTACGCAGACCAGGCTGGTCTCAAACTCACAGAAATCTGCCTGTCTCTGCCTCCCAAGTGCTGGGATTAAAGATGTAAACCTCTAAATCTGGCCCCATTGTCCAATTTTTGTTGTTGTTAATGGAAGAATGAGTCACTTCAAGGCTTCCTTCATCCTAGGGAGGGGTGGAACCAGGAGTTTTGTTTTGTTTTGTTTTATGTTGGTTCCCGGTTTTTTGAGATAAGGTTTCTCTGTGTAGCCTTGGCCTTCCTGGAACCCACTCTGTAGAACAGGTTGGCCTTGATTCACCGGCCTCTGCCTCCCTCAAAGTGACTTGATGAAAGGTGTGTACCACCACCACCCAGTAGAATTTTGTTTTTTTTTAGTTAAAAACAAACAAACAAAACCTACCTAACTCCAATAATGACTATTCTAAAATGCCCACAAGGGGGCAGCACCTTCATGCTGCTTGTGTCTAACGTCTGAATTTCTTGGAAAAGCAGCCCCTCCCTCCTTATAGATTTTCATAGTCCTGTAACAAATATATCCTTGTTCATGAAATTAATGCCCCTAATCCTAATCCAGTTCTCTGTTAAAAGATTCTTTTTTTAAATGAAGATTTGTTTTCTGTAGTTTTCAAGATCTTTTAAAATTATCTGAATTTTTAAAACCCACGTTTGAGCATCTTTTCCTATAGACGTATGCAGATCAACAAGCCACTGTCCTCACTTCAATGCACATGCCATACATGATTTGCCTAATTAAAAACATAACAATTTTTATTCGGTATTCAAATGACTGATTACCTGGTAACTGCTTTTTGTTTTGTTTGTTTTTGTTTTTTGAGACAGAGTTTCTCTGTGTAACCACAGCCTTGGTTGTCCTGGACTTCACTGTATAGACCAGGCTGCCTTCGAACTCACAGAGATCCTCGTGCCTCTGCCTGCAAAGTGCTGGGATTAAAGTGATGCTCCACCACCGCCCGACATGACTGCTATTTTAAATGAGAGTTTGTTCCATTCCAAAGTAAGAGTGTTTTTAATAATTTTGCTAGCCGCAAAAATAGATAAAGTCAATTTATAAAGAAGAGATTACGAAAAGCTATGCTTGATGGCCGACTTACTCGTTTGGTGGCGTGGGCCATTCTGGGGTGCTGTTTCTTCTGTTGGGGGCATTTTCCCAGCCAAGCTCAGGCCAGCTTAGACCTTAAGTCGCAAATGGTACCATGAATGCTAAGAACAAGCAAGGAGAGGTATTCAAGCCGATCGTCCTATGAGGACAAGCTGCCTCCACTGTGTTGAAGAGAATTCCTGGCCATGGGCCAGGATCACTTGTATGTCCTGTACGTAGGAACATTAGTCTGAGGATCAGAGATAGCTCAGTGGTGCAAACCTCTGTTGAGGCCCGAGAACCTGATTTCCATCCTCACCCAACACCCATGTTAAATGGGAGGGTGGAACTGAGTCCACAAATGCCACTGCATGCTCACACACACACACACACACACACACACACACACCAGACATGCCTGGAGTACTATGGCTTTTGAAGATCATTAGTACTTGGCACTTGCCTGGAGTTGAATAGGATGCACGCCTGGGACTCAAGGAATCGATCTAAGGGATGGGTGAGGGAGGGACATCCTGTTCTAATGCAGGGCAGTTGTGCCATCAAAGACCAGAGAAGGGTGGTTAGGAAGTGAGGAGACTGAGTCCCAAGAACTTGCCGAGGGGCAAGGAAAGGGCTGGGATTCAGTTAGGAGATGAGGTGTGGAAAGTTCTGACAGTGTAACTAAAGATCAAGGTGTGAGAGGAAGGTGTGCAATCCCTGGCTGCCCTGTTACTTGCTCTGTAGACAAACCTGGCCTTGAACTCAGGAATCTGCCTGCCTCTGCGCAGGGATTAAAGGTGCTGGAATTGAAGGTGTGTGCTACCAGCATCCAGCTCAAGTCTCCATTCTTTTTTTTTTTTTTGGTTTTTTCGAGACAGGGTTTTTCTGTAGCTTTGGAGCCTGTCCTGGAACTCCCTTTGTAGACCAGGCTGGCCTCGAACTCACAGAGATCCGCCTGCCTCTGCCTCCCGAGTGCTGGGATTAAAGGCGTGCGCCACCACCGCCCGGCTTCAGGTCTCCATTCTTAGTACTGAAGTTTCATTGAGCTGCTGGTATTTGTGAGTGGGCAGGAAAGGGTAGAAGTGGGTAAAGCCGGGAGTGCCTAGCTGGACGAGAATACCCTCTGCCAGGCCTCATCCGGCTGTCTTCGTCCCAGGTCACCTTGCCGCTTTATCTTGTGTTTTGCTTGTGTTCATTTTATTTCTCCCTGTCTCCCCAGTCAGCTACAAGTGAAAGGACCCTAGCGCACTTGAGCTGTGGCAGACCTTGCCTCCCCCCATTCCCTCTGCCTTGCTGAAAACCATTAGATTACATTCCTAAAGCTAGCCCCCACAGTCTAGTCTATTATTTGGCCACTTTCTCCTCCTGAGACTGACTGCCAAGGTCCAGCTCTCAAAGTATTGAGGCCTAGCAATCAAAGGCCCCCTTTGGCTCACCTAATTAATGTGCCCAATTCAAATTAAAAACCTCAGCCTAACACAGGGTTTCCCTCTTTACCCTTATAAAGGCCATTTTCCTGTGGACCGCATCTGTCTTACATCCAGAGGCAGTCCTTTGTCCCCCCCCCTCCCCGGGACAAATACCCCTTAGCCCTCTCTCTTGCCCCTTTTCAACCTTCTCCCTGGTTCCCTTCCCCTTCTCCCTCTTCCTCTATCTCCTGTCTTTGTTCACCCTCTGTGCCTCTGGGGCAAATATTCTCCTTTGTGCTGAGAACTTGGTCTTGTGCTACTGTTCTTTCAGTAAGTGCTAATGGAGCTGGGAAGAGGGTAACTACAGTGAAATCCTAAGCACCTCTCTAGGCATTTGCAGTCATGTGTGTAGCTCCCAAGTATCTCGTGAATGACAGTATATTGTCATGATTTAAAATAATTTCCTCCATATGGCACTACATATGCCAAACATAGAGGTACAAACTTGTAATCCCCACCTGGAAATTGAGGCCGGTGTATAGAGAGTTCAAGGTCATGCTTGGCCAAGTTTGGGTTAAAACTTAAAAGTCAAGCCCAGTGGTGGTGGCACAGGCCTTTAATCCCAGCACTGGAGAGGCAGAGGCAGGCGGATCTCTGAGTTCAAGGCCAGTCTGGTCTACAAGAGCTAGTTCCAGGACAGGCTTCAAAGCTACAGAAAAACCCTGTCTCGAAAAACAAAGCAAAACAAAACCCCTTAAAAGATATGTATGAGATCCTTCATATATATCCTGCACACACACACACACACACACACACACACACACACACACACACACACACACACAGAGCAAGACCAGAGAAGAGCAAGAAGACCTCAGGAAGTTGTCTTTCCTGGGGGTCATCTGAAATGAGGAGAGTATTGGTATTGGCGAATAGGGATCCCAAGGACACCTGTGGCCCCTTCCAGTGAGAGGGATGAATCTTGTTCCCAGAACAGCACCCACCAAAATAAACACCCTAGCTGGCTGCACCTTCATTCGAAGCCTTTATCTTGTCTTTAGGCATCTTCCATCTGTCTAGGTTCACAGTTTTCCTTTGTTTTCCAAGGCTTGCCGGGGTATCCTTCACACCCATGTTCCTATCTCCTTCCCCACAGTCCAAGACCCTTGGTGGGGAGAGCAGGGGCTGGGGAGCATCGGTCAGCTTCAGGCCTCCAGCCTCCTCTCCGAGTCCTGGCGTGCACTAAAGTACGAGACTGCTGTGTGACGAAACTTTTCCTAGGGAGACAAGACACACATCTCCTTACCCCAGATAGGGACTGCACTGAAGTCCAACTTGGTGAACCAACGAGTTTTATTGGGGTTACTTACAGGAATATGAGTAAGGGGTTACCAAGGCACCCCAGCACGGGAGCCAGCTCACAAAAATTGTGAACCTGGAGGACACTGCACAGTCTGCAGATAGTTCAACAGATTTGTGAGTGTCCTTTCCAGGTACCTAGGTCGGTCTAAGCCCGTGGTCCTCAGCCTTCTTAATGTTGCCACCGTTCAATATAGTCAGTTCTTCATGTTGTGGTGACCACAAGCCACAAAATTATTTCCATTGCCACATCATAGCTGTAATTTTGTTACTGTTATGAACTGTAATGTAATATCTGTGTTTCCTGATGGCCTTAGGTGACCCCTGTGAACTCCCCCTCCCCCAGCAAGGGGCGGTGACCCACAGATTGAGAACCACTGCTCTAACCCTCTCTCAGGCAACAACAGTTGGTGTCTATTTCTTCCAGGCAGCTAGTCTGCTCTCAGAGTCTTTGCAGACACCCTCATTTCAGGGTCTTCTTGGCAGTGCAGCTTGTCTGAGTGTTCTTGTGGCTGGGATCGCCTGCCTCTGCCCAGATACGGGCAGTCCTGCCTGTTCTTCACCTCCTCCTCATGGAGCTCCCCTGTGGGATGAAATGTTTCAGTCTCCCAGGATACCGTTAGCAAAGACACAGAAAAAGCCAGGCAGAGGGCAAGAGACTCACCATGCATTTAAGGCCAGTCTGGGCTACATAGTGCGTCCTTGCTCAGGAACAAGAAAGATAACAATCTTAACCAAAAAAAAAAAAAGGAACTGAAAATGGACGTGAGGACAGGCCCAGCTGGGAACCTCCAGTCTCACTAATAGCTGCCCTCACCGGGCAGCGCAGTGAAGAGCCTGGAGAAGGTGGTCTTGTCTTGCACTGCAGTTCCAGTCTTCCCCACTAGGTGGGGCTGCTCACACCTAGTCACACCACCACCTTCTGTGGGAAGCCATCTTCAGCCCACTCTTTTTGGCTTACTCTCCCCAGAGGCTCTCCTTGCTGTCCAGCCTCAGGCCTCTAGAGCTATGGAGAGTCCATTTCTTGGCATATTCTATATTAGATTAGTGACGGGGCAACCTAGATTCCAACTGAAAGGGCTGAGAAATTCGAGAAATTTCCAATAGGTGAGGTGCATAGGTCAAGATGTCTTCCTCCTCACCCTTGGTAGGGATTGTCACCTGAATGGAGCATGGACATGTCAAGCAAGAAATTGTGTTCTACCAGGCGCTGGGAGTGCACACTTTTAACCTCAGCAGGCGGGAGGCAGATGCAGGCAGATCTCTGTGACTCTGAGTCTAGCCTGGTCTCAAGAGTAAGGTTCAGGACAGCCGAGGCTACAGAGAGAAACCCTGTCTCGGGGGTATAAAAAAGGAATTCATCTTCTTTGTGGTCAGGGGAGATTTGGGGTCCTCCAAGGTCAAGGTAGTACCAAGTCCAAATCTTAGTGGAAACTTCATGGGGTTTGGCTCAAACCAGGAGGTAGAGAAGAGAGTGATGAGCCTCCTCGCTGCCTCTGCTGTTACTGTCTCATAGCCAAGCTTTCAGAGCTCTCTAGGAGAGCCTCTGGAAGGTTCTGAGACTTCCTAAGAGGGCTGGAGTCCTGGAATCCAACTCAGAGATCAAACCATGGTTTGAAGTCCCAGCTGTTCTATGCCTTCCTATCTCAGGTGTCCCATTCATCTCCAACAGCCTGTCTTAAGCCACAGCTGGAGTCTGTGCCCTCTGCTGCGCTATGGAAGGCCCTTCCTCTGAACTCCCTGGTGGTGGCCTAGCTTCCCCCCAACCTGCCCAGGGACCTGGGGTTGTCCTGAGGCTGCTGCACTCTTGGAGCCCCCTTTGTCTCTGAGACCAGTGACATCTCAAAGAAAGATTGTTTCTCCAGTCCCAGCCTCTTGTTCAGTATCTTCTCACTTTATAAGACAGGGTTTTTCTGTGTAGCCCTAGCTGTCCTGTAGCTCACTTTGTAGACCAGGCTGGCCTCGAACTAACTGAGGTTTAGCATCTCTCTCGTTTTTTTTTTTTGTCAAGACAGGGTTTCTTTGTAGCTTTGTAGCCTGTCCTGTCCTGGCACTAGCTCTTTTTTCTTTGTTTGTTTGTTTTTGTTTTTCAAGACAGGGTTTCTCTGTAGCTTTGGAGCCTGTCCTGGCACTAGCTCTTGTAGACCAGGCTGGCCTCAAACTCACAGAGATCCGCCTACCTCTTCCTCCTGAGTGCTGGGATTAAAGACGTGTGCCACCACTGCCTGGCGAGGTTCAACATCTTCTATCTTTTTTTAAAAATTTATTTTTATTTTTACATGCATTGGAGTTTTGCTTGTATGTATGTCTTTATGACGGTGTCAGGTCCCCTAGAACTGGAGTTACAGACAGTTGTGAGCTGCCATGTGGGTCCTGGGATTTGAACACAGGTCCTCTGGAAGGGTAGTCAGTGCTCTTAACAATTGAGCATCTCTCCAGTCCTCAGCATCTTCTCAGAGGCACTGCTTGCTGTCTTTTGGGGACACTTATCTTCTGACAGGCTAACACCATCTTGTTTGGTCTGGAACTGACTTCTCCAGACTGTGTCTCTCCTCTGCACCAGCCCCCTTTCCTAAACGCAGGCTTTCTCTTGGGTCAGTTTCTTGTGTGCTGCAGTCTTTTGTAAAACAAGGAATTTCTCAGAGAGAGGGATCTTCTGGGAAAACATGGCCTTCTTGGGAGCCTCCTTTTCCCTTGGTTCCTGGCTCTCTGTCACTCTTCCTCCTGTACCCAGAGGTCACACTGATGCTGGCTCTTTGTCTGATGAGAACAGGGGTGAGGGAGAGTATGAGTGTACCAGACACATAGGACATGTCACAGGGACGGTGACGACAGTCCCACCCCGGCCTTCTTCCCTTATCACCACTATTTAAGGTTCACTCCACGCTACACATTGGATTTCCCAGGTGTCACTTCACAAATACCCTGGGTGTCTGCCGAGTTACAAAGCCCTATGAACTCCTTGGTTCCAGGCTCAGTTTCAATCAACAAAAGCTCATAGCTTATCGATAACAGGTTCTGTGCTGGACATGGAGGGGGATCAATGTTGTGGGGTGTTCAGCAGGGAAGACTACTTGGACATGGGTTTACTCAATAAAAAGTCTTTATTAGCCATCCAGCCACTACACTAGGACCTGAGGGAGCCCTGAGCCTTTCTCAGGGTGAGCTTTTAGTCACAGAACCCATATTCTGGGCTGACACACTTCAGTTAACAAGAACAGTTAGCCAGAAGTAGAGCTGCAGAAGCCAGAGCACGGTTAGTAAGTTTAGCGACTTGTCCAGAACTATGGACATTGATGGGTTAGGTCTTTGTTTTAATTTTGGCAAGTGGTACTGTCTACCTGCTTAGTTTCATAACTTGAATGATACTTCCATCATGGAGCCGGTTGTGTGGAGGTCACGGGGCCTGCTAAGTTTTGAGGCCCTGATACAATTAGAAGGAGCGAGTAGAGACAGCCTCTGAACACCCTTTCAGCCGGTCAGGTGTGTTTAACCTGTGACTCCCCCCCCCCCCCCCCCCCGGCTTCCTGTGACAAAGGACAGCAATGAATGCAGCCCAACGCCAAAGCCCAAGCTTCCAACACCATAAGCTTTTCTTCGGGTTGCTTCTCCTGTAATTCTTTTGGGCAGTTGGTGGATAACAATGACCCGTGCCAGTACCAAAAGGTTGGCCACACCTGTGTGAGAGGTGGTCAAGCTTTGTCAAAGTTCATACAACTTGGCTTGTGAGATGGTTCTGCAGCTGAGGGCTCCTGCCACCAAGCCTGGGGGCCCTGAGTCCCATTCTGGAAACCCACGAGGTTTGGAAAGAGAGAAAGAACTCCGGCGAGTTGCACTCTGACCCCCCCTCATATATGCGCCAGAGCACACACGTGCTCGCGTGTCCCCACAGAGTAACTGGGAGAAACAACTTTACACAGTTCAGTAGTAGGCGACTTCAAGGCTGAGCCACCATTCCTTCCATCCCCCTAACCAGCTGTGTGGGTGTTGTTGGGACTAGGGAGGTTTGGGTCGGCGTTGGGGGTGTACACTGAACAAAACACAAACAAACAAATAAATAAAAACAAACAAAACTCTTCCAGGAATCACCTTTCAGGGCAAGGAGGTCTGGTCAGCTCCTCCCCAGCCTCTGGATCTGGGAAACAAGAAGGCTGAATGGGGGTGTAGTCCTCGACTGTGCTTCCCTTAGTTACAGATAGTGCAGGGGCAAGGTCATCGTACAAAATGATAGCAGACTCTGAATGCCTCACATCTAAAAAATTGTCCCTAAAACATGGGCCATGGCTGTGAGTGGGTGCAGGGATGTATGTGTGCATTAGCACACATGTATAGTTTCTTGAATTTTTGGAGCCTGCACCCTCCAAAACCTAACAGATACCTGTTTTCCCACTGCTGGCCGTAAGCTCTGTTGAGTGGAGGAGAAACACGTGACGGCACAGGTGCCTCGATGCCCGTCTGTAGTTCAGCTCCCAGAGAAGAACCTACATTTCAAACAAACTCCTTTCCTAATTCATACACTGTTTTTCAGAAACTGGATCTGTATGTTTACATAGCCCTGGGGGAGCACTGAAGACTCAGAAATGACTGTGAGCTGGCAGTGGTGGCGCATGCCTTTAATCCTAGTACTCAGGAGGCAGAGGCAGGTGGATCTCTGTGAGTTTGAGGCCAACCCTGGTCTACAAGAGCTAGTTCCAGGACAGGCTCCAAAGCTACGGAGAAACCCTGTCTCGAAAAACCAAAAATCAAACAAACAAAAAGATATCCAGCTCTTGAGAGTTATCTTCTGACCTCCTCATTGTGGTACATGGACGCTATAATACACTTAAGAACTAAAATCAAGCCAAGCGGTGGTGGCGCACACCTTTAATCCCAGTACTCAGGAGGCAGAGGCAGGCAGATCTTTGTGAGTTCAAGGCCAGCCTGGTCTACAAGAGCTAGTTCTAGGAT
Organism: Microtus pennsylvanicus; assembly: GCF_037038515.1. NCBI lineage: Eukaryota > Metazoa > Chordata > Mammalia > Rodentia > Cricetidae > Microtus > Microtus pennsylvanicus. The sequence goes on from NC_134588.1 coordinate 94,870,716, forward strand.
GGGCTCAAAGCAACACAGAGAAACTCTGTCTCAAAAAAACAAAAAAAAATCAAGTCATGATCAGAGACAGGAAGAGCAGGGCTCAAAAACTGTCTGGACTTGGAATCAGACTGAGACAATCAGGCTTCTTGCTAAGTTTATATATACATATATAATAAATGTATGTTATATGTATTTGTTTTTTTTTTGTTTTGTTTTTTGAGACAGGGTTTCTCTGTGGTTTTGGAGCCTGTCCTGGAACTAGCTCTTGTAGACCAGGCTGGTCTTGAACTCACAGAGATCCGCCTGCCTCTGCCTCCCAAGTGCTGGGATTAAAGGCGTGCGCCACCACCGCCCAGCATGTTATATGTATTTGTTTTCTCAAGACAGGGTTTCCCTGTGTAGCCCTGGAAGACCTGAACTAGAGAACTCACAGAGATCCACCTGTCTCTACCTCCCGAGTGTTAGGAGCAAAGTAGTGAGCCACTGCCTCCCAACGGGGTTTACATCTTGAGACAGGGCCACTTAGAAGCCAGGGTAGTGTCAAAGTTACTGAGTAGTGGAGGCCGGTCTTAAACTCTTGATTCTTCTGCCTCTAACTTCCCAAGTGCTGAGATTACAACCATGTGTCTCTTTTTGTTTTTCATTTCTGTGACTGTCTTTTTTTTTTTTTTTTGGTTTTTCGAGACAGGGTTTCTCTGTAGCTTTGGTGCCTGTCCCAGAACTAGCTCTTGTAGACCAGGCTGGCCTTGAGCTCCCAGAGATCCCCCTGCCTCTGCCTCCCCAGTCCTGGGATTAAAGGCGTGCGCCACCATCGCCCGGCTTCTGTGACAGTCTTGCTGTGTATCTGGGTGGCCTGGTACTAGGCTGACAACAATCCTAGGATCACAGGCATGTCACAGCCATGTGTTATACTTGAGCTTTCTCTCCCCCCCCCATACACACCTTTTTTTAAGACAAGCTCTCAGTATAGGCTGCAGGTTGTCCTGACAGGGCACCTTTTAGCCTGGTGACAAACGCCACTTTTACTGGGTGTGGCAGTACACACCATTAATCCTATCACCTGGGAGCCAGAGGCAGGTGAAGATCAGCCTGGTCTGAAAGGTTCAAGGCTACACACAACAGTAAACTCTGCCTCAATAACAAGCCAACAAACAAACTCAAGATTCTCCTGCCTCCACCCTTAAATGCTTAATTCCAGGCCCGTGCCGCTAGACCACAGAGAATTTTTCTAAAAACGAGATAAAGGAATTAAGAATTTTTTTGTTTATTTGTTTTTTGAGATAGAGTTTCCCTGTAGCTTAGGAGCCCTTCCTGACTTGTAGACCAGGCTGGCCTTGAACTCACAAAGATCCACCTGACTCTGCCTCCGGAGAGCTGGGATTAAAGGAGCGAGCTAACACAGCCCAGTGCCTTAAGCATTTTAAGGTGGGATAAAGCATGGCCAGATTTGAAGGCTAGAAATTAGTTTTAAGGTGTGTCTTGAAAACTTTAAAAAGGGAAAAAGCAATAAAGTCAGCATCTCCTTTTCCAGAGAATCGCTGGCCTCTGGGAGCTGTAGGAGCTCTACAGGTAGCCCAGGAGGGAACTGTGATAAGGAAGTAGGAGAGAGAGGTCTCCAAAGACTCACTGGGCTGGAAAAAAACCTAGACTCAGGTGGGAGTGCGGATCTGATCTCGAGGATGTCTTCCACCTGCTTCCTGTGCCACCGTTGCAACAAGCCCCTGAAAATCTCACCGGACCTCTCTGCAATGCAGAAAAGGTCCTTGGAAGCCCAGCATCATGCCAGCCCCTCCGCAAAGATGCCAGTTTCTGGGAAACTAGAGGACAGGACCTCCAGAAGACACCATCCTGACCGTGGCAGGACAGCCCAGGAAAGTGCCTGCTGCCCCTTCACTCTGCTTGGTGAGCCGAGCACCCAGAGAACTTTGGACAGTATCCAAAATACTATCTTAGAGACCTTCGAAACCGTCTCTGGCCAAAAGGATGTGGAGCACCCGCTCTGTGTGGACTGTATGGATGGCCTCTTGGAGGAGCTAGATACCCAGCTCACTCTAGCTGAAGCTGACAATCAGAAGTACAAAAGTTTCATGGAGAGAGAGTCCCTGGTGAGTGATGAGGAGCGGGAGGCCTTGAATGCAGAGCTTCTGGCTGAGCTGCAGAGTCTGGAGCAGGAAGAAGCAAGGCTGACTCAGGAGCTGCAGGACGTTGACCACCAGCATGCAAGAATAGAGGCCGAACTCAAAGCAGCCGAGGCAGAGAGCAGGGAGCTCGAACAACAGGAGGAACAGGATTTGAAGGACTACGCTGCCTTGAAGATGGAAGAGCTGGAGCTGACGGACGAACTAAGCAGTGTGGAGAACCAGTTGGCGTATGTCCAGAAGCAGCTGCAGAGCCTGAGCAAGACCGACATCTTAAACATCACGTTTACCATCTTGGATGAGGGTCCCTTGGGCATTATCAACAACTTCAGGTTGGGCCGCATCCCTGACATCCAGGTGGGATGGAATGAGATCAACGCCGCCTGGGGACAGACAGCCTTGCTGCTCTTCACCTTGTCCAAGATAGCAGGATTACAATTCCAGAGGTACCAACTAGTTCCCTGCGGGGACCATTCCTACATCAAGTCCTTGGCTGGTGATGAAATGCTGCTCTTGTTCTCAGATGGGAGCCACAACATCTTCTATGATAACAAGTATGACCGTGGGATGAAGGCCTTTTTGGACTGCCTACAGCAGTTTGTGAAGATGCTAAAGAAGGAGGAAGGCCTCTTCCTGCCCTACAGGATCCACGTGAAGGGAGGTATGCTGGAGGATGCCACGGGCAGTGGGAAATGCTACTCCATCAGGACCCACCTGAACACGGAGGACGAGTGGGCAAAGGCTCTTAAATTCATGCTTACCAACTTAAAGTTGATTCTTGCTTGGGCTTCGTCAAAGTATTACAGTAAGAAGTAACCAACTGAAGGGGACATAGGATCACTCCTGCATTAAAATTGATCGGTAAAGAGATGAGAGAATTGGCGGGAGATGAATGGAGTTGGGATAGTGGGGAGAAAAGCTTGTTTGAGCTTTTTAAGAAAAACTGGCTCCATTGTGGAGTGGACCTTGGGAGGGCCGCAGTCATGGGATCAGGCTTCGGGATTATGTTTTCTCTAAGACAATTTCAATAAACGTTTACATTTTCTTCAATGATTCAGAGTGTGCCATCTTTGAGATTGGATTGCCTAAAGCTCACGGTGGCCTGGCATTTTATATTTCTGTATTTCAGCCTCTGCCATGCTGGAATTTATGTGCCATATGCCGCTGCAGCTGAGGGCTGTCTCTGGTTTTTTCTTTTTGGTTTTTTCGAGACAGGGTTTCTCTGGTTTTGGAGCCTGTCCTGGAACTAGCTCTTGTAGACCAGGCTGGTCTCGAACTCATAGAAATCCGCCTGCCTCTACCTCCCAAGTGCTGGGATTAACTGTCTCTGGTTTTTCGAGACAGGGTTTCTCTGTAGCTTTGGAGCCTGTCCTGGCACTCGCTCTGTAGACCAGGCTGGTCTTGAACTCACAGAGATCCGCCTGTCTCTGCCTCCTGAGTGCTGGGATTGAAGGTGTGTGCCACCCCACCCAGTGAAAGCTGTCTCTTAATTATGTGTGTCACATTAAGATTACTTTCGTTTTTTCAGAGACAAGGTCTATCTATCTCTGGCTAGCCTGGAATTCTCTGTAGACCAGGCTGTCCCCTAGTTTACAGAGATCTGCCAACCTGCTTCTGCCTCCTGAGTGCTGGGATAAAAAGTGTGTGCCACCTTACCCAGGACATTTTGTTTGTTTGAAATTAGCTTTGAAGCCTGGGGGTACAGTGGGATGTAGAAGTGAGAGGGTCCAGAGGAAGTTCCAGGATAGGTGGGAAAGGATTAATGAAGATGCTAGTTTCCAGGGAGACAATTCTGTCCCCTTCTGCTCATCTGTAAAGTGGGGGACGCATTCTTAGACATCGTTGAGGTGATTACAGAACCAAACAAGCAGTAAAGTATTCCTATGCCTTCACTTTCCCCATGTTTTTATTTTTTTATTTATTTATTTTATTTTTTTTGAGACAGGGTTTTGCTGTAGTTTTAGAACCTGTCCTGGAACTAGCTTTTTTTTTTTTTTTTTTGCCCATAACATAAGTAGTTTATTGTATCTTCAGGACACATAGACTTCTCTCTCAGAGAAGGGTCTTTCGGGCAGGAAACTGTCATCTAGACGCGCGCTGCTCACTTGTCATTTTCGTACATGGCTGGGTTCTTCCTCCTGGACCGCTCAAACTCCTGTTTCCCCCAGGCGTAGATCAGATAAAACACCACAAACGTCGGTGCCACGCGCAGGATGCACTCGCGAGTGCTGCGCAGCACGTTGGGGATGCCTTTGCTGAAGTAGTTCGGGAAGGCGCGCTGCTCAAAGGGTGATAAACTGTAGGAGATCACGGGACGCGTTTGCATCAGATTCCCGAACTCGCTGCCCATGGTGGCGGAGGCCCTCCAGCACGCAGAGCCCGGCTTAACGTCACTTCCCTGGAACTAGCTCGTGTAGAGACCAGGCTGGCCTCAAACTCAGGTCTCCTGCCTCTGCCTCCCGAGTGCTGGGATTAAAGGCATGTGCCACCACCGCCTGGCCCACTTTCCCCAATTTTAATGTTTATATCTCACACAATGCAATTAACTCGTCCAAGAACGCTGAAACAGAGAAATTGTTTTTAGACAGTCTAATCTGTCCTGGAATTCACTACGTAGACCATACTGGCCTTGAATTCTCAAAAGGTCCGCCTGCCCCTGACTCCTCAGTTCTGGGATTAAAGGCGTGCGCCATCACCGCCCTTCTCATTCATAGACTCCTTTGGTCTTTCGAGTCAGGGCTTCTCTGTAGCTTTGGAGCCTGTTCTGGATCATAGACTCCAAAAATGTAATCTGCAGCTGGACGGTGGTGGCACAAGCCTTTAATCCCAGCACTCGGAAGGCAGAGGCAGGAGGATCTCTATGAGTTCGAGACCAGCCTGGTCTACAAACGATAGTTCCAAGATAGGCTCCAAAGCTACAGAGAAACCCTGTCCCACCACTTTCCCCCCAAAAGATGTAATAATGTCGTGGGGCAGTGATGGTACACACCTTGAAGTTGCCCCAACTGGCCTGGAATTCACTGCAGCCCAGGTCTGGAAGTTCCTGATCCTCCTGCCACAGCATCTCCTGAAAGATTACGAGCAAGCGCCTGCTCCGGACTGAGACAAAATTCTAGCCGTCCCCCTAAGCACCTCATCAGCTGCCAGCAGCTGTGCATTTCCTGCTAGGTGCTCCGCATGAATTCATACTCATGACTGCTTATCTTTAGACAAAGGCATCTTATAAACAGAAAATTGCCAGGCTGTGGTGGCACATGCCTTTAATCCCAGCAGGCAGATCTCCATGAGTTCGAGGCCAGCGTGGTCTACAAGAGCTAGTTCCAGGACAGGCTCCAAAGGGACAGAGAAACCCTGTCTCGAAAAAAATAAATAAAACCCAGAAAATCATGTCTGCATCAGTGGCCAGAGATTCTCTGATTTCATTTATTTATTTATTGAGACAGGTTTTCTCTGCACATAGCTTTGGAGCATCTCTCTGTAGACCTTACACCCTCCTTAGACCAGGCTGGTCTTGAGCAGAAATCCACCTACCTTTGCCTCCCAAGTGCTGGGATTAAAGGCGTGCACCACCACCGCTTGGCGATATTCTCTGCTTTTATCTTTGACTTTACTTCCCTTACTGTAGTCTTAGACTCTCATTCCCCAGCCTGTGCCCTTTAATTCACCAGCAAGCTCCCTTATCACAGCCAGCTTTGGTTGCTATAGCAGCACCAGGAGCTGGCATGAACTCTGGGTTCTTCAGTTCTTTTTCCAAGAGCCCGCTAGAGTTCCTAAGGAGATGCATTTTTTTTTATTTATTTATTTTTTTAGCCACTCTCTTAGGGTTACTGTTGTAGTGAAACACCATACGGTGACCTAAAAAAGCAAGTTGGGGAAGAAAGGGTTTGTTTGGCTTACACTTCCACATCAGCCTTCATCACTGAAGGATGTCAGGCCAGGAACCTGGAGGCAGGAGCTGATGCCGAGGCCATGGAGGGTGCTGCTTGCCAGCTTGCTTCTCATGGCTTGCTCAGCCTGCTTTCTTACAGAACCCAGGACCAGCAGTCTAGGGGTGGCATCATCCAGAGTGGGCTACCCCTTCCATCAGTCACTAAATAATAGAAAAATGCCCTACAGATTTGCCCACATTTTCTCAGTTAAGCCTCCTTCTTATCTGATGATTCTAGCTTGTACCAAGTTTAAGTACCAGCAACCTCCTCACACCAATATTCATATGTAATACTTCACTTGTCTAGAGATAATTTTTATGAGGTTTATATAAACACACCAAAGTTTTTAAAAACTGAGGGTTTAGTGATCACAATCCTGCTCTCCTAAACCTAAAAAAGGTTGCTCGCGCCCCCTGGTGGTAGTTGTCAGTTCTGACAGCCACCAGTGAAGACCTGTTGGGTTCTGAACTGACAGACAGAGGGAGCTACTTCTGTTTGATGCTATTATCTCTTGGGAAGAAAAGACAAGTGACGGAGTAAATTTGAATTGGAGGGTGTAAACCTCACATAGCCTGCTTAGAAGCCTAGCTAATTTTTTAAGATATGAACTAAACAGATTAAATAATCTATTAGACTTGCAGCACAGATCCTTCTTCTGGATCCGGGACCATCTGATGCCAAAACCCCTGCTCATCCCAGGACAGCGTGCTGAAGATGTGTGCTCCATATGTTTACCTGAACTCAGGATGGGTCAGGATGGATAAGGACAAAACATCTTGGTAGTTCTTTCGTAAAAGATCCCGGGGCTGCCAGCTCAAAAGGCTGTCTGAGCTATCTGAGAACCTTGAGAAGTTGAGAGTTTGGGAAACAGTTCTAAGGAAGAGTCTGGGGTGTACTCCATCCTGTCAAGCTCTGAGGTGATGCTGACGCTGGAGTCTTGAGCGGACTCTAGACCATTTTGTGATAGCAAGATCACAAGTAAGAATGCGTTCAGACTCAGGAGGAGGCTTTTCCTGTACGCTTCCGTTAAGCTCCAGGAAAAGCCTTGCATAACAAAGTCAATAAGTTCAGTGGACTTGACAAAGCTCTTGTCTCCCAAGAGTGGCTTTTTCCTAGGGTCCAGGGCAGTGAAGCCTAGTATCTTACATGTGCTAGACAAGCATTCTACCACTGAGGTCTCAGAACATCCTTCCCCAGGGTTATCTTGATGCTAGAATTCTCACAGTAAATGCAGAGAAGGGGATCAACAAATGCTTTCTTTAAAGGGTCAACTAGGGTTTTAGGCTGTGCAAGTTTCGTGATCTCTGTTGCAGCTGCTACTCCACTCTGCTGTCGTCACACAGAAGCACCCGAGAGACAGAGATCAGCAGGCATGAGAACAATCCAACATCTCACATCCAGACAGGCCCAGATCAGATGGCCCAGTACCTGTGTGTACTCAGACTTCCTGGTGTCATGATAAACTCCAAAGATTTTCATGTGTTTGTGTGGTGCTGACACAGACTCTCGGTCTCAGCAAGTTCAGATGTCCGTGGAGAGATCAGTCAGTGAGCACACACTGACAATTGCTTGTGCGTTTGGGAAAAATGTCAGGACCTGGGTGCCCTCTTCTGCTAGCCCAATGCATCATGGTTGCTCACAAAACGTATGTGTAAACATGCTGTGAGAATACAGAAAGGTCAGCTATCATCTTACGATACCTGAGGTGGGAGAGTGCGCTTAGAAACACGAACCTCGGAAGCCACACACACACAAAAAAAGATATCATAAGAACCTAGATGAGAAAATTGACTTAACGGTCAGAGGGAACGGTGGAATTAGCTTTAAAATGCACGACTTACAATGACGAAATGACTCAGTTCAAAAAAATTTAACAGAGAATCATAAACAACCTAGATGCAAAGAGATATGATCCTTAGCGTACAAATTGCCCACTAGTTCCAATTACGTGAGTGGGCGCTAAGAAAAGAAAGGCTATATCCAGACCAGAAATGGTCTGAATCTGTCTCCTATAGACAGGTCAGCTCCTGCCTGGCTTCTGGAATCACACATCCTCCTGCTTGAAAGGATGCTTCGACGAGGAATTCAGCCACCATGCTGAGAAGAGGCCTCCTGGAGTCAGTCCAGCCTCAGTCCTCTGGGCCCAGGCATGAGTCTGAAATGGCCTCCAGATGGCTCCTGCTGTCAATCCTCTGGGCCGGTAGTACCAAGTCTTTCGTGTCTTCAGGGCTGAGTCCCTAGACCAGGAGCAGAGTCAGCCGTCTGCAGATTCTGTAGCCCCTCCCCCACACTCGGAGCTGTATGCAATAGTGGCTACTTTTCACTTTATAGCTTGAGGTCCGCTTAGTCGTGAACAATGCCCACCCCACCAGAGGGTCTCGAGCCATTGTCAACACATCCTACATCAGCCAAGAACATTAGGAAGTGAGAGGAAGTCACATCGGTGAGGTGAGACCGAGCATGACACAGAAGGTTGCCCAGTGCAAACCCTTGTATTTGTAGTACGGTGGCCATTGTAGACACTGGGATCTCAGGCAAAGCAGGGAAGTGGAGAAGGCTGGACAGGAGAGGATGAGAGGCGGCCATGGACAGTTAGGTGCATGAGAAGAATTTAAGACTGTCCATCAAGCTGGGCGGTGGTGGCGCACGCCTTTAATCCCAGTACTTGGGAGGCAGAGGCAGGCGGATCTCTGTGAGTTCGAAACCAGCCTGGTCTACAAGAGCTAGTTGCAGGACAGGCTCCAAAGCTACAGATAAACCCTATCTTGAAAAACCAAAAAAAAAAAAAGACTGTTCATCAAGTTCAGAGTCAGTTGTAGGAGGCAGATTTCTCTCTCTCTCTCTCTCTCTCTCTCTCTCTCTCTCTCTCTCTCTCTCTTTCTTTCGGACCAGATGTACCCATCCCAGATGGCAGGTTCCAAAATCTCTCAGCCAGAGTACCCTGACCTTGGGATAGCAAGCACGCTTAGTCTGAGGGTTCAACCTTCATGAATGTTCTATTGCTCATACAGCTATGTCCTGGGCCTGGTCCTTACCTCAGTGTTTCCATAGTTACAGACCAAGAGTGCCTCCTTTGTCAGGGACCTTCTGGGGTTCCTGCTTGGCCTTTAGCTGGGGCATTCATCACTTTCAGTGCTTTATTGACACTGATCTGGGAAACATGGATAACCCTCACTGGATGGGACACTCCATAGTCCATCTGATTATCTTTGAGCTTTAGTTCAAATGACCACAGTGCATTTGCTTCCACCCTTCGCCACCCAGTTCACTAGCATTCCCTTCCGTGCAGCAGCCTCCATCTCGGGTGTCACCACTGCCAGTATTGTCGCTTACTATTTTAGCATTTGCAAGTCGTCAGGATGGGGACATTCAGGGAGCTTTAGCTTAGGCCCTGGGATGGCTGGTGGAGAAAAGGCACCCGCAGCTTAGGGAGTGAGTTGAAGTCGTTTGATCAGTGTCTTGTGGATGGTGATTTGAACCCGTGACCATATGGTACGAAGCCCTTTCATGAGACTTGCCTAGAGTGGTGCCATGGCTGTTATTGGGAAAACACTCACCACTGTTGCGTTCTTGTTTGCAGTGTTGGAATTGCGAGGACACACACACAAACCCTCTCCCTTCACTGACAAGGTCTCTGACTTTTGGTCCTAAAGGACTTTTGTCTGATAGCTCCCGGAGTGCTCACAGCCCAGGCCCAAGCCACTGTTCGCTCATTGTAGTCCTTGGGCTGGGTGGTGCAGATCTGGGCTGAGCAGCTCCACTCCAGAGCCTTCACCGCCTGGGGACTGGAGCTGCGGACTGGTTCCACAGACCCCACATCCACAGCTGGAAAGCTTGGCTCCTCTTTTCCCTGACTCAGCTGTGCAGCTGTTGGCTCTTCACTACCACTCTGGGTGAAAACTGATATAGGCAACAGGAAGCAATCCATTGCTTACTAATCCTTCAGACACAGAGGAACAGAGGGAACTGAAAGAACTCTGATATGATGGGAAAGGGATAAAGGGATAAAGGGATTCTGGCCTTCGGGGATAGCAGCCAGAAAAGGGAACTAAACTTGTTTTCCTAAGAGCCAGAGGCGTTTTCTGTTATACCCAGAATCTACAAAACACTCAAAGACACGGAGAATATACGTTTTGTAAGAGAGGAAAATCATTTTTAGCCCCTGTAGGGTTGAGAGGAGTATCATCTTGCTTCCCACCTCACCCCCCCCCACCTTAGCCCCCCCCACCTCATCCCCTCCCACCAAGCGCTGGGAGTCACAGCCAACTTCTAAGCTTTTGGCTGTCTACTTGTGGTAGATGCCCTCAGAAATTCTGGGCAGATGAAAGAGAAGGAAAATTGAACGCAGTCTGAAACTTCCAGCAGAGAAGGTGGAGATGCCAAGAGGGCACACAGCTGTGCCGATCATGGGAGGAGAGGCTTAGGTGCTAGGGCAGAATTTGCTAGGAAATATTTCTGAGACATAGAGGAATGTGGAAGAAAGGTTCCCAAAAACACAAACAGAACAAGGCAATGATGGGGGTAGAAATAGGAGGGGGTAGGGCTGAGGGAGGGGGCGGAGCCTGTGAACAAAGAGGGACACTGTGTGCTGTGTCCCTAAGGGAGTGCTAACGGGCAGTGTGGTTAAGAGTTCCAAATGTGGGTTTGGAGAGATGGCTCAGCAGTTAAGAGCACTGGCTGCTCCTCCAGAGGTCCTGAGTTCAATACCCAGAAACCACATGGTGGCTCACAACCATTCATAACGAGATCTGGTGCCCTCTTCTGGCATACAGGCAGAACACTGTACCTATAATAAATATATGTATATATTTATTATATAAAGATATGATAAATAAATCTTTAAAAGAGTTCCAAATGCAGGAAGAGAACCCCATGCAAAAGCAGCTGAAGAGTTCTGGCGAATTCCACCAGCTGCTCAACGGTGAGTCCATGGCAACCACTGGGAACTCCTAGTTGAAGTACAATGGGTTAAATTACTACCTTGAAGAAAGAATCTATAAGAATCTATCCATGTAGGAACGTGGAGCGTAGACAGGAGGCAGAGCACTGAAGAGAATGAGGGAAGAAAAGATGGAAGCTTGGCTTAAGAAGGTTGTGATCTGGATATTAGACACAGTTGGGAGCTATGAAGGAAACGAGGAAGCAGGGTAACCTCAGAAGCCTGGAGCAGATATAAAGCCACGTGTTGGTATTTAGTGGGTTTATGGCTATGGCAACTGCATGCAATGCTCAGTTGTTTGGGAAACTGGGCTAGAGTCAAGCTGATGTGGAGTACCTATTGTGGGGAGATTGGGATGCCTTTGAGGCATGTGACTGAAGCCAGTGAAGGGTCAGGCGGTGTCTGGGCTTGGGAGGATGTGAAGCTGAGGGTCTAGATTGAAGGGAGTTGTAGGCATTGAATAGTTTGACGGCTGCAGAGAAAAGACAGACTGAAAAGATCCCTGGGCTGACCTACTCCGTCATGTTGGCAGTGAAGACTGAGCATACCACATGAAGCATGGATTGACACGCACAGGTCTAAAGATCCACCGCAATTATGCATGGCTTCTTAATCTGTACCTTAACTCATGTATCACCTCGGCAATATCTGTAGTTTTACTACTGTATGTTGTTTACTTATAATTTCTCTTTAAAAACAATTTGGGACACAGTCTCAAATAGCTCAGGCTGATCTCAAACCCTTTGTGCAGGATGATCTTGAATGTCCATTTCTCCCCTCTACTCCTCTGGAGTGTTGGGATTACAGGTGTGTGCTACTATGCCAGGTTTATGTTACACTGGAGATAAAATCCTGGGAAAGCACTCTTGTTTAGGTACAGAAGAATGCAGAGAATAAAAGAGAATTCAGGACCCAGGAGAAGAGAGAAGGCATGAGAGGTGGAAAAGCCCCTCTTCTCATTGCTGATGTTCTCCCATATTCCACTCATCTGTGTGTGGCTCATCAGGAGTCTCAAGCATCGGTGTCAAGGAGAGATGAAGTGCCAAAAGGAAATGAGAAATTCGGAGATATTCTCCTCTTTGAGGCATATCCTGACTATTTAGTCTGGGTCAGGTGGGCATGCGCCTTCTGTCTGTTATTACATAGAATTTCTCCTGGAGGACAGGCGAGATTGTGAGATTGCTTAGTGAATTAAGGCTCTTGTTCCTGAGCCTGATGACCAGAGTCCAATTCCCAGCATCCACGAAGTAGAAGGAGAGAACCGACTCCTGCAAATTGTCTCCTGACTTCCAGTGGCACACCATGGCATGTCCCCAATCCAAATAAATAAATGAACAAATAAACAAACCAACTAATGTAATAAGTTAAAAAAAAAAAACACCTTCCCTGGAACAGTGAAATGAAGGATAGAGAAAGGAAGACAAATCTCATTTTTTTTTAAAAAAACTTTAACTCTGATTCCTCATATACAAAGTCATGTGCAGATCCTCATCAGGGCCATTCACAGTTGAGTCTCAAACCCTGTAGTTCAGCCGGGCGGTGGTGGCGCACGCCTTTAATCCCAGCACTCAGGAGGCAGAGGCAGGCGGATCTCTGTGAGTTCGAGACCAGCCTGGTCTACAAGAGCTAGTTCCAGGACAGGCTCCAAAAACCACAGAGAAACCCTGTCTCGAAAAACCAAAAACAGGGGCTGGAGAGATGGCTCAGTGGTTAAGAGCATTGCCTGCTCTTCCAAAGGTCCTGAGTTCAATTCCCAGCAACCACATGGTGGCTCACAACCATCTGGAATGAGGTCTGGTGCCCTCTTCTGGCCTGCAGACATACACACAGACAGAATAGTGTATACATAATAAATAAATACTTTTTTTAAAAAAAAAGAAAAACAAAAAAAACCCCAAACAAACAAACAAAAAAACCTCATAGTTCAACACTCTTAACAACCCCTCCAGCTCAGGCTTTTCCCACCCATGACAGCCATCCCTGTTTCCTTCTGCAGGCCTTGGGTTCAATTTCCATTCCTGGAATGTTCTTGCTGTATTTCCTTCCAGTCTTGCTCAACTATACTCCAGGGAAGGTCTCCTCTCTTCGCACACTTCCTGTAGTGACGGTGTTTTCAGGTGCACGTTCATATTTGACTCTGAGTGTGCACATGGGTTCAGCCAGTGAGATTGGATTTGGCTTTTTAATCCACCCTCAATTGGTGGGAATTGTGAAAGATAAATGCAGACACGCATGCGACCTGTTGCCTCCCATCTTGGGGAAGTAGGAAGGAGCCGTTTCTTCTCTGTTTGTGCCATACTTGTGTGGCGGCTGGCCTGTTTGTTCCCAAACCTCAGAGGTGCTTCTCAGGCCAACAGCACAGCTGGGAGTGGTCCCAGGCAGGTGGAGAGCATCACAGGGTAATTGGCACCATAGAAGAGGGTGCACTTACAATCTCCCAAGGACTACCAGCTCACCATTAAATTTATCTTTTTAAAGTCTTAGTTTTGCCTTATCTATTTTTTTAAAAAAAATCTTTACTTAGTTTTATTTTATTTGTGGGATAGGAGAGTACTGTTTGCATGTATGGATGTGGACCACACCCATGCTTGAAGCCCAGGAGGTCAGAAGAGGGCATCAGTGACTCTGGAAATAGAGTTACAGACATTGCCAGCTGCCACATGGGTCCAGGGAAATGGAGCCTGGTCCTCTGCAAGAGCACAAGTGCTCTGACCTATTGAGCCATCTCTCCAGCCCCTGCTTTATCTTTTTGCAAGCAATATTACCAGAATAATCTATTTGTAAGTAATAACTTAATTAGAAATTTGAATTACCTTGAAATTGAAAGCTATTTAGTAACAATAACAACACGGTGGTCCTCAGACCTGGGAATACTAAGTTCACTTCTTCACACGAACACAGAGAATACAGCTTTGCAATGGTCATCAACCCTTTGTTGTTCTTCACTGTCCTGTGCGTTGGACTTACTAATTTGAATCAGCTCATGAGAACATGTTAGGGTCTAACATGGAGGTACATGACTGTAATCATTATGAATTCAAGGTAATCCCTGGCTACGTCGTGAGTTCATGACCAGCCTGAGATACAGGACCCATTTCTGTCTTAGATTTTCTTTCTTTCTTTCTTTCTTTCTTTCTTTCTTTCTTTCTTTCTTTCTTTCTTTCTTTCTCTTTTTGATTTTTTTGAGAGAGGGTTTCTCTGTAGCTTTGGAGCTTGTCCTGGAATTAGCTCTTGTAGACCAAGCTGGCCTCGAACTCACAGAGATCCACCTACCTCTTTCTCCCGAGTGCTGGGATTAAAGGCATGTGCCACCACTGCCTGGACCATGGCAACTCTTATAAAGGAAAACCATTTATTTGGGGGTTTACAGTTCAGAGGTATTGTCATGGTGGGACTTGGCAGCATACAGTCAGACATGGTGCTGGAGAAGGGGCGGATAGTTCTACATCTTAATCCTCAAGTTCACAGGAAGTCAACTGTGTGCCACCCTGGGCATAGTTTCAGCATAGGAGACCTCAAAGTTCACCTCCACAGTGACATACTTCCTCTAATAAGGCCACACCTACTCCCAAAAGGCCACACCTCCTAATAGTGCCATTCTCTATGAGCCTATGGGGACAAATTACATTCAAACCAATTACCACGCCATCTTAAATAATAGCAATAGCAGTAACATAAAACAAAACAATACCCCAAAACAACAAAGCAAAGTTCACCTGTATCATCAGGATGGGGAGTGATGACTCAGCGGTAAGGTATGTGTGGCATAGCCATGAGCATCTGAATTTGGATCCGCAAACCGACCTCAAACCCTGGCATGCCAGTGGGCATCTGTAACCTCTGCTCTGGGTGTGGGGTTGGGTGAGGTGGAACAGAGACTGGTGGGGGAAAGGGGAAACTTCCTGGCCAAATGGTCTAGTAAGTAAAAAAGAAAGAAGAACAAGCTGCAGGTTCAGTGAGAGACTGTTTGAAAAATTGGGGGGGGGGGGGACAGTGGTGGTGCACGCTTTTAATCCTAGCACTCGAGAGGTAGAGGCAGGCAGGTCTCCATGAGTTTGAGGCCAGCGTGTTCTACAAAGTGAGTTCCAGGACAGCCAGGGCAACACAAAGGATCCCTATCTTTGTCTTAACCTCCCCCACCAAAAGGGGGGAGCAGGCATATGGACACACCTTCAGTCCCAGCACTCAGAAGGAAGAGGCAGGTGGATCTCTATGAATTCAATGCCAGCCTGGCCTACATAGTGACTTCCAGGCTAGCCAAGGCTTCACAGCGAGATATTTTCTAAAAAATCAATCAGACAATCAGTCAATCAATCAATAAGGTGCAGAAAAAAAAGGAAATATCTCTGGTGTCTGTGCACATGCGCACACACCTCCCCCCTCCCACATACCCACACACAAGGAATCTTTATTATTACTTAAAACCAAACTGACAAGAATTAAGCCAGCCTCTCTTCGTACACAGCCTCTTTGCCTCTTCTCTAGGTATGAGCTCAAGTGTTTCAAGTTTTCCTCACGCGCATGTCCTTTTCACATGTGATCTATCTCAGTCGATAGTTTCTGTCAGGTTCTGTTTCTAGTTTTTCTTAGTAAGCATCTCCCAGAATATGAAACATTTTCCAGACAATTTACAGTCCTGACTTTTCAGTCAAAATAAAGCACATATTTAAAAAAATAGTTATTCTTCCTGTGCACATGCATGATGTCAGAGTGTGGGTGAGCATGCCGCACCGTGCGTGTGGAGGTCAGAGGACAACTTTGTGGAACGTTTCTCTCCCTCCACTTTTATGTTGGTTCTTGGGATTGAACTCAGTTTGCCTGGCTTTCTTAACAAGCTCTGACCATCTTGCCAGCTCTGAAGTGTGTTTACCAGCTTAACAGGCATTTCCTTAAGGTAGACCGGGAACCTTTTGAAGGCCCTCCACTGCTGTTTGGCTTGCTTTTCCTTCTTTGGAGACAAGGTCCCACTATGTAGCCAGCTCAGCCCAATCTCGAACTTGTTCTCCTGCCTCAACTTTCCAAGTGCTGTGATTACAGACATGCATCCCTAAATACACACCAGACTGACTTTGCCATTTTAATAATTCTTTTTGTTTTTTTTTGTTTGTTTTGTTTTTGTTTTTTGAGACAGGGTTTCTATGTGTTTCTTTGCAGCCTGCGCTGGAACTCACTCTGTAGACCAGACTGGCCTCAAACTCACAGGGATCAGCCTGCCTCTGCCTCCTGAGTGCTGGGATTAAAGGCGTGCGCCACCACTGCCCAGTTTGAGTTGAACAATAGTGGAAAATATATACTGAGCTATCCTGTACTCACTAAGTGTTCCTGTGTGTCACCCACACTTAGGTCTCCACAGTGGCTTGCTAGCCGATGGATCCTGAATCTCTCCCTCCAGCCCAGGTCTCCATCATTTCTGTCAATTACTAGAAACCCACGAGGAGGTGGAGTTAACACACACTTCCGAGTCTGGCCAGAGCTGAAGAGCAAAAGACTGACCTCTCTGCCTTCTGTCAGTTCTTGCGAGCGCCAGAGGAAACACAGGCAGCACATTTTCACCCTCGAGCCCTTCCTCAGCCTTTAGCGAGGCAGTTCACATGCAGTAGTGGCCCATTGCGTTCTGGTATTGGGGTACAGATTCTACTTACGAATAAACTCAAGGGGGAAATGAAATTAGCGTCTCTCACCACTAGATGTCACACCACACTCGATTCAGGAACAGTAAGTTCCTGAGCTGTTGCTCCAGACTTCTCTGGGCTTGAGTTACTGTAGCCATAAGTAGACAAAGCTCTTTGGCCAGGCTCCTCCCTCCTATTAAGGTTTACTTCTAATGACTCATTTGTAAAGGGAGACGCACAGGCTCAAACCACTAGTAGTCGGTTTTGGAACTGATAATGTAATACTCACGTGAGATCTTCCCCACCTCTTGGTTTCAGCTCCTTCTCTTGCTGTGTCAAAGTCCCCAACAAAAGCAACTTAAAGAAGGGAGGGTTTATTTTGACTTACGATTCCAGGAGCAAACAGTGCATGGTGGTGGGGAAATCACTGCAGTGGGAGCTGAAGGCGGCTGGTTATTGTATCCACAGTGAGTAAGCGAGATGCCGGTGGTCAACCTGCTTTCACTAGAAACGGCAGCTCGTGGAATGTGCCCTGCCCCCTACAATGGGCCTTTCATGTCAGCTATACAGTTTACTAATTCCCTCACAGATACGTCACTTTGTTTCCTAGGTGACTCTAGATTCTGCCAAGTTAACAAATACGACTAATCGCCACCATACTAGTAGTGAACCCTGGTCACCTAAAGGACAATCCAATCTCTCATTATTAATTATAGTGGCTGCCTGAGTTTGAGCACATGATAACAACCTTCCACCTTTGTTGAGAATTTAACACACAAGCTGAAATTAGAACAGTACAATGGGTCTTTTCAAGTCAATAAAGAGGATTTTGTGATCTGTATACAAACATTCATCAACTATCTCTCTCCCACACAAATTCGTTTGTTTGTTTGCTTTTGTTTTTTTGAGATAGGATTTCTCTGCGTAGCTGTGTAGCTCTGTTGGAATTTGCTCAGTAGACCAGGCTGGTCTTGAACTCACAGAGATCAGTCTGCTACCTCTGGGATTCAAGGTGTGCACCACCACCACCCGGCTGACGTAAATTCTTTTTTTTCCTTTTTTTTCATAAATTCTTTTATATATTTTTTTTTACCCCTTTGTTTTTTGTTTGTTTGTTTTGGGGTGTGTGTGTGTGTGTGTGTGTGTGTGTGTGTGTGTGTGTAAAACAACTCTGACGGTCTGGCACTAACTCGGTGGACCAGGCTGGGCTTAAACCATGCCATGCACCACCACCACCCAGCTCACAGACTCCTTTTAAACAGTCCAATTTAACTTTGAAATCTTGCCTCCACTCCCACTTGGAATTCTGGGATGACAAGCAGGAGCTACTATGCCTAGCAAGGAAAAGTTGTCTTTTAAAATAAGTTGATGTGGGCCAGCCAGATAGCACAGTGGGTAAAGACACTCGCCACCATGTCTGATGATCTGAGTTTAATTTTTGGGAACCATGTGGTCTCTAAGAACAGAGATCAATTTCCAGGAGCAGTCGTTTTATATCCACAAATGCATGCCATGGGACACAGACTGCACATGCAGTTGTGCTCATGCATGCTTACACACGCACACACACGCACACACACACGCACACACACACATGCACACACACTAAATGTAATAAAATAGGAAGAGCTATAAGATTGCCAGCAATTAACCTCTGAGCTCACTCTCTACTGTCTTCACAATGATCCTTCTATATTTTGTGGCACTGTGTCACGACTTTTAGAGTCTTAGTGATGTTCTTAGCCCTGTATTCTATATAGGACAGCATTGCTCTTAAGGACTTGGCTTATAAAATTTTGACTCCATATCAGAAATACCAATCTCAGGAGGAGCTATTGATAATCACACAGCATGGCAGTTGAAAATACCTGTTGAGTTGTTATTATTGTACACATGAGTTCTTAATATGGTTCTATGGTTTTTAATTAGAAGAAACCAAATAGAAAGGATAGACAAATCACAAACTGGATAAGTGATCACCACAAATGCTAATAACTTTAATATATAAAGAGCTTATGCATATTTATAAGATGTTAAGGCTCCATAAAAATGTTAAGCATATGGAAAGATTATTCATGGATGATGGAACAGAGCAGTTAATAGACAAGAAAATTCATGCAGATTCATTAATAGGAATATGAGCACAAAATTTAAAATTAAGAGTCAATTTCTAAGAAGTTAGCAAAGATTTATAAGAATTTTTAAAATCAGGAAACAATGAGGGCAGTGATGGCTTTCTGTCACTGTGACGAAACTCACTGAGACAAATAAAGGATAAAAAGTCATTTTGTCTCAAGTTTCAGTCCACATTCACTTTGTTCTGTGCTTTTAGATCTGTGAGACAGCGACTCACGATAGACAGTATATGACCAATGAGGTGGCCTTATGCTGGCCAAGAGGTGATAGACAGAGGTATAAATATAGATAGATAGATAGATAGATAGATAGATAGATAGATAGATAGATAGATGCTCTATGAGGAATTAATCTGTCTGCAAAGTGCAAGAGTAGAGGTGGGGACTAGAAAGAAGCAGTTGGGAGCCTGACTTGATGTACATGTCCATAAACCTAGCACTCAGGAGGCTGGAACATGAGAACCATGAATCTGAAGCCAGCCTGGACCACACAGTGAGACCCTCTGTAAAAACCTGGGGAGAAGTGGGAGGGAGTTGGGGATAAGGAACATGTTGGCAAAGAAGGGCAATTGGCTTTGGAAGATGGGGGTGAAAATGGGACATCCACGTGGAAATGTTCAAAGGAAGAAGATGGAGATCTGGAAGACTCTGAAGAGGAGAAAGCAAGGGAAGCACCTCGTTCTAACTTTGTTCTGTTCCTGTGACAAATACCATGACCATTAGTGACTTGAGGGAGGAAAAGGGTTGTTCAGCGATGAGTTGCCGTCCATCATGGAAGGGAGCAAAGGAAGGAACTCAAGCAGGAAATCTATGCAGAGAACATGGGGGCAATGCTGCTTGTTGTCATCTCCATCCATGTTTAAACTAGCTTTCCTGTACACACAGGACAACCTGCCCAGGGAGCAGTTCTGCCCACAGTGGCCTCGGTCTTGCCACATCAAGTAACAATCACAACAATTCCCATAGACATGACCATAGACTGACCAATCTGATCTGGGAAATCCCTCAACCACTAAGTTCCCTTATCAAACAACTCTAGTATGTTAGCTGACTGCTAACTAAGACTGACCTTGACAGGGTCTCCTTCTGTAGTCTAAACTTGTCTCAAACTCCTGGTCCTCCTATCAGTCTCTGAAGCTTTGGGATTACTGGTACACAACACCTTGCTTGGTTCAACATCAACATCTTAATGAGAATAACAATTCCATCAGGAAAAGGGGTCCAAGATGAAGTTGTCAGGGTGACAAGAAGAAATTTGAGTGCTTCTAAGTATGGTGGAGACCAAGGGAGATAAAAAGCATAATATTTTATCTGAGTAGAAGAGAGGATCATGTTTGAAGCCATCAGTAACTTAAGGAAAATGAAATCTAGAAAAAGGATGTTTATTGATGCTGGTGCCTGAAGCTTCAGAGGTAATGGAGAACCACCACACTGTGGGTGAGAAGCTGGTGGAAGGTGAGGAAGTGTGTCTCTCTAAGAGGCTGGCTGGGGAGGAAAGAGAAAAGCTGTAGCAATGGATGCAGGGAAGATGGCATGGAAGAATCGGCTAAATCCTGAATGTTTTTTAAATTCCCAAAGAAGAGTAGGTGGAGAGAAAGGGGTCAAAGATAGAGGAATAAAAAGGAAAATATTTAGGACACCTGAGGTGAGCAGAGACAGGAATACGGGCAGGGATCAGTTTTAGGCAGAATGATGTCAGGCTGTGGCTTGAGTGTTTTACGGGAGACTGTTTGAAACGGTCACTCTAAGGAACAAGAACAACCAAGGGCCAGTGTGGCTGTAGTACTGATTCTAATGTTGCATCAGGAAGGACATAGTTATTTTGTACTAAGCCTCATTTTGAAGTCACTTTTCCCTAGTGTATTAGTCAGGGTTCTCTAGCATCGCAGAACTTACAGAATGAATCTGTCTGTCTGTCCGTCCATCCATCCATCCATCCATCCATCCATCAGCTATCTATCTATCTATCTATCTATCTATCTATCTATCTATCTATCTATCATCTATCTATCTATCTATCTATCTATCTACCTACCATCTATCTATCTAAAATTAATACATTTATGGGAATTTATTGAAACAACTTACAGGCTGCAGTCCAACAATGGCTAGCTATGAATGGAAAGCCCAAGATTCTAGTAGTTGCTCAGTCCCAGGAGGCTGGGAGTCTTACCTGTTCTTTTCTGTGTTCTGGAATGTTGAAGAAGGAGGCTCCAATGCTAGTGAGGGAATGGATATGCTGACAAGGGGAGTGCAAGCAGGTGAAGAAGGAACCTTTCCTTCTTCCCTTGTCCTTATACAAGCTTCCAGCAGAAGTGTGCCCCAGATTAAAGGTGTACCTTCCAGCCTCCAGGTCTAGATTAAAGGCATGTGTCTTCTAGAGTCAAGATTCAGATCAAAGGCATGCTGTTTTCTTGCCTCAAGATCTAGATCACAAGCCGGGCGGTGGTGGCACATGCCTTTAATCCCAGCACTCGGGAGGCAGAGGCAGGTGGATCTCTGTGAGTTCGAGACCAGCCTAGTCTACAAGAGCTAGTTCCAGGACAGGCTCCAAAACCACAGAAAAACCCTGTCTCAAAAAACCAAAAAAAAAAAAAAAAAAAAAAGATCCAGATCACAAGTGTGCCCTCCATTTCTGGATTATTATTCCAGATACAGTCAAGTGTGCTCTCCATTTCTGGATTATTATTCCAGATACAGTCAAGTTGACAATCCCGGATAGCCATCACACCTAGCTCTGTGTCACAGCCAGTGTGGGCTGTATGTTACTCCGATCTATGTTGTTTTGACAAAACACGTGAGATAGTTTATAAAGAGGTCAAGTTTGTTTTGGCTCACAGGTGTGGAGGTTTCAGTTCATGGCTCATCTCTTTGGGTCTGTGGAGGGAGAGCATACCACCACAGAGAAGATGTGTTCTGCCACCTCTCAATAGTGCCAGGCTGGAGAAAAGGTCTTTGGCACTCAGGTCTTGTGGAAGTCTCAGACCCAGATAACAGGCTGGCTATGAGACAAGTCACAGACAGTGGGTAAACAGAAAGCACGCGCTTCTCATAACTGTAGGGCTGGAAGTCCAAGATGAGGGTATGAGCCTGGCTGGATTCTCAGCAAATATCTGCCTACTTTATCCACTTTGACCATCATGGCACATGCGCGCGCGCGCACACACACACACACAATCTTTACTGTCTCCCTTGTTATAAAGGTGTTACTTCTACCATAACTGCATTACTGTGATGACCTCATCTAACCCTGGCTGTCTCCTAGGATACAGCACTAAAGAGTGGGGTTTCTATGACTCTAGGAAGGATATGAACATGCAACTATATTTTCCCCAATTTGCCTTGTGAATTTCTACATTTTCCCCGCAGAGTAGCTCTTGGTGAGAGCTGGTACAAGGAGCATGTCATAACTCAGGGGTCAGCAGAGGTGACCCAGATCTTACCCAGTTGATCAACCTCTTTCAGAGTGTCAAGATTCCCACGGACTTCCAAGAGGCCACTATTCTCAGGGTCACCTCTGGCTTCCGGCTCCCACTTTCACTGAACAGTGAGGCCCCGGCACGTTCATCTGTACATGTGGATGACATGCTGAAAACCCGAGGCAGGGGAGAGCTTTAACCCACGAACATCTGAAAGCACCAGTAGCCCTCTACAGAAATCCTTCAGTCATGCCTCAAATCACAGCTCTCGCCAATGTCTCTGTGGCTTCGTCCCTTTCTCTTAGTCTCTTCTCAGACTCTGCCTGCTGAGATTTAGTGTGGTATTGACCGATGCCGCCCCATGTCACCAGCTTCACCTTCTACCTCCATGTTGCTGACTCAGTTACGTCCTGAGACAAAAATGGTTCTCCTTCTCTCACGTAGAAATTCTAGTCCCAGCTTCTAATATAGTGCATGTTTTGGGGACCAGAGACATGGCTCAGTGGTTAAGAATCGGCCCACTCACACCTAAGTTCCAGTCCTTGTATGAATGTTGGGTGGGTCACAACTGCCTGTAACTTCAGCTCCGGGGAATCCAACACCTTCTGATTTCTGTGAGAGCCTACACACATGTGCACCTCCCACCCAACACACATACAAATAACAAATACCTTAAGATTTAACAATTGAAATAGACTGATATACTCTTATGCCAATGCATAATTTTAAAAGAGACTAAATATCCTGGACTTTCTCCTATACCAGTGGTTCTCAGTCTCAGCCGAAATTCCTCTGGGGTTTGACTGTTAGCTGTCCTGCATATCAGATACTTACATGACGATTCCTAACAGTAGCAAAATTACAGTTGTAAAATAGCAACAAAATAATTTTATGATTGGGGGTCACTACAACTTGAGGAACTGTATTAGGGTCACAGCATTGGGAAGGTTGAGAACCCACTGTCAGAAGAGGGTGTGTGGAACTGGAGACAAACAGTTGTAAATTAGCATATAGGTGCTGGGAACCAAACCAGGATCCTCTGAAAGAGCAGTCAGTGCCCTTAACCACTGAGCCATTTCTCTAGCCCCCGATCTAGTAATCTTCAAGTCTCCACTTTAAGGGGCAAGTAGGGTATGAAGAGAAGGGTGAAGAGAACATTGTGAGCCCTCTCCTCAGTTCCCATTTCCTATGGGATTTTCAGAGGGACACCGAGGAGTCTGGCTCAGTCCAGGATCTGCATATCACCAAGCACGAGAGGTGTGCCACACAAACATTTTCTCATCATTTGTCATCCACAGAGTGGAGAGTCCAAGGTCAGAAGCCAAGTGCACCTGCACATTTGTCTGCCTCCTGATGTATTGTCTTTTTTTATCTCATCCATCTTTGTTAGTGATTAGGCAAGACATCATAAGTTGTTTCTCCAAATAACATATCAAATATTGATGCAGTCCAAAGTACAATGAGTAGGTGGGATGGATGGTTATTAGATGAGAAAGAAATCAATGTAGTGTAACCTCAGGGCTCGATTTCAATCCTACTTTGGGAACCTGTTTTGTGGGTTAGATAGGAAGAAGCCAGTGCAGCAGGAGCTGCTGGAAACATGGCGAAGGAGAGAGCCCTGGCTGTCTTGTTCAAAGGATGGACCCTTAGACAGCAGAGTGGACATGAATACAGCAGGGTGTGGGAGAGAGGATTTCTACAGCAATGCTAGATCCCTGTCAGGACGAGAAACAAAGTATGGCAGCCTGGAAATTAAATTTCTATTGCCCTCTGAAGATTCATTTGTCAAAGGCTTTGTCTCTAGTGTGGTGCTGTTGGGAGGAGGAACCTTTAAGAGTCGTGGATTTAGGGCAGGTCTTTAAGTCTTCAGGAGTGTGCCACTGAAGGGATTGTGGAGCCTCAGCCCCTCTTTGCTCTCTGACTTGGAGTCCAAGAGTCTTTCTCCCCACCGTGTCATGCTGTCTTGTCATTGACTCAAGGGCAATAAGGCCAATTATTTATGGATCAGAACATCTAAAACTGTGAGCCAAAACCTTTCTCTTTTTCTTTTTTTCTTTGATTTTTTCGAGACAGGTTTCTCTGTAGCTTTGGAGCCTGTCCTGTAACTAGGTCTTGTAGACCAGGCTGGCCTCGAACTCATAAAGATTCACCTGCCTCTGCCTCCCGAGTGTTGGGATTAAAGGCACGTGACACCACTGCCCAGCTTAAACATTTTTTCTTTATAACTTGATCATCTCAGGCACTTTGTTATAGTGGGAGAAAGCTGAGTAACACAGCAGCGTTAGAAAGTATTACATTGGGCAAAGGTAGAGAGCCATTTAGAACTTTGCTTTATCGTTTTCATTTGTGCAGTGCACAACACCCGTCTGCGCTCTATGTGCTAACATACAGTTCGTGAGCTTCGGGCAAGGAGCTGGAGGCTGAGACACACAAACTCACAAACACACAGACAGACAGAGAGAGACAGGGACATGGACCTCTAGTCACTGGTAAGAAGCCCTCTATTCAATAGCACCAACACAGTCAGGTGGGCCAACAGGTGAAAACCTTATCCTCTGATCCTCAAGGCCAAGGCAACACGTGCTCGCGAAGCAGAGCTGGTAAACAACTTTGACACAGCTTTCAGTAACTCAAATCAGAAGGAAAGTAAAGATCTCTAGCGGGGAAGAGCAGCTAGAGGCCAGGACTCCAAATGGTCCGAACACCATTTGTTTGTTTGTTTGTTTTCTTTTCCTTTCTCCTTTCTTTTTTTCTCCTCTCTCTCTCTCTCTCTCTCTCTCTCTCTCTCTCTCTCTCTCTCTCTCTCTCTCTCTCTCTCTCTCTCTCTCTCTCTCTTTTGGTTTTGGTTTTTCAAGATAGGGTTTCTCTATGTAACAGTCCCAGCTGTCCTGGAACTCACTTTCTCACTTTGTATACCAGGCTGGCCTCAAACTCAGAAATCTGCCTCCTGAGTTCCCGAGTGCTGGGATTAAAGGCATGAGCCACCACCGCCTGGCTGTTTGTTTTATGAGACAGGGTCTCATTATATAGGCCTGGTTGTCCTGGAACTCACTTTGTAGACCTGGCTGGCTTTGAACTCACAGAGATCTGCCTGCCTCTGCCTCTGTAATGATGGGATGAAAGGTGTGTGCCACTATGCCCAGTTTCTCACTTTATCTTTTAACTGAAGGTGATAAAGTCTATTTTGCAGATGAAGATTAGCAATAGTACATGATCTATAGCATGTGTTTAATCATAGCAGCAACTATATTAAACATGAGGGGGCGTTATATAGCAAAATAAATTAGTTTTGGTTTTGTACATAAACATTTTCAATATGATTTACTTGAGTAAAGTGCATAACAACAAAAAAGCGCCTACATTCCCTCTCTTATTTAATTTCCCCACAATTCCTGATCTTTAAAAAAAAATTGTTTTCTATTTTTTGTGTGTCTACATGTCTGTGTGTTTGGGTATATGCACATGGGTATATGCAGGTACTCACAGAGACCAGAGGCATTAGATTCCCTGGAGACAGAGTTACAGGCAGTTGTGAACTGCCCTATGTGGGCACTGGGAACTGAACTCTGGTCTTCTAAAAAAGCAGCAGGTACTCTTAATCACTTCAAGCCTTGATTCCTGGTCTTGATATACAAAACAGCAAGGTTAATGTTTAGCAGTAATGTCTGCCATTGAATGAATGCATGCTATGGATTGTCATGAGGGCCACTGAGATAATACTTTGGGAAGTTTTATCTTTGGGAAGTATTATCTCAACATACGTTAGGCAGCTCTAGGATGTGCTGCAGTAGTCCTTGTAGGTTCGTTTTCTCAGCATTGAACATCAGTACACATGTAAGACTCAGCTTCTTGGTGCACCCACAACGAAGGGAATGTGCCCTTTTGCACACATGTAAGACTCAGCTCTTGGTGCACCCACAACGAAGGGAATGTGCCCTTTTGCACACATGTAAGACTCAGCTCTTGGTGCACCCACAACGAAGGGAATGTGCCCTTTTGCACACATGTAAGACTCAGCTCTTGGTGCACCCACAACGAAGGGAATGTGCCCTTTTGCACACATGTGTTGTGCAGGAAGCCTCAAGGCAGGCTAGGAGGTAGACAGGGAACGTTATTTCTTGCACAAATCTGTCATAGCTGACAACCAGGCTCTCTTCTCTCATCTGTCTTCCAGTCACTCTGAGTAAACAGTTGCTACACATCATTGAGCATCAGAGATCATAAATCTTCCAAGAGAGCAGCTAATAATAATTTGGGTTTTGGGCATTAGAGAATGTTAAGCTGAAAGCCACAGTTCATAGTGGGTGATTCTTTCTCTTCCATCAACCTCTTACAGCTCTGGGACTTTTGTTTTGAAATGATGTTGGGGAGGGATCTGTGCACACTTGTTATAATCAGCCAAATAATGCAAAGATGCATGAAAAAAAGTAAGTGTCCCCCTCTTCCTCCGTGTCTGCCATTCTTGGTTGCCAGAATCCTATGATGCTGATGGCTTGATGCAGGTTTTATTTTTTCCTTCCACAGGTAACTAAGTGTTTCAGCCATGACACAATGGATGGATGGCTAAACCATCCATCCAAACAGTCTCCTGCTTTTTCTCTTGACTCCGGAGGTCTCAGATTGTATCCTCTTTGGCCGATTTTAATTCCTGTCTTCCCCTGCAGCAGTACCACAGATATAATATCCTTCACTGAGCTCTATGAATTCTTCTAATGAATTACTGAGCTTGAGAGTGGTTTGGGAATCCCCTGAACTTGCAGTTGGTATTAGCAGCAAGGGTGGTTTTGTGTAAATTCTTCCCTCTGATGTTTTATTTGGACTGACATAAAACACCATGGACTAGATGGTTTAAGCAAAGTAAATGTCTTTTTCTCTGTTCTGGAGGTTGAGCACATGAGATGAGGCTGCTGACGGGTTTGACCTTGGGTTGACACAGAAGCATCTCTCTGTGGCTTTTTGTGATGGAGGGAGAGGTTCCTGGTGCCTCTTTCTCTTTTGTCGGACTATTTTGCTTTTGCTTTACTAGTATTCTACCCTTATGACTTCTTCCTCCTCCCCCTCCTTCTTCCTCTTCTTTGCCATTGTCGTCTTCTCCTCCTTCTTCCTGCTCTTCTTCCTCTTCTTTTCTTTTCCTTCTCTTCTTCTTTTAAGCTCTTATCACCTTCTTAGCTCCCCACATGCAGTTAAAAGCCTTCCCAAGGGAGACATAAACAACAGCTACCCCTCTCCTTAGAGTTCTGATGACAAACTAAGGTACAAGTCCATTAAAGTTCATTCTAGGGGAAATGAGTTTTTGGGATTTCTTACATGGCTTAGGTGAGGGGCTGTGGGAGATTCTCACCCCAAAAAAACACATCAAAAAGTTTTAACCCAGCAGACATGAGAGTGTTTTCAAAGCCATACGGATGGTGCCTCCCTCCCCAGTCTTTCCCTGTAGCACTCCTGAGACCACATGAGTTAGGGCAGAATCACATACAATGTCTCCCTTACAATGAGAGAGTGATCTCAGCAGTCATTTACCACCAGCCGCCTCCTGAGTGTGGATCTAGTGTGACCTGTGGCTTCCTGAGTGTGGATCTAGTGTGACCAGCCGCCTCCTGAGTGTGGATTTAGTGTGACCAGCCGCCTCCTGAGTGTGGATCTAGTGTGACCAGCTGCTCCCTGAGTGTGGATCTAGTGTGACCAGCTGCTTCCTGAGTGTGGATCTAGTGTGACCAGCCGCCTCCTGAGTGTGGATCTAGTGTGACCAGCTGCTTCCTGAGTGTGGATCTAGTGTGACCAGCTGCTTCCTGAGTGTGGATCTAGTGTGACCAGCTGCTTCCTGAGTGTGGATCTAGTGTGACCAGCTGCTTCCTGAGTGTGGATCTAGTGTGACCAGCTGCCTCCCGAGTGTGGATCTAGTGTGACCAGTGGCTTCCTGAGTGTGGATGCAGTGTGACCAGCTGCTTCCTGAGTGTGGATCTAGTGTGACCAGCTGCTTCCTGAGTGTGGATCTAGTGTGACCAGCTGCTTCCTGAGTGTGGATCTAGTGTGACCAGCTGCTTCCTGAGTGTGGCTCTAGTGTGACCAGTGGCTTCCTGAGTGTGGATACAATGTGACCAGCTGCTTCCTGAGTGTGGATCTAGTGTGACCAGCTGCTTCCTGAGTGTGGATCTAGTGTGACCAGCTGCTTCCTGAGTGTGGATCTAGTGTGACCAGCTGCTTCCTGAGTGTGGATGCAGTGTGACCAGCTGCTTCCCGAGTGTGGATCTAGTGTGACCAGCTGCTTCCTGAGTGTGGATCTAGTGTGACCAGCTGCTTCCTGAGTGTGGATCTAGTGTGACCAGCTGCTTCCTGAGTGTGGATCTAGTGTGACCAGCTGCTTCCTGAGTGTGGATCTAGTGTGACCAGCTGCTTCCTGAGTGTGGATCTAGTGTGACCAGCTGCTTCCTGAGTGTGGATCTAGTGTGACCAGCTGCTTCCTGAGTGTGGATCTAGTGTGACCAGCGGCTTCCTGAGTGTGGATACAATGTGACCAGCTGCTTCCTGAGTGTGGATCTAGTGTGACCAGCTGCTTCCTGAGTGTGGATCTAGTGTGACCAGCTGCTTCCTGAGTGTGGATCTAGTGTGACCAGCTGCTTCCTGAGTGTGGATCTAGTGTGACCAGCTGCTTCCTGAGTGTGGATCTAGTGTGACCAGCTGCCTCCCGAGTGTGGATCTAGTGTGACCAGTGGCTTCCTGAGTGTGGATGCAGTGTGACCAGCTGCTTCCTGAGTGTGGCTCTAGTGTGACCTGTGGCTTCCTGAGTGTGGATCTAGTGTGACCAGTGGCTTCCTGAGTGTGGATATAGTGTGACCTGTGGCTTCCTGAGTGTGGATACAATGTGACAAGCAACTCCCTGATGTGAATACAATGTGACAAATCTGGTCCTGATGTGGATACAGTGTGACCAGCCATGTCCTGATGTGGCTACAATATGACTAGCTGCATCCTGATGTTGGTGCACTGTGAGTTGCTTTGAGCTCCCGCACCATGATTTTTCTGCAATAAGGGGCTGCACCCTGAACTGTGAGCCAAAAGAAGTTCTTAAGTTGCATCTGTCGGATATTTTGTTACAAGACAAGTAACTAGCACATACGGGATGAGTGTTCTTATGAAAGAGGCTGCAGCTGCAGAGGCACCCTTGCTCCTTTTAGCATGTAAGGACAATATGAGAAAGCAAGCCCTCAGCAGACACCAAATCTGCTAGGACTTTGAGCAGGACCAGAACTATGAGGAAAAAGTTTCAGTGCCCTTTTCGTTATCCATGTGCTGTAGTGTCCCAGGTGGGAAGTATAACTTCCTAATCCAGGTTAGGCTTCCTGATATACATATTTATTTAATTTTTTTAAGGTTTATTTATTATATATACAGTGTTTTGCCTGCATGGTCACCTTCACACCAGATGAGGGCGCCAGATCTCATTACAGGTGGTTGTGAGCCACCATGTGGTGGCTGGGAATTGAACTCAGAACCTCTAGAAGAGCAGCCAGTGCTCTTAATCACTGAGCCATCCCTCCAGCCCCCTGATATACATATTTATGTATACATAGTTATGTCTCTCACTCATTCAAGCAGAGGTCCAGTGTCCACCAAACACATCCCTCCTCCTCACAGACATGTGCTGAGATTCGACTTCTGGGTTAAGAGAGATTGAGGGTCATGTTGAATTTCATCACATCTGTAAGTGAGGCTCCTTTTCTCTGTCTATTGTAAGAATGGCAGGATTATAGGGACTTGGGGGGAGCTAAAGGACCCCAAAAAAATACTTGTGTTGGGTTCTTATTGGTCAGGAAGAGACTTGCACAGTGATAAAGCTATGATGTACATTCACCGGTGTTCCTACTATGGAAACTGAGGCTGTTTTTACCCTGTGTGTACATCCTTTGAGAAGTTGTGTTCCATAGTCCTTGTCACTGGGAGGCGCTTGAGACCCAACTATTTTTATTATAGAGGCATGACTGGGATGAGAAAGTCTGCAGCTCCTTCTCCAAGGAGAAAATAGAAATGCTTTTCTTGCAACACATTCCAAAAACTTTTCCATCAGAACAATCCAGTAATAGATTTTAACAACTATTATATAGTAGGTTATTAAAATAAAGTGTGGGATACTGGCCCAGTTCCTGCATGGACACAAAAATAGTGTTATGGTCTGTCATACTGTAAAAATATGGCATTTTGAGAAAACCAAAGCTAACAAAAAGTACAGCATCTCAAAGTCATACTAAATCTTGCATACACTTCAATGTTTAAATAAGGCTTAGTCCATAGGAATGCTTCATGTGTACAAAGTCATCAAGAAAAATTGTCCTGTGATATATTGTATTTTAGTGTGGGAAATTCAAATAATAAATTAGGAAAAACATTATATTTAAAAACATATTCTTGCCTCTCTTATCCATGTTTTGAACCCATTTGCATCCTTAAAGTATCTCTCATATATGCACATATGGTATTTTTTATTAAAAAGACTCTTTTTAAAAAATTTTTTTATTTACCTGAGTGTTTTGCTTGAATATATGTATATACATCATGTGCACCTTCGGTGTCTGGAGAGGGCAGAGGAGGGCATGAGCTCCCCTGGCATGGGAGTTATGGATGGTTGTGAGCCACCACATGGGTTCTGGGAACTGTCCTCTGCGAGAGTGGCTGGTTCCCTTAACCACAAAGCCATCTCTCCAGCCCGGAACATACAGTGTTTGTCTTTGTGAATCTAGCTTATTTTGCTTGATGCAAGGCTTTCCGGTGACATCCATTTTCCTGCAAATGTTGCATGGGCCCTGTTTCTGAGTATTTTGCATTTCTGAGCATGCTCTATCTTCATTTCCAGCCCTCCTACTCAGTGCATGTTTGCACTGGGTATATGGGTCTGGGTTCACAGAGGATAGTCTGGAGCAGAGGCAGTGTATTTTCTTTCACTTCTTTCCAGAGGAGACAACGATGCTTCTCACCACTCTGGAGAAGTGTCTAAGTGGGGTCACTTGCGGATACTTGAAAGGGATTCTGACAGGCTGGGCCCAATTTAAGTGTTCCAGGAAGCTTAGAATTCTTTGGTTTGCCTGAATTGTACTAGAGTCAGACAACACTGGGAGGGAATAGGGCCACAGAGAGCAAAGATAGCAAAGGCTAAAATAGTGTCCTCTTCTCTCTTGTTTTCTGTTCCCCATTCCATCCACTCCATTCCTCAGGAACAGAAGAGCGAAGATCAGAAAAAGAAGTAAAGAAGCAGAATAAAACTCTTCTGCTAGGCCACAATCCAGAAGGACTCAACCTCGAAAGGGGGGGACAGGAGCTTCATTACACTCCCCATTTCCAACACTTGGCCTAGCGGCTGAGGTGACAAATGGCACCAGGGACTCAGCATGTGCCAATTTACTGCAGCATACAAGGAGACTTGCCACAGCATTGGCTGCAGAAGCGAGGGCCAATATCGGGCCTTCACAGGTGTGAAAATGACATTCGAATTGATCCTGAGGTGAAGGTCAAACATTTAATCTATTACTTGGCACTAATAACAGCTACTGAAAAAGAAACCTGTAAAGCTGACCACGGATGTGTGACTCTCCAGCCGCAGAATCCGGATTTGTTGGCGAATGACAACGGAAGAGACTTCAGAGAAACCAGCGAGTCAGGAGGACTCAGGAAAGCTGTGGGCTGTTACCTCACAGAGCCATGCGGTGCTACAAGATGCCTCGGTACACAGACTGAAGCCAGACCATAACTAAGCCTGAAGAGGATCCCTCAGGATGCCTTCCTCAGATGAGGAAGAAGAGGCACTAGTTAATGTGCGCAAGCCCCACACAGCCTGAGTAGCAGAACCCGTCTGGTCTCCAGATAGTTTCTAACACTGCAAATCTAGAGTCGTTGTCACTCTTAGGACCAGATTTGGCTATTAGCTCCACACATGAGTCGTGTGCCCTGGGTAATCAGAGACAAACAGTTCTGCTTTCCCCCATGACTGGTGTCTTGAGGGCAGCTGTCTCGGGAAGGTTGTGGTTGAGCACCGGAAGAGCCTGGTGGGATGGGGGTCAAACACTGAAGGAATGCTGAAGAAAGGCAGGAAGATGAGAGGGTGTTTGGAGACCAAGGTAAACAGGTGTCAGGGGACAGGGGAGCAGGGTGTCAACAGAAAAGATGGCGTGGGAATGTAAGAAAGCAGATAATCCAGGGCTGCTGATGGGAGTGATCAGGCAGAAGGTCAGCAGGAAGGAGTGGGGATGAGGGGAGGGGCCACATCTGCTATCACCCACTGCACTGTTCTGGATGCTGACATCTGGGTAGAGCCTTGTCATGTTAAGCCAGAGTTCTACTACTAAGACACACCCCAACTCTCTCTGTAGACTTCTACCCTGAAGTTCTCATTTATTGAGAATTCAGGAACCGAACACTGATGTTCAAGGTTTACCTGGTAGAACTCTGAAGTTCTCTTTTTCTCTTCCTTCCTCTCCCTCTCCCCATCCCCTGTGTGCAGGTCAGAGAATAACTTGCATGTGCCAGTTCTTTCCTTTGGCCATGTGGGGTCCAGGCACTTGAATCAGGTTGTCAATTTGCCAACAAGTGTCTTTACCTGCTGAGGCGTCTGTCTCACTGGACCATAGTAAGTATTTTTGTTTAAAGTCAAGTATGGCTAGAATGAAAACTGAAAACTCATAACTAGACCAGGAAGCGGGACCTGAGATTTGGCTGAGTCACCCCATATCCCTTTGTTCCACGCCCACTTCTGCTGAGTGGGTGTCCTCACCCATTTTCTTTTCCTAACACTTACATTTTTATTTCTTGCATCTGGTTACCCACACGCCTTGCACAATTTTGAGGTGTTACATTTTCCAGACTGAGTCCTTCTCTTAGGCTAATGGTCAGCCCTGGCATATTCAAGACTTTGTTCTCTGGAGTCCTAGGACCGGACACGTCTTGCAAATGCTTTAAAACAAACAAACAAACAAAAAACAACAAAGGAAAAGGCGCTTGTTTTTATTATCAACTTCTCTAAGTCCTTATATTATAGGAAATCTTTAAGTTGCAGGGTTAGGCATTATGTATAGTCTAGTTACAAGGACTGGGGATAAGCATAGAACCACAGTGTTTACTAGAATGTCCAAGGACCCAAGATTTATCCCTTCAGGGAATGGATTCAGGTTGTCAAGCCTGGCAGGCAGCTTTTATTGACTGAGCCACCTTTCCAACCTGAGGGAAGAGAATTATTAAAATCTTAAAATCTAAGCTAAATCAATACCTTCATCCTGCACCAATGCACTTGATGACATGACTTCAAATTTTCTCTTTTTACATCTCTCTATATATATAACACATAATAAATCACTATTTATATTGTTCAGTTGTTTATTTTTTGGGGGGTGGACCCATATATCAAGCCTTTCCATTAGATTTCACTGTATTTTGAATCTCGGGGCTTCCATTTGGGTTGGTGTACTTTTGTGTATTTGGAGACAGGCACTTTCTGTATTGTCCAGACTGACATCAGCCTCTTGAGCAAGTACTGCTGCATGTGGAGAAGAAGCTACATTTTTGATTCCACAGGCAACAGGAAGTGGTCTGTGACACTGGGCATAGCTTGAGCATATATGAAGTCTTAAAACCCACCACCACAGTGACACACTTCCTCCAACAAGACCATACCTACTCCAACAAAGCCACACCTCCTAATAGTGACACTCTCTGTAAGCTTGTGGTGGTCAATTATTTTCAAAACACCACAAAGTGTGTGCCAGATTCCTTAGCCTTACTCATGAAAACCCTTGAGATAGGGTCTCTTTGTGCAGCCCTGGCTGTCCTAGAACTCTATGTGGACCAGCAGGGAACAGTGGCTGACAGTCACATGATGGTTGATCAGGAATTAGGGAGCTGGGCAGAAAGGATGGCACATTAGAACTTTCCAGAGTCCACCTCTATGACTTAGTTCATCCAGTCCCCCTTCCTAAAGGTTGCAGTCTGTCAAAATAGCATCACTCGGGAGATAAGCTCCTGAGATGTGAGCCCAGTAGGGAACATTCAAGATTCAAACCATAGCATAAATTGGGTCACCCACCCTCCATCCCTCCCTCCCTCCCTCTCTCTCTCTCTCTCTCTCTCTCTCTCTCTCTCTCTCTCTCTCTCTCTCTCTCTTTCTTTCTTTCTTTCTTTCTTTCTTTCCCTCCCTCCCCTCACATTCTATGAAAGTTCTGTTGTCCTTTAGTTCCTCCAACACTAAGCAGAACCATTCTGAAGCTTGTGTGTAGGCTCTTGTCTAGAATACTGACGACTTCTTTCTGTTTACCATTTTTCTTATATTTTTGGCACATGGATTTACTCCCTTTGAATGTTTAGTAACTTTTCATTGAGTATCAAACACTGTATACTAAAAACAAAACAACAACAAAACAAGAGAAAGAAAAAATAGTTCTGACTTTAAATATCTTCAGAGAGAATATTTGTTTGCTGCCGACACATGACTGAGCAGCCGCAGACATGCAAAGAGTCATCTTAACTCAGCCAGAGCAGAGCACTGGGAACTCTCTCTAGGGCTTGACTGTTTCGGCTCTTCCTACTCCTCCTGTGCTCTTTCCCCAAGGCTAGGGGCTCGACAGGACCTGTCCTCAGCAGCCATTTCTAAAATCACAATTTCACCATGAGTGTGTGGGAAGCTCTGCTCAGCGACTCCAGGAAGGGAGACATTGAGGTTTTTGTCTTCCTTCCTTCCTTCCTTCCTTCCTTCCTTCCTTCCTTCCTTCCTTCCTTCCTTTCTTTCTTTTTTAAGACAAGATTTCTCTATGTGATAGCCCTGACTGTCCTGAAACGCCCCTATAGAGCAAGCTGGTCTCAAACTCATAGAGATTCTCCTGCCTCTGCTTCCCAAGTGCTGGGATTAAAGGCCAGCATTACCCCCACCTGGCTAGGTATTAAGTGTTTTGAACTCATTTCACTTTTTTCTCCGTAAGAGCTCAGGTCTCTAAAAGGAGAGACTTTTGCCTTTCATATGCGCTCATCTCAGAACATGGTATGATGCACAACAAGTGAATATTTGCTGAGTTAACCAGTAGGTGCTCCTTCCACATGGGGTTGGATAGAATGAATATTTGCTGAGTTAACCGGTAGTTGCTCCTTCCACATGGGGTTGGATAGAATGAATATCATGCTTTTTTTTTTAAACCAGAAGCTGACAATAGTGCCACTTATGAATACTGTTACACCAAGAAGGGAGAGAAAATTGGTTCACCGTAGGAATTTGTTCATAGTTGGCCAGAATTTAGATCAAGAAACATTTTTATCACCAAGGAAGAGTATTATATCACAGAAATTACTGGTGCAAGCTATAAGTGAAAAGTAGGTAACTTTTAGTCATTTTCTTGCTTATAAGCTTCTCAGTATAGGACTGGGGACATAGCACAGTTGGAAGACTGCCTGTACAAGACTGAGGCCCTGGTCTTGACCCATAGCACCAAATGCTGGGTCTTAGGAGGTAGAGGCAAGAAGATCAAAGAGTTCAAGGTCATCCTTGGCTTCACAGCAATTGCAAGGCCAGCTTGGGCTATGTAAAACCATCTTAAACTGGAAACATTCTCCATATTAAAGTATACGCGCTTGTCTGAATTCTAGAGTGGGCTATAACCAGTACCTAGCCTGGACCCTTCAAATGACACTGCTCAGCAAGTGGGGGAGGTTGTAAGGTTGATGGTTGGTGTCTTAGTTAGGGTTTCTATTGCTGCAACAAAACACCATGACCAGAAATTGCGTTGGGGAGGAAAAGGTTTATTTGGCTTATACTTCACCATTGCTGTTCACCACTGAAGGAAGTCAGGACAGGAACTCCAACAGGGCAGGACACAGGAGGCAGGTGCTGATGCAGAGGCCATGGAGGGCTGTTCTTACTGGCTTGCTTCTCCTGGTTTGCTGAGTCGAATTTCTTATAGAACCCAAGATCACCAGTTCAAGAATGGCGCCACCCACCATGGGCTGGGCCTCCCCCATTGATCACTCATTGAGAAAATGCCTTACAGCTGGATCTCATGGAGACATTTCCTCAACTGAGGCTCCTTCCTCTGATGACTCTAGCTTGGGTCAAGCTGACATTCAAAGCCAGCAAGTACAGTCGGGAACAGAACAGTTTATGGAAGGGTGTGATCCTAAATATTTCATTTTCCTCGACTTACATGTAAACCCTGGGTGCGTCAGTTACTTTTCTGTTCCTGTGATAAAACACCATATCATGGCAATGTATAAAAGAGTATAATTGGACATAGAGTTTTAGAGAGAGCGCATGGTGGCGTAGCAAAGGCATGGTGGCAGGCATAGCTGAGAGCTCATATTTCAAAGCTGCAAGCAGAGGCAGAGAGCACACTGGGGATGGTGGTAGGTGTGTGAAACCTCCAGACTGGCCCCAGTGACACCCCACCTCCAATGGGGCCACACCTTCTCATCCTTCCCAAACAGCCACCAACTAGGGACTGGGATTCCAATATATGAATCTATGAGGGGGGCTGCGTTCTCATTCAAACCATCACACTGGGACAACATTTATTTGCCCTGCATGGTTTTGTATTACACTCTGATGAAACTGCTCAGGAAACTGTGATAGAAAAATATTCAAAATTTATTTCCTCAAAATAGACTATGCTTGGGCTGGAGAGATGGCTCAGTGGTTAAGAGCATTGCCTGCTCTTCCAAAGGTCCTGAGTTCAATTCCCAGCAACCACATGGTGGCTCACAACCATCTTTAAAAAGAGGTCTGGTGCCCTCTTCTGGCCTGCAGACATGCACACAGACAGAATATTGTATACACAATAAATAAATAAATACATTAAAAAAATAGACTATGCTTAATTTGACTTCTATACTTGGTCATAAATTCTGTTGAAGACAGACAGAGTCTCATAATTGCTGTCTCTTCCACATCAACAGCTTTAATATTGTTGAGAATCTATGTTTAATAAATATTAGTTCCCTCTCATGGTTCTCCCCTGTATGTAGTTCACACTTAAGACATACCACTAATTGTTTCATATTTATCTCCAAAAGCTAGCCCAGCATAAATAAAAGGGTAAAATAATTTTTTAGACAATAGATGTATTGTGAAAAGATTTCTCATACTCCAGGGACAGTTTTAAGATGAATTTGCAACTTAAACTAATGGAATGCTTTTTGTTTTAAAAAGGGGTGGGGAAGAAAACCCAAGCTAAAGATGTAGAGGCTTTAGTTTGTGAAGACCTTGAGAAAAGATCACTCTCAGTGTTGCACAAAGGAATACAAAACCGAAGTAACTGTAGTTCAATAAGGCAATTTCTTTCCCCAAGAAGATTGCGCCACAACCCAAAGCAGACTAACAAACACACTTGTCAAAATGGCCTCTTTTATCCCTGATACAGGTGGTGACGACTCATTTCATCATACTGGTAAGTCTGAGTTCACAATCTGATGTGATCTGCCAATCAGCGCAAAGGGGAGGGATCAGGAAAGATGGGTTCTTGCTGGGCTGATTACCCTTGGAAGGACAAACGCTGTTTCTTACAAAGGAAATAAGATGAGATTAGTGATCAGTCAATGTAGGTGATAAAGGAAATACCACACATCGAGAGGTGACTTCATGAAACACAAAGACAAACCGAGGCTCCTTATGAGGCAGGACTTTCAGTACATTCCCAGAGTTTAGTGAGGAGCACTCCCCTTGACTCAGTTCAGTTTATTCCCAAAGTTTAGTGAGGAGCACTCCCCTTGACTCAGTTCAGTTTATTCCCAAAGTTTAGTGAGGAGCACTCCCCTTGACTCAGATTCCTATCTCAAGACAGGGTTGCTCTATGTAATAGCCTTGGCTGTCCTGGAATTCACTCTGCAGACCAGGCTGGTCTCGAACTCACAGAGATCCGCCTGCCTCTGTCTCCCGAGTGCTGGAATTAAAGGCGTGCGCCACCACCGCCCGGCTCTTATTTGCATTCTTATTTGCCTGTTATTTTAGACATCAGTGGACTCCAAGCTCTGCTTAAATGAATATCTGAAACTCAGGACACAATGAAGAAAGGTTTTTTTTTTCATTCATGATTATTTTTGCTCTTTCTTAATTATTGAGTGGGTTGAGCCCCAGGGAGATAGTTTAGTGATTATCGGCCATTCCTGATAATCTGAGTTCAATCCCCTGGACCATATTGTGGAAAGAGGGAATAGACTTCAAGAAATTGTCCTCTGATCTTCTGATATGCAAATTAAACATAATAACAACAACAACAAAAATAAGTAATCTGGATGGCATCTCTTAGAAAATTGTAGAAAGTATGGCATTTCTTTTAAAAAAAATTATATATATTTTGTTTTTTTGAGACAGGCTTTCTTTGTTGCTTTGGAGCCTGTCTTGGAACTCACTCTGTAAACCAGGCTGGCCTCAAACTCACAGAAATTCACCTGTCTCAGCCTCCTGAGTGGTGGGATTAAAAGCATCATCTAGCTAAAATATTTATTTATTATTATTTTGAAATTATGTGTATAGTATGTTTCTAAATATAATTACAGTGCCCATAGAGGCTGGAAGAGGGTACTGTAATCACAAAATCTGGAGTTGCAAGCATTTATAAGACTGTAGATGTTGTTACTGTAAATTAAATGTGGGTCCTCTGGAAGAGTCACACTTGCTTATAACTACTGAGCCATCTCTCTCCAGGCTAGTCATCTCTCTTCTTACTGTACTGACATTGAAGTTTATCGTGACCTGTTCTCTTTTCCACATTCCAGGATTATATTCTTAATCATTTTTAGGAAAACACGTATCTATGATTGCTGTCTCTACCCTGTGACACCTATGCTGTTTTGGAACTCTGCCAGCAAGAAGGTCATCACTGCTGCAAACCCTCAGTCTTGGGTCCCTGGAATCGAGAGACTAAATAAACCTATCTTTCTTACAGAAAAGGCAAACAGTTGTTCCTGTCTGTCCCCATGACTTTGCCCTGAAGGACTGAAGTCTCTATTTTGTAACTAATCATGTGAGTCAGTCAGAGCATTCACACAGATTCGCCACTGTTTTAGAAGTGTTTGTAGGATGCTATTTCTTGCTACCAGTCTGGGTGAGATCCTTGTCTTTTCAGCAGATGTGACTCATGTTACTTCCTGGTTAGAGTATTCGTTTGCATATAGAAGCCCCTCTAGCAAGCTTCTTCCTGTTGAATTTGGTCTCTTTTGACCCCGATGAGCAGAGAAGTCTGCTGACTCACAGTGAATATTCACCATGAGTAAAAAATATCTTTTATGGTTTCAGGTAATTAAGATTTTGAGATTGCTTACAACCATCTGTTTCAGTGTTCTACCATAGGAATGGAATGCACACACTAGACACACACACATAACACACACGCATACTTCACACATATACCACATAAACACATATGCTACAAACATACAAGCTACACATTACACATACAGACACTTCACATATATCACACACACATAAACTACACATAGTACACACATACAATATACACACACTATAGTATAGACATTACACACAAAAATTACACACTTATACACTACATACATACACTATATACACATGCTATACACACATAAACTATATATACACATATACTACATGCTACTCATGAACTACATACATATCTATACTGGCTAATTTTGAGTGTCAACTTGACACAAACTACAGTCATCAGAGAGGAAGGAGCCTCAGTTGAGAAAATGCTTCCATGGGATCCAGCTGTTAGGCATTTTTTTCAATTAGTGATTGATGGGAGAGGACCCAGCCCATGGTGGGTAGTAGCATCCCTGGGCTGTCGGTCCTGGATTCTGTAAGAAACCAGGTTGAGCAAGCCAGGGGAAGCAAGTCAATAAGTAGCACTCCTCCATGGTCTCTGCATCAGTTCCTGCCTC
This sequence comes from Microtus pennsylvanicus, assembly GCF_037038515.1. Classification (NCBI taxonomy): domain Eukaryota; kingdom Metazoa; phylum Chordata; class Mammalia; order Rodentia; family Cricetidae; genus Microtus; species Microtus pennsylvanicus. The sequence continues at coordinate 94,910,744 of NC_134588.1, forward strand.
CAGGATCCTGGCCTTTTTGAGTTTCTGTATTGACTTCCTTCAGTGAGGAACAGCAATGTGGAAGTGTAAGCCAAATAAACCTTTTCCTCCCCAGCTTGCTTTTTGGTTAAGGTGTTTTGTTGCAACAATAGAAACCCTAACTAAGACAACACCATACACACCATATACACACAACACATATACACCATGCACACACACATATACACCACACACACAGACACACACACACTGATTTATAGATATGTACCGACTTACGAGATTGTGTAGGATGCAAGGCAGAACAAAGGCCAGAGGGCACCCTGTCTTACAGGCAGACTGGACCTCGGATAGGGACGAATGCCGATCAAATGTGGGATTTCTTCTAGAGGAAGCTATAATTCTGTCTTTATGCCTTTTCATTGATTGGCCTGGTCTCACACTGGTCATTGAGGATACATGGTAACTGTGGTGGTTTGAATGAGAATGGTTTCCATAGGCTCACGTGTTTTAATGCTTAGTCCCCAATTGTCAAAACTGTTTGGGAAGGATTAGGAGGTGTGGTTTTGTTGGATAAGGTGTGTGTTAATCCTGAGATTCAAGAAAAAGTCCTGTAATTTTGAGCCAAATTCGAAGCAACCCTTAGGGTAAATACCAGCTGAAAAGAAGGGTTCTGGCCAGGTCCACCCCTGGATTCCCAGGGAATGGCCACAAGTAACGTTTCAGAGACTTAAAAAGACGAAACTCATAATTCACTGCATTTCCCATCAGGTCCAATGGGGCAAGCACACATCCAGATGTGTTTCCTGTCTATGAACCTCCCACCCACATGTGACCAGGCACATCTGGTGCAGAAGGGTAGAATAAACTTATTTAGGGCAGTGAAAACGCGTGGCTTGTTATCTCCCAAGAACAACAGCTCCTAGCATTCCAGGGCGTTATCTTGTCTTTGGGCAAGTGGGGTTTACAGGTTCACTTTGCCTCTTGCAGGTGTCAATGGGGGCAGGCTTCGAGGTTCAAAAAGCCCATGCCACTCTCAGTTAGCGCTCCCTCCCTCCCTCCCTCCCTCCCTCCCTCCCTCCCTCCCTCCCTCCCTCCCTCCCTCCCTCTCTCTCTCTCCCTCTCCCTCTCCCTCTCTCCCTCTCTCTCTCTCCTGTGCTTGTGGATCAGATGTGAGCTCTTAGCTACTGCCCCAACACCATGGCTGTCTGCTTACTGCCTGCTGCCCGCCTGCTATCTGCCTTTTGCCTGTCATGCTGACTACCATGATGGTCATAGACTCTAACCCTTTGGAGCCATGATGACCCCCAAATGAAATATTTTTCTTTTGTAAGTTTCTTTGGCCATTGTATTTTGCCCCAGAAAGGGAAGAATAACTAAGACAGTAGCTTGTGGTCTTCTTTCACTTTTACTGTGTGTTCACACACAAGCGAGACAAAACCTGGCTCTAGGACTTCTGACCTTACCAACCTCTAGCCAAGCTGAGCTGGAACAAAGCCAGGCTCCATGTGTCATGATCTCACCAAGACTTCCTCCAGCCCTTCCAAATCAGCTCCAAACTCGCCTTCCTTTGTCAGCTTCTGTGTACTGCTTCCGCTTCTGTCTCCTACAAAGTCCTGTAAGCTCCTTACTTTTATCAGATACTCAGTATATTATTAACACCTTCTGTATTTATTAAGTTCGTCATTAGAATTTAGACTTCAAAACATCATCTAAATTTGCCACACACCTGCCTCTTCTTAACTCCATGAACTCAGTGTGCGCTCTATGCCTTATTTACCTCATATAAGAAAAGTATTGGCTGACAGCTTCAAGACTTCCATTTATTTCTCCCACCTCAACCATTTCTTTTTTTATTTTTTTCTTTAGTTTTGTCATAGCGTCTCACTTTGTAGCTCTGGCTAGCCTAGAACTCACTATGTAGACCAGGTTGGCCTCAAACTCACACATATCCACTCGTTTCTGTGTCCCAAGTGCCATCCCAACAACTTCTGTCATGTAGTTATTGCCTGTGTGCGTGGTTTCTGTGCTCTCTGCTTCTAATTCATCTTTATGAGTCCAGGATCCCTTGGTACTGTTGATTTGGTATTTAATACTTAGGGAGTAGATCAGGGCGGTTCACCACAAAGACAATTAGACATGAACACACAACCAACAGGTCATTAACATTAACTTCAATGTTAATTCTTTTTTTTTTTAAAGAGTAATTTTATTTTATGTGCAGTGGTGTGAGGGTATCAGATGCTCTTGAACTGGAGCTACAGACAGTTGTGAACTGCCGTGTGGGTACTGGGAATTGAACCCAGGTCCTCCAAAAGAGCAGCCAGTGCTCTTAACCTCTGAGCCATCCTCTCCAGCTCCAGTGTCAATTCTTTTACCTTCTCTACTTTCAGGCTATTATTTAGGAGGAGGACAAGCCTGGCGAAGTGGCACATGACTCTAATCTCCACACTTGGGAGGCTGAGGCCGTGCCCTGTGTTTGAGATCAGCCTATGCTTTACAATAAGCACCAGGCTAGCCCATCCTATCTCAACCAATCACACCCCCCTCCCCTCCTCCCCCCCCACACAAGAAAAGCAACAAAGGGAAAAAAACCAGAAAGGACAGCTTTCACTTCATTCTGTTGTTAGTTGGGAGCCTCTGGACCATGAAGAATAGCATGTAGTCACATCATTTAGGTTAATAGAAGTTTATTTATGCCAATACATAAGAAAGTAAGGAAGATATGAAAATTACCCAGTGCCTACAGAGTTCAGAGTCACTGTTGAGACTCAGTCATTTCCTCTGTAACAAAGAACAAGTTGGTGACTCAAGCAAAAATTCTGACGGTCTCTGTGGATGCAGCCTTCCTTCCTGATTGAAGATGGCACCGCAGACAGGCGAGGCCTGCCTTGGCTGTATCTTACTGCACCTTGCTTAATTTCTGCCTCTCACACCAGTTCTCCGATGGTTAAGTCAGGCATTTCTGGATGTGTTATTTTTTTCTGGCTTCTCCGTGGCCTGTCTATCTACCAGTCATTGAAAATACAGCGAGCAACCGTGGTCGGCGTGTGGCGCTCACACGGCGCAGAACATGATGCGCTGCTTGGAGGACTGCCTGATCTCTCAAGAACACTTAAAGCCCGTCTCAAAGTGCAGGTAATAGCAGACAGCTTTATTGCTGGAGACAAAATGCCTTTGTTTCCCAGGGACACAAAGTGCCATTTCACTGCTACAACTATTCTGAACATTTGGTGTCACCATTTTGTGTGATGTGTGTCTTAGATGCTGCCTGTCATACACGCACTGGATGAAGACGCATCCCTGCGTTTAGTGAAAGGTGGTAGAATTGTAGATGAAACCATTATTAACATGGCTGTCATCTAATTGGACGTTCCACGTTGTCCTTTAAAGTGTCCATCTTTGTTTAAGTTGGAACGTCGGAAACAATTGCAGTATTTTTCATCCTGGAAATTGAGGTCATTCTTCCCCAGATGGGTTGTGAACCCACACAAGAAGATTCTAAACTAAAAAGCAAGTCTGTCTGCTTAGTGTTTCCGCTGTTCCTAAGGAATTTTTGCCCATGGGAAGGGGTAGAGTTGATAGTTGAATGAAGTTTTCAAGAGGCCTGAGGCCCAGAGGACTATTAGTGGGAATTAGTAACTCCTTTTACAAAACAAGATCGCCACCTTTACTAACATTCCTATCAAAGGATATAAAAATAAATGATAAGTAACCTTTATCTTGCTTTATCTTGATTTAGTTGGGCCCCTTGCATATGATTCCTATAAAACTACAATATCTCAATTTTTACCAAAACCATGACTCTATAGGATGCAGACACTGCTGCTCAAAGAAAATGACTGAGTTGAAGATTCAGGAACACACTTCACTAAGTCTCTGCTGGAAATTCAAGCAGCAGCTTTGAAGACAGTGTGCCTCAGACTTCTTCTGCATGTGTGTGCGTTCCCTTAGAAAGACGTCCTGCCAAAGTCCAAATCGCTGTGGTAAATCAACCACTGTTCCACATGTGTCCCCCAGCAAGGCTCTGTGCTCAGTGCTTCAGGCTGCTTAAATGGAACAGCTTCCTCAGCTTCCCTGCATGGCAAATTGGGAAGGGGGTTTATGCATCGGTAGGCGTCTTTCAAAGTGAGCTCTAAACGTCAGACTCCAAATGGGGTTCTGTGGGACTGGGTATAGCTCAGTGGCAGAGCACTCATTTAACATCCTCGAGGCCTTGGGTTTGATCCTCAGCATTGTAAACAGAACCACAAACCAAAGGGAATTTGCAGAGAAGACACAGGTGTATTTATTACAGGTTTTCGGCAGAGAGGGGGTGATGGGTAGGGACTCTAGGCAGCTGGACCAGATGTAGCCCAGGACATGGCCTCTACAGATATGTCATCACTAATCAGTGGGACAAACTTTTTTTTTAATTGCCAGATAGGAATAGTATTATAAAGATGCCTGTTGGGTGTAAAGCTCCACAGTGGTCCAGAGTCCACAGGACCAACTAGAGCTCCCTTAATCCTGGCTTACCGCAGTACCTGGTAGCCCTTACTCCCGGTTTACAGCAGTACCTAGTAGCCCTTACTCATGGCTTACAGCAGTACCTGGTTTCTGAGATAGAGCTGAGCAAAAACGAAACGGCTAGCTTCACAATATGGCAGGGTTTTATAACACTTAAGCTTGAAAAAGAAAACCTCAGCATTTGGTTACATGAAAGACTCGCTCTCTATAAAGCTCCTCCCCATTTAGCCTTTTATTAACCAATTTACTTAGTTATCTGAAGATTGATATGCCCAGATATAAGCTTATCCTGTTTACATAAGGGTATATTAAAAAATGGAAATACCCTTTGTACTAGAGTTAAGTCAGTAGTTGCACATAACAAAAGAAAATGCATGATAACTTGTTACATCTTACATTTCTTGCCTTTTGTGTTCTATTTTAAAGGTTTATTATTTATTCATTTAGCATACACACATGTATGTATATATGTATGTATGTATATATGAATACCCACATACAAGCATGTGTGCCAGGGTATGTTTGTGGAGGTTGGAGTACAGCTTGCTGAGCCCGTTTTTCTCCTTCTACCCCTCTGGGTTGACCCAGGCTGTCAGGTTTGGTGGCATGAGCCTTTACCCATAGTCATTTTGGCAGACAGCGTCTCATGTAGCCCAGGCTGGTCTTCAAGCTGCTGAGTGGATAAAGCTGACGTAGAATTCCTGACCCTCCTGCTTCTGCCCCCTAAGTGCTGGGATCGCAGGTATGCACCGACTCACACAGCTTAATATCACGTTTCCCTGTGTCAGATTTCCAAGAGAAGCCCCAGTGGCCCGTGGACTTTCACTCCGGGGGGAGTACAAGACTGTTGGTAGGTCACACATAGGAAGACAAAACTTTAACAGCTTCAAGAAAGTTCTTTAGAATACCCGTACAGTTACCATAAAAATCTGTGTATTTTAGTTCATTTAAAGATGTAAATTCTCTCAAATGGAAAATGTAGGCTAAGGGTTGAAGGTGGCCTTAAAGGAGAAGAGGATAGGCGACCTTTGGTTAACAAGATATAAGGGGACAAAGGAAGATATGAATCCTTAGCAAGTTGGAAAGCATGGATATGGAGTAATTTATCTAGTCTATAATCTCAATCAAAATGCTTAAATTAGAATGCTCCAGTTCACTAGGAATAAGCAAAGGTGAAGGGGAGAATCCACCCACAAACTACGAGGCTGTTGATAAGGATAAAATTTGAATAATAACAGCAAAGTGTCTTTCCTTCCAGAAGCTGACTGCTCTGTGCAAGGAGGCAGATTTGCACAATAAATTCTAAAAATAATGAAACAGAACTTGGACAGAGAAACCCTTACAAAGGGCATGTGTTGGGGTCAGGGGATGCAGATTTAAAAAGGATAGAATTCCTGAGACAGGGAGTCATGGATTGAATCCTACCATGGCATTCTCACAGACTGCCCCCTCTCCCCAGAACTTAGTTCCATGAAAGTTCCTATAGGCAAATGAAAACCTCCTAATGAATAAATCCAAGGCACTCAAGAAGAGCTACAGACCGGTGGGAAATGAGTTTCTGTTATCCCAGGTTCAGTGAGGTGCTTCTCTGACAAGCTGGTAACCGCACATTAATAAAACGCCTTTTTCAAAGGGTAAGCTCAATCAGCAGAATGTGATCCAACACATCTGAGTAAGAGTGGTGTCAGACACTGAGATAAAGTAGAGCAGATTCTGGGGACATAGAGCCTGGAGCAACACAAAAGCAGAAGCATCCACACATCTTTCCTTTCTCTTGCTGAGCCTGCGAAACTCAGGCATTCATTTCTCACGTTGTGTTCTGAAGGACCTTGGCAGCGTCTCTTACTTGCTCCTTAATGGCAGCACAGGGGGAGGGTTGGAGGGGGCCGTTTACAGTGAGTCTCAGTTCTGCCATTTCCAGGCTCACCAAGTGTGATTCTGCAGAGCGTAGCTACAACCTTCACATCCCACTTTCTTTCCTGTAGCCTGCTCATTTTGTGATTTAATAGGGAATGGTCAGTGAGGATGCAGCGGAAGCCAACAGGACACAGAGGAGAATGTGTGACAGTGACTGACGGGAGGGTCCTATGTTTTATGTGTCATGGGACAAAGTATGATGCACTGTTTTCAACCAGTTGGTCTTTCTCAGGCAGTACTAGACTCCATAATGAGTAGATGTAGCCTGAATGGTGGGCCGCTGCTGAATTTTGAAAACCAATATTTGAGAACAAATAAGGCACTAAGTTAGTGCTAGCAATGGGGAAACGCAAAATGTGTCTCAAATTGTGTTTGGTCTCCATTCAACTGGAGAACAGCTCCCAGAATATTCCGGCGAAGACGGTAGGATAGCAGTCCCCTTCTTCATATTTTCCAGCAGGGCGTACCTCCATATTAGAAGTAGCCTTGGAGTGCTTTTGTTTTATGTTCTTTCCCTCTTGAGAAATACATCCTAAGCTATAGAACCGGAAGAATGGAAGTTAGTTACCTATCCAGCAGAGACTCAATGTCTAAAAAAAAAAAAAGGTCCCCTGTATAGGAGAGCATCCTGTTGGAATAGAACAGTCTCCCGAATTAAATGTTCTCCCAGAAGACAGAGACAACACAGGACTCATTCTCCTGTGTGCTGCAGAAGGACAGGGTTGCATGGTCGGGTGAGGTGCTACGCTGTGGTGGACAGAGGCATGGGTTACTGGCAGGACTCTACTGATGCTGGTGTGTACCGTGCCCCTGGCTGCCATCCTGATTGATGGGTTTGTGAGTGAGTGACAGTGACGGCCATTTCATCAATGATAATGTTCTCTTTTCCCACTGTGTAATATCAAAGGCAGCAACTGGGAAAGGGCCCACATCACCAAGCCTACATTTGTCTCATGACTGTTGACAAGCAATGTGGGAGACAACGTAGCCAAGAGGGAGGTGACCTTTTATGCTTCCCGTGTATTCAGAACCATTGGATCAACCCAGGATCCCTTTGTCTGCTAAAGAGTGACAAGCCTTCCTTGTCTCATTACCTCTACTCATTGCCTTCCTTCCTTTGAAAACCACCCCCAAAGCTGCTTTTACTTGCACACTTGCCAGGATGACATCCAATTCAGGGATGGAGTGTTTGGTAAATACTTAGAGTCTTATGGCTGGAAAACCATCTTTGAGAGTCTTCAAATCAGTCTATAAAACCTGATTTCCTTAAAGCACAACTCTCCTGGCATGCTCTATCTCTCTGTCTCTGTGTCTCTTTGTGAGTATTTTTCACTGTTTTTGTTGTTGTTTTGTTTTGTTTTTGAGACAAGGTCTTTCTCTATAACACTACCTGCCCTGGAACTCTCTATGTGGCCTCCAAAGATCTTCCTGCTTCTACCTTCTGAGTTCTGGTATTAAAGGCATGCACCACTACACCTGCATGCTCTTTAGATCTCTTGACTGGCTTAAATACCCAGTGAGGCAAGAGACAGGAACAGCAGGAAAGGAATTGGGGTGGTCAGTAGGACTGTGAACAACCATTCTGCATTCGGTGAACCTGAGTAAGAAATTCTTTTTGTCATAATTAAACCAAATCTCTGGAGATGAAAGTAAACAAACGAGATTGTTTATCCTTGTTCTAAAGACACATGTACACTCTGGTCCTAAAGGTTCATTTGCAGCACAGCATCTTTGTGTGTTATTATTTATGTCAGGGTGACCGGGCTTCATATTCCACACAAATATCCACAATCCAGATTGTCACCAGGACCAACCTTCCCCACCCGCATACCCACCCGTTCTGTGTTTGCAAAGAGAAATTTTCCCCTCTAGATTCTTGGGAAGTACCTGGTATGAGTTCTATCAGGATACGGCGGAGATTATTTCAAGAAAAAGATTATACAGTGTAATGCTTAGCATTTATATAGGTTCTTTTGATTTCAAAAAAACAACTTAGAAATATCGCCTACCATGACAGCATCCTTGCGAGGTAGGTGAGTATTACCGTCTCTACATTGACTATAGAAACCCGAGGCCGAAGAGCAAAGGACTCTATTCTGAGCTTGGCGGCAGGAGCCATACTGGGTATGGGCATCTTGGCCACTTGCTCTAGGCTCTGAAGAGGTCACACCTCTCTCATGTAGCAACAGTCTCCATTAATACAGGATTATGTATTGTAGAGATATAAAACAACAACACACAATGACGTTATAGAACAATAATCCAATATTTCTGTTTCTTAGTAAAATATGTTAAGCACAGTATTTAAATTGCATTTGTCTGAAAAGCATTTGGTATATTAAATAGCAGAAGGTATATTAAATAGCTCTATAAACATTTGCTGGCATACTCTTAACAGCATAATAATTCTAAATAAATTAAAATCCACCGACGCATAGAGACCTTTCCTTTATAATACTGTTAACCAAACACAAATGTGAAATAACTTTGTTCTCAAAATGCAGACTTAATGGCTTGCTGAATATTAGCAGGGGCACTTCATCTTTCTGAGCTTGAGGAAAGTATATATATATATATATACACACATATATATATATGTATATGTATATATATATGAATATATATGAAAGAGAGTGAGAGAGAGAGCTGACTTTGGTTTTTAAAATAAAATCATCACTTAGGGAGGGGAAAAAGTATAGTTGAAGACTGGGTAGTGGTGGCACACACCTTTAATCCCAGCACTTGTGAGGCAGAGGCAGGGAAATCTCAGTGAGTTCGAGGCCAGCCTGGTCTACAGAGTGAATTCCAGAATAGCCAGAGCTACACAGAGAAAGCCTGTCTCAAAAAACCAAAAGAAAAAAAAAAGAATGTAGTTGAAAGGTGAAAATGAAAGACTGATATTTCTATATTGTATACATTTTGGGGAATTCACACCTTTCCCAAAGATATTCTAACACTTTGAACTAGTGCCGAGGTGAACACAGAGATGTTGTAGAAAAAGGACATTTAGGGAGAAGACAGACCTATACCAAAGAAAACCTGTGGGTTCAGAACACAAGGGGACAAAAGACTGGGTGTTTTTCAGGAGTCTTGAAGGCTGGCATGAGATGGGGGTGTCTGTGCTCAGCTGCCTCAATAGGTCTTGGAGATGGGTTATTAGGGAAGAAACTTGGGGCTATCTGTGTCTTCTCCCCCATTCCCCGAACTCCAGAATTCAGCAATGTTAAAGGAGAGGGCTCACCTCACGCTAAAACCTGTGCAGCTGGGCCAGCAGAAAAGGTCCTAAAACCAGTAAGAAACAGAAGGCAAGAACTGAGTCTTAAAATCTGTATGCAGATGTTAAAAACTAACTCCTACGCCAGAATGACATTCTCCGTTAGAGCTCATAGATAGAAAAGTCTTAAATTTAATATACGGTGCTAAGATGTTGTTAGCTAGATATTACATGTCATTCAGAGAACAGTTTTAATAAGTGTGCTTTTTTTTTTATTTCTCCTTAAAAAAAAAAAAGATGTCGTAAACCGTGGTCTTTGCTCTAGTCCTTCCTGCACTGGGTCTGAAGCCTCGCTTGTCTGTCAGTGAGCTATGCACTCAGGGGCTCCCTCCGGTGGCATTGTCATTGGCAGCTTGGCTGGAGGGAGACTTGCGTTTGGACAGGTTTGAACAGTTCGGCTGTTTGGTGGGCTGTAAGGATTTGGCATAAGGCGAATACCAGTCTCTTTCGAACACATCTTTAAGTTGTTTAATGATGCTCCTGTTGTCTCTCGCCTCTGCCTGGTTGATGACGAGGCCCGTACCCGCATTCAAGGTGAAGTCGTTCCCTACCCAATCAAAATTTCCTGCAAACAAAGAAATCATGGTGAGGAGGTGCGATCAACTGGGAAAATCCCCAATATATGAAATGTAGAACAGATTCAAATAAAAAAAACATAAAATAAACACCCAGGAATAACGAGAGAGGCAGAATCATGATGACAGCTCCAGAGAAAAAAACTTGCAAGAAGCCCTACATATGGCGGATTAATATTTGCATATTATTTTGGCATTTTCTTCAGCTTCGCTCAAGTTGAAACTCAGAACAAGGAATCTGCTGTTCTTTTTCTGTAAATGTTATTTCTTATTGATGTTCACAAGACACACTAAATACAGCAACATTTAAAATATATAGGAATACACTTTAAAATCCTGTGAACAATTACACCTTCTCAAAGAGACAACATCGAATCCATATGTGTAAACATTATTATGCAGAGACACTTCACAATGGAGGCAAAGCTGAAGTCAGGGAAGCTGCTCCTGCACTCCCTAAGGAGAATGGAAGGCATCCCCCAGGGCAGGAGGACTGGCTGCTTGGCCAGGTGTTTCAGGACAGTTTTCAGAACATGCCAGAAACCGGTTGGTTTAAATAGTAGAAATGTATTCTCATGACTTTGGAGACAAAAATTAAGGTTGGTTCTCTCTGAGCGCTAAGGGAAGTGTGATGGCTAATTTTCGTTGCTGACTTGACACACTTAGGAAGAATTGCCACCATCAGACTGGCCTCTGGTCTATGGGGCATTTGCTCGATGGCTAGTTATATAGGAGGGTTCTGTCCACTGTGGGCATTGCCCTTCCCTGGGAAAGTGGGCCTGGGCTGGATAAGAAAGGTATCTGGCCATGAACCCGGGATCAAGACAGTAAGCAGTATTGCCCTCTGGTTACTGGTTCAAGCACCTGTTTTGAGTTCCGGCCTTGCCTTCTCTTGATGAACCTTAATCTGCAAGCTGAAACAAACCCTTTCCTCCCCAAATTGCTTTTGGTTACAGTGTCCATCACAGGGATAGAGAAACTACTAGGGTGGAAGGGATGAGTTCCAACCCCATCTCCTGGGTGGCCCCTTCTCCCTGTCTCTCCACACCGTCTTTCCTGAACGCATGCCCTTATCTAGCCCTCTTTCTGATTTTGCATTTGAAACAGGATGTTACTATATAGTTGAGGCTGGCCTCAAACTCACAGCAGTCCTTCCCCTTCAGCCTTTGGAGATGGGATCACAGGCACGAGATACCATACATCGTTCCTCTGTGGTTTGTTTTTGTTTTAAATGGCATAGAGCACATTAGATTAATGTCTATAATGATCCTGCTTGGGAGTGATTTTCCTTTCACACATTCTTTCATACAGGGAACTGGGACTTCAGCATATGAATTGGGAGGCTGAGATTGTTTCAGAAGAGGTTGATAATTGCTATGCCATTAATGCTTAATCCGTCTTCAAGACTACATTGGTTTGAATGAGAATGACCCCCATAGACTCATATATTTGCTTGCTTAGTCCTCAGCTGATGAGCTTTCAGGGAAGGGTTAGGAGGCGTGGTCTTGCTGGAAAGGTGTGTCACCAGGGGTGGGCTATGAGGTTTTAAAAGCCCACACTTGGCCCAGTGTCTTTCTCTCTGTGTCTGCTGCCCGAGGACCACGTTGTGAAGCCCTCAGCTACTTCTCCTGCACCATACCCACCTGCATGCCACTATACTCTTCACTGTGATGATAACAGACTAAGTCTGTGGAATTGTAAGCCAGCCCCCAATTTCAATGTTTTCTTTTATAAGATTTGCTTGGGCCATGGTGTCTCTTCATAGCCATAGAACATGAAAACAAAGGCACAGAAAATGGCTGAGCAACCCTAACCTCCCAAATATGTTTCTTTGGGATTGAATGGGCAAAACCAAGCTTTGTCCTTAGAAGGGGACAGTGCTGTTTATTTCTCTGATCTTCTGTGTCCTGCCTTGGTCACTGAGTACCTAATGTTTACTAGGTCTGATATGAAGAATGTGGATAGAAATCTGAATATGACAGTTTCTGCCTTCAAAGAGTCAATGAAGGAAACAGTCATCAGAACACAGAAGGCAGGAGAGGGTACACCTTTCACATCCAGAGCCACGCTCGCTGGGGAGAAGACTTTCTATCCTTCACTAAACATGCCAAGAAGAAGCTGTGTATTGAGTGATGAGAAACACACTGAAGGGACAAGAGATAACCAAACTCCCAAAGGAGGGTGGTATCTTGTGGGCAGAGAAAAGGTCAGGAATTTGGAATATTAGGGGCTGTGGTCAAGCTGCAAGGGAGTCTGAGAGGAAAGAAACTATAATTTATTGTCTACTTTGGGTGAAGCTTGTGGTTACAAACACTATTTTACATGATGGGGGGGTTAGAATTTACCATGAGGAAGGAGATGTTCACAGAGGTTCCTACACTCGTCCCAATTTTCATGGTTAACCAATGGTGCCTCAGGGAAAACCGCTGGAGCTGGGGTTCAGAGTCAAATCTAACTCCAGAGCCAGCACTTCACTTCTGTGTCATATGGCCTCTGACCCTAAAGGCATCCACTGACTGCTTCACCCTGGACAATGACCTCAGCTCAGGCTCTGGAGCATAGCAGCCACACTGGGATTTCTGCTACGTGCATTGGCAGATCAAATTTTCTGGAGGAAACAGACACAGACAAATGTGTTGGGGGAAGCCCTGGGAGGAGAAAAGAGGATGGAGAGAGGTGAGGACTTTGGGGCCGTTATCCTGTAAACCGAGCTTTTTCCTGCTATCAGTGAACAAGCCAAAATCACAATGTTTGTGGATTTCAAATGCTTTGGTTGGCTTCTTTCCGAGATAGCTCTGGGACATTTCTTGCTGACACAGGGATTTTGCCTGACCTTCAAGGTGACATATATATATATCTGTATTTTTTCTTAAAGTTGGGCTACAATTTCACCCGTTATCTTTTTAGACTATTTCCACCCCCCCCCAAATGCACGCTAAGGCTGCAATATCCAGATGTAGTGTGTCCTGTGTGTATACATGATGTCAAGGGTGCCAACGAGCTCATTTCGTTAGTAGGCAGCCTTGGGCATCTTGCCAGCACCTTCCATTAACCTCCTGCAACCTCCTTAGCTGTCTCATAACTCAGACACTTTCCTGAAAATTTTGCAGAGCTTCATTCAGACACATTCTGGAGAATTTAAAATGAAGGAGAGAGGACACTGCCTGAAGATTCTTCTGCAAGTCTCATATTAACCTAATGGAGCTGTAACCTCATACCCTGGGAATTTTCTTAGTTCCACATTATCAATGAGCATCGAAGGAATGATTCAGGAGATTGCCCAGTGTGCTGAGGATTATTTAAGATACCAGTTATTTCCCCTTTTTGTTCTTTGAGTGTTTTTCTGTTAGAGCTCTGCTTCTCTCTAGGGAATCAGTGTTTTGTTAGAACTGTTGTTATAAAATGAACTCACCAAATAACATCTTAGCACAGGACGAGGAAGAGAGCAAGAATCCAATCTTTACTAAGGCCCCGGACCCACCAGAGCGAGCATGTGGGGCCATTCATATATCACCTCACTTAACCATCACGTCACCACTGTGTGCATGTCTTGATTCATCCATAAGTTTTAGATAATTTAGACAGAAGTTCCCATTTTTTAGTTTAACAATTCTGAGGTATTTTTTGTCACTTATCTTTAAAGTTTTTATAATTATTTGTTTATTTAATATTTATGAGTGTTTTGCCTGCATGTAGCTCTAATTTTAAGAAGGCAATGCTGTAATTAGAAAAAATAGAGACTGATATTCTCAGACTGGGATTGCAATGACCCCGTAGTCTGGACAGAACACAGAGCTCCTCTCTGGACACCTGCATGGCCGAGTTACATCCCTATGCAGACCCCATGTCCTCATTTCTAAACTTGGATTACGCTCTCCTCTCTGTTGGTAGTGATGCTAACAGGACTATATAAGGTAAAAGTGCTTCAGGAAGTAGAAATAACCGATAGGAGTTCTGTATTCATTCTGCACCCCACAAACATGTTTTTCTTCTCTGCCGAGGCTGCTACTTCACCTGTGTGATGTAATAATCACCCCCATTCCCTAGGATTTGAGCGTCTCCTTTTTATAGACAATGTCAGCCCTATCTGGGATGATTCCAGTGCAGGAATTACCCTGGCCTCCCACACACTGTGACAAGTTAGAATAATCCCACCGACGTAGTGATTTATGCACCTGGAACTTTACTGCCTTAAGAATGACAGCTAACATTAATTGGGCATCATCCGTGTGCCAGGTGATTTGTGTGTACTGTCTCTCACTTAAACATTACTCCGTGAAGTTAAAGACTGACACCAGCCTCATCTACAAATCAGCAAACTGAAATTTAGGGAGGTCCAGGGAACTGCTCCGCGTTAGATATTTAGAAAATAGCAGAGATACCGCGAGAAGATGGCATGGATGTCTTTGTTTCCCAGACACTATAGCGACTCCTCACAGCCCCAAGATGGTATGTCTCATGATCTTGTAGACAGAGAATAAGCATTTTGGGTCTATGTATCTGTTCCATGATGGAGGAAGGTCATTGGTTAATTAAATAAAGAAACTGCTTGCCCTGATAGGTTAGAACATAGGTGGGTGGAGTAAACAGAACAGAATGCTGGGAGGAAGAGGAAGTGAGCTCAGAGACGCTATGCTCTCCTCTCCCGGGCACACGCGATGAAGCTCCAACCCAGGATGGACGTAGGCTAGAATCTTCCTGGTAAGCGCACCTTGGGGTGCTACACACATTATTAAAAATGGGCTAGTCCAGATGCGAGAGTTAGCTGAGAAGAGGCTAGATATAATGGGCCAAGCAGTGTTTAAAAGAATACAGTGTCCGTGTAATTATTTTGGGGCATAAGCTAGCAGACGGCCGGGGTGCTGGGGACGCAGCCCCGCCGCTCATATTACTACAGTTCCATGCCAGAACTCACCTCTCATAAGTCCTTCATCTCCTTGCTTATAAAATGAGCTGAATGGACCAGAGAATGTGTGCAGAATGCAGACAGTAAATCGTCTTCCATGGTTGGCAGCCATGGAGTAGAGAGAAGGTCTACTTAATTGAAGAGCTCTTGGCCTTCATCCTCCCACCTTTTAGTTGCACAACCTCTTTAACAACTACAGCAGACCCCTACTGTCTGGATGATGCCCAAGGAGGAGCTTTTCAGCCCCCATACCCACCAATGTAAGCTGCTCCGTCTGTTACCATGTATTTGTTGCGGTTTAATTTTGGAAAGGTCTGGTTCTTCTGTTCTTTCGTTGCACAAGCATTCTCTCTTTCCAGATCAAAAAATTTCTGTAAGACAAAAAAACCAAGAAAAAAATGGTAAGAAAGCAAAGCAGGTCAATTGAGAATGTTTTGGGTCTTGTTCACAAGCACAAAGGAGCCTATTATCCAAATATCAGCAATAGACCTCACATTGGGTTATTAAAATGACGCTCTTGTTACTTTGTATAGATGAAGCTATTTTTACTCTCCATCCATATAGGCAACAACAAAGAGAATTAGCATGTTCAACTAGCTCTGTTATTAACTCTACAAAGCGAACAAATGAACACAAAATTCCTTCTCTGAACAGGGTGAGAACAAGGAGGTTGGTTGTTTAATCTCACTGTCTTACTGAGCAGGGCACACTGGCCTTGCAAGCAGTTTCTAGGCATTCTGTGTCTTGCATGCCAACAAACTGAATGACTGTTTTTACCTGGTGCTTATATTATGTCAATGACTAACTGATTCATCTGAGAATCTGCAATGGTCAAAAAAGATTTTGCCACAGAACAAATAGTTTTCATTGGAACACCTAAGTTCATGGGCTTTTTGAATGGGCAACTAAAAAAAAAACAAATCACAAAATTCAAACTATAGAACTCTTGTGTCAGTGCGACTTTAAAGAAATGATGATGATGATGATGATGACAACTATAATATTAATAGCATTCTATTTCACCCAAGGCCCAGAATGAGATGCTTGGGAAGTGAGGCCTGGCAGCAGGGAAGGCAGGCCTTTGAAATTTGGCCAGGGTTGGATGGATTATCCATCGGGAATGAGCCCGTAGGACTCTGAAGGCTTAGGTCAAGGGTCTCAGTTCTCCACTGCAGTGGAGGACATGGATCCTAGAAGGTCTTTCAGCTCTGGCCTCTGTGAGCTGGAAGGGAAGAGAGGCAGAGGCCAGATGTGGAAGGTGACTTCATGTATAAGGTTCTGCTAGTTCTAATTTGGGTTGGGGAAATGGTTAGAGTTGGTCTAGCCTTATACTTCACGCTGGGAGAAGTGTAACCTGATGATCACTAAGGGCTCATCTCTTCTGAGCCTCATCGGGGAGACTTCTGAGACAGCAGAAACCAGACCAGTGTCTCTGACATCATTAGAGGTCTTACTGTGCTGGGAGAGAAGCAAGGAGACCAAAGAGAATCACTTCATTAAATAAAGTAATTCAAGAGAGCTGTGAAAATATTTTTTAGATTAAAATTAAAAAATTATGTGTATCTATTTATGTGTGTTGAAGTGTGGGTATGTGCATGTGAGTGCAGGCGTCCACAGAGGCCAAAGACGTCTGATTCCTGGAACTGGAAGTATAGATAGTTGTAGGCCACCTGCATCACCTGATGTGGATGCCAGGAACTGAGCTCTGGTCCTTTGCAGGAGCAGTGCATGCTTTTATTTGCTGAGCCATCTCTGCAATTATGAGCTGTGACAATCTTGCAAGCAGCAGTCTCTCCCCGATGTCCTCAATGATACCAAGCCACATCTGGGCAGGTGATGAGAGTATCTACTTAGAGACAGAGCACCATGCGTGGTCCCAAACTATCTATCTGCCTTGTCAGGGCTCTGTGCTTCCTGCAGACATACTGTATCCAAAGTTTTATACCCTACTTTTCTTGTAAAATCTCCCTGACCATCTGTGTCCTAGATGATGGGGCCATGTTTCCATCCCACCCATGCCTGTCTTGACATTTAAAAATACATGGCCTCTGTTTTATAAAATGGCCAACAGTGAGCTATTAATGTATGGCTTATTCAAGATTCATGACCATCTGTGTCCAAAATGGTGAAACTGAAGGGGTTCTGCAGAGGCTACTGTGGCAGATTCCTCTTTTCTTGTAGGATTTCGAGTGCAAGCGCCTTAGAGGCAAGCATGGCGGGAAGACCCCTGGCTTTGGGTGAAGGGAGACCAAGAGTGATTGTGGAAGTGGATGTACGATGCTGTGGGCCCAAGCTCCTGCAAACCTCATATACTCGACAGAAGATCCTGTAATGTCACTCACTGACCTCCAGGGTGCATGATACTCACAGCGAATACCAGATCATAAACGACAATAAGAAAAGTCTGGGCAATGCTTGGTCCACAGAACAGTCCATGTCTGGTACTGGAAACCTAGGCAAATGCCCACGTCTTGGGAGGGCATATGCCCTGTTGGGAAAGCTACTGCCTTTATTTTGCTTAATGGGCACGCGGCTCCTGTCAAATTGCCTTCTAAATAACTATGTTTATGCACAATGATTAGCGTTGCTATCAGCTTTGGTCTACAAAGCATCTTTCTGTAGGGGTCAGAAGTTACTAGAGAGACTCATAATTAGTCAAAGTATTGAGGAGAAATGACTCCTAAATGCCCAGCCATAGATGGAACTTCTATCCTTCAAAGGCACACAGAACATCAGAACAGGGGAAGGAGCAGGGAGAGGCGGAAAACCCTCACTTTTTGACATGACATAGCTGTTGTTGCACCTTTGGATTTAAAGTAAGCTGTGATAAGCTGCACACGTAAGACTGGGCCCATCAACACGCTGTCATGGGAGCAGGGGTGGGGGTCATGTGGTTCCATCCTTCCCTGGTGATTTATTATCAACAGTCTGTGGTTGATGGGGACGGGAGAGGCATTTCCTTCAGGTGTGTAGCTCCTCAGATGGGCCCCACGCTCCTATAAACAATGCTTTTGTAAATAGTCATAAGGAAACTCACTGGGGTGAGAAATGACTTGGGCATTGCTCTGGGTGCTCTGCTCTCCTCACTGGTAACAGAGCCTATCTTACCACTGCCTTTCCCAGATCACCCCCCCCCCGCATGCCTTTTACTGCCTTCATTTGTGCATAACAGTTTAACACATATTTTGAACACTATTGGCTTCATGCCAGCCATTAGGGACAGACAGTGACTAGACATCTGGTTTCTGCATCATCTGACTTCCCTGGAGTCCCAAGTGCCACTTCAGTACTCTGGATGATGCTGTCCCTGAGCTGAAGCAACCCCAGCATTCTCTTCTCTATGAAGAAGCATAATGGACATCTGGATGGGCCTCTCAGGCCTTACCTGGCTCCCTTGTATCAACCTCTGCTTTCAGTCCTAGTATTTGATTTCAAATCCCAGTTAGCACTCTTACCCTGTCTTGGATATTTCAAACACTTTCAAATCTTGCCTGCCAGACAGATGACTGGTAATAACCACAAACCTGTTTTCATATTTCCAATACTTACAATGATTTGTGAACTCATAGACAACAGGATGTCTGCTTCAGTTTTAAAAATTAAGATTAAGTACAGAGTTGTATAGAGAAAGGGATGGAAATTCTTGGGTTCCCTATAAGTGAAGGAAGGAAAACAGATAACGGGAGCTGAGGGTATCAGAGCAGGATATTCTGTAAGTCTTTTTCTTTTGTCCCAGTGAGACACAGCTGCCCTGCTGGACACACAAGCCTCCCTTGCCTTGTGGTGTCACCCTGTGAATGACGTCTGTGACGGAACAGAAGCTGAAAGGATGCTTACCCCCATAGGCCTAACCATCAAGTCTCTCACTCCTCCCTGTCTGTCTCTAGGATATCAAGGGTCAGGAATAAGCTGGAAGCTATGATTCAAGATGGATGCTTCAGAGACTCTGTCATCCCATGCTGACAGATGCCTCAGGAAGCACAGGGCCTATCACAGAGTGGGGTCTCGGCACACAGTCACTGAATGCACAGGGACTTGGTTTGAAAACTGAGGCCAAAAGGCTAAAGGATTAACAGTCATCAGTCAGCTGAAAGTGGGGAAGACGGATGCAGGCAGAGGAAACAGCACTCACAAAGGCCCGGACGGGAGGAGGCAAGAATTAGAATTAGGTGATGTGGGATTCTCCTCTGTATGGTTAATAAAGCAGCTACTCTGGGTCTATTGCAGCACAGAATAGGGAAAGGCAGGAATTCCAAGCAGATAGAGGAGGAGAGAGTAGGTGGAGTCAAAGAGACATAGCCGCTGGAGGAAAAAGATGCCTGCATGCTGGTACTGGTAAGCCACGAGCCTCATGGTAAAATATAAAATAATGGAAAGGGTTAATTTAAGATATAAGAGCTAGCTAGCAATAAGCTATTGGCCAAACAGTATTGCAATTAATATAGTTTCTGTGCGATTATTTTGGATCTGGACGGTGAGAATGAACGAGCGGTCTCTGACAACACATGGGTACTAGGGTTTGAGTGTGAAATGCTTCACATAGGCTCATGTGTTTGAACACTTAGTCTAGTGGGGGGTGATATTTTGGGAGGAGGCAGGACCTACCTGAAGAAGTAGGTCTATGGGTAAAGGTGGGATTTACAGGTTAGATATTGTTCCTAATAACAGCCCAAAGTCTGTCCTTCCTGACTGGCCAAGATGTAACAGGTCGAACTGTCAACTCATGCCAGCAAGGCACAAGTCCTGGCCACCATGGAACTGTGGACTCAGATCAATCCTGCCTCCCTTCAGTTGCTTCTGGTCTACATTCTGTCATGGTAGTGAGAAAAGTAGTAGAAATGGGTTACTAGCAGCTCCCTAGCTTGCCTTTCTCTGGGCATCCAGAGATGGATTAGCACATGCACAAGAGACAGAAGCAAGCCCAGGAGTCTGGGCTAGTGGGATGGTGGGCAGGGTTAGTGTGTGTGGGTGGAGGTTTCGACTGTCAAGGTAACAAATAAGATTAGCAGGTGAATGAAGCAGTTAAAACGTGTACTTGAAGGGCCTGAGGAGATGGCTCGGAGGGTAAACTGCTTGCTCTCTGTGCGTAAGTGAGAGCCAGAGTTTGGATTCCTAACATCCACATAAACTTCGGCAGGAAGCTGTCTGCAACATTGCTGTTGGGGGTAGATGGAGACAAGTAGCTTAGAGGCAAGCTAGGCTAGCTAGTTTATCTAAATCAGTGAGCTTCAGGTTCGTGAGAAATCCTGTCTCAAAAAATTTTAGAAAGGTAGATAGGAGGACATATAATGTTGACCTCTGGCCTCTACCTGACTCCTCTCCACCCCTGGGTGTGCCGTGTGTCAACATCATTCATAGACATGCAAAGGGAATAAGCCCTTTTTATTGAATAATCCAGGTGATAAAATACTTACAACTTTCAAGCTGCAGTTGGCTATTTCAGTGCAAATAGCTTTAAGAGACGAAATGAAGTTAAAGGTGAGGGGGTCAGTCTCCTTCCAGAAGCTAATGAGGAGCCGGACTTTAACGCTTCGCAAAACTAATGCTTCTCTTATTTTCCCATCCAAATCTGGCCAGTATGTTCTGCAGAAGGAAAAAAGGAAACCTACCTGAGAAAGAATTTTACTAGACAACAGAATGCTTCGCTGTTCCTCTGCACATTGCTTTAATCTGTAACATGTCAACCAACATGTAGGATAGATTGATAACATGGATCTTTGGAGTTTGGTACCAAAGGTGATGTTTTTCTAGGACTTCCTTATAGCAGGTCTTATACAAGGCCTATCCATAGACTTTACAGAAGGCCTCAGGTTCCCAGGGTGAAGCTATGTGGAACTAGTGTTCAGATGAACCAACCCCCTTGGGTTGTTTTCAGCAGACCTCCGAAGCTTTCCAAGCCTCGTGTGGTGGAAGTGTCTACTTTTGGGCAGAATTAGCTGCGTGTCTTGCATGCCTCTTCCCAGATGCCATGGCAGCCTCTATTCTTTGACAATATCCCTCACTCTCTAAAGAACATCTGCTCTAGTCATCTGAGCTGTCCAATGCTCTTCTTTCCGTATTATCTTTAAAACCATCTCTATAGACCCAGCATCCCCCAGCTCCTTTCCCTCCTTCCTCTGGGATGGACACTGGGAATCCTCCATCAGGCCAGTAGTTTCCTGTCACCTAAGCCTCTTCCCACAGTAATTCTCCCAGACGGCTTCTCAGCCCTTGCCATGTGTTTCTATGACCAGTTGGTCTCTTGGCTTAAGGTGTGCATGTGACCATGGGCTCTACCCATTCCCCATCATGTCATTTCAGAAGTATCACTTATTCCTTATGTTAGGACAAATCAGTTACTTGTCTTAACTAAGTCTCAAACCATGCCTTTTCTCATTTCTTTGTAGGGATTCTGCTGAGAGTCCAGGCTCAGTCACTGTTTGGATAGTTACTGTGAACTACAGCTTGTCAGTGCTATAACCACAGCATCTCCAGGGTCTGCTCTCTGACCCTCTCATCCTCTATGACCCTCCTGCCCTCAATACTTCCTTTCTTAACCACATGAAGCCTGTGCTTTAGTCCTGATGGGCTACAGATCTATGATGCCCCGAAGTCCCAGTTCCTTCAGCCTCTCCTTGTCTCTTTTACCTCGTCAACCCAATTCCAGTTAAGATCACCTGCAGGCCATTTGTTCCTCCACCTTCCTCTTGATCTTCAAAGGACCTAAACCCTGGGTGACATTAGAATTCTCTCTGTCATTTTCTAGGGACTACCAGGAACACTCACCCAACCTTCTACTCTAAATTGGTCCCTCGCCTCAACTATTTTTCTTGGTCAACCTCACCTATATAATCACAAACATGGCTGCTTAACAGCAGGTGTGATTTTGCTACTCCTTTCATTAAGGCACCAGCGCCTTCCCCAAATCATGAGACTCTCTATGAGAAGCCTCCCTACCCCCTTGCTCCTCATCCCTGCTTCCTCTCCAGAATGGTTTCTTGCTGCCATATCATGCTCTGCGATCCAGCATTGAACCTGGCAGGCGTTTTGCATCACCACTGCATGCTCTGCTAGCTGGAAAGGCAGGAATCCCAACACTGTCTCTAACGGATGGTGTGTGTTTAGATCATCTCTGTCTTGTGAGTTCTCAGGTCTCCTTTCATTTAGGTATTTGACAACGAGGACACTACATTTTAAGTCTAAGATATTAATTAATTCCGCAAACACACAGAATTCACTTCTGAACCTCCCTGCTTTTTAGGATCAGTTTGATGTCTAAATAATAAAACTCATTTATATGACTGAGAAGAATGTAATTATAGTCTGAATATTTGAGCTACATATTTCTCTTCTGTGCCCTTTTGTTTAGAGAGGTGAAGGTAGGGGCTGGAGAGATGGCTCGGAGGTTAAGAGCACTGGCTGTTCCTCCAGAGGTCTTTTTTTACTTTTTTATTTTTCCATTCAAAAATTTACAATTCCTCCCCTCCCGCTTCCCCACTCACCCTCCTCCCTCCCCATCCCTCCTAAGAGAGGGCAGGGAACCCTGCCCTGTGGGAAGTGCAAGGTCCTTCCCGCTACATCCAGGCCTAGGAAGTTTTGCATCCAAATAGACTAGGGTCCCAAAAAGCCAGTATATGCGGCAGCAGAGTAGAGGATGCCTGAACTGGCCTTGCCCCACTATCACACTGATGATTATCTCCAATATCACCATAGAATATTTGTCTGGCGACGGATGGAGATAGAGACAGAGACCCTCATCAGAGCAATGGACTGAGCCCCCAAGGTCCAATTGAAGAGCAGAAGGAAGAAGATGAGCAAGGAAGTCTGGACTGCGAGGGGTTGGTCCATCCACTGAGACAGTGTGCCTGTTCTAATGAGAGCTCACCAAATCCAGCTGGACCGGGACTGAATGAGCATGCGATCAAATCAGACTCTCGGAATGTGGCCGAAAATGGGGGCTGACTGAGAAGCCATTGATAAAGGCACTGGGACTTGTTTCTTCTCCAGAGGTCTTAAGTTCAATTCCCAGCACCCACAGGGTAGTTCACTACCATCTATAATGAGATCTTGTGCCCTCTTCTGGCAGGCAGGTAGAACACTGTACACATAATAAAAACAGTCTTAAAAATAAAGAAAGTTGAAATTATAGGTTTAAAATTTTATTTTGTTTCTGTCCATGTCCCTGTAGGCAGCCCCAGAAATCTTATTTATTTGCTGAGCTGAGCTTGGTGGAAACTTTCTTTGGTCTGTTGACTCCCTCTATATTTGAGGTGAATAAATGTTTCCTTTTTTTTTTTAATGATTTTTTTAAAGGTTAGCACACGAAGCAATGTGTTTCATCATGGCATCTTTGCTCACAATACAAGAAGTATTTGAACAACAGCCAGAATAACTAAGATTCGAGCCTTCAGGTTGGTCTCTAGCTCTTTAAGCATCTTTACATTTTCCCCTACTTGTAAGATTTTTGTTTCTTTGAGACAAAGTTTCACCTTGTAGCCTAGATTGGATTTAAAAGATGTAACCTTGGATGATATTGAACTTGTGACCCTCCTGTCTCAGCCTCCCCAAATCTGGGAATACAGGTATGCACCACGACATACCACAGACCCCCCACCCTGACAATGAAAGACTTGAGTTTTGCTTATGGAAAGCCATGAAACAAAGTTTTGGTAGTCTTGAGCCATCATCCTAGAATCCCGTGAATTTGGTCCTCTATTCTCCTTGGTAACAGACAACCAGGCACAATGTGTTATGTTTCCAGAGAAAAGCTGACATCTAAAATTTACTCTAAAGTCAGATAAACAAGAAATGAGAAGAGCATAAAGAGGAGGCAGGGGAACGGTGGAAAAGTGAGTGGGAAAATCCATGAACATTCAAAAGATGCATGATGTCTTAAAGTAGCTCTGTTTTAATAGCATGACTCTTATAGCTCAAAACGCTTTCCCACGGTCATGAAGCGACCCATTTCTGGCAGGCTTTTTGCAGTCTTACAGACATTTGCATAAAGATGCTACATATTATGCATATGTGGGATCAGCAAGACAAAAAATATTCAAGTAATATATGGCATGCTTAATCATTTAAGCTCACTAAATGGCTATTTTGAAATTACAGTTTTCTGAATGATGGAGGACCTCATCCACAGTCAGAAATGCGCATTTTAGAAAGTGTTTCCTGTTCAAGCTAATTCTGAAGACGCCGACAGCACCCAAAGATGTGCCTTTGTTGCAAGCAAGCAAAAGAGAACGCTTGGGTGTGGTTCCACATTATGTGTGATTATTCTCCCGAAAGCTTTATCATACGTTCTGCCCCTGAACCATTTCCAAGTTACTATGTCACCAAACCATGAAGAATTGAGAAGTTAACCACTGTAAAAGCAGTCTTCTTCTCTTATGGAAGGGAACACTGTCTGAGAGCATGCATTTTAGATTCCTTTCCCTCCTCATCTTGAAGACACAGAGAGATATGCTTTTTCTATTTAGGTGATTTTCCTTTTTTTTTTTTGACTCTTTTAAAAAATATTTATTGAGCTCTACATTTTTCTCTGCTCCCCTCCCTGCCTCTTCCCTCCCCACTTCAACCCTCCCCCAAGGTCCCCATGCTCCCAATTTACTCAGGAGATCTTGTCTTTTTCTACTTTCTACTTCCCATGTAGATTAGATCTATGTAAGTCTCTCTTAGTATCTGCATTGTTGTCTAAATTCTCTGGGATTGTGGTTTGTAGGCTGGCTTTCTTTGCTTTATGTTTAAAAACTACCTATGAGTGAGTACATGTGATAACTGTCTCTCTGTGTCTGGGTTACCTCACTCAAAATAACATTTTCTAGCTCCATCCATTAGGTAATTTTCAGAGTGAAGTTTATCCAACCTTCTTTCTGAAATTGCTCTCATGCCTGTAGGATAAGCTAGGTACTCCTGCAGAGTGAGCTCCCTCCCCCAAGCCTTTAAATTGGACCCACTTGGAAAAGCAATGCACGAGGGACCTTTTGCAGATGTCCGCTACAGCAGCACAGCCTCTCAGAGCCCAGAGGCCTGAGCACCCAACAGTACAGGTGGCCAAGTCCCTGACCTTTTGGTGCTCGTGCTGGAGATAGGCAGGTAGTCCGTCACGGCAATGTACACGTACTGCTTGGCGTCGTCTATCACGCTGTAGATGGCATCGATGTCAAAGCTTCTGTTTTTAGGACAGAAGAGTTTGGGAGAATTCTGTGAAGATAGAAAACCCGATATGTTAGAGTTGAATTGTAGGCATCTGTGGATTTAAAATGTTTTTTATTTGTGTTGGTAGGTCTTGGTTTATTGTTAGTCACACGGTTTGTAAACCTCTTGTCTGCTTTTCCTTGTTGTTGTTGTTTTTATTTCTTGTTTGCTTTTTGAGACAAAGTTTCTCTCTGTAGCTTTGACTGTCCTGGAACTCACTCTGTAGACCAGGCTGGCCTTGAACTCAAAGAGATCCACCTGCCTCTGCCTCACAAGTTCTGGAATTAAAGGCGTGCACCACCACTGCCAGGTTTCCTTTCTGCTTCTTGGTCAGTTTACAACAAGCTAGTTTGTGTTTTGTCAAAGTTGAGGCAGGGCATGTATCAAGTCCTTGTTAGGAGGGAATTTTTGCTTTCCTTACACACCTTGCTATTGTGAGAGCAAGCTGCCTCAGGTTATGTGATTTTAGGCTCCCTCCTGTTTGTGACTGAGGATATTCTAAAGTATGATTTACAGACTTATATACATATAGAGGAAGCAATTTATTCTTGAAGTCATTTCATCTGAGAAGTGATGTTGGCCATAAAACTATCCAAGACACAAATCTAAAATCTCTCATTTTTCTGTATCTTTCATTGAGTCAGGAGGAGGATTGCTGATGGTGGAGAAGGGGCATCTATAATCTGCCAAGGAAAACCCAAGTTACCATGATGCCCACATCTATCAAGAGAGTCAGAGAAGAAAGATATCCTGCCAAACATCAGTCAAACGAGCTAAAAGGCAAACTGTGCTGAAGGTATTTTTCGCATGTCTGAACTTTCTCTGTTTTTACATGCAGTTGGTATAGCAAGGGGGAGACGAATTTCAGAGTCTTAGTGTTTTTCCAGCAAGGAGGGTTGAACACGAGTGTCTCCTGTATGCCCTGCCTTTCCCCTGACATCAGTCCCTGTGGGAAGCATGGGTACACAAAAGAGATGATGAACATTTCTGGACCTGCCTGGAATAAAGAGCAGCATGGGACAATAAGAGTTCCCAAGTCATTTGTCCCCAGTGCCTTATCCTGAATCAGTGGGGATCCTGTCTTACTACATGACTCACGGAATGAAGGTACTGGGGTGAATACCCCCTCTATGCACAGTAGGGACAAAGTGGCTAACAGGGGCATATTAAGGGTAAACCCTTTCTAGGCATCCTTGTCTGGAGAGTCCTTGTGATGACCATTAGTGATTATTAACTGCCTAATAGTGCCTAATAGTCAACTCAACAGGCTTCACAATCATTGAAGAGATGAACCCGGAATGGGGCGGTGACTTTGGGAGAATTTTGAGTAAGGTAATTTGAGGTGGAAAGAGCCACCTTTACTGTGGGTGGCAGTGTTCTATGGGCTGGAGTCCTGAAGGAAAGGCAGGCTGATCACCAGCACTCAGCTTCTGCTGTTTCCCAGCTGCAGATGTGATTAGCAGCTGCCCCGTGCTCCCGTGCCTGTGCTTTCACCATCATGATGAGCTCCCCTTGGGTGGTAAGCCAGAATCCACCCTTTCTCCATCAGGTTCCTTTTGTGAGATATTTGGATGTAGCAGTGGGAAAGGTAAACAATCAAGTCCTCTTGGCCAGCGACAGGCAGCATGTACTTTGGATTAATTATTTTGCTTTTCGAAGGAAGATAAACTTCCATTCTTTAGTGGGAAGAAATGCATTGTCTCCACGACATTTAGCAAATGGGTACAGGTGGCTTTCAGGATGAACTCCTGTCTTGGGATGAGTACCCCTGAGTGTTATTCTGTCCCCTCACCTCCATATCCCCAGCCCCCATATCCCCAGCTCATGGTAGTATCCTCGTCACCTCTGCTTGCTGACATTTGCTCAGTTGGACCCTCTGGGTGACATGCTTCCCTGTTTGTTATACTGGATTGCTCTCTAAATTCCAGTTCAAATGCATGTCTTCCACAAAACTCTCTCTTTTTTAGATCTTCAGACAGAGGCCACTGCTGATCTCCTGGGCTGTATGCTTCTTTTTCCTTCTTATCAACTCCTGTCCCCTCTTCTTCCCTCCTTCTCCCCATCCACAGGCTGGTGGGCCCTGGGGCTTTCCTTAGGCTAGCCAAGTGCTTTACTGCTGAGCTACATCCCAGCTCCAGCTTCACCCTTTCAAATCTGTTGTCCCAGGGCATTGAGTGACTCCACACTGATGCACAACCCTTCCCACAATCCACCTCCGAGTTCACGTCTGTATTTAAGTTTAGTGAGTTAGGAATGATCAAAACTCTGTATCATAACTGGAAATTTATATTTAACTGCACTGAGTTAGGAATTATTAAAAGTATAATTTTAGGACAGGTGATTCTTCAAGTCTTTAGATATTCTTTCTGTGTATTCAATTTAGTTTTGGGACTGTCAACTTCCAAAAATATGATGTACTATTTTAAGATTTTTTTTTACAACAAATATATTGAACTTAAATTAGTTTGCCTTGGCATTTGCTTGGCACGTATTACTAAAGAAGCTATATACATTCTGGAATTTTCCATCAATATCTCTACCAATAAATCCAGTCCAACATTTATTTATTTACTGCTGCTTTCAAAGCATTGAGTGAGGTCCTGGGAATATCACTTATGCAGAGAGTATAAAATCTTTAGAGCCTTATAAAATTATGGGGGAATCGTCATAAAGAAATAATTGCAAAGCTCTGATAAATAGTAGAGTGAGAGCGAGAAGCTAGTTCTGAAGGCGGGGCTTCTTTGAAGGTTAAAAAAATATAGGTAAGACTCTATAGCTCCTCAAAATCAGGTGTGTGTGTGTGTGCATGAGTGTGTGTGTGTGTGCATGTGTGCATGAACATATACATGAACACACATATATAAAATTAAACTGCATGAGTATGCTGGTTGATTTCTGTCAACTTGACACAAACATAGACATAGCTGGAAAGAGGAAATCTTAATTGAAAAAAATCTCTTCATGAGATTGGCCTGTAGGCAACTCTATGAAGAATTGTCTTGATCAATGATTGATGTGGGAGAGCCCAGATCATTGTAGATGCTGCTGTTTCTGGGCTGGTGGTCACAGAATAGTACAAGAAAGCAGGCTGAGCCAGCCATAAAGAGCAGGCCAGTGAGCAGCACTCCTCCAAGGCCTCTGCATCAGTTCCTGCCTCCAGGCCCCTGCCTTGAGCTCCTGCACTGTCTTCCCTGGATGACAGTCTACAAGCTGATTTTGGTTATGGTGTTTTATCACAGCAATAGAAGCTAAGATGATGAGAGAAAACATGAAATTTGTCTTTCTGAATCTTGCTAATTTCATTAAACAGTATCTCCAACTCCACCCATTTTCCTTAGAATGACATTAATTCCATTTTTCTTTATGGCTGAATAAAATTCACGTGTGTGTGTGTGTGTGTGTGTGTGCACTCTGTTTTTTAAAAATCTTTTCATCTGCTGAAGGCATCATGACTGCTTCTACATCTTACGTTCTGTGACTAGCATAGTAATAAACTAGAATCTGCATGTGTCTTTGAGGTGTGTTGACCCAAATTCCTTCCAGTAGATGCTCAGGAGTGGTGTAGCCAGATCACATGGTAACTTTCCTCTCAGGTTTTCGAGGAACCTCCATATTGATTTTCACAGTGGCTACACTGGTTTACATCATCAGGAAAAATGCGCACACACACACACACACACACACACACACACACGTCTCCCTTCCCCTACATCCTCACTAGCATTTTCTGCCATTTGTTTTCTTGGTGATAGCCATTCTACCTTGGGTGAGATAGACCCTAATGTAGTTTTAATGTGCATTTCCCTGATAACTAAAGATGATGACTTTTTTCATGCTTTTACTGTCATTTGTTTTTCTTCCTCTGAGAATTGTCTGACTCATCTGTCCATTTGTTGATTGGATGACAGTTTGGGGGTGCTTAGTTTTTGATGTATTTAAAGATTATAGGTATTAATTTTCTGTCAGAGAGTCAAAACTGGTTTTTATTTGGTATCTGTTGGACGTAAGTTAAAGGTATAATTGAT
Source organism: Microtus pennsylvanicus (assembly GCF_037038515.1). NCBI lineage: Eukaryota > Metazoa > Chordata > Mammalia > Rodentia > Cricetidae > Microtus > Microtus pennsylvanicus. Next base: position 94,940,105 of record NC_134588.1, read on the forward strand.
ATTACTAGTGAGAAGATAAAATAAATCAAATTAAAGAAATGAAAATAGAAAATAAACTTTAAGTAATTTTAAAAGCTAACTACCACTCAGACTCAGAAAGACAAATATATTATCTACTCACTCATAAGTGGCTTTTAGACATAAAGCAAAAAAAAAAAAAGAAAACCAAACAAACAAACAAAACAGCCTCCAGTCCACAACCCCGGAGAATCTAGACAACAAAGAGAACCCTAAGAGAAAAATACATGGATCTACATAGGAAGGAGAAAAAGACAAGATCTCCTGAGTATATTGGGAGCGTGAAGGCGGGAAGCATTAGAGAGGGTAGAAGGGATTGGGGAGGCAAAGAGGGAATTTAAAATTGTCTAAAAACAATTTTAAAAAGTTAACTACCAGAATATGTGTTTTCCAGTTCATTTGCTATTTTTTGGATGAAAAATCAATTTTTAAGTTTCCCTAGACTAGAGCAAAGATGCACTCTCATTTCCAGGGAAGAGGTGTTGGAATAAAGACCTTGCACTGTCAATGGGTTGAACTGAGGGCCCGAGGCTCTCTGTGGTAGAGATGGAGATGCTAGAATCGACAAAGGCGACACCTGCCCTTTTAAATGTGGACAAGAACCTTACTCACTTATCTCTAAGATTCACACCTTAAATTCAAGCTACATGATTGTCCAAAGCATTGCTCATTTGTGCATTTATTTCCTGTAGCCTCTCATCTATTTTTCTGGATCCTTGTTTGAGGCATGATGTCACTTTGTTTCCCATTGCTGCTTATGTACAGATTGGGAACACACTCTAGCCTTGGGGTACTACTGTTCTCTGGAGATGCAATGAAAATGTGCTTCTAAAAGGCTCCCTGTAGGGATTCCACTTGCTACTGCATTTTGTAGGAGCCAGTGGGACAAGGGCACCACAAATACCCCAGAGTACCAGCTAACCTGGGCTCATAGGGGTTACAAAGACTGAACCGACAACCAGGGAACCTGCATGGGACTGACCTAGGCTCTCTGCAAGTGTGTTACTGAAGAAGGATGCTTAAAAGAAATCCCACACTAACTCAGAATTGAGAATTAGGTGGTTATTTATTTAGGGGGTAAACTCACAAATCAGAATCCTCTGCTGGAACGGAGATCAGAAATCGAAATCCACAACAGGAACAGAGAGGCCAGAAAAGAGCGGATGCAGGCTCTGCATCAGCGTATATAGTATAAGAGGCCATGCCCCAGTAGGTGGGTAACCACTAGCTGGAAGACTTCCTACAGCATGTTACAACTGTGTAACTTGATTTGTGAGACTCCTAACAGTGAGGGCAGAGGCTGACTCTGTCGCCTGTTTTTAGGATCTATTCCTCCCGTTAGACTGGCTCATTCAACCTTAATGGAAGAGGAAGCGTCTAGTCTCATTGCAACTTCATGTGTCATGGCTGGCTTATATCCATGGGAGGATCATGCCATATGGGAAGAGAAACAGAGGAGGAGGAGTGGATGGGGCTTGGGGGAGAAATTGGAAGGAGAGGACGGAGGGGAAACTTCTACTGGGATGTAAAACCAACCAACCAACCAACCAACCAACCAACCAACCAACCAACCAACCAACCAACAAAAAGTCTCACCGCCCCATGGAAGTCCTCCATAACCGTTTTCAGCTCTTCGTGCTTATGTGAATTTGTTATTTTAGACAAGCATCTTAACCCTCCTTTGGACCATCTTGTACTGTCTTCTGGACATTCAGAACGTGCTCTCATTTGAAAGGGTGAAAAGGATATAGTTTATCACTCTTCAATAAATGTTCTCTGGTAGGTAAGAGTGATTGGCATAGACACCCTGGCACCCATCCAGGGAGGAAGAACAGTAGTCACGTGGGGAGCATGGTATAAAGAAGGAGCACATGGGAGCAGGGTTTAGAGAAGACTGGCTGAGCACCAGGATGAACTCAGGAATGTGATTCAGGTCCGACTCGTGAGGTCTCACCCTAGGACAGGTGTTAATTCTTAATTGTTCTAGAATTTGGAGAGACTGGGTTTGGAGGCCCAGATATACACAACCCCAGTTCCTAGTGACAGCACAAAGGGGTGGGTAGTGAGGTGTTAACAGGAGGTGAGGATGGGGCCCTGGTTTTCACCACAGTCAGAAGCCTCAGACATCAGGGGTGGCCTTTTTCTGGCCTGCCCCAAGCAAATCCATCAGCTCTGGCATCGTCTTCTGTACTGGTTCCCTCAGATCGGTCTCATCAGGTTTCTACTCTAGATAGATCTGGGAACCATGGATGAAGGGCTCCTCGGCTGTCAGCCCAGGGAGTTGGGACTTCTGTGGTGCTTTCCACATAATGGACTTTGAGCCCCTGGGATGTTTTAGTATCTTCTTTTGTAAAATGGTCACAATGGAATCATAACTCCACTCCCACAGGCTCAGGAAATGTTGCAAAAAAAAAGCACACAGAAGATTGCAAGAGCCAGAGGTCAGTGGGGACTGTTGCAGTGATAGTGCCTTCTGGACATGACTGGACTGTTGTACTAATGTTCTCACGCAGTAGTTGTGGCTGCATGTAAGACCTACATGATATCAAGCCAGTCAGCATCCCATGATACGGGCCGGATCCCAAGGACCACCTCGAGCTGAGACTATTGGCAGTTCAAGGCTTCTAGAGGAGGTAATAGTCAGTTTTCCTCCAAGGTTTGGTTTCTGCTATGCTGCCCATGCCATGGTCAACGGCCTTACACCCATGTCCACAGGGGCAGCGCTAACTGGACTCAGTGGGTTACAAGAAAAAGAGGCTGTGAGATTGGAATGTGAGGAAGGTCTCGGGGGCGGGGTTGGAGAGGCCGGTGTACAGAGCCTTTGGGGACAAAAGTGGTGGGGGTGATGAAACAATGGGGGTGTACGACTCACCGACACAAAGGCTTGTGACTTGGTTTCATTCAACTGGAGCTGAAGCTTCTTCTCATTGTCATAGACTCCGTACAGTCTCTTGGACCAGGTCTGAGGTACTCTGCTCTTGAATTTTAATGAGCTATATAAAGCGAATATCCTTTGTAAATCTAGGACCAGGCAGCTGCAGTTGTAGAAGATGACACCGAGTTCTTTCATCTGTGAAATTAAAACTGAGAGCATCAACGTGGGGTGCAATTGATGATGTTATTTTCAGAGGGAAAAAAATGCATAAGAGTGTTGTAAAGGAGACTTCTTTTTTAAATGCATTTTTTTTTTGTTACATGGGAGTATGCAGATAGGACCACATAATAGCATATAGAAGAAATATATCCTGAAATGTTCGTATACAGGAATAGAACTTTTCCTCCCTTTTTGCAGTTGCCCTTTTGCGGAGACAATTTTACCAGCTACAGTTTTAATATTGGCTTTTCACATTTTCCCCCCTCAATACCATTTTTAAATGGATACTGAAGCAGCAAGACAATGACCCTCCATTGCAACATTACAGAGTGGTTACAGATATAGATGCCTGGAAATTGGCCCCAGCTCTACAGTGTTAGAGCCATGTGATTTGGGGGTAATATACTTAATCTCTGGACCTCAGTGTCTTCTTACATGAAGTGGAGGCAATAGTGTTAACCGCATAGACGAAGTTGCTGGAACAGACTGGTTAATACACGTAAGAACAGTGCTCACAGTCATTAAAAATTATGGCAAATTGTTATTCTTACTAAAATTGCAAACCCCTGACAGCAGCAGACCAACTCCCTGTGTTGAAGAGACCATGGAGGTATTTTTGTCCCTCTTTTCTCAGTGCACAAGAAGGAAAGTGAAGCCCACAGAGTTAAGTAAAATTACAAGTCAGAGACCAAATTGGGGGTAAATTAGGAATCTGATTGCAGGTTTCGTAAATGGTGGTTAGAGATACCCAGGCAAAGAACCTCAATGGCTCCCTCCTAGCCTACTGTGTCTTTGGGGAAAGTGTTCACTATCTTTGATTTGCTTACAGTAACAATGTAAGGTTTTGGTTGGAAAAGAGAGGAACACACATATGAATGTTTTATATGACTTGGTCTCCCAGTTAAGGGTGGCTTGGGAGACCTGGGCTCCTGAAGACCAAAGCAGGAATATGAAATTTTCTTCCAGTCTGTCTCTTTCTCCAGAAGAGACTGCTTACCACATAGCATTGTATGTCCTTGTTCCCCGGGCTACCAGTACAACATACTATCGCGGGGGGAGGGCTTTCCATGTTCATCTATTCTGACCTGTATTTATGCTTCTAGCTCCATGGCAACCACAAAATAGATATGCATAGGTTATTTAACCCACTCAGGAACTTGTCTCTAATTTCTTGCTATTGCAAAAAATAACACGATCATCCTTAAACATATTCTTGTGTGCTTTTGTGCAGGTATTTCTTCAGTGTTAAGTATTGCAGTCAGAGGAACAAACACATTAATGTTAAGAGGTTCAATGAACAGGTAGATCAGAAATATGCAAAGACACTTATTTATGACTTAGGCCTTTTAATCAGAGCTGAGTGGCTGGAGCTAAACATGAAGGGGAGAATGTGTGTGTGTGTGTGTATGTGTGTGTGTATACAAGTGTGCAGTTATCTCTTTCCAGGCGATTGGGTGCTGTGGAACAACAGTCTTTTATCCTGTCACTTGTATTATTTTTAATAAAATGCTGATTGGCCAGTAGCCATGTAGGAAATAGGGGCAGGGTGATCAGGCAGGAAGTGGCAGCAGGGCAACGAGAATTCTGGGAAGAGGGAAGTTTCAGTCTGCAGTCATGACCCAGATGCAGAAGACGTAAGATGTGATTGCCTCACCCAAAAAGGAATCAATCCCTGTGGCTAACACAGACAAGAATTATGGGCTAATAAAAGTTACAAAAGTTAATAAGAAGCCTGAGATACTAGGCCAATCAGTTTATAATTAATGTAGACCTCTGTGCGATTTCTTTGGGACTTAATGACTGCGGAAACCAGGCAGGACAGAAAACTCAGTCAACAATGGGATAGAACTAGAGTGAGGATGCTAAATTCCCAGGGACTTTTGATGGATGAGCATTTGATGTTTCCACTGGAGGACGTGGGGAAGGCAGTAAGAGGGAGGTTTGTTTCCAGAAACCACCCATATTACTCTTTTGTTTGTTTGTTTTGTTTTTGTTTTCTGAGATAAGGTTTCTCTGTGTATTTCCAGCTGTTAGATCTGCCCTTCCTTCCTTCCTGAGTGGTGGAATTAAAGGCATGCACCACCACTGCCAGACTCTTTTAAAAAATATATATACTTATTTTATTTGTAATTATGTGTATATGTGTATGTGGGTTATGTGTGTATGTGGGTTATGTGTATATGTGTGTATGTGGGTATATGTGTATGTGGGTTATATGTACATATGTGTATGTGGGTATGTGTGTTTGTGGGTTATGTGTGTATGTGGATTATGTGTGTATGTGGGTTATATGTACATATGTGTATGTGGGTATGTGTGTTTGTGGGTTATGTGTGTATGTGGGTTATGTGCGTATGTGGGTTATGTGTGTATGTGGGTTATGTGCGTATGTGGGTTATGTGCGTATGTGGGTTATGTGTGTATGTGGGTTATATGTGTATGTGGGTTATGTGGGTGATATGCATGTGTGAGTACAGATACCTGAAGCAACTAGAAGATGGTCTCAGACTTCCTGGAGCTAGAGCTATGAGCAGTCATGAGCCTCTTTGACATGGATGCTGGGAACCAAATTCACGGCCCTCCAAGAGCAGTATTCACTCTTAAGCTCTGTGTCATCTCAGGCCAAAGTAACTCTCTTGTTTAAGAAAAATCTTTTAATTTTATATTGTGTTCTTTTGTGAGCTTGATGAGCACCATGTGTGTGCAATGCCTGCAGAAGCCAGTGAGCATTGCTCGACAAGTTCCTTTTAGACAAAGTGCTAGGTATTCAGTACCATTCGAGATGAAGTGTCAAGCTGTTCAGCGGGAGCACAGAGGTACTTCAAGGGAGACGAACAAATGAAAGGCAATGGTGATGCCGTGGACAAGCAGAGAAGGACGGCGTATTTGGAAGAGGTTTTCTCCCTGGCACTTAAAGCCGAATAGTCCTCTCAAGACACCCGTGGTCTCTTTCTGCTATAGACTTGATCCTAGAACATGTACCATCACACTTGTTAATCTGGGTATCTGGTGAACCAAACCTTCAAACTGAATGGGAAAACTGGGAGCATGATATAAAAAAGCTTATTTGATGAGGAATACAGAAGCAGTGCTCATCGGCCTCTGTGTTCTGGGGACTGCTCCAAATGTTTCACACATCTGTGTCTTTTTTTTTTTTCGAGACAGGGTTTCTCCGTAGCTTTTTGGTTCCTGTCCTGGAACTAGCTCTTGTAGTCCAGGCTGGCCTCGAACTCACAGAGATCCGCCTGCCTCTGCCTCCCGAGTGCTGGGATTAAAGGTGCGCGCTACCACCGCCCGGCACATCTGTGTCTTAAAATCATTTTCTTTAGCAAGCATTCATTTATCCTGGCACACCCAGTGATGAGTTTCACAGAGACATTTTCATGTAAGTAGATCATGGACTTGGACCCCTCTCACCCTCTCCTGCCCTTTCTCATCTCTCTGTATTTTCATTCATTTTTGTCGGGCAGTCTCTCTTCTATTTATATATCTTATATAGTATATGGTTCATATAACTACATAAAATAGAAGGTCTACAAGTGTGAAAAAGCATGTCACTGGCTTTCCTGCATGACTTAGATCACAGAATGTCATGACCTCCTGCTGCTGTCAGCTTCATGGAGGTGGCCCACCTTCGTCCTCTTTTATAGCCAAATCATACTGTATTGTGCATTTATTCCACATTTTTCCATCTGTCGAGCTGCTGGTGGACAGCTAGCCTGATTCTGCAACTTGACTGTTGTCAACAGTGGGCCAACACATCTGCTTTCTTAAACATTTCTTAAAAATTTGGAGAGATCAAATGGCTTACACAGGTTCATTTCAAGGAAAGAGGCTGAGCTTACGAAACTTAATGACAGCTGGATATTGCATTTGTAGGAATACTTCTTTAGGAGAAATATATTTTCATTTATCTGCATCTTTAGTTTCTTTTTTATTGATTTAATGTTTTTGAGAATTTCCATGAGTATTTCACATCATCCAGGTCGTCTTGTGTCCTCCCTGACTCCATCTCAAATTCATGACCTTTCCTTTATTATTCACGCATACACGCACACATGCATGCATACACACAGTCATACACACACACACACGTTCACACATGCATACACACACACAAACACACATGCATCACACACACATATGTACATACACACACATGTACCACTTACTGTGTCTATTTAGTTTTGCTCATTTGTGCATGTGTCTATGGCTGACCATTTGGGACTGAGTAGCCTACTGAAGAGGACCTACTCTCCCTCTCTCAGCAGCCATGCAGGGCCTGGGTCTCGTGAAATTTCTCCCATCCTTGTTGGCATGCCACCTGTCTTTGTGTGGGTCTTATTTAGGCAACCATATTGTTGAGGTTCCGTGGGTGCAACTTTCCTGCCACATATAGAAGTTGCAGATGCCCTAGGCCTCTGGTTCTTACACTCCTTCAACTCTTCTTTCATGATATTCTCTGAGCCTGAGGTGCAGGGACTGTATTGAAGGTGGCTCACTTAAGGTGTCTACAGGACTGGACTTTATAAGGATTTCTTTGTGTTTGTTTTTTGTTTTTATTTATTTACTTATTTATGTTTGAGACAAGAATTCTTTGTGTAACAGCCCTGGTTGTCCTGGAACTTGCTCCAAAGCCCAGGCTGTCCTCAAAGTTAAAGAGATCTGCCTGCCTCTGCCGCCCAAGTGCTGGGATTAATGGTATGAGCCACCACACTTGGCCTTGTAAGAATAATTTAATATAAATATGTACTGTACTTTGGCCATGCTTCTCCACCTACCCTCCTACCCTCTTCTTTCTCTATCTTTTCCATTTCGTTAGTTTCCTTCATCCCCCAGATGATTTGTCTCTATTTTCATTTCATATATAACAAGATGAATCTATATATCTCTATAAAATGTAGGGTTCAAAGTGTGTAATATTTGTTGCAGAAAGAGTGCTTCCCCAAGCAGAGCACTTGAGTCGAGATGTTCCCTGGTGGTGAAGGCCAAGTTCTGCTGTTTATTTCTGTGCCCTCTTTCAGTCTGATGAGGAGTTCTGCATCTCAAAATTAAGTAAAAATTAGGAAAAACATGGCATCACACTAGATCTTTTTTTCTTTTACCTAAGTTTATTTGTTTGAGATAGGGTCTCACAATATACCCCCAACTGGTCTAGAACATGTTATGTAGAGCAGGCTGGCCTCAAATGTACAGTATTTCCCCTGCCTCTGTTCCTTAGTTCAGGGATTACTGAGTGTTTTGCACTATGCACAGCTGAAACCCATTTCTGTTTGTTTTCTTAGGATTGGTAGAAGTTGGTGATCAGACTGAATGAAGAGATTCCCCATCACTAGGACACAAGCAGCAGCTTCACGACAGCCAGGCGTGATGGGTTTGTGGAGCAGCAGCCAGGGCAGGCATCTGCTGGATTCTCCCGTCAGCATCACAGGGAGTGGAGAGGCATTGTCTCCTGCACTTTCGAGTAATTAATGCAGCTAGCCAAGCCACAGCTTAATTTATCATCCACACATGTCTGGGGTGTTGCTTCCATAATTCTATAGAAATGTAAACAAGTATTTTTTCAAAAATTTCCTGACAAAGACAAAAGGCCCTGCAACTGTGGACATCATCCGGGTTCCCAGTTAGCTGCTGATTAATATTTTGAGTGATCGCAGGAGACTTAATCATTGTGAACTTTAGCTTTGTTTCTTTCAACCTTGAAGGTGAAATCTTTGTTATTGATGATGAAAGAAGAAATAAGAGCACTTTGGAGGCTGCTCATCTCCTGCTAGGAACATACCCAGTGTCCTGGCCATCCATTCCCAAGTAGGTGACTGGTACCATTTAACTCACCACTGTCCAGTTTTCTCTGTCTGCCACATGGGGACTAATGGATCCCGCCTGACTGGACTAATGGAAGAGACAGGCAAGCATACAAGAACTTCAGGACGGCTACTTCAACCTTGTTTCAAAACTAAGGAACCAGAAGATAACAAAGGAAACTGATTTGTCGCAAAATGATGGCTTGTAACGCTGGGTCTCAAGCAAGATGTTTTTCAAAAAAGCTTTGAAAGTACTGTACTATGTCATTTGCATCCCCAAATTCTCCAGCTCCCTCTTCCTCCTTTCTGTTATCCCAAATTCATCAGTGCTTAATATTTAAAAAATATTTTATTTATGTTGTGTGCGCACATGTGTGTATGTTCACACGTGTATATGTGTTCATGTGTGTGTAAGTGCGCATGTGCACACATGCACATGCATCTTAAGGCCCATGCATTGAGGTCGGATACTAACTTAGGGGAGTTCCCTCTCTCCTTTCACTCTGTGAATTCTGAGATCATCCTCCAGTTGCCAGGCTTAGGGGCAGGTGCCTTTACCTGCTGAGTCATCGCATTTGCCCCAATGCTTCATCTTTTTAAGGATCTGAAAACTTTCCAGACTACTATCTTTTTGCTGTTTTATTAATCTTTCATTTCTGTTGCAAAAATTCACACAGCAATTTCTTGAGCTTATTTTTGGAGAAGGTAAATCAGTAGGCAAAACCTTGAGACGTTAAGGACAGGAGAAGATTCATGGAGAAATCTTGGAGGAAGGAGGCCTGATAGTAGAATGGGAGGAAATCATTGAAAACGCAGTGCAGTTATTTTGGGGGTATTTCCATTTCATCTTCCTTCTTTAGAAGAGTTGAAAGGATTCCAAACTGGCACCCTGGTTCTCCCATCATTCCTGCTCTTATCTTACTAGTAGTATTATTTTTAAATATTTTATTATTATTATTATTATTTTTATTATTTTGGGTTTTTTTTTTTTTTTGGTTTTTCGAGACAGGGTTTCTCTGTGGTTTTGAAGCCTGTCCTGGAACTAGCTCTTGTAGACCAGGCTGGTCTCGAACTCACAGAGATCCGCCTGCTTCTGCCTCCCGAGTGCTGGGATTAAAGGCGTGCGACACCACCGCCGGGCTTTTTAAATATGTTTAATACAGGGTCTTACTGTACAGTTCAGGTTATTTCAAACCCTCCTCCTTCTGCCTCAGTCTCTGAAGTACTGGGGTTATAGGAGTGTAACACTTACTTCTTTCTTCTCAATGACAAGCGACTTGAAATCATCTCAGCTTCAAGTGGCTGTATTTTGTAACCTCCTCAAGTCCCTCCAAGGGTCTAGTGACTCATAAAACACGGGGCCAAATCTGAGCAACTCCAACTTCCCTTCATATATATAAAACATCCCACCCCTCTCACACCGGGATAATTATCGTTATGATGATGCTTAGCAGTCGTGCAGGGATGAAGTTGTTGAGGAACCCAGAAGAACAGAGATTTCCTCTGTAAGTGCGTTGGCAAACGCATGAATCTTGCTATTGTGTTCTACACTTTATTGTCAAAGTGAAATTATCAAATCAGAGGGAAGTGGACAAGAGGATGGAACAAGAAGTTTTCATCTTGGAGTTTGTAATTTGCACAACTAATTCAAAGTCAGGTTTGAGTTGGAGTTCTTGAGAGACAAAAAGGCTATGGTTTGGAGATTTTTCAGAGGAAAAGGACCTCCGTATTTCCTCCTGTTTGCTCCTTTTTAATTCAGAGTGCAAGCTCCGCAGTTCTCAGGATTGCCTCTGAGTAGGGGATGCTCTGGGGCACGTGTACCCTAACAGTGGGACAAATGAGGGTTGGTGGGTCTTTCAAAAAAAAAACCCTATCTAGACATCCAGCCCCATTATCTCCCCCTTTTCCCTGCCCACATGGCTCTAGGAACATATTAGGATGACCAGAGGAGACACGGCTTCTCTAGACCAGAGGGCTGGGCTCCCACTAGGCCAGCTGACACCCTGATTGCAATGGATGACTGTCCCTGGAGTTCATCAGCCTGGTAAGGCAGGCAAGGACTCAGGACTAAATTTTACCTACCTCCTTCCTGCTTTGGGGAAAGATTCTTGCCCTTTTGTGTCTGTGACTATAACTTCTTTCATATATCTGTGAATGAGGAGTGAAGAACACAGGATTCGGAGGAATTGGACTCAAAAGCCTCCCCTCTTAGGACTAGCTTTTATAATAGCAGAATTTGTTATATGAGTTTCCAGGGGAAGGGAGCATTCATTAGCCCTACCCAGCTATGATGCCTAGGAACCGCAGCAATGATCTGCACAGCGAATATCCCGAAAGGTGCAATAGTAGTGCTCACATTTGTGTCGTAACCAACAGCTTCCTAATTGGCCTTAAGACCAGCTGAACAGGAGGGAAATCATGGCGGGTACTGGGAACCTAGCGAACTGTACAACAATAATAATGAAAAGATGTGAGGTCATGATTTGAAAAGGAGCAGGGAGGGGTACAGGAGGGATTGGAGGAATGAGAGGGAGGGAGAAATGATGTAATTGTATTTTAATTTAAAACAAAACAAATATATCCTTGACTTTTTATGTATGCATAATTATATACCCTTAAATATGTACATATGTATATTAGTAGCTAGTTTTCCATTGTTGTGATAAAACACCATGATCAAGGCAGCTTATAGCAGAAAGGGCTTATTTAGGCTTGCGGCTCCAGTGGGATAAGAGTCTACCATCACACATTCAGGAAGTGTAGCGGCAGCTGGCATGGTGAATGGAGCTGAGAGCTGGGACTAGACAGCAAACTGGGGATGATGTGAATCTTTTAGCTCTCAAAGCCTCTCCAGTGGCACAATCTCTTCAGCAAGGCTAACTCTCTTACACCTCCCAAACAAATTACCAACTGGGGATAAAGCATTCAAATGCCCAAGACTGCGGGAGGACATATCATCTGAACTACCACAATAAGTACCTACGTGTGTGTGTGTGTGTGTGTGTGTGTGTGTGTGTGTGTGTGTGTGTGTAGGCCAAAATTTTGCACAAAGAACAATAAATATTTGCTATCATCTTCTTCTTCCTTTCCCAGACTCGGCAATTTTATAAGCAACCAGGCATCAGAAGGGCTCCTGCTGGGTGGCTAACAGCTGGCTCTTCACTTCCATCACATTGGTCCTCTCCAGTGAAGGGCTGTCAGATGCCCAGTGACCTGCTGCACTTGTATGTGGAAACCACAGAGAACCCGCTGTGTCCTGCTCCACCCTGGCTCAGATTGCCCTTCTCAGTCTTCTTAATTTTAAGTGGAAAATTTACCTGATTAGACATTTTCCACATCTCAGTTTATCACTACTGCAAGCTGGTAAACAAAATATCCAGGGAAGCCTCCTAAGGAAAATCGACGGAACGAGGATGCAGATTATAGCAGGATGAGCCATTCACGCAGAAATAGCAAATACAGTTGTCTAAAATACAGAGTGGTGAATTGTGACCGATCCCACTGTAACCTGGCCACTGGTCTCTCCATTCAAACTCCCCGTCCCATGCTCTCCTCTCCCAAGTGTCCTACCTTGCCCAAGGATTTGTTCCAAAAATTAAGAGCTTCCACTTTTTCAGAAGCATCGAACAATATAACTTCTACCTTCTCTCTACCTGTGACTCCACTTCCCATGGCAGGCAGAGTGAGACCATCTAGTGAGATCGGCAATTAATTCAGAATGCAGATTCCTCGCTTTCACCCTTAGTCCAGTAGCTTAGCCTCTGGGTATCTTGGGTCTGCCCTCCAATGTCATGTACAGAAATGACTTGTTGACCAAGTTTTCTGTCCCACCTGGCCCCGCAGTCATTCAGTCCCAAATAAACAGACAGAGGCCTACATTAATTACAAACTGGTTGGCCTGTTAGCTCAGGCTTCTTATTAACTCTTATAACTGATATTAGCCCATTATTCTTGTCTATGTTAGCCATGTGGCTTGGTATCTTTTTCAGCAATGGATTCTCATCTTGCTTCCTTTGTGACTGGGTGACAGCTACAGACTGACTCTTTCCTCTTCCCAGAATTCTCCTGTTCTCATCGTCCAGCCTATACTTCTTGCCTGGTTGCCCCACCAATTCTTCCTACTTGGCTACTGGCCAATCAGTATTTTATTAAACTACAGTTGACAGGGTACAGACCATTGCCCCACAGCAATGACTCACCGATGAATGACTGGTACATGTCTTTAACTTTGGTGAATTCAATGCTAAGGAACTTGTGCAGTTTTGATCTTCTATTCTGACCTTACCAGTAACAAAACGACATCTGTCCACCATTTTCTGATTCTTGGGGCATTTAAAAAATGACACAGAGCTCACAAAGATTAGCATGAAGCATTTGCTGGCTTCCTAAAAGTCTAAGAATGATCTCTGTGTACAATACTCTCATCTTAATTTTTGGAGGTGTGGGAAGTCCTTCCATCTCTGTGTTGCATTTATTGGTTAATGAATAAGTCTATTTTGACAAGTGACTTAGCAGAATAGGGCAAGGTGGGAGTTCAAAGCAGATAGATGAGGAGAGAGTAGGCAGAGTCAAGGAGAAGCCCCGCCAGAGACAGATGGCAGACAGAACTTTACCCAGTGGGTCACAGCCACACGGCAATACACAGATTGATGGATTAATTTAGGATATAGGAGTAAGACAGAGGTGCACTTGAGCTACTGGCCAAATAGTATTGCAAATAATATAATTTCTGTGTGTTTATTGCGGAACTGGGCAGGACAGAAACTTACGCCAACTTGTTGGTGTAATTCCCACAAGTTTGAATCAGGTGTGAGCATTCCAATCAACCTCCATTTTCTTTCCTAGTAGTTACTGCCACCTCCAACACAGTGCTCTGATCACAGCATTGGCTAACAGCTTCCAATGCTGATTGATAAATTGAAACTGTACCCTTTGAGAGAAAGCACAGATTAGAGTACGAAAACACAACTGAGTTGGACTACATCTGACCCTAGATCCAGGTTCCTAGCACCTAATCCCCACAGGACAGGCATGGTAGGGCCAGGTGAGATTGTAGTCTCATGTCTGTGACCCCATGGTGCACCACTTGTCCTTTGGTGGTCATCTTTTGTTCTTGAGATGGCAACGTTGGAGAAAGTATCAAAACTCCCAAATAATCAAAATCCCAGATTCTTATCCTGCAGGAACTTCACACTTACAAAGTTCTCATAATCAATATTGAAGCTCCTGAGATGGAATTCTCTTAAGAGTCAGGGTGGCTCCCTCTCCAAAGGGTTTAGGAAACAGACAAAAGCAACAACAGAAGCTTTGAAAGAAACTTTGAAAGGGACAGTGGGGAGGGGTAGGACAGCTTCCTGTAAATCGTATAGCGGCGTGTCCCCATGAACAAGATCAACAATGTCCTTTTTAAAAAAAACATTGTGGTTTTTTTTAAAATATTTATTTATTTATTATGTATATAATATACTGTCTGCGTGTATGCTTGCAGGCCAGAAGAGGGCACCAGACCTCATTACAGATGGTTGTGAGCCACCATGTGGTTGCTGGGAATTGAACTCAGGACCTTTGGAAGAGTGGGCAATGCTCTTAACCGCTGAGCCATCTCTCCAGCCCCTCAACAATGTCTTTAAGTCAAATAACATCCAGGTCTTAGGGGCTTCTTACTTGGAAACACATCTGCAATCGTACAGATGGAAATAGTTCCAAGAATCTAACAGAAGGAAATATTTGAGGGTTTCCTTTAGCCTGCCCAATACAGTGTGAACATGCAAAATTCTAAAAGTTTAAAACCATCACACAGCATGTGCCCAAGTCAGAACTGTCATATAGCATGTGTCCAAGTCTAGCATGCACGGGACAGCAACAGAATCCAGGGAATGTTGGGCCCAGCCTGAGAACATCTTCAAAACTATGCTGCAACCTCGGAGAGACCCGACACCAGGGAAAGCTGGCCAATGGGCATCTATCATCTGATGGGGGAAATGAAGATAGTGCCTGTTGGATGCCCAGAAGGAGATGGCAGATGCTCTGTCTGCTGGTTTTAAAGGACTTGTTTGGGCCAACAATGGAAACTGAATTATTCCCTTCTTTACATGGTTTGGGATTACTAAGACTTTGCTGTCATCAATAATTCAAATGAACTAAAGGCCCCAGGGAAGTTATAGCAAAGGAAACCATTTGGTAATCAAATATTACCTGAAAGATATGTGGTCCCATGTGCCACTAAAAAATAATAATTCTCTTAATCTTATTAGTAATGCATTTCTACAGAAAGCTGGCTGCTGCTTAGTTAGCTCATAGCCTGGTATCCAGGGTTTGCAAATCAGTTCCACCCAACAATTAAAAACTTGGCATCCCTCTTGCAGAAGACCCTGAATTAGGCACACAGGGTGAGTCGACAGACAAGTCTAGATCCCCGATGTCTAAGTCCAAGGTGGCTGACTATGTGAAGCAGGGACAGTAATTGGAAAGGAAGAAAAACACCCAAAGAATGATAAGGCAGAGTTGATTTAGAAAAGAAGCATAAGGAAAACACCACAATTTTCCTGCAGGATTTGATGTAAGGGAATGCCATCAGGTTAGGATAGGTTCACAACCCCTGGACCAAGTGCGGGGCTCAGCAGTGTAGTGCACACCCGCCTGATTTGAAGGAGAGAAGAATTCACGGGGGTTGAGACAGCTATGATAGCGACCGGCAGATCACCACTGAAGTGGACCCATGGAGGTGGGGAGATCTGACATGATCTTGAGACTATAGCTAAAACTCCCAATGACAGCTGGGAAGATGCACTGCACCCCAAAGGGAACAGGTGTGCACAAAGGTGCGTGGTGGGAAAGGTCACGAGCAGAGGTGGAAGCAGAGGACCCCTGGTGAGTGGTGAACTCCAGCCTGCAGGACCACAGAGCTTGGAGGGCCGTCTGGGTCCAGGGTCAGAACCTGAACCTGTACACAAGAATAAACATAAAACATGGATGTGTGTTTAGTCTCCACAGGACTCAGGACCCAGAGGAACTTCTGTGCTTGCTTGTTCAGAAACATTGGGAGCTACCAGAGTACTCTCCATTGCTAGACTGCTGATACGTTCAAAATGAATATTCACTTTACTGACAGTGTTTATTTATTTGAAAATATTTATTTTTATTTTTTTTATTTATTTATTAAAGATTTCTGTCTCTTCCCCGCCACCGCCTCCCATTTCCCTCCCCCTCCCCCATTCAAGTCCCCCTCCCTCGTCAGCCCAAAGAGCAATCAAGGTTCCCTGCCCTGTGGGAAGTCCAAGGACCACCCACCTCCATCCAGGTCTAGTAAGGTGAGCATCCAAACTGCCTAGGCTCCCACAAAGCCAGTACGTGCAGTAGGATCAAAAACCCATTGCCATTGTTCTTGAGTTCTCAGTAGTCCTCATTGTCCACTATGTTCAGCGAGTCCGGTTTTATCCCAGGTTTTTTCAGACCCAGGCCAGCTGGCCTTGGTGAATTCCCGATAGAACATCCCCATTGTCTCAGTGTGTGGGTGCACCCCTCGCGGTCCTGAGTTTCTTGCTCGTGCTTCGTCTCCTTCTGCTCCTGATTTGGACCTTGAGATTTCTGTCCGGTGCTCCAATGTGGGTCTCTGTCTCTGTCTCCTTTCATTGCCTGATAAAGGTTAATATTCAGGAGGATGTCTATATGTTTTTCTTTGGGTTCTCCTTATTTAGCTTCTCTAGGATCACTAATTATAGGCTCAATGTCCTTGGTTTATGGCTAGAAACCAAATATGAGTGAGTACATCCCATGTTCCTCTTTTTGGGTCTGGCTTACCTCACTCAGGATAGTGTTTTCTATTTCCATCCATTTGTATGCAAAATTCAAGAAGTCCTTGTTTTTTACTGCTGAGTAGTACTCTAATATGTATATATTCCATACTTTCTTCATCCATTCTTCCATTGAAGGGCATCTAGGTTGTTTCCAGGTTCTGGCTATTACAAACAAGGTTGCTATGAACATTGTTGAGCATATACTTTTGTTGTATGATAGGGCCTCTCTTGGGTATATTCCCAAGAGTGGTATTGCTGGGTCCAGGGGTAGGTTGATCCCCAATTTCCTGAGAAACCGCCACACTGCTTTCCAAAGTGGTTGTACAAGTTTGCATTCCCACCAGCAATGGTTGAGTGTATCCCTTTCTCCACAACCTCTCCAGCAAAGGCTATCATTGGTGTTTTTGATTTTAGCCATTCTGACAGGTGTAAGATGGTATCTTAAAGTTGTCTTGATTTGCATTTCCCTGATCGCTAAGGAAGTTGAGCATGACCTTAAGTGTCTTTTGGCCATTTGAACTTCTTCTGTTGAGAATTCTCTGTTCAGCTCAATGCCCTATTTTATAATTGGGTTGATTAGCCTTTTACGGTCTAGTTTCTTGAGTTCTTTATATATTTTGGAGATCAGACCTTTGCCAGTTGCGGGGTTGGTGAAGATATTCTCCCAGTAAGTGGGTTGCCTTTTTGTCTTAGTGACAGTGTCCTTTGATTTACAGAAGCTTCTCAGTCTCAGGAGGTCCCTTAATGTTTGTGCTGCTGGGGTTATACATAGGAAGTGGTCTCCTGTGCCCATGCATTGTAGATTACTTCCCACTTTCTCTTCTATCAAGTTCAGTGTGTTCGGACTGATATTGAGGTCTTTAATCCATCTGGACTTGAGTTTGTTTTGAGATCTATTTTCATTCTTCTGCAGATTGACATTCAGTTTTGCCAGCACAATTTGTTGAAGATGCTCTCTTTCTTCCATTGTATACTTTTAGCTCCTTTATCGAAAATCAGGTGTTCATAGGTTTGTGGTCATGGTCTTCTATTCGATTCCATTGATCGACTTCTCTGATTTTATGCCAATACCAAGCTATTTTCAATAATGTAGCTCTGTAATAGAGTTTGAAGTCAGGGATGGTAATGCCTCCAGACAATTCTTTATTGTATAAGATTGTTTTGGCTATCCTGGGTTTTTTGTTTTTCCATATAAAGTTGATTATTGTCTTCTCCAGATCTGTGAAGAATTTTGATGGGATTTTGATGGGGATTGCATTGAATCTATAGATTACTTTTGGTAGATTTGCCATTTTTACTATGTTGATCCTCCCAATCCAAGAGCAAGGGAGATCCTTCCATTTTCTGGTGTCCTCTTCAGTTTCTTTCTTCAAAGACTTAAAGTTCTTGTCAAATAGATCTTTCATTTCCTTGGTCAGAGTTACCCCAAGATATTTTATGCTATTTGTGGCTATCGTGAAAGGTGATGCTTCTCTAATTTCCCTCTCTGTTTCCTTATCCTTAGTGTATAGGAAGGCAACTGATTTTTTGGAGTTGATCTTGTATCCTGCCACATTACTAAAGGTGTTTATCAGCTGTAGGAGTTCTTTGATAGAGTTTTTGGGGTCGCTTATGTATACTATCATATCATCTGCAAATAACAAAAGCTTAACTTCTTCCTTTCCAATATGAATCCCCTTGATCCTCTTATGTTGTCTTAATGCTATTGCTAGAACTTCAAGCACTATATTGAAGAGGTATGGAGAGAGTGGACATCCTTGTCGTGTTCCTGATTTTAGTGGGATGGCTTTGAGTTTTTCTCCGTTTAACTTAATGTTAGCTGTCTGCTTGCTGTAAATAGCTTTTATTATATTTAGGTATGACCCTTGTATCCCTAATCTCTCCAAGACTTTTATCATAAAGGGGTGTTGAATTTTGTCCAATGCTTTTTCAGCATCTAATGAAATGATCATGTGGTTTTTTTCTTTCAGTTTATTTATATGCTGGATTACATTGACAGATTTTCGTATGTTGAACCAGCCCTGCATCTCTGGGATGAAGCCTACTTGATCATAATGGATAATTTTTCTAATGTGTTCTTGGATTCGGTTTGCCAGCCTTTTATTGAGAATTTTTGCGTCGATATTCATGAGTGAGATAGGCCTGTAATTCTCTTTCTTGGTTGGGTCTTTGTGTGGTTTTGGTATCAGGGTAACTGTAGCTTCATAAAAGGAATATGGCAATGACTCTTCTGTTTCTATATTGTTAAATACATTAAGGAGTATAGGTATTAGCTCTTCTTGGAAGTATATTTTTATTTTTATTTTATGTGTATGTGTGTTTGCCTGCTTGTATGTACATGTTCCGTGTGCAAAACTGGTGCCATCAGAGGCCAGAAAAGGGCATTAGATCCCCTGGAAGTGGAGTTACAGATTTCTATGAGCTGTCATGTGGCTGCTTGGTCCGGTCCGCTGCACGAGCAACAAGTGCTCCTCACTAAGCCATCTTTCCAGTTCCCGGAGACAGTTTGGAAAGCCAATACTAACATAAAACCACAGATTTAAAGAAAATTATTTCCCGTTTCTATTGTGGTACAATTTATATACCATAGAATTTATCTTATCCATGAATCTGTTAATCAATCAAGAAAGAGAATAGCACCCCCACCTGGACCATCAACCCCATCACCCAGTGTCTCTTTATACTCCAGTCCTGGTTAACCAATTGGTTTTTATCTTTCCTCAGCTTCATATTTGCAAAGATGTCATAGTGATGGGTTGGTAAAGCACAGAATCCTTAAAACACTGTTTCTTCCACTTTGAGAACCACTCATACCATACACAATAACTTTGTTTTGGTAGCCCGCAGTTCATTCTCTACTCGAGTTGTTTTGTGTTGTTGACGATTACAAACAAAGATGGTACACACATTCTCATACTTTTTATTTTTGGTAAGGATCCAGCAGTTTTTTTATTTTATTTGCAGTGAGGCTGTTGAGTCATATAGTAAACATATATGTTTAACTTTATAAAAAATCACCAGTGTCTTTTTTAGTGTGTAATCCCACTGGCAGTTGTCCATTAGTTTCTTTCTTTCTTTTTTTTTTTTTTTGGATTTTTCGAGACAGGGTTTCTCTGTAGCTTTTGGTTCCTGTCTTGGAACTAGCTCTTGTAGACCATGCTGGCCTCGAACTCACAGAGATCCGCCTGCCTCTGCCTCCCAAGTGCTGGGATTAAAGGCGTGCGCCACCACCTCCAGGCCCAATTAGTTTCTTGATATCCTCAACAGTAGTTTTTGTTGTTGTTTGGTTGTTTGAGACAGGGTTTCTCGATAGCTTTGGAGCCTGTCCTGGAGACCAGGCTGGTCTCGAACTCACAGAAATTCAGCTGCTTCTGCCTTCTGGGTTCTGGTATTAAAGACATGCACACCACTTCCTGGCAGTACTTGGTATTTTTTAACTTTAATTTAATTTAATTTTATTTTCAGTTTTGAAAAGTTCCATTTTTCTAACGGCCAGGCAGTGGTGTTACTCTGTAGTTTTAGTTTGCCTTTCTTTGATGACTGTGGTATATTTTGTGAGCTTCCTTGCCTTTCTTTGATGACTATGGTATATTTTGTGAGCTTCCTTGCCTTTCTTTGATGACTATGGTATATTTTGTGAGCTTCCTCGTCTTTCTTTGTTGACTATGGTATATTTTGTGAGCTTCCTCGTCTTTCTTTGATGACTATGGTATATTTTGTGAGCTTCCTCGCCTTTCTTTGATGACTATGGTATATTTTGTGAGCTTCCTCGTCTTTCTTTGATGACTATGGTATATTTTGTGAGCTTCCTCGCCTTTCTTTGATGACTATGGTATATTTTGTGAGCTTCCTTGCCTTTCTTTGATGACTATGGTATATTTTGTGAGCTTCCTTGCCTTTCTTTGATGACTATGGTATATTTTGTGAGCTTCCTTCCCTTCCAGGCCAGAAGTGCTTCTTCATATAATTTGCATATTTTAAAAATGGGTTATTTCTTTTCTTAATGAATTTTTAGCATTTCATTCATGTTAAGACTCTTGCATATTCTGGAAACAAATTCTTTATTGGGTGTGGTTTTATATTTTTATTTTCAAAGCAGTTTACTTCAAACTCCAGAAACTCTTGTTTCCCAATTTAGCCACTTTTTCTTTATAGAAAATGGCTTGTATTTTTTAAAGAAATCTTTACCTAATGTCTTTATATAAATCTTTGTTTCTATGTTTTCTTCTAGAATTTTTAAAGTTTGAGTCCTTGTGTTTAGGTCTACAGCCCATTTGAGTAGTTTCTTTTACAAGGTGTTAAGTCTGAATCTACTTAAAGTTTATTTATGGACACCCAATTTTTAAAACATTAAAAAAATTCTGTGTATGGGTGTATGTGGGGGCCATTGTGGGGTGGAGGCTATGCCTGCGAGGACAGTGTCTATGGAGGCCAAAAGAGCGTGTTGAGTCCCTGGGAGCTGAAGTTAAAGGCAGCTGAGAGCCACCTGACATGGGTGCTGGGAACTGAATTTTCCTTCTCTGCAAGAACAGTGCACACTCTTAACCCTAAATTATCTACATAGTCACCTGCTAAAAAAGTCATTGATTTATCTGTCTACTCATTTGTGTGTGTGTGTGTGTGTGTGTGTGTGTGTGTGTGTGTGTGTGTTTGCACAGGAGGATGTCCTGGAGCTGGAGTTACAGGTGGTTGCAATCTACCTAATGTGGGTGTTAGAAACCATGCTCTAGCCACGAAAGAATAGCAAGTGACTTAACCGCCAAGCCATCTCTCCAGCCCACAGACACCCAATTTCTATAGCAGTATTAGTTGAATATTAGTTGCTTTATACTTTTGTTAAAAACTTCTGTAGCACTATTTCTGAACTCTCTATTCTGTCTTATTAATCTACACGCCTACTGTTTTGTTCGTGTGGCACTGTCTAAACTTACTAGCTTCATGCAGGTCAGAATATCAGGTCATATAAGCCTTCCATCATTGCTCTGTCTCAAAATTGTTCCATCTAGTTTCATTTTCTGGCCTTTATAAAGAGATTTTAGAGTACAATTGTCAGTTTCTATTATAGTCATGATTGGATTTGGATTTGAATTGTACTGCAGCTGAAGATTAGATTGAGGATAAATGACATTAGAGCAGCATTGCAACTTCCAAATTCTGAAGCTCATTTCTCTATTTAAGGTACTTCTTTTTTTCTTTAGTATGTATTCTTTGTATGTTTCAAACATACAATCATGCATGCATGTTTATATGTTCACCTACGTGTAGGCATGGGTATGTCTGTGTGTGTGCATGACCGTGTGTGTGTGTGTGTGTGTGTGTGTGTGTGTGTGTGTGAATACCTGAGACTGATGTCGAGGATCTTCCTCAATCATTCTTCTACCTTATTTTTTCAGGCAGGGTAGGGTCTCTCACTTAAACCCAGAGTTGCTGCTATGGCTGGTATCATTAAATAGTTTGCTCTGGAGATCCCTTGCTTCTACTTTCCAAGGTGAGTATTACAGGTAGGCTGTCTGAGCCTCACAACATATACATGGGTTCTGGGGGTCTGAACTTCAATCCTCTTGCCTGAATAGCTAGTATTTCATCAGTTGAGCAATCTCCCCAACTTTCCATTAAAAAAAAAAGATTTATTTAATTTTATGTTTATAAGGGTTTTGACTGCATGTATGTCTGTGTACCACATGTGTATCTGATAGCCAGAGAAGCTGGAAGAGAGTGCCAAATCCCTTGGAACTGGAATTAGAGATGGTTGTAAGCTCCTATGTGAGAATTGAGCCCAGGTCCTCAGTAAGAACAACAAGTTCTCTTAACTGTTGAGCCATCTTTTTTCACCCAGCCCTTTTATTTTAAGGTATTCCTAAACTTTATTTAATTGATGCTTTTCGGTATCTTTGTTAAGATGTGTACTTAAATATTTTATAATTTTGGTGCTGTTGTAAATGTTACTATATTAATTTATAATTATTTGTACTATTATATAGAACACTGAAGTTTTTAAACAGAAACATTGAATAGAAATATGTATATACCCAGCAAACACCACACTCTACTACAGAAATATCTGTATCCCATGTATGTTGCTGTTCTATCCACCATAGCAAAGAAATGAAACCATTTAATTGTTTATCAACATACAGATGGATAATGGAAATCTGGTATGTCTTAGCTAGGGTTTCTATTGCTGTGAAGAGACACCAGGACCATGGAAACTATTATAAAGGAAAAATTTAATTGGGGCTGGCTTATCACTTTAGAGGCTTAGTCTATTAGTGTCATGGCAGGAAGCATGATGGTATGTAGGCAGAGATGGTGCTGGAGAAGGGCTGAGCATTCTACACCTGGATTGGCAGGTAGCAGGAAGAGAGAGGGACACTGGGCCTGGCTTGAGCATTTGAAAACTCAAAGCCCACCCCCAGTGACATACCTCCTCCTACAAGGCTACACCTCCTCCAGTAAGGTCACATGTTGTAATCCCCATAGGCTAAGAGCCTATGGGGACTATTTTCGTTCAAATCACTACATGGTACATATGTAAAATGCAAAATAGAATACTATTCACCTCTAAAGAAATGTGAAATCATAAAATTTGAACAGACTTGGACATATAACATTAAGCAAGGTCACATAACCATGGAAAGAAATAAACCACACGTTCTTCTTTATATGCAGATCATGACCTATGATATTTATGCATTTAAACAAATGTACATGTAGGTACATTTAGAAAGGAGAACAAGAAAGGGAAATATAAGGAGATGTGAATGGATGGAACTCAGAAAATGGACATACAGTTTGAAAGAAGATGTAAAGCTGTTTTTCTCCTGCTGTTATTGATATATTAGGTGGGTAAGTACATAAAAACACTATTGATAGGGAAACTATAAAATCAAAGGTGTGGCTCCATGGCTTCAGAATGGCTATTCTAACTGTATATTATTTCATTGAAACATAAACTTTAGATCTAGTTAATCTCACCGTATGTTTTTTATTTGTAAGTTACCACAATAAAGATTTAAAAATATTTTTCTCCCTGTAGAAACACTCAATCTAAATGTTGCCTTTGTATTATAAAATTTTTAAACTTACTTTTAATAACTATTTTGTAGCTTTTCCCAAAACTTCTACATAGATATACATCTATTTTGCAAATAGAGACAGTTTTATCTCATCTTTCTAATCCATGTGTTGTTGTTGTTGTTGATGTTGTTGTTGTTCTTCTTCTTCTCCTTCTCCTCCTCCTCCTCTTCTTCTTCTTTCTCCTCTTTTTCTTCTTCCTCCTCCTCCTCCTCCTGCTCCTTCTCCTCCTCCTCCTTTCTTCACTGGAGTGGGTATGGACTCCAATGTGTAGCAGGACTGGTAATAATAGGAATCTTTGCTTTGTTGCTGACTTTAGTGAGGAAGCATCTAGTCTTTCATTACTAAACATGATGCCTCCTATGGGGGTTTGGTAGATAATCCCAATCAGATTAACACATTGGTCTTTTAATCCTACTTTCCAACAGTATCATGAATGGCTACTGAATTCTGTCCAAGTTCTTGCCCAGGGCCATTGAGGTGGCTCAGTGGGTAAAGACAAACCTGGTGATGTCAGTCCAATCTCTGAAACCCGGGTAAAGGTAGAAGGAGACAACTGACCATATATAGGTGTCCTCTGACTTCCACACACACGTTGTGGCATGCACACCACATACATCATGGACAAGCACACACAGTTATGATTATCTTTTTCAAAGGTTTATCTGTCCTCATTTCGATAATTTTATGATGCTTTTTAAGCATTCGGATATATTGCTGTGATCAGAATTTGAATACTAACGTGGCTTTGCATTCCTGGAATACAATGCTACTTGATCACAGTGTGTTATCTTTTTGTAGATTGTCGCATTTGAGTTACTCATAGGTTGTTGGGGGCCTTCACATCTGTGTTGATGGCTGACCTTGGTCTTCCTGATCAGGCAGTTGTCTAATTTTGGTATTTGAGAGGTGCTGGCCGCATGAAAGAAGCTGGCAAGCCTTTTCTACTTTTGTGCTGTGGAAGAGGTTGAGCAAAATTGCTTCTGTTTCATCCTTAAATATTTAATAGAATATTCAGGTGAGGCCATCTGGGGCTGGAGTTTTTGGATATGAATTATTTATCTTCTTTTCAATTTATTTAGAAGACAAAGTATTCTGGTCATTTTTTTTTCTTAATTGGACTTTGATAGTTGGTGGCTTTTCAAGACTACTGCATCTAAGTTGTTAAAATTATTATCATAAAATTGTTAATGATATTCTTTCTATTTACATAAAGCTCCCTTTCTCCCCACCTCACCGAGAATGCTATGAATGGACCCTTCCCTTTGCATTGCTAGTGCCCTGACAGTCTCATTTCCTGGAGGCATGATTCCCAGTGTCTGTCAATTTTGGGAGCATTTTAGTTATTTAGATTTTTTTTCTGCCCTGTTTTCTCTCCTCTTTCTGATAATTCAGCTACATAAAGGTCCAGTCTTTGACGTGGTTCAGCTTCCAATCCCCTTAGTTTTTTAGAATCTTTTTTTGTCCTTCGGTTTGAATACTTTCTATTGGTCTGTTCTTTGATTCTTTCCTCAGTTATGTCTAGCAGCCTGGTGAACCTAACTGACAGAATTCTTTGTTGTCTGTCTTGTCTGCTTTGGGGATCTAGCACTTTCATCTAAATTCCACCTCTTCGATGAATTTGCCCATCTGTCCTAGCATGGTGTTACCGCTTCTAATAAACTTATTAACGTATCAATCATAATTATTTTATTTTTCTAATCTGATTGTTGCAATCTATTTCATGTATGGCTGGGAGTCTTTGGATTGCTGTGGCTCTCTTGAAAACATGCTAGTATGTTGTACAGCTCTTTTTTTTTCATGAAAGCTGATTGTCTTTGCTTGGAGATGACAGGCAGTTAAGGACCGAGTGAGGGAAGAGGGAGTCAGTCAGGAGCATCGTATTACTCTCCTGATTCCTTTGCTTTGGGGTGAGCATCGCTTGTAAGAGGGGGGGTAACATTAATCCCTCTTCTACAGTTAAGGTCTCTGCTTTGCACTGAGTCTCAGTTCAGGCCTCTGTGGTTTTCTTTTTCTTTTTCTAACAAGAAAACCCTCCTATCTCTTTGCTTTGCTGTGAAGCTAACTCTCAGTCACTGTGCATATGATTCTCAGAGGGAGAGTGTTTCCAGTCATTCCTCCCTATCACCAGCTGTGGATCCACGATGAGCAGATATCCATCCCCTTTCCTATCTCCTAAGGGTGGAAGGTTTGGGGTTCCATCCCCCAATATCAGTTTTATTTCTGTCAATTCCCCAAGGGCGTGGAGTTTGTTGCCCCTCCCTACGAGTCTAAGGACAGCCAGGGGAGAAGGATCCAGGTCTAATTTTTTTTTTTTTTTTTTTTTGCATTTCTACAGCAGTTGCTGTTCTGAACCCATATGCCTGCAATAAGCAAGGCTTCCAAAGGAATCTCGCCAGGCACTTTCGTGATACCTGGTGACATCCACGGAGAAATTTGGGACTTGGTTTTGTATCTTCTACTGCCATCTTCCTCAGTGCTTTGGTCTCTTGGGAGATGAATTTGCTTTTAGGAAACCGTTAAAAACATTGCTGAATTATTTGTGTCTATAGAGGGCAGTGACTTCTTCAGCTAAGTGCCTGTGTCATGTTTCTTTGTCCCTCAATGATTAATTAATTACAATGTCAATTCTAATGCTTTATTCAAGAAAAGTTGGTAATTTTTGATTACCTGGGTCTTCTCCATCCCTTTCCATTACTCTGAGAACAAAACAAAACTCTTCTTCTTTTAATTTTTTTTTTTTAAATTTAAGACAGGGTTTCTCTGTATAGGCTATCCTGGAACTCACTCTATAGACCAGGCTGCCCTCAAATTCAGAGATCTGCCTGCCTCTGCCTCCCAAGGGCTGGGGTTAAAGGCATGTACCACCACTGCCTGGTGAGAACAAAAATCTTTACAGATTTTTTTTTTCTCATCATAAGTAGAAGCCCCATAGAAAATGAGAAGCCAGAAGTTTCCTTAAAAACAAAGGTCTGAGCCCACCATAAATTTACATTAAGACCCTGCTGCTGAAAAGATTGCACACTTTGGTCACAGGACAAGGAGGAATGAAGTTGTTACTAACTAGAAATGCCTTCTCTGCTAGTTAGTTTTCATAGCACTGAAGTTGCATTGGTCCTCTGGGGAAAACGTTGCAGCTGTCTTGCCCAGCTGTGACTCCCGTGAGCTATAATGATGACTGCTGTGGGACAGCATGTTCGTGGGTGCCACCGTGGCACAAATATCATGTGGGTTACCAACCCCTTTCTGATTGGATTTAAGGCCCACTCCACAGGAGGCAGTGCATTCCTGGCGCTGTAAATTGGGCTAAGAACCTATGGTTGGGGCACTCACAGGCCCTAGATGTGAAACCATCCAATTGTTCTTTGAAGTTGTATCTCTGTACTCAAAGATTTGTGAAGCTCTTGGGCATCCTCTAGAGGAGTTACTCTGTGTAGTCAAAGGTAGTTAGCTCAGAACCTCCCAACTGGTCAGAATGAAGAGAGTAAGTGTCTTGAAGTTGGCTTCAAGGGTGTGCTTCAACCTCTAATTGTCCTGCCTCTACCTCCAAAGTGTTGGAATCACAGGCTAGTGCCACAATATCTAGTTTATGTGGTACTGGGTCCAAAACCAAAGATTTGTTTGTGCTGAGTCAGCAGTCTTCCGATTGATCTATAGCCCCTCCCCCTTCTCCCTTGATTGGGTCATTGAAGTCATTAGGATCTTCTCCAGAAGTAGGATGGACCAAGAAATAAGATATGACACTGTTAAGTCGGGAGCATAACCCCAGCCCCCTGGCCTGGGAGTGGAATTGGTCTGGACTACAAATCCGAGCATGCCAGGTCCTGACCCCTCCCTGGGAGAGGGTCAGGACCACTCCCACAGGGTATTTAAGTGGGCTCCCAGAGGAGAATCACGTGGTTCCCGGTTTGCGTGTGCTCCCCGCTTTCCTGTCTCCCCATCATGCGCTCAGCCACCCGAGGGCACTGTATCTAATAAAACAATGGGCATTTTTAATTTGATTTATTCTGACCTAGTTGGATTTCTTTGCACCAGCGGAGCAGCTCGTCTTACGATTTTTTTCTTAACAAACACATTTATAGCAAAGGATATTAGAAATACACAGGGAGCCCCAGAGTAGTTCTCAAGATGAAGATTGAGGTTCAGTCACATAGAGAATAGGAGCTGCCAAGGCAAAGGATACAGAGTGCTATTCTGATTTATCCCATGAATCCTCATGAGCCAAAGGTCTCAAGACAACCTACACAGGATGTCCTGTTCTGTCACATTGCACCTTATTCCTTGAGGCAGGGTCTCTCCCCTAACCTGGATTGACAGCAAGCTGCTCAATCCTGCCTCTGTTTTCTCACAATACCGGTGTTACAAGGCACGTGCCAGCCAGGAGGTGTGTAGCACCCTTCAGAGCTCTTAGGCAGGCGGTGGAATCTGACTTCAGGGCCTTACATTTACATATAGCTGCCACTCTTACTCAGGGAGCCCTCTTCCCATCCCTACTGGGCGTGCTTTCTCAGCAAAAATAAACTTCATCAAGATGAGGACATTTATTCAGGTAACAGGAAGCTAAATTCGCCTTTAAATCTTAAACAGCACTGAATTTCCAATTACAGTTTCCCGAGACTGACATCCAGGAAGGAAGGAAAGAAGCAGGAGGGCGGAAGCAGGAGCTTTTGTTTAGACTCAATGGGGAGGAACAGCTCTTTCTCCTCTGAATACACTGAAGCTTTTCGCTGAGTGTGGCGGCAGCTAAAGTGCCTTTCCCTTGTCACACTCCATCCATTGTTCACCCTCAGCAGGCCACTAATTTATTAGCTGAAAAGCCACTAGGCAATGACTACAGCCATTACCTGTGAAGCAGGTCAATACAGAAATTGTTGCTCTGTAACTGAGAAACCCGGCATATAAAGGAAATCGTCTAGCCCAGAACCCTAGAAAGTCAGTGTCTGTTATCTCTGGGGTTAAGCTATTTCATTTTGCTTAGTTCTGCAGACAACTTGAATGAATTAAAAATCTTGCAATGACACAGAATATCACTGTGCATCCCTGTGCTTCTGTTTGAGGATTTCCAGCAAACACTTAGTTCCCTCTTACAATCAAGATTCAAGATTATGGCGTTGCCAATGCCAACTGTGTCTAAGGCTCAAGGAACACCATGAAGAGAGTCGAAAGGTTGTTAAGAGCCAGAGAAAGTTTCATGTGAGCTTGTGTCTCTTAAATATGACAGGGATGCTTCTCCTCCCATGATACTGCAATATGGATGCATAAACAATACCCAAACAATGACAGCACCTCCAGACATGCTAACGTGGAAGGTCTTACATCAGAGGGTAGAGTGGGAAATGCATGTCGTTATATGTGATAAATGGAAAGAATTTGCTTATTTGTTTGAGACAATGTTTCTCTATGTAGCTTTGTAGCCTGTCCTGGAACTCACTTTGTAGACCAGGATGGCCTCGAACTCACAGAGATCCGCCTGTCACTGCCTCCCAAGTGCTGGGATTAAAGGTGTGCACCACCACTGCACGGCCCAGCTGTTTTTTTTGTTTGTTTGTTTTTTGTAACGTGAATGGGTGTTTTGGCTGCATGTATGTCTGTGCAACTGTGTACCACATGCATGCCTGGTGCTGAAGAAGACCAGAGGGGGACAGCAGATCCCTTGGGAATAGAGTTATGGATGGTTGTTAGACACCACGTGGGTGTTGGAAATGCACCTGAAGAGTAGCCAGTGTTCTTAACCACCGAACCATCTCTTTAGCCCTAACAGAAAGTATTTTTAAATGATGTTCTTGTAAAACAAGTCATCTTGGGTCCCAATGGGTGTTAGAACTGTGAGACTTTCCATCCTTTATTCAAATGAGGCTGGAAGGTCCCACCTACAGAGTGCTGGCTAGTTTTCTGTCAACTTGACCCAGCTAGAGTTATCTGAAAGGAGAGAACCTCAATTGAGAAAATGCCCGCATAAGATCCAGCTGTAGGGTATTTTCTTAATTAGTGATCAAGGTGGCAGGGCCCAGCTCACTGTGAGTAGTGCCATCCTTGGGCTGGAGGTTCTGGGTTCTATAAGAAAGTAGGCTGAGTAGGCCATGGGGAGCAAGCCAGTAAGCAGCACCCCTCCATGGCCTTTGCATCAGCTCCTACCTCCAGGTTCCTGCCCCATTTGAGTTCCTGTCCTGACTTCCTTTGATGATGAACTGTGATGTGGAAGTGTAACTGGAGTAAACCCTTCTCCTCCACAACTTACTTCATGGTCACAGTGTTTCTTCACAGCAATAGAAACCCTAACTAAGACATCCAGCGAGTCAGGGCAAGTCTTAGCACATCAAGAGTGCTCTTCAGCGTTTTTGAGGCGTGGCCAGTGCCTCAGTTCTCTGATATCTTACAAATACCGAGCATTCACTGTGTGAATAACCATGGTGTATATCCTTCATTTCCAATGAAATTCAAGGTAAGAGAAAGATGCATGAGGGGAGAAGAAAGAGGATTTTTAGAAATGTTTCCTTCAGGACTGGCGAGATGAATCGGTGGGTAAAGCATTTGCTGCACAGCCTGAACCTGGTCCCTGGAACCCAAGGAAAGATGGGAGAGGAGAGCTGGTTCTGCAAAGCCGTCTGACAACTTTGTATACCATGGGGGCACATGCCCACACAACACTGAATAGAATAAAAACTTAAACATTCTTTTCTTCAACTCAAATTCGCTGTTGTTAGTGTAGAAGTGAATCAGGAGCTCAGTAGGTGCGTTTATTCCTCTGATGTGGTGGGCCTTTGTGAAGGCTGTGACTGGGAGAGCTCCCACTTCTCCACGTGAAGGAGTCTTTTCACAGTCGAGCCTTCAGAGTCATGCCCACGTTGGGCAGCCCCTCCCAAGTCTCACCTGAACCTCCAGCTACTTCTGTAACTTATTGTGCAGCTGCCTGACACCTCTGCACTCGGTTTATATGTGATTAATTTCCACGCATTTAAACCCCACTTGTAAATCTTGGAGGCCTTTTTCTTTTATGGATTTCCTGCTGCTCTGACTAAAGGGCAAATTCTGTTTCCAGCCTGGCACAGAGCTCAGGTCCGACTGTTTCCCCACCTGCCACTCTCGGCTGAGACTTCACAGGAAACTGATCATCCTGAAAAGGACTTTCCAGGCAGAGGAAAATTCTCCCTAGGGGCAGACATGCTGTAGGGTAAGGCATCTCCCCTGGACGACCTTTCTACCCACTCCTTTCTCATCATCCCATCTTCATTTACAGGGAGATAAAGTGCTCTTTCTTGTGACGGAGTGAGAGCAGAGACCTTGCTTGGCTTCAGAAAGAAAAACAAGAGCTGTGGCTTGAGATGCTTGTCACTGCCCAGCCATATCGAAAGGCCACGATGCTCACACTAACTTGAGGTTTCACTGATCTCTTTTCAGGGGGCATTTTCTCTAAAATAAGTTGTCGCTTTTATTTATAGAAAGTTAAGAAAAGCCTGTTAATATCCATAGCCAGATAAATAGCATCTCTACGTGGCCTTGAGGCAAACAGTCGGCTGCCAGCAATAGACATGGAATACAGTTGGTACAGAAATCTCTTTCAACCCCTCACGAGTGGAGGGAAATATCCTAAATCCAAGCTACCCTGAGATCCTTCCCGGACTTAGGCACGTGACTAAAGGACAAATGAAACCCAATGCTGTGCTGAAGGACACTGGCCTCTGTCCACTGTTGCCCACTGGCCACACATCCAGCTGTTTCATCTCTAGCACAGAAGCAAGAATTGAGCCCCAGCCCCCTAAACTCCAAGACAATTAAGAGACCACATCAGGAAAGATACAGAATCTATTCATGCAATGATTTTGCATCTTTTTAGTTAATACAGCTATCTTTTTAAGTAGAGAAGGTATTTATAGGTAGTTATGGACATTCTGAAGAATTGGCACATACATGGAATTCATGATAAATCAAATGGGAGATGAAAAGCCCTCCATCTCTGTCAACGTGACATCATTTTTGTGTGTTTGACTTTTTGTACTTTCCTTTTCTTCTCATTGTGCAACACATCATTGGTTGTTGTAACCTTTTTGTGCTGTAGAAAACCAGAACAAATTCCTCCCCTCTCACCTGCTGTCCTTTATCAACCGTCTTTCCCTGTCATCCCTCTGCTCCTCTTAGTCTCTAGCCTCGCTCTCCCTGTCGGCTCTTTCCAGACCAAGCTTCCAGAGTCCATGTGATCCTTGCTGTTCTGTGACTGGCTTATTTCACCTGAAGACCTCCATTTCCATCCATGATGCTAAACTTGAAAGGATTTCATGTGTGTGTGTGTGTCTCTGTGTGTGGCTGAATAATAGTCTTTGTGCATACATACCATATGTTTAAATCATCCATCCACTCACCCACTGATGGGAAGGCATCTAGGTAGACTTCATAGCTTTAACTGTAGCTAATAAACACAGATCAGCAGACATCTCTGATAGAGTGACGTCATCTTCTATGTGCCCAGTAGTTAGAATAACTGGGTCATACTGGATTTTGTTTTTGTTTTGGAGGCACATCTCTACCGGTTCCTATAATGGGGTGCTACTCACCTCTTTACCATCCTTATAAAAGAATGCCCCCTTTCATCATACCATTGCCAGCATTTATCATTTGTCTTTCTGATAACGCTCATTCTGGGATGAGATTCTAGCCTGTTGTATTTTTGATTTACATTTCTCTGCTAATTTGTGAGAATGAGAATTTTGGCATATATCTGGTGCTCTTGTATACTTTTGAAAGATCTCTGTTATGATCTTTATTCCATTGAAAATTGAATTATGTGGACTTGTTTTGGTGTTTAGCTTTTGAACACAACATATATTCTTCATATCCATTCTTCATCCAATAAATAAGCTGCAAATATTGTCTCTCATTCTATAAGTTTTCTCTCAACTCTGATGATCAGTCCTTTGTGGTGCGGGAGCTTCTTTGTTTCAAAAAGCCAGAGACTAAATGGTATTTTGGTTTATAAAGTAGTTTTGCAATGATCTCTAGTGTAGAACCGCCGACTCTCACTTTTCTGGCATCCTTTTGAGAATGAGAGGCAAATGCAGGGACCAAGCCGCTATCTAATCTGGCCAGAGTGGACTCCTAGGTGTCAGCAGTGGCCGTACCAGCAGCACTCATAGTGACAGATGCAACAATTCTAACACAGATTTTAGTAATTCCCTGACAAAGTTCACACAAATCTCCTCAAATCCTCTCAGCTCTAAGAGTTAGGTACCAGCTTTTCATGCCCATTTTGCAGAGAAGGCAAGCAAGCCACAGAGCAGTGCAGGGGCTGACTCCAAACTGCACATTTGTTAAATATACCAATGGGTACTGACTGCCTTTATGAAGTGAGTTTGAGGGCTGCAGACTGGTTGGGGTAAAAACAAATGAACAGCGTATCTCAGATCATGGGCAAGTGGCTCAGGCCTTTGCATTAATCTGTGATTTACCTCCAGGTTGGAATGTCACAGTAATTGTCTACTCAGTCACTACTGAGGACAAGAAGGTAAAAGACACATGAATCTGTATTACTGCATGTGAGCCTAAGATGCTTGCTTAAGAAGGAGGTACTGCTCCACCAGGTTGATTAATAAAATGTACTGGGTAGTTATTTACAAGTGCAAACTGATGGATCCAGAATCTTTAGTATTGATAAAAAAACAAAGAAACAAATGCCCAGTAGCAATGAGGCAATCAATCCTTCACTCTGATGTGTGTGTGTGTGTGTGTGTGTGTGTGTGTGTGTGTGGTGTTTATGTACTTAGGAACACACATACATACATACACGCACACACGCATGCACAGGAGACAAGTTCTCATGTAGTCCAAATTGATTTCAAACTCCTTACACTCCACTGATGACCATGAACTTCTGATTCTTCTGCCTCTGCCTCTTGAGTATTGAAATTACAGACGTGTTCCACCATGCGGGGTTATGCTGTGCTGCAGAGCAAACCTATGGCTTCCTGCATTCTACATAAGCACTCTACCAATTGCTCTACATCTCCAGCTATTTGAACAAACCTATCACAGTGTGTTTATTCACGTTATTGTAATGTACAACGAAACAAGAATCTTTAAGGAAAGCCTCCAATTGAACACAAACAATACACTAATCGAGCAACAAATGCACTTGCATGTCGTTATGCTACCCCAGAAATATGAATAAGCCATTGAAAGATTTCGGGTTTTGGATTTTCATTTAATGAGATGTCTTGCTAAGAATTTCAAAGATGGCAAAATGAGTATGGAGACCACTGTTTGGGAGACGACAGGAACATGGTTAAAATGTAAGCGTTTTCTCAAGTCCATGTTCAAAGAGGAGCTGCGAAATCCCTGTTAACTTCTAACACTGCAAATTTAAAGTTACAACAATTCTACAGACATGAATGGGGAAAGCTCATTAGACCTCAACCCTACACAAGAAAACAAGTTAAGAAACAGTGGAAGAAATTTTCTTCCCAGGAAAGAGCACACTAATTAGTTATCCAATAACAAAGAGCCATGATAATATACATACAAGTAATGTAATTATACAGACTGTGAAGGTCGTATTTACATATTTAAGAACACACACACACGTGCGCGCACAACACACACGTGTGTGTGTGTGTGTGTGTGTGTGTGTGTGTGTGGTAGGTTTCAAACCTGAGACAAAGGGCCGAGATGCCTATTTAACATACTAAAGCAGACCTGGCTGCCAGGTCCTCCCTGCATCCCTCAACCCCTGCCTGTTTGTTACAGGGGCCTCCTGGCTGGCATTCCCTGCACCCTACCCTGGACTCTCCAGTCCACGGGGCTGGGTTGCTCTTCTCTATGTAATCCAGCCAATTGAGCCTCCTGGTTGCTGCACATGTTTCCTCCCTCCTCCTCCCTCTCTCCCTACATGGCCCAGATCAGGGTCATATACACTCTGGACTCTCCCAGAGGTCCCTACCTCTGGCTATGCTTTTCCTTTTATCTACAATAAACCTTTTCTACCTAGGAGCAGTCATGTTTGCTTTTCCTTTTTTTATTTTTTTATTCATTGTGCATGTACGTATGGATATAGCATAGAGGAGGAAAAGGGGAAAATGATGTGATTATACTATAATCTCCAAAAATAAAAGTAATATTGTTTCTTTAAAAAGCTTCAGTGAACAACAGAAAAAAAGACGGTAAGAGTTAACTGGAACAACAATTAATAGTGAGGAGAGGGGGCTTGGAGGGCTCCTGGGGCAGCAGCACAACCTAAACACATCAGCGTGATTTGAATGCCACTGCCAGTGTGCAAAGGAGTCTGGTTAAGAATGAGTTATCGGTTCATTAAAACAGCAATCTGCTGCCGCACAGCTGTTGGAGAGCTGCGTCTGTAGCCGCTTGGAGGCTGTGCATGAAAGATGTGTCTTAAACATTACACTAGCATTTCTTTTAGTATATTCCATATATCAAGTTTCACTCACTCACACAGATTATCCATAACAGCTGTGAATTAATTTCATTTTATAAGCTGAGCTTCTGGGCCCCTGCTTCTCATAAAGACAAAGATTGGGGAGGCCTTAATGAATGTCAGCCCCAACCACAAGTCATCAAGAATCTCAAAACACCCCACGTGGCTGGAGGTGATTTAACTCCCTCAAAACCAGTTCAGAGTAACATCAGAAGCCTCCCCAAGGTGTACTTTTTTTCTCCTCCAATCATCAGTAGCTTTCAAAACCCTGAGAACAGTCCTGGTTAACTGGCTTTAAATTAAACTAAAAAATTCTTAAGTCTACCTTATTGGCGTCCTCTTTGCAGATTGAAAGCTACTATGTGATGTGGGATTCCTCTCTGTATGCTGTGAATACCATTGGTTAATAAAGAAACTAGTTTGGCCTGATAGGGTAGATAGCTGGGAAAACTAAACTGAAAGAAGGGCAGAGTCAGAGAGAAGCCACAGGAGACAGACGCTGGGAACTTTGCCTGGTAAGCCACAGCCACGTGGCAATACACAGGTTACTAGAAATGGGTTAAATTAAGATGTAAGAGTTATCCTATAAGAAGCTAGAGCTAATGGGACAACCAGTGTTTTAAATAATAGGGTTTCTGTTTGACTACTTCAGGGCTGAGCAGCTGGGAATAAAGAAGTGGCCTCCTCCCAACATTCCTTATAATCTCACACTTTCCCTTAAAATCTGTGAGTAACTAACTATTCTTTAGAGAAGAACCTTGGGTTCTTCTGTTGGAATCCAGATTCCAGAACCATGTGAAGCCTCTAGACAGAGGACTCCTATGAAACTACCATGCAGGCATTTCCGTGAGTGTTTCATTACTTCAAACAAAAATGCTTGAGAAGGAGGTGTCAGCACAAACGTGTTGGGTTGTGAGTTATTCCACCTCCAAGATGGCGATTTGAAATGGTAATGTATATCTTGTGCCATTTTATGTTGGAAGTGTGTGATCTGTTCTTTGATTTTGTTTTTTACAGTGGGATTACAGTTACTCCCATGCATCTCAGAAGAAACTTTGGACTTTGAAAGAAGTTTTAGACTTATAGACTATGGGGACTTTTGAAGTTGGGTTGAATGTATTTTTTTTGCATTATGATATGGCTATAAATCTTTGGGGGGCAAGGAGTGGAATGTGGTGGTTTGAAAGAAAATGTCCCCTAAAGGGAGTGACACTATTAGGTGTGGCACTTGTTGGAGGAAGTGTGTCACTGTGGGGGTGGGCTTCAGGTCTCTTTTGCTCAAGCTTCCCTCAGTGTGATAGGCAGTTGAATTCTGTTGCCTGGAAAATGTAGGACTGTCAGCTACTCCAGCACCAGATCTGCCTGCATGCCAACATGCTCCCCAGTACCATGATAATGGACTGAACCTTTGAAACTGTAAGCAAGCCACTCCAATTAAATGTTTTCTTTATAAGAGTTGTCATGGTCATGGTGTCTCTTCACAGAAATTAAAAAAGCAAAGCAAAACCCCAAGACAGTGACAAACTCAAGGACATAGGAGAGATCCAGAGAGAGAGCTTAGCACAAAGATTTGCCCTGATGCTAAGCCCTGGGTGGGAGCTGAGTAGCCGTGCCTTTGCCTCAGTTATTTGCATCTAATAAAATGAGCTGATTGAGGACAAATGAGTTCCTTAAGCTGCCCACCATTCTGGACCAGGCTCCAGGTTAAAGGTGACTTGGCATCTAGATCCATCTTCACACCTCTCTATATGCTGGGCTGCTACTGTGATGACCCTTGTTAGAGCTGAGCAATGCACATTCATTATGGACCACTAACTTGCCACTTTTCCATAGGTATTGTAGGTGCCCCATCCAGCCTATGTTTCAGCTTCCTACACTCAGCTGGAGGCAGAACAGAACCCTTCTCATTTGTCCCAATTCCCTAAGTCCTCACATAGTGTCCCTGTATTGTTCCTACCTCTAAGGTCCAACACTGTCTTCTGGAGTGAAACGAAGCCTGCAGAATGGGAATCTTTCTCCATGAACTCATTCCAGGCCATCATTTTCTTCGCAGGGGCTTTCCTAACACTACTTTGCTGTTTATTTTCCCTGACTATCTTCAAGCATAAGTTTTCAAGGAAGACAAGAAGTTTCCATGTCCACAGCTCTGTTTAGTGAGCAGGACATTCATATTTTGCTGCCAGCTATGAACGCATTAATTAACACTCAAATCACAATGCAATCTCTACAGAATCTGCTGCTATGTTGTAGAATTTGTGCTGCTGCAGAAAGAAGCAAAAATGAGGGCTGGCTTCAGAAACAAGTACTGAACTAGGTCCCATCACGAAGCCACTGACCTTTCCGCAAGTGGAGAAAGGAGTCACATTTTGTGGTTTAGAAAAATGGCTTGCTAGTGAAAATATGCAGTGGAACCAAAAGAATTAAGACAATGTCAGGGCTCTCCTCAGCTTACATTATTCCTATCAATGGCAGCTGGATAGTCAACAGACTGAAGAGAATCTCAGCAGTTGTGTTTAAATGCTCACATACTTGGTCTGGATAATCCCACCAGCAGCCACTGCGAGGTGAGCCACAAAGGCATTGTAGGAGAGGGGCATGTTGTAATAGGAGCGGCAGGGCTGTGTCCCCGGCACCTGGCCGCCTGCATGGCTAGCTTATGCCCCAAAATAATTACACAGAAACTGTATTCTTTTAAACACTGCCTGGCCCATTAGTTTCAGCCTCTTATTGGCTAGCTCTTACATATTGATCTAACCCATTTCTAATAATCTGTGTAGCCCATGAGGTGGCTTACCAGGGAAGATCTTAACCTGCATCTGTCTGGAGTGGGAGAATCATGGAGACCGCCTGACTCAGCTTCTTTTTCCCAGCATTTTGTTCTGTTTACTCCACCCACCTAAGGGTTGGCCTATCAAATGGGCCAAGGCAGGTTTTTTTTTATTAATTAACCGATAAAAGCAACAGATTAAAAAGAAATCACTCCCACATCAGGGGCAGGTGGGGAGACATCATCTCTCATGAAGATGCTCACAGGCTAGATTTTACCATGGTATTTTTGTTGGTTCTTTTCTTTCTTCCTTCCTTTTTTTTTGGTTTGATGTGGGTATGCAAGTATGTACGTGTGCATGCAGAAACCAGAGGTTAATATCAGTGTCTCCTCAGTCACTCTTCACTCTATTTTTTAAGACAGGGTATCTCAGTGAGCCTGGAGCTTACCTATTGATCAGACTGGCTGGCAGCAAGTTATGGGTTCTGCCTGCCTCTGTACATTCCCCTGAGCATGGAGGTGCAGTACCCACGGTCACGCTCTGCTTTTAAGCAGGTGCTAGATGATGGGGAGCTGAACATAGGTTTGTGCTTGAGTGGTAGGCACAATGCTAACTGAGCCATCTTCCAAGCCCTGATTTTCTTTTGTTTCTGTTTATTTGTTTGCTTTTGGTTTTCGTTGATAGTGGGGGACACAGGATCTTACATACTTCAGAATGAGTGATCTCGGACTCAGTACGCAGGTGATGATGGCAGGTGACAATGTCCTGGGACTCCTGGCCCTCCTGCCTCTTTCCCTAATGCTAGGATTACAGGTGTGAGCCACTATCCCTGGTTTAGAGTTGATTTCATACAGCCCATCAGCAGAACACTTCATATTCGGGGAAAGCATCAAGAAAGACCTTAAGCATCCCTACCCCACCTCCATGGTTATCTGTAAGGAAGCAGGAGAGCAGGGAATGAAGAGGGCAGAGCATAGCAGTTTGCCTCAGCTAGGACAATAGGAGGATGCTTATTTGCAGGGAAATTAAAAACGTTAAAACTGAAAAAAAAATCCTCATTTACCTTGAGCCAGCAATTTGAAATAAAGTCTGTGATTAAGCAACTTTTCTTAACCAGCAGTGGACTGGATGTCTTCTGCTCCATTCTTACCATCTCATACCATCCCCATTGCTCTCCCAGCGTGAACACAATGCATGAGGCATTGTCCCCAGGGTCATCTGTTTCCTGTGCTGGGTGGTGCTGGGCTACAGGTTCCAGCCAGGAGTATTTCTATCCAGCATAGTCAGAATAATGGGTGGGGATAGGGAAGCAGCTCATACAGTTAACCTGAGAGCTTTTATTAGCATTTTAAACGTCATGGGCATGCAGTGCATACTCACTGGAACCTCAAACACTGTGGCTTTCAGTTTAAATGATTTAAACAGGGCAAGACTTGAGGCAGGGCATAAGTGCTATTTACCCACTGGCCTGAGCATTAGACTGACCTTGGGCAGCTCGAGGGCCTTACCTGGAGAGGTGTGGTGCTCCTGCCTGCCATGCAAAGAGATAGAAAGGGGTTCAGAGGAAAAAATATGCAAAATATCAAATATGGGACCTAAGACATGGAGATGTTGAGCAAAGGGTAACTTTTGCTGTAGATGGGCGAGAAATTCTCATGGGAAATGATATCAGTAGTTTATACATCTCTACTGATGAGCTCATAGACGTAGGATTAGTCACTTTTATTCCTCTCTCTGTGAAATCAGTGAAAATATATGTGCCTCGGTAATAACAGTGAGAACCTATACTTGTCTCTCTGCCAAATTAAAAGTTAACTAAAGATTAAAGATTAGCAGATGAAGTAATGGGTTTCACCATGACACCTTCATCTATATGTGTCCTTATACTTTATTTCACCTCCTTCTCCTCTCCCATTGCTCTTCCTTCCCTCCAGCTGGTGCTCCCTCCCCAGCTAGTCTTTTGTTTTCTAATAAATGTAATCTTCCACGTGTTCTCTAAGAAATGCAATTTATTATGAAGAATCAAGCTATCTTGAAACATAAGGCCCATGGGCGAACTCTAGCTTCATGCAAGAATAGTGGTTCTTTAAAAAGAAATTTAAAAACTTATTTATTTTATGTATATGGGTGCTTTATCTGCATTTATATCTGTGTACCATGTGTGTACCTGATGCCCATAGAGTGCAGAGAGGCCACTGGATCTCCCGGAACTGATGTTAGAGATGGTTGTGAACTGCTGCGTGGTGCTGGGAATTGAACCCAGGTTCTCTGGAAGAATAGCTAAGGCTTTTAACCACTGAGCCATCTCTCCAGCCCAGAATAGTGATATAACAGAGTTACCTGGTATGGTCGTTAGAATTCAGAATTCTAGCCTCATGGTTTCTGTTCAGTAAGTCTCTGCTATGGCTTTGAGAACTTGCCAGTGCACAGAGCTGTTGCTGGTCCAAGGACCACATTGAGACAGATTGTTCTATGTTGAATGTGGAGCGGTGGGCTGCGTCCCACCACCCGGCTAGCTTTACCTGAAATAATTACACGGAAACTGTATTCTTTTAAACACTGCCTGGCCCTTTAGTTTTAACCTTTTATTGGCTAGCTCTTACATATTGATCTAACGGATTTCTAATAATCTGTGTAGCACACGAGGTGGCTTACCAGAGAAGATCTTAACCTGCATCTGTCTGGAGTGGGAGAATCACTGCAACCCCCTGACTCGGCTTCTTTCTCCCAACATTTTGTTCTGTTTACTCCACCCACCTAAGGGTTGGCTTATTAAATGGGCCTAGGCAGTTTCTTTATTAATTAACCAATGAAAGCAACAGATTAAAAAGAAATCACTCCCACATCAGTTCTAGAACAGTGGTTTTCAACCTTCTCACAGGGGTTGCCTAAGACCACTGGAAAATATAGATATTTGTATTATGATTCATAACAGCATTAGGAAGGTTGAGAACCTCTGCTCTAGAAGAAGGTGATTCTCAAACTTTAATATACACACCTGAACAATGTCATTAAAATCTAGATGAAGTTCAACAGGTCGGAAAGAGACAGATGTGAGAATTTTGCATTTTTCAGATGTTCCCAATGGCACCACTATGGTGGTGGTCTGTAGATCACACTTACAGAGCCCAGCTCTAGAGCTTTTCTCTCATGTGGCAGCAAGTAGCTACCAAACACTTAAAATGGGCCTAGTCTGAGCTGAGATGTACTTAAAGTATAAAACATACACTAGATTCAGAGTAAAAAATGTCAGATAAACTATTCCATATTGATTACATCTAAAATGCTAATATTTTTGGTGTCCTGGGTTAGATATTACTCTTAACCTTTAATTTATTACTATTAATGTGTGTGTTGTGGCTGCAGTTGGGGGCCCTGTGTGCTCTGTTGCATGTGTGGAACTCAGAAAACAACTTGGAGGAGTCGGCTTTCTCCTCCCATCATTATGTGAACTGTAGGGATCAAACTCAGGATGTCAGGCTTGTGGATCGAGTGCTTTTGCCCTCAGAGCTATCTTGCTGGCTTAATTGTTTAAACTCTTTTTAATATGCAGAAAGTGTAAAATGGTCTGCATGAGTCTTTTGAGTCTGTTGAATAGCCCCGCTGCTGCAGGGAGCAGGCATCTTCTACCACTGGGTCCAACACTATTCTTGAAGAGGCTTCAAAATGAAGGGTTTTAAAGCATCAGCCACAGCCAATCCTCCTCACACTGTTTTTAACGTCAGCTCTCAAAATATGCCGTTCAGAAAGTCAATATCAAATATCATGATTGGCCTTCCACGGTCTTAAAACAGTGGTTCTCAACCTTCCTAACGCTATGACCCTTTAATACAGTTCCTCATGTTGTGGTGATCATGAATCGTAAAATTATTTTTGTTACTACATCTTAACTTTGCTATTGTTGTAAAACATAATGTAAATATCTATGTTTTCTGATGGTCTTAGGCTACCCCTGTGAAAGGATTGTTGGACCCTCGAAGGGGTCACAACCCATAGGATGACAATTACTGTCCTAAATGGTAAATGTCAGGTTTGACTCTCAGCTTTCCAGGCCACCTGTAGTCCCACCTCATCTGCTTTTGCAATTTATGGATAATTGCTTCTCTCACCAAGCTTGAAATGTTAGTGTTTTGTTTGGCTACTGATGATTTGGATCAATACTGAGAAAGTGTTTTCTAGAACAGCCTGGCCTACCACGTGCTTTTCAGGGTAGATCATTTTAATCTTTACTCAGTGGTGAAAGTGAAGATTGCAATTTCTACCAACAATGGTTGATGTGATGCTTTATTGAGGCAACTAAGGTGGTGAAATTACTTCAAGAATTCCAGGGTGATCAAATACAGCAATAATTATTTCTGTACTTTGCTGTGGGACTGCCTTCAGCCAATAGCCTGTAAGATACCAGCCCACTTGGGTGTGGTCTCTTATACTCTAAATGCAAACATAGAGCTTGAGTAGCTGCCCCCTCTCTCTTTCTCCTGCTGGATTTGGTTCCTGTTCCCTGCTTGTGTATGGACTTTTAATCTGTGATTCTACCCCTAAATAAAAAAAACCCTTTATTATACTCAAATCTGAGCTAGTGTGGGATTACTTTACCACATCCATTTATAGTATTTGCTTTAGAGATTTTAAATAGCTCACGGCATTTCTGTGGATCTGTTGTGATGTCCTAGGGTGCCTAAGTATGGAGTTTGGGACATCCGTACATTATACTTTGAGGAGTAAAAGAATTTTGAAGAGTGAAATTTCAAACTCATCACTCTCCATCAGTGGTGCTTGCCATTCACTGCTCTAGCAGAGAAAAATGGATAGTCAAGACGGAGTAGGTTGGGCATGGAAGACAAGGATGTTCTTGTGTGGGGCAAGGAAACACACTCTTGAGGTGTCAGAATTAGGTCTGGGGTGGACCACCAGGACTGCCAAGCAATCCAAAGACTTCTGTCCCCAGTTCCCACTTGTCCTTCGATAACTTATGGCTGGATTCCTAAGCACGGTAGCTTGTCTTAGAACCCCTCTCCTGAAACAATGAGCTGAAGACTTGGGCGGTGATGTCTGATAAAGACCTTATTGTCTATGTTTATGTCATATGGAACCCAAGCAGGCACACATACATTCATTACAATGTATTTCTGAAACAGGTGAACACATTCTGGGGTGCCTAATAACATCCCATCAGTTCACACTGCTGTCGACCCAAGCAATGCTTTATCTCTCAATGCAATGAGAACCTACAACAGGCCCAGGGCTTCCAAAGCTATGAGGCTAGAGAGTAAGGCAGAGGGAAACTTGGTAAAACTAATTATCAATGCATCCAACTAGAAATTTCTAGAAGAGAATGATTACACACATATGTTCTTCCAAGGGACATTAAAAGCGGTGATTAATATGTATTCTTTTCATAATTTTGATTTGAGGGCTATTTTCTAGAAGGCCAGATACAAAAAGAAAGCCCCACCAGGCTTGCCTGCGGCTTAAAGCGATTACAGACAGGAAGCTGTTTATCTGTCAGAAAGTCAGGCTCATGCTCTCCGGGGGCGCTCGGTCTCCTAGACAGAACTTTAACGCAGCATCTCTTTTCCATTTATACTCGTTATGTCACCAAAACAAAGGGAAAAAGAAGTGACTTGAGTAATTATTTTTAAAGGCTGGTGGTTTAAATTTAACTTGAGATTTTATTTTTCCCATTTTAAAAAAGTTTCTTGGAAAGAATAAAAAAAGCTTTCCAGCTTGTGGTGTTGACAGTGTTCCAGAAGACGCAGGACCCCTGTGGCTCCTGGATGAGTGTTGTGAAGCCAGCATCTGTCAGCACTGCTCCCAGGGATCAACCAGAAATAGGTGCCTGGTGACAGTACCAGTTCACTACCCACACGGCAGCCCCAAGGATGGAGGGAAGAGCTATATAGTTGCTTTGCAGTTATCCTGTAACAGATAATTCAATTAATAAAACAGCAACTCAGCCTTAACCTATTCATTGGTCATATATTGAGGGCTAGAGACTATTTTGTATTCCATGGGAAATAAAAAAAAAATCATTGTCTTTATAAAAAAAAGCCGAGAAATTACAGCTTACACCGGCAGTTACCATAGAAGGTAACATAGAGAAAGCATGAGAAAAATACCAGAGTTTGTGAACTCCCATGGGGAAGAGAAGTAGCTACTGAGAAATTACTAAGTATCCTTGACATTTCCTCATTTAATTTCCATAAACTTTCCACAAAAGCTCATAAGATAATAGAACCCCTATTTTATAGGTTTGTAATTTTTGTCATGGACACACAAGCAATTTGAATTCTCATTAAAAATCTATTCTCTTTCCATATGTTACTTGAGGCAAAAAAAAAACACCCCACAATAATTTATTAAAATGAGGCCTTATGACAGGCTGTGATAGAGCGTGACAGGTTGGTAGTTTCTTTTCTTAACATTTTTAAGCAAAAATCTCTTTTCTCTGTTTTGCTATAAAAATTACACATACAAAACCTTCTAATACTACAACTGATTCGCAATTTTCTGCAGGCTAATTCTCCGGGTGTATCCAGGTAAGCGTGATGAGTTGACTGGTTCAGTGTTGAACCATAACCTCTTTTTCCCAGTTAGACATGTCTAGGAGCCTGGGAGGTAAACTAGTAAGGTCACTCTGAGGAGACACTTTGTTCTCTGCTTTGTGCACGAACAGCCTTCTTACTGTCTGCTTCCTGGAAGATGAAGCCTCTTCCCCCTGTGTACGTGATGCCCCAACCATGAGGATGAAGGTGAAAGAGGCAAGAT
This sequence comes from Microtus pennsylvanicus, assembly GCF_037038515.1. NCBI lineage: Eukaryota > Metazoa > Chordata > Mammalia > Rodentia > Cricetidae > Microtus > Microtus pennsylvanicus. The sequence continues at coordinate 94,984,846 of NC_134588.1, forward strand.
GATATGACTGTGGGCTTTTTGTGCATAAAACAGCTGAACTCTGGTGACTCTGCCTCAAAAAAAGAAAAAAAGATGGCTAGTACTTCAGGGATGCTGACACCGAGAGGTCACTGAGATGCTGAGGTTGTTTTCTGGCTTACGCACACACATAAACACATGCAACTTGGATCTATTCAAATCTACACTAACTTTTGTTGTTATCTGTGGACATGCATTGATAATTGAGATACACACTATTAATGCTATTCTGCATTCAGATATCCTTCAACACAAACAATTCTGAAAGCTGAGTTTTTCTTTCACTATGTCCTGAGCCTGCACATGTCTTCAGTAAATATGGTACTATTCATTTTTACCACCCCCTCCATGCAATGTTTTCTTTCCCCTTTAAATTAATAATTTTAATTTAATTTATATTGATAATTATTAGGTTAATAAATTAATCTTTGAATCTGTTTTGCTGTTTTACTTCTTTGAATATGTAATGGGTTAGAGATGGCACCAAGCAGGAACAAAGACAGAGAGATGAGAGTTTAAGTCTTGTTCAGAGAACAGTCAATGTCAATGGGTGGGATCGTAGAAATTTCTGGAAGAGCTGTTGATGGATGGGAGTGAAACCAAGCAGAATGTTGCATGTCAGGGTGAGGAGAGTTCCTGGAAGTGTCTGAGTGCTGGATGGTGGAGTAAATTAGAGGTATGATCTGCGGGGAGAGACTGGAATTAATGATGATAAGAAGCCAGAAGCCATCAGGACACAAGGATCATCAGTCCCAGAGAAGACGGCTGATGCTGAACTCCAGTGTACACATAAGCGACGTGGTTCTATCTGTGGGAGGTACCGTGAAGACTTCCTACCACTTAAGAGTTGTATGTATGCATAAGTTTGCATTCCCACCAGCAATGGATGAGTGTACCCCTTTCTCCACAACCTCTCCAGCAAAGGCTATCATTGGTGTTTTTTATTTTAGCCATTCTGACAGACAACCTGCTGTACATCCACAGCTGTTCTCTGAAGAGAGAAAAGAAGAGCAAGAGAGCAGAGTGCTGTGGGGAGGATGGAGAGGAGACTGAAAGGGAAAGAGGAGGAGGAGATAAAGAGGGAGGCGGGAGAAAGAGGAGGGGGCAGAGGGAAAAAACAGATGACACAAGATGGGCAAGGAAGGAAGGAAAAGGGGGGAGAGGAGAGGAAGGAAAGAGTCCAAACTTTAAAGCCTTGGGACACATTTGTCAATCGTTAGCAAAGTTCGCTGTGAAATTCTGCGCATGTTGGGGTATGCTGTGCTTTTTCAATACACTGCAAGCTAAAAATGGAGTTAAATGTGTTTGGTATTAGTACGAATAATCTATAAAAGGATAGATAAAAGAATATAACAGCCTATACAACAACTTAAACAAATGAATAATTTGAAAGGACTTCATGACTTTTCAGGAAATTTATAATCACACGGTCAATGCTTTGGATAATTTCAGGATGTAAAATAGTAACAATATAAAAAAATGAATCCTTGACATTTGGAATAGAGAGAGCATGACGGGTGCTGAATAAATCATGGTTTAATTCCATTGTCTTTACAAAAAGAGTTGTATGTATGGACTAGGAAGGAGAGGGGAGAGAGAAATGAAAAAATGTCTTCAGCTTTGAAGGGAAGGGGCTGAAGAGCAAAATGCAGAGATGGATGGTGGTGAGGGAGGGGGAGAGATGAGCAATTCTGTTCACGTTTATTTGCAAGGTCAAGGCAAAGGGGAGGGTGTGAGGGAAGAAGTTTGTGGCTGCCAACTGGCATAGGGGCACAGGGACGACTTGCCAGACGACAGTGGCATGGGGGTGGGTTTGAAGCCTTGGTGTGATCATCAAACACTGAACAGAGAAGATCTACCGAGGGGCCTCGGGGGAAGCTGCAGACAGAAGGGTGGCTGTCTGTACTACTGCTGGTCCTCCAGGACGGAAGGCTCAAGGGGAGCCACAGAAGACAATGACTGGCCAGCAACTGCATTGCTGTGCCAGTAGCAGCTGGTTACTGTGACCTGGGTCACAGAATATTCCACAATTTACACACATGTAGCAGTTTAGAGATGTTACTTACGTAGCTACTTAAGATGTCCAGTTTGAATTATAGTAAGGGAGCTTTAAGTGACCATTATTTTGCACCTCTTAAGTACATAGAAATGCTGAAGCTGGTCATATTTTATTTCCAAACACTGATCCTGGGTAGAAAGTCAAATAAATAGAAATGTCCTCCATAAGTGGAAACATTAATCTGTAGGGGGCAGAACACGAAGGCAGAGGGGGCAGAGACTGCATTGGTTTGACACTGCCTGTGCTAGGCCGGCAGCAAAGGAGAGAGGAAGAGGCAATAGAATTTTAGAAATCTTTTTAGATGTTATGCAGGGATGCTTACCTATCGTTCACATGCTTAGTGAGCATCTTAGGGTTGTCACTGGTTGGGGTATTTGAGGCACTGATGTTTGATCAGGGAGCCAGAGATGAGCTAAACTGTAGAGGGGGTGAGGAAGAATTAAATTTTAGCCATTTTCTGAATGGCCTTAACCCAAATCCTGTCTCATCCTCAGTTAGACAGGAGGGTGATAAGAGCCCAGGGCTTGACTAGACCACAGACATATTCTAGGACAGGAACTGTTTACCAGAAAATCTGCTGTGAGCCCCTTCAGGGCTTCTCAACTCCCCTAATTAGAACTTGAGTGGGTTTTTTTTTTCTCACAAAAGTCACAATGGCTGTGACACTGGTAAGAAGCAATCCATTCTTCAAAGTTGACAAGCAAGGATTATGGGGTGGGAATAGGAAATTGGGTAACAGCACCAGGATTGATGGGTGAACAAGCTGGGGAGGTTAGGAGGGACGGCCTGAAGGAGTGCTGAGGAGCACTGGATACATGATGCAATAGGAGGAAGAATCAACTCTGGGAGCAAGAAAGGAATGTAGGGAACAAGGGAGAAAGGGGAAGAGGTCAAGGTCAGAGGTGCCTGAAGTAGAAACTGCAGAATGAGGTACGCCCTGAGAATTCAACTTAAGAATCAGACCCTGTCTTGCCAGGAAGCCATTCTGGGTCTCTTGGGGCAGCATTGACTATCTGGTCCTCCACTGTTGCTCCACAACCTGTTGTGTGTTCCAGTCACAGGGTTCCATTATGGGCGGTGGCTGCTCTCAGACATGACTGTTGTGATATTTTGTTTGTGTTCTCCCAAATAAAGATTGCCTGGAGATCAGAGGGTGGAGCTAGCCACTAGTTAACCATAGAAGTCCCGAGGTCTGTACAGACAGACAGGAAGTGATAAGACTGGGCAGAGAGAGGAAGTGATAAGGCAAGGTGGAGGCAAAAGCTTGGCCCTTTTTGGTCTGAGAAGTCAGAGAGGTAAGAGGTGACTGTGACTTGTCCTTTACTTCTCTGATCTTTCAGTTTTTACCCTGATATCTGATTCTGGGTTTTTATTATTAAGACTAATTAGGATCATACATCACATGACCACAACCTAATCACCTCCATGTGAGCACTTCCTATTACAAGCCTTCATTCAACCTGTGCCCTGCTGTTGGACATATCTACGTATTTACTTAAAACTTAAAAAACCAAAGATGCCTAGTGATGTTTGTCCTTACAGAGCTGGGAGGAAGCTCTTCGGTGTGAAGAAGTCAAACAGCCATGGTGCCTGACGTTATGCACAAGACAGTCTTGAACCTGATTCTCTGCTGGGCTTTCACAGAATTTAATCAGAGGCGGTTCTGTGAAATGCTTTGAATCTGCCTTCATATGGAGTCTGTGAGCCGTGAATGAAGGTGAAGAGGGGACAAGGCATCTCACTCAATAGGGGGATGTGTGGGATGGCAGATCAGAACAGGATGTACCAGCACTAATGAAATCACCAGCCTGCTGCCACCTGAGGGCTGCTCCAGGCTTTGACCAAGAGTCCAGGACCCGAGCAATGCCCAGGCTGCAGGAGCTGTGCCCACAGTTTCCTTGTAGGTGCTGTAAGCATTTCGCTCCCTGACTTTCATAGTTAGAGATAAGAAACAAAATATGATTTACTTACATGTTCAAGAGAGTGCAAGGATATTTATTTTAAGGAAGAAAGAAGAAAATGGCTGTGAAGAAAGGAATAAACTTGGAAAAGGGGAGAGGAGAGGTGCAAGCAGGCTGGGAAAAGATGAATGATGGGTGGAAGCTCGTGAAGCAAAATTCACAGCTGGGACACAGAGAAGGCAGTCTCTAATGCGGTTCTCAAGAAAGAGGATAAATGTAGGTCACTGGTAGGGTGCTTGTTAAGCATGTGCTAGGTCCCAGGTTGCACCCTTTATTAAAGTAGAAACAATCAAACCAGAGAAAGTTTAAGAGGGAAAGAAAATGAGACATAGATAGACTGGATGAGATGAAGGTGTGTGTGTGTGTGTGTGTGTGTGTGTGTGTGTGTGTGTGTGTGTGTGTGATGCAGAGCCAGGGATAGAAACATAGGGAAAAGGAAAGAGTGATCAAGAGAAGAGAGACCCACGCCTGCCTGCGGGTACCTTTACAGAGACGACTAGAAGGTGTGAGGAGATAGGAAGCTGGCAGGTGGACAGGCCACCGTGCTCTGCCAGGAGGCGAGGCCAGCAGACTTGCACAGTACTATATATCTCCCCTTCATCTCTAAGGTTGTCACTTAACTGCTTAGATGACATTACTTCTTGACTTTCATATAGGTAGCTTAAAATTCAAATGTCTCAAATTGCCCCTGCCACCCAGATTCCTCATTTAATTGACCGACATCACCATTGCACGGGCCTTCCTGATTCTTTTAGGGAGACAGAACATCCCCTGGAGAAGGTAGGCCATATTAGAACAGGCTCTTTCCTGAGGATCTCACTTTGCAAATGACACAGAGCTGGGGCCACTGCTTCACAGATTAACTGCTTCTGGAATTAGGAGCATCTGCTTCATTGCTTACTCTTTACCTAAAAGCCAGAGCAGTAAGCCCGTAGTCTAAGTGCCTCTCATTAGGCTACTGCCACTCATTTTCCATGCTGGAGACCAGAGTGGTTGCCATGGTGTCGTCACTTCTTGGCATCTCGTCTTTGGGTTAGCCAGTTAGCATCTGATCGTCAGCACAATGTCTGTCATTCTAGGACTGTAACAAAGGCTCTTGTTGCTGTCATAGGCTTTTAAAGGGTCAGATAAATGAATGTTGAAAGAATTATACAAAATCCACAAATGTAGTTATTGTTATTAGCTGTAATAGCATCTTATCTACATTTTACCTTCCATGGAGCTACCAAGCTGTGGAACTACTTAGAGAAAACTCAGGTATGTAACCATAGCTACCTCCTCTGCGTATTTGTGGTGAGCTTGAACCTGAAGGATCCAATGCTACATTTCCCCATGAAAGATTAATATGGTTCTAGTTAAGTATCAACACCCCATTGTACCCCTGACTAGGTTGGGTAGCTCTGGAAATGCCTAGACTTTTGGGCCAACATCCTCAATTTCCTGATGAAGTGAGCATGGGATGCTTACACATGCCATAGTGTGAATTGTTGTTGTTTTCCTGGGGTCTGTGAGAACATGCATCCCCAGACCTTAATCAGAGGCATGGGAGAAGACTTGGGATTGACACTGAGGGAGATGTTTAAGAGAAATTCAGGAACAAAATGCTCAGGCAGAAATTAACCCTCTGTCAATATTGTGCGGCAGATGCTTGTCACTGTTGGAGGGTACTGTCTGGAAGAGTTCTGGTATAATTAGGAAGAGAGACAAGTTCCAATGAATGGTTTTCTTTTTCTTAGAAAATGTCACCCAGGCCATTCTCCTATCTTTTAGTTCTGCCTGTTTTTGTTTCTGTGTTTGAAACAGTGAGCCATGTCTTTCCTTTAGCAATCCCTCTTATTTTTTTTTCTAGTGCTGCATGCAAACACCACAAGAATGACAATACTAACTAAAAATAACTTGAAAACAAAAGCATCTAAAGGTTGCCATTTCCATCTGTTTGAGAAGAATCCCTGAGACTCTGGCAGGCAATTCTACCCTTTGAGAAGGACCTTGGGCCGACTTCCCAGCCCGCTCCATGTACGTGTGTCTATAGCTCAAGGAGGAGTCTTCATGAGGTAAAACACCTCAGGTACACTTAAGAGATACACTCAGGTTTACTCTAGAAGGGTGTCACAGGGATTTGGGAAGCTGAACTATTCCACTGAGAAGACCATGGAATGCCAGGAATTGTCATCATGTTATTCAAGCCTTAGTCAAGGAGTTAATTCGAAAAATTGATAACTAAGTATTAGAAAACAAGAGTTAATCAATGCAACCCCAAATATGATCTGAAACCCAAGGGACTGAGGTGAGAAGACTAAGAAGAAGGGGCATGATGGAAATCTCAGAGGGGGGGGGGGGACAGTCAGAAATAAAGAAAAACCAGATAGGCCAAGGCAGAAAGCAACAGACAGCAGATTGTGAAAATGGTTTGACTTACATTGTTATATGTTTAGTCAAAGTGTTACCTCGACAGAAGCACCTTAATAAAGTTTCCTAATCCCTACATTTAAAAAATACTCACTAAAAGGTAAGTAAAACCATCGACTATGTATTAGTAAGACTATTAGGAACATCCTATGCCTTAGTTTCTATATGGTAAAAGCAGGGCAAGGCCTCCCTTGGGGTCTTGTCTTCAATCATTGTCAGTAGTCTATAGGGATCAGCAGTGATACCCCAAGGCTGAGGCAGGTGACCTGAATTCCACTTTGCACTGATGACCTGTAGGCTCAAGTCTAGGTCAGCCTTATGTGGAAGCTACTCAGCTTCTTGTCACTGTGACAAAATTTCCTACATTACTAACCTGGGGGAAGTAAGTGTATTTTTGACTAATGGCTTCAGTGGGTGGTGTGTTGGCCCCACTGCCCCGGGGTTCTGTGATGGCCTTCTGATGGTGGGGAGCAGCTGGTGGAACAAGATGCTCATGGCACCTGGGAAGCAAAGGGTAGCAAGCGGGAGGTGCAGCCCCAAAATTTCCTTCAAATATATGTACAGTGACCTTCTGCCTTCCACCAGGCCTGGCTGTCTATGTATTACACCATGTCTTAACAGCTGGCTAGAGACTAAGTCTTTAGCACACAGGCCTTTGGGAGCACTTATCAAGGTGAAGAACACTTATTATTTAGAGATTCAGGAGATTCAAAAAGTATTTGATGATGATCTCTTACCAAAAAATCAGGGACTTGGGTTTCTTTTTGACAAGTACAATCCTGGATTTACACAACACGTGTATTTACACACACTCATGTGCACAAACACATACATGTAGACATACATTCTGAATGTCTATTATGCTGTAGGGAATTAACATATTGAATTTAAATTAACTGAATTTTAAATAGTATCATATAAATATGCTTCCTATATAAGGGATACATTCAAAGTATGTAATGTTTCTAGGGTGGATGGGAGAAGTTGTCAGCTGTTTGTGGACTAGTTTTTAAGCCCCATCTGCACAGAGCAGTGCACCTATGTGGAGGACACTTGGTTATAATCCTCACCTTTCAGCTTGTTTGAGACAGGGTCTCTCGCTAGTTATCAAATGTGCCGGGCTAGTTAGCTTTCAAAGTCAGAAACTTCCCAGAGGCACTGAAGAGCTCATTGTTCTGCAGACCGAACCTTCTAGCTGTTTTGTGAATGTAGAATTTTGTATCAAGAATAAGAATTTTTCCAATTAATATATGAAATCCAGAAAGTAAGAAAAATGGGCCATAAAATTAACCTAAGTGAATCTGTTTTTAAAAACAGATGCCTTGCCTAAGCTTTCAAAAAAACTCAGTGAAACATTTTTAAAAAACTTTTGATAATAGAAGCAATGTGTGTGTGTGTGTGTGTGTGTGTTCAACAAGCTACATCAGTTAAGAGTGTTACAGTACAATCATCATCCAATCCTCCAAATGTTGATATGGGCTTTTTAGTGTTATTTTCATGAAGAATATTCTCACCCATTATGAAAGCCATGTCACAAATGTTACCAAATTGATACTGGGTACTAAACTGGCTTTGAGGGAAGGTCACTGCTTTGTCACCAAGAGCAATGCACACATCTGATGGAAGTTACAAAATAATCCTACACTAGTTTAGACTTACATATAATGAAGGGTTATTTATTTAGTGGTGGACTCACAGATTACAGTACTCTGCATGAAAGGGGAATAGGAACCAAATTTAGCAGCCAGATGCAAGAGAGAGCGTGAGTGAATGCTTTACAGCTGCATTTATAGTATAAGAGACCATGCCCAAGTGGGTTGGTATCTTAAAGGCTATTGGCTAAAGGAACTCCCACAGCACCTCCCCCTTTTGTAAAATAAGAGAGTTCCAAACTAATACAAACTATGTACACTAGGAACAGATATCAAGTATAAAGTTAGAATTACAACCAGCATAAACAGTATTAAGTAAGGAACATATCCTAACGGTTTAATAAACATTCTATCCTATCTAAGTCTTGTATTGGAAATGGCTTGGCTAGATCATAAGAGGACAGTAACTATGACTATCTAATCTTCAACTTCATTGAAGGCCTGAGAAGGGAGATAATATTACTTGAATAGGCAGGAAGTGCAATCAAGCAGTTTCTGAACTGTGTAGTAGACGGCACTGGCTGCCTGAGCAATCACCCAAATTCTCATTCGCCTTGGTGAGGCAACCAACTTTGGCTAAAGCCTAGAAAAACTGACAGACCATTTTCAGAGGCAAGAAACATGTTCAGAACTGTCTAACCTTGCCTGGGAAAGGTTTGGCAGGTTTTTTTTTTGTATCCTTCTTGTCCAGTCTGGACATTGTGCACTTGGTCAGTGGTTGAGGCATGAGCAGTTCCTTGCCCAAAAGCCAGTTGTGCCAAGAAAAAAACAAACCCCAAGTGGAATGTCTTTGGTGTTCAACACTTAGGAATAGATTGGTGCTGCCAGGAGCAATCATGTCTCATGTCAACAGAATCCTAAGTTTTTTAAATGCCATGTTCTATAGATCTTTGAAGAGGTTGAAGATAACCTATCTATACAGAATACAGTCTCTATGCATCTAAAGAACCTAATTAGTCTGACTAAAAGTATAGCAAACATTAATGATTATTGACCTATAATACCTATGTAACTTAAAGATTAAGACTTCATATCAGAATATTAAACAATCTTTAAACAACTGTGTAGGAAAGGATAGGGAAGTGGTGGCATTCTAAATTCTTGCTGACAGGAGTGTGATAATGATGATGAAGATAATGATGTTGGCTCACATTTATTGAACTCGTAAGTTTGAATGAGGGAGCCAGGGCTACTCTGATTATCCTTCAGTCAAATGCCCAGGCATACTGAACCATTTACTGTCCCTCCAATGAATTCCAGGGAGGTGGGTGTCCTGGAGCTCACCTCCTAAAAGCTTATTCTGCCAATACTGGATAGTTCTTTTTTTTTGAAATATGTGTGTCACAAGATTCTTGTTTCTACTGATGGAAATCATTTTTCCCCCTGAAATTTCAAATCTTAATTCAGTTCTCTGCTCTAAGCCTTACTGGATTATTTTTGTTAAGGCATGCATGCATCCAGTAACACATTTTAACACTCAGTATGTGCTGCTGGCAAAGGCCGTTAGTTCATTTCCTGACTGCCCTGACTTGAAATAATCACAAAGAAATGATATTATTTGCAATATTGTTTGGCCAATAGCTTACGCATATTTCTGGCTAACTCTTATGTTTTAAATTAACCCATTTCTATTAATCTGTATAATGCCATGTGGCTGTGGCTTACTAGCTAGGTTCCTGTGTGCTCCGGTGGAGGCGTCTGTCTCCTGCGGGCTGCTACATAGATTTTTCCTGACTCTGCCTACTCTCTCTCTCTCTCTCTCTCTCTCTCTCTCTCTCTCTCTCTCTCTCTTTCTCTCTCTCTTAGCCTGACTTTACTCTGTTAAGTCATAGGCTGAAATCAGCTTCTTTATTAACCAATAGCAATAAGACATATTCACAGCATACATCACCTCCCACATCAATGTACCAGGCACTGAGGGGACACAGGGATTTCATGTCAATAAGCACATTCAGGGGACATCTATGGTGGCTCTCAGTATGGGCTCCTACATACCCAGGGACCAAAAAACCAATTTATAGGGAGACAGTGGGTGGGGTGAGCACTTAAGAGGCCGTTGTCAACCATCCTCTGATCTTGAATAGATAGCTGGAAGACAGCCAGGCCACAAGTAAAGTTGGAACTCTGACCTCCAACCGGCAGCAGCCAGTCAGGGCTCTACTGGCTGCCACAGTCCTTGCCAGGAGCCATTGTTTTTAGCAATCAGCACCAGTGTGTTGAGCCTGAGCAGTGACTTCTCTTTTCCTTTGCTTCTGTCTTTGTTTCTGACATAACAACAACAAAGTGTATACAACACACCCTCGACATCCAGAGCCCACTTGAAACTTTCCTCTATTGTGACCACACTCTGCCTCAACTTCCTGTGAGCACTGGCCTAACTTGTGTGAAAACCCAAGTCTACTTTCCCCAAACTCTGGCTTCAGCTCTATTTTCTCTATTTGTTTCACTTTGCTTAATCATCTGGGCATTGCCTTTGATACTAACTAAAAAACAAAGCTCTCTGGCAGGACATTAAAGCCTTCAGTGACTCACAGTGGGTCACGCCCCTATGGTTCCACTGATCCCCATATTATGATGTTAAAAAAGCCATTGTGTTTGTGAGAGAGATCAGTGGCACCATCATTGGTGACATGAAACAGGCATTAATACCAACATCCCTTGTTGGCCTCTGTTTCCTTGGCATTTGCTCAATGACCACAGTTTATTGACAGTCCTCCTGCTTCAGGTGTGCTGCCAGGAAAAACTCATTCGGTTCCCTAGCAACTTGATAGAGCATTATTGTTAGTTCAACTGTAGAGATGATAAAACGAAAACTCAAGGAGGTGGCACAACTCACCCAGGGCCATAGAGTTACAAGAACAAGAAAAAGACGTCAATTTCCATTCTGACATCAACCTCTGCGTTTCACTGCAGAACGACAGCTTAGGAAACAACCAATGTGAACAGTGAGACTGGTGAGTGGGAAACCCAGCAACAGCCCAGAGCTTGGTTGATGAGAGGCAGAACAACTCAAGGGAATCATAATGTAGCAGAACCTTTAACCCAGTGGAATGTATCTAGGGGAAAAATGATCAAGGGGCAACAAGATGGCCCTGCAGGTAAAGGTTCTTGCTGCCTCACAGCTTGAGCCCAAGGAACCAAGATCCATCCCAGGAACCCATGAAAGATGGAAGAAGAGAACTGATCACATGAAGTTTACCTCTGACCTAGACAGACAGATGCACACATGAAAGCGTGCGCGCACACATACACACACACATATACACACACACACCATGGCACACATGATCCACCCCACACAAAATAATAGTGAACAACATAATTTTTTAAAAAATGACCAGGACAGACATCTCAAGACAAGTCCTATTAGGAGACCTCGGGTGACCTGCTATTTAGGACAGATGGAGAAAGTGAAGGTGGACATGACACTGAAGACAAGCTCAGAAATAAATTTGACTCAGAAATGATGCTCTGACTGTTGCTTTTGCAAGGAAGGCAGGAGAAAGGCAAAAATGATCTCTTGTTCCCCTGTGTCACCACAAAAACGTAGGCAGGAGACAATTCAGTGACTTTGTAAGAATGGTTCCCATAGGAGATGAGAAGAAAAGATTTATTTATGGTGCCTTGAATAATATTACTTTCAGAACTGCCACTATAGAAATTCCAGAAAAAATTGCATGCCTTTGTTATTGAAAACAGCCTCCTAATACATATATTGTATTAAAAGCAGGGACTTCCACCTCCTCATTCACTTTACAATGTACATGCAAACAAAAAAAAAACCCGGCCTTTCTGAGCTGTACAGGTAAGTTCTAAACCAATAAAGAAGAGTTAATTATTTGCTTTCCTTTGTTAAATGTTTTCTAAGGAGTATTAATTATTCCCTGCTGTATTTGCAGTTGAATTGCCTTTTGCCTTTTCATTTACATTTTGGTCTTGATAACTAGTTCCCCGAATCGCAGGTGCACCCCTTCCCTAGGAGCTAAAACACGCCTCCAGAAGCCTGTAAATTTTAAGAAAAACATCAGCTCAGCACTAGCACCAAATAGGAAAGGCAGAGCGGCCTGCACCATGACTCTTGCCCACTGCAAACTCAATGGGGCTTTAGCACTCTGCCTCTGACTTTCTCCTTGAATGAGTACAAACAGGGAAGAAAGCAGACTCAAGGGCTGGGAAGATGGATCAGTCAGCGAATTGCTTGCTGTATAGTCACGAAGGACCCCAGTGCCATCTCTAATCATTCAGAATCTGCTTTATAAAAAGCCAGCCATGGTAGCATGTGCTTGTAATCCTAGCGCAGGGAAGGCAGAGATAGGTGGATTCTCGGGACTCGTCTAACTGGCAAACTCCAGATAAATATGGGAGACCTTGTCTCCAGGGGGTGCTTGGTGCTGGTGGATGCCATTCTAACAAACAACACTTGCAGCTGACCTCTGTCCTCTGACACACGACACACACGTGTACATGTGTACACACATACACACTCACACACTGAAATGCACAGAAGAGGAGCTCAGAGACTGGCTAGGTCTCAGTGACTTTTTCATTAATTCCAGGCCACAGGGACATCCGAAAACAGTGATGGGACTTGGTGAAGGACTGTGACTTATGTCAACGTCCATCAAATGGTCATTGCTGGAGACAGCAGCATCTTTAGGGTCAGCAAGTGTTCCCACTATAAACAACCTCACCGGTCCATCTCCTTACTGTTTTTTCTTTTCCAGCAGTCCACTGGACATCAGGACTACCCTCTGATGACAGACTGTCTTTGTTGACAGTGTTGTCCTCTCCTAGTGGCCCAGTTCCAGGTGCTGGGAACCGTGCCACCTGCTCAATCTGGCTCGTCCCTCACGGCCCACTAGTCTCAGGGACACCACTCTGCCAGCTCTCTCCCATCAAATCTTTCTTCCAGTTCTTACTCACCATCTCTATCAGTCAGAGTTCTGCAGAGAGGCAGAACTAAGAAGAGAGGTGAGTTCTTGTGAGATACGAGAGCCCACAGATGTTCAGGTCCCTCGCATGAAATGCCACAGTGTTGACACAGTCCACCCCTATTCTTCTGGAGTTTACTAGCAATCCTCAGTGCACGGAGAATGCTCTGGAAAGGCTGTATAGGTAGCTGGCGCTATGCTGTGCTATTTATGGAATAATGACGAGGGGGGAAATCTCCTTATAACCAACTTAAAAGTGATTTTTAATGACTATTTTTGATTTTTAGTTGCTGGAATTTGGGGCAATAAAACCCCTTCAGTTACAGAGGTCAGCTCTCTGTAGGTCAGAGGTAAATGACCTAGCAGCCTCCAAAGCTGGATCCTGCCTCGGTGTCCCTATGCGTAGGCCCCAAGGATCTAGAAAATTCATCATGAAGAGTGTTTCAGAGTCAACCAGGGGTGATGAGTGAGTGCTGCATCCTCCCCACCCTCTCAAAGTACATTTGCATATCACAGGCTCTGTGGAATCCCACAGTGAAGAGACTTTTAAAGAAAACCTATACTTTCTCAAGCTTAAGTGTAAGTTTGTTCCCCTACAATGACCAAGGCCACGTCCTTGAAATAACATGCCACAACATACACCTTAAAAAATGAGTCACTGTTAGATACTTTCCAGCTCCGAGACTAAAACTTAAAATCCGACCTATCACATAGATCCTGGGCTGGCCACATGGTTCCCTGCCCAGGCTGTATAAAGTCTAGTTAGGTCATGTGGTTCTCTGCCTATGCTGCAGAAGGTCTGTGTGGGTCACATGGTTCCCTGCCCACGCTGCAGAAGGTCTGAGTAAGTCATGTGGTTCCCTGCCCACACTTTAGAAGGTCTGGATAGGTCGAGTGGTTATCTGCCCACACAGCAGAAAGTCCAGGCAGGTCAAGTGCTTCTCTGCCCATGCTGCAGAAGGTCTGGGCAGGTTGCTTAAGTTTTGGGATCTTCCTCACTGGGGCCCAGCTTTCACTGTTCCCACCTTCCCCTGCCCAAAAGCCAACTTATCTACACATGTACCTTTTAATCCCTTTCACAAAAAACAGTGGCTAAGATGAAAATGTGTTCATGCTCAGGGTTTAAATCAGCCTATTCTTGTTTGTTGCAACCGCATTAAAGAATGCTTTTTAAATCTCTCTCTTCTCCAGACTTGCCAGGTTCTTGATGTCAATGGACCTATTGAATCCCACCTTTCAACTCTGAGCTAAGAAGGTTTGTTCAAAGATTATACATGTAACTTTTTCTAAAGGACTGATTTTCATATTTCCCTCCCCAGCTTCTCCCTTTTCAGCTTCCCGCCTCCAGAGCATTTGGAGACTGCTGTGACTTGCTTTTCAGCCTCCCTCTCTGGCTGGCCTTTTGTTCCCTTTGTTCCTGCTGCAGTTTTCCTTTCCTCCGTGGGGTCTGGAGATGCTCAGGAAGAGGGAAGGATGGAGGGGTGTTCTCTTTCTTCCCTAAGGACTCCATGTGGACAGGAAACCTACAGAGTCCTTAAAGGAACAATAGGAGGTGAGGAATACAGACGTAAACACACACACACACACACACACACACACACACACACACACACACACCCTCCTGGTCTTTGAAATTCAACCCAGGGATGGAGGGAGATTGTAGAGCTTCAGTCATGAGTTACAGTTAGATGTCATTCCATGGCCACCACATCACATCACCAAGGCCTTGCTATTGGTTGGAAGTGAACAGGTCTTTGGAAAGAATTGTGTTGATGATTTTTCCCACCCCAACAAAGTAATGGAAAAATTATTATTATTATTTGCTAAGTGTAGCTTAATTTTAGAAATTGAAGGTCAAATAAAAGTGAAAAGTTCAGCATTAATGGGTAGGTTTGAATTTCAACTTCACCAGCTCCTAGAAGGTCACATGACCTCAAGCTGACTTATGGAGTCTCTTTTGTTGTAGAATGAGGAGACGGCAGAATTATTTACAAGCTTCCTGTGCTTAGCTAGAAACCAGGCAGAGAAGGCCCACAACGCATGGGAGCTGAAAGAACAGCTCTTTCATTTCTTTCACTTGGCATAGATTAAAGAAGGTCATTATTAGCAATAGTGGATTTCCCTAGAAAACTTCACAGAATGGAAAGTTGATGGCCTTAGCTGAACATGACTCTTGGAAGGTTCATTTTGTTTAAGAGGAACACTCAATGACTGTGACGTAGTGTAGAGTATCTGTTAGGTTTAGGAAGAGCCCAGAAATGTCAGTCTAGGCTCAATTCAAGCTATAGAAGGATGTCTGCCTGTTAGATAACAGCCATGGTTCTTCGGGAACCTGTGAACCAGGTTCCCCTCTACCAAAAGCTATGTGTCCCTTGCCTATGCTTAAAAGGGACACATGGCTCTTCACTGACATATATCTGTAGCACCTATCAGTATATCAAAGTTCATGCCTGCCTCCAGGCTCCCTCTGTTCCTATTCATAGGTACCACCTATACATTCAAAGCTGCCACACCTGCTTCCTGGCCCTTCTAACCTCAGGTCCTGCTTTCTTCATCGGCAAGGTTTTTACCCCACCCCCGCTATTCTCACCATTTCCCTTCCTTGCTATCTCTACTGGGCTCTCCCCACTACTCTCCATTCTCACACAGAATACCCCAGCCATGTCCAGTCCTCTTCTTTTTTTTTTCTCTACTCTGGACTCTTCCAGATGCCTTCAGATACATTCTCTCGCTGATGCACAGTAAAAACCTTCCCCAATCATGAACCAGCCATGTTGGTAGTTTCTTTATTGGTCCCCTCACATACAGTAACGTGGCACCCAAACTGAGGGTGGTGTGGGAAAGATGGGTCAGGCAGGAGGCAGTGTTTGTGCTCAGGTGTGGAGAAGAGGAGGAAGGGCTCGATGCAAATGAGAAAGAAGTCCTGGGTGAGTGGCAGTTGGTACAGGGAAGCTACAGGGATGGTAAACGGTCATGTGACAGATTCCTAAAACCCTCCTGCTTTCCAGATGGTGTCTTCTCTTCACCTTCTCCTTAATGTAGCAATAACAAACCTGGTAAGTTTTCTTTTAGCTGTATGCCATCTCTTCAGTGCGGAGGAAAACAGTTGGGTTGCTGGCTTGTTTTTTGCACGCTGCTCATTTCGTCTATACCTTAGTGTCTTGTCTGTTCTGTACCTGAACATGCTTGCCAGTTCTGTAGCTGAGCATGCTTTCCTGTCTCACTACACAAAATGAGAACCAGGTGGAGAGTGTGGGCAGGAGACAGAGTGGTTTAAGAAGACAGAGGAAAGAGTGGCGTCTGAGAGGCACACAGCTACATAGGCAAAGCAGACCGTACTAATACGATCTCCCAATTCCAGTTATCCCACCTGATGCCAGCTTTTCCCATGTGCCACAGAGAATTCCTAGCCCCTCGGTGCTGTCCTTGGCATAACAAATTTAAAAAAAAAGCCATAAGTGTCTGAGTGCTCTCCGGAGGCAGGCATATTGATGGCCACAGTTGTTAAGTTTAGAGATGATGGGACGATTACCTGTCCAAGGGACCGCCAGTCCAAACCCGCGCTGCCGATATACACGTGCTGTTTGTCCACAATCCAGAAGGACGATTGCAGCCGGCCCTTGTTGTAGGCGGTCATGTTCATGTATGTCACCTCAGCTCCTAGGAGGGCAAGCAGACACCAGTCAGTCTCCACTCCCAGACCCTGTTCCCACTGGCAATCGGACATCTACAAGCACCCATAGGCTTACTGACTACAGTGGAGACTTGGGGAAGCCAGGTATTTGCATGAGGCTGGGGTGGTGAAGGCTCTCATGATGCTACTTTGTTCCCCACCCTAAAAGAAGAAAAAGGATTTGCTCGTGTTTATGCAGAGGAGGCTCTGGACATCGTGGCAAGACCATGGCTTCTAAAGTTGCCCAGATCAGCACGAAAACCCCATTCCCTCTGGCTATTGGTGAGGTAGGAATAGTACACACCCTCTTCTCGTTATTATGGAATAATGGTAATAAAATTTTGCAATTTCTAAAAGAATGTCAATTCACCATTTCACCTGTCCCAGTAGGAAACCAACTGGCTGATGTTTCCTATACCTTATTTCATTTATCTGCTCTTTCCATTGTCTTCACTTCCCCACCTACCATATTAATTGCGTAGTTTAGATTTAGCCTCTTCTTGCCCTTTACTTAATAGTTCTTAATTCGAACCATGATTATCCAGGTCTTAATGGGATGGAACCCAGAGCAGTAAACTGCCACCAACACTGTTCAAAGAGCGGGGGAACCAAAACCTACTCCAAGAGCTGAATGTGACCAGTTGCTTTAATCAGAATGTGGTGTATATAATCCACGGTCATGTCTTGAAGCATTGCCATCCCAAATGCATTGACAGCATTAGATCATTCCGATTCAAGGGCGTTTAAATGTATTAAAGTCAATTCTCTTCAAAGAGCAGACTTCCATGTACGTATTTAGTGAACTAAGCGATTCTGCCCTCAGATACTCAGTGCTAATGAGGAGGCCATCTCACGGACACATTTCCTTGTCAGAATCGTGATTACCAGGAACACGCAACACTGCACGATAAGGACGCTGCTGGGATATTCGAAAAGAGGGATGTGATTTACACCATGAATTTGCCCTCTCTAGGGAAAATGCAAACCATGCCTCCTGTCTCCGTGAGACAAGGATGAAGGATCCGTGGGGACAGGAGCACCCTGACAGATGTCCTCTGAGAGTGGAACAGCTTAGCCTTTCTTCCGATTTTCACTCTGAAAGCAAAGGTGTGTGGTCCTTAGCTTTTAGCCGTCCTTAAAGAAGAGCCATGGAAGAGTGATAGATCCCAGGGGAGGAGCCACCAGGCACAGCAGAATTTGAATATCAGCACAGGAGGTCATCATCATCTGTGTGTGTGTGTGTGTGTGTGTGTGTGCGCGCGCACGCGCGCGCGCCTGACCCTGTGCCCCTGCTAATCCTACAATCATATTCAAAATTCTCTGTCCTTCATTTCCCGTTTCTAACATGTTTTCTCACGTATATTTGGGTCCCAAATAGCATTACAAAAACACATTTGTCTCTGGCTTTTGAACCAACATGTATCAGCGTGTGGTTCATCAGTCATTATAGTTTTCTGGAAAATCTTTCAGATGTTCTCCGAGAGTCGGGTCTGTGGCAGACTCTATCTTATTAATCCATCCTCTCTTCAGAAAAGGGCCACAGTCGGTCTGTTCCTATAAGCTTCACTTTCGTTACCCAGTATGGCTTAATCAGTTTACTTCAGAGCATACGGGATTCATTGGCTTGAAGACTAACGGGGAACACTGAAGAGTAAGTGTCCCCATGATCACACATCTCTGCTTTCAATACATTCAGTAAGGGGGAGGCGGAAACGTGGAAAGTATCAGTTAACACCCCAGTTGTGGAAAGAGTGGATCCTGCTCAACGGAGATGGCTCAGTGGACAAAGTATGCGTCACACAAGCTAACAGCCTGAGTTTGAAATCCCAGAACCCAACTCAAGTCAAACACAGCATCTCACATCACAATTCCAGTGCTTCCATAGTAAGATGAGAGGTAGAAACAGGAGACTCCCTGAAAGCTATGGGCCAGCTCACCTGACACAGAGTAGCAGGAGACCCTGTTTCAAACAAAGTGAAGTGTGAGCCCCAACATCCAAGATTGATCTCTGGCCTGTACACTTACACCATGGCACATATGTCACATACACACATGTACACAAACACATACATATATGTACATACATGAGCATACACACATATTCATATATAAGTATGCACACACATTCACATATGTATGGACACACACATACTTACCACACATATGTATACACATTTATACACAAATATGCACACACGTACTCACATACCTATGTACCACTCATATGTACACATATTCATACACACATATACACACATGTATGTACATAATACATGTATACACATCTACAGTGAAACTGAAGAGCTCACTGCAGTTCCAACATCTCTTCAAATATCCTGAAATCACAACGAGCAATTTTTAGGTGACTCATGAAAGTGTCTTTTGTTTTATGATTTGGACTTACAAGGGCAATTTTTAGGAGCTGTCTCTTCCTTCCTACATGTTTTCCTGACCACTAGGATATTCTTCCTCCCGCATAAAGCCATGCTCTAATTATTATTTCATACTTCAACAGTTTAGATGCTCCCGAAGTAGCAAAGTCACACAGCTTACCTTTCTCAGATTAATGGAAGAGGCAAGCATTCACTGGGACATTAATCAGAGCAATTTTAAAACAATAAAAACGAATCTAAGAATAAAACACTTAGAACTCCCAGGCTTCCATGGTAAAAATTGGCCACTGCCCTGTGCAGCTACTAGGAGCTGATGGAACCTCTGAGAAGTGAGGCTGACGGAAGGATATTTGGCCACGTGAAGGGATTGTGGGAGCCCTTCCTTGCCTCCTGGACAACCTGAGATAAGAAGCTTAGCTCTAGCCTTCACTCCTCATTTTAGAGCAGGAGACTTAGACTCTGGATTTAAACCACCAAACTGAAAGCCAAAACTAACCTTTCTTCTCAGTTAAAAATCCCGGGGTTCTTTCACAACAGACAAAAGCCATGTGATTGGAACGTTTTTGCTTTTTTTTTTTTTTAAGACGGGGTCTCACTACGCAGCTCTTGACAGGCTACACCTGCATTGGCCTCCTGGGTGCTGAGATTAAAGGTGTGCTCATGATTTGGAATCTTTAAAATTCAGTAGAAGCAATCAACTGTTTGATTGACAGCACTGGAAACAAGCACAGATCCAAATGTTCTGATTATGTGAAAATTGACAACCCAGGACACTGAGAGACTAAAACTCTGATTGAAAAGTCAGTGCATGACAGAACTATTTTGGGTCAACTAACATCTCAATGAAAATCTCAGGGAAAAAAAAGAAATTCCCTCCAAAGCAGGAAATTTGTGAAGGGGAAAAGATGGTAACTAAAGCACCAAGTAAGAAATGGCAGAGTTTGACAGAGATGTTTGATATGATTTGAATGTGAAGTGTCTCCGGTTAGGACAATGTGTATAAACACTTGGTCCCCAGTTGGTGACCCTGTGTAGGAAGTTGGTAGAACCTTTAAGAGGAGGAGCCTTGTTGGAGGAAGTGGATCACTGAGGATGGGTATTAAAATTTTATAATCTGCTTCACTTCCTGTTACCTTGCTGCTTCCTGACTGTTGACATAATGTGACAAGATGGCCACCTGTTCCCGTGGCTGTGCTGCCCCGCCTTGATAGACTGTGTCCCCCAAAACTATCAGCCCCAATAAATCTCTACTTCTTTAAATTGTTTGTGACAGGTTTTTAGCCAAAGTAACCAGAGAAGCCACTATCGCTCTCTCCATAATCCAATCATGGTAGTTCTAGAGAGAACCAAAATCAGACTGAGAGACACTATAAAAAAAGCAAAATCTCTAAAAATTGAAAAATAAAATATTTTAAGTTGAAAAGCCCACAAACAGCTGATTTAAAAAAAGAAAACAGACTTCACACACCATATCCTGCCAATGGAGGTCGCAGAAGCTGTTGGGGTGAATTGGACAAATCAAAATGCTAACATGCAGGGATTATGTCATGTAATTTTTAATGGTAACAAAGACCAGAAAACCGAGGACAAATGAATCTGTGCTTGTAAAAAGGATTGAAAGTAATTTTGTTCTTCTAACCAAAACACAAATTCTTCTAGGAACTAATAAAATTTTAGGTACTATTTACAAATGAAAAGATTTTATATCTGTGCAATTTGGGGTAGATGAATTTAATTTTACTGGGGAAAACTGTGGTCGGAACTATAATACGTGCATTGCCATTATATTCCCCTGTTAGAAGGGAGACTCATTAGATTTTAATCTTTAAATGCGTGTTTAATGCCATTCAAGCTTGATTACTACAAGCTAACAGTCACGACTGTCTTACTAAAACCCACTATGCTCACATGGTGCTTTAAATGAAAAAGACATCAAAGAATTATGGAGAATTAGCTCGTTTTGTATGGCTATGCTGCCCTGGGCATACCTGGTCTGATCTTAGGAACTAAAGAGGCTCATGTCTGGTTAGAATTTGGATGGAAGAATTAGCTCATTTCCCAGCTTTATATCTAAGACAAGGGCAAGAGAATGATTCTCAGGGGAAGGATGTGACTTGCCCGACGCGACAGTGGGAAATACCTCCAACCCCTACTCTCCTCTTCTCTTTTTTGCAGTGCTTGGGGTCCAATCCACTGTCTTGCATGTGGTAAGCAAACATAGGGCACTGAGCTACATCCACAGCCCAGACCCCAGGTCTTGACTGCCATGTCGGGACTCTGCTTGCATCATGACCAGAATCACATGACAATCTTTTCTAATAACTATAGAGACTTTACTCTTACAAGTGGTAATGTGTGAAACTTATTATAAGAGATTTAATATCCTTAACTAAAGGTCAAAAGAAAATAAGAAAGAATAAGGGTGAGGGATGAGGAGCAGAGGGATGGGAGGAAGGAAGGAGAAGATGATATATCTTTAAAGTCTAGGTTTTGCTCATTAACTCAAGGAGGGAGCACAATGATGGCTTTAGGAGTCCAATAGACATGAAAAGAAACATCAGACAAATGGAATGACTGAATGAATGTGAGCATCTCTTCTTTGTCTATGGCTGTAGGCAATCGCTTGTGACCTCCATTAAGATCAGAGCAGACCTAACAAGCAGCAAAGGCCCCAGTACTGTGAAGGAAATGAGACAGGAGAACAAGCCTTTGTATGTGGGAAGCATGGTTAAATTAAACTTCAATGCTGGTTCCATTCCAAGCCAAAATTCATAACAAAAGGAGACATCAGACAGTTAGACAGTACTTACTAACATGACTTAAATAAAACTCCCAAATGTTGACATTTCGATTGTTCCTTCCTTTGAAAACCAATAGTTTCAACATTATTCTTCTTTCAAGAATGTTGTGTTCCACTGCAAATGAGATAGGAATTGCTTTCTTTATCAACTTCTCACAGAATTTGTGGAAAGGGAAGTAAAAAGGTTTTCTTCCTTGTGTTCCTTTCAGCCAACCTTGTATCTCGTGAATGGGGATTTCTCCTGACAGCTGTGGACAGCTCCAAGGGCCCTAAATTCTTGGTGGCTTGGTGCCCAGGTTTCTTACAAACCCACCCAGTGCCCATTAGCTCTGAGTTCCTATTAATCTTACACACACACACACACACACACACACACACACACACACACACACCAGGGCAAGGACGGGGATATTGAAACACTCTGTGAAGCAGCCAAGGGTAAAAATGAAATCACATGTGAGATAAGGACAATGTGAAGAAGCAGTCCCAGATGTCACCGAGAACCAAGTCACTGTGGAGATGGGGGAGCTAAAGCCAGCCACTGGGGAGACAGATAACAGGGCAGACAGCAAGGACTTAAGGAAAGGGGTCAGGCATCTAATCTACCACCTCAAGATGTGTGTCCTGGGAATTTACTGGCTTGTTGAGGTCTCCTTGAAACTTGATGGCACAGCAAGACATAGGCAACTCTCTAGATGTGCTAGCACTAGACATACCTAAACTCATCTACTGTTTATAGTTTTCTACCAATAAACCTAATGAAAGGATTTTATGGGAAGGGATTGGTACAAGATGGGAGAGAGAGATGAGAAGGTAGGTTTGGAAGAAAACAATAAATATGGAAGACATCTCTGGCTAGTTTTAGACTCAAGAAAGGACCCGCATGTCAGACTTCTTCATTTGAGCGTCTCCCACTGAGTAGCTAAGTTTCTGAGCAGTTCACTTAACTTCCTGTGCCTTCGTTTTCTTTCCAAAAAGGGGGATTCAATGAGAAAAGACTTCTTAGGAAGCCATCATGGGGTCTCTATGTTAAGAGACTGAGGCAGGTGCATGCAGGAAGGGCTCTGAGTTGTGAATCCATGTGCAATTGTTTTCCGTAACCATCCTCAAAAGCAACTTCATTCCTTGTTGAGCACTGTCTTCCTAATCAGAGTGTCAGTCTCCCGAGGGAAATGGAGCTCTGACTTAGCCACATTTGGAGGCATACAATCAGTTTCTGTTGAAGGGCCACGTGTGGCTACACCTCCGTCAAATGCTACTGAGATATCAAAGCACACACTTTACTTTCACTCGGCAAATTAATCATACTCAGCCAAAAGAGATACTGAAGTTCTAAAATCAAATCCTTTATGATGAATGTCGATTCACCACACCCTGAGGAAAACTGAGTGCATAATCAGGAAGCTCCCAGCTCTTCATTCAGCCCGAGAAACTCAGAACTTTGAAATAGAAAACATTCCCAGGACTGGAAAGGAAATGAGAACCAAGGATATGGACTCTGGGAATGGAGAAGGAGAGGGGAGAGGAGAAGAGAAGAGAGAAGAATAGAGGAGGGGAGAGGAGAGGAGAGGAGAGGGGAGGAGAGGAGAAGGGAGGAGAGGGGAGGAGAGGGAAAGGAGGGGAGAGGAGACTTCATGGAGAAGAATGAGAACATATGAATTTGTCTTATGAAGGGAAATAGAGATACCTTCAATCTAGGTCAAGTAATAATCCAAAGTCAAGAACCTGCTGAACTCCCTGCTCTTCCCAGAGCTGTTGGTGTTGTGCTCCCTCTCAGTGAAGGGCTGTTCTGGACTAGAGTTCCCTGCCACACACCTCCCAGAGAGGGACACTGTAAACTGTGGTCCTTTCATCCAGTTCCCTCTTGGCTGTCTATGTAGAAAATGAGAAATTATTTCCAGGAAACAACCACTGAGGAGAAAGAGAGAACTTGAACCATTTCTGGTTTCCATGACCACTGTGTGAGAGTCAACATTTCTCAGGGAGGTATAGAAGGGACTGGGGTGGGTGGGTGCCCTGGTCTGAATGGGGTCAGAAACAAATCGAGTTGTGTTCTTAGAGAAGAATGTCCTCTCTAGCACCCTGTGTGGACACTCGTGGTATCTATGAGCCAGGAGGTGGCTTCCTGATAGACACCAAGTCTTCTGGTGCCTTCGTCTCAGATTTCTCAGCTTCCACTGTTTTTAGAAATGAATTCTTGTGAGGCATAAGCCACGCCACATGTGATGTGTGGCTATAAGATACTTGCTCACAAAGATTTTGAGTAAAAGCAACATAAATGATTTTATTATCTATCTATCTATTATCTATCTATCTATCTATCTATCTATCTATCTATCTATCTATCATCTCTCTATCTATCTCTCCATCTATCCATCTCTCTCTCTCTCTCTCTCATCTATCTATCTACCGATTCCATGTTACAATAATCATATTTTAGAGGCATAGGATCAAATATAACATCACTAAACTATTGAGGGAGTTTCTTTACTTAAAACAGGTGATTTCTAAGAAATGCTTCAGAGGGCCCTGATGGAAATTAACAGAAACCGCAGCGACCAAATTCTGTATTTGTTTTCACAAGTTTCCCATTTGGTCTAATATTTTGTGGAACTCTTTTTAAATTTTAAAATAAAAGTCTTTAGTCAAGATGTAAGCTACTATTTCCCAGTCTCCAGAAGAAATTACCTTTGTATTGGAAAAATATATTTTCCCCAAACTAACCTATAAGCCTTCTGCTTTAAGTCAATAAAATTTAAATATTACCAAGTGATATAAAGGGAGAGTTACACCATGGGAAATATTTGATCTTCAACAAAATACAACTTCTGAGTATAGTCTTTGTAAACTATTTTCTACAAGGCGAGAGGTGAGGGGGGGCATCACCTGCTTCCAAAATCCAGGCTCACTATTGGTAGGAGGGCAAATATCAGACTAAACTAACTTAGCCATAGGTTCTGGCGGCCATTTTTTCCAACTTTGAATTTCTCTTTCTTCAATTCCCCACTTTAAAGAATGTGATCCTGGTTGCAAAGCGTCCTTTAGGTGGAAAAGGGTTGAGAAAGAATTTATCTTACAGTCTACTGAAAGTTGACAGCTGTGATACCCCAGATAAAAATAAGGAAAACCCGAGCACTGCAAAGCTGTTGTTGCTGATGAGGTGATGAACAGAGCATGTGTGAGGTAGCCTGGCATGGCTCAGGAGAGTCCCCTAAATTTATTACTCGCAAATTTCCTTCCAAATGTTTGAAGAATAAAAATAGTGAGGGGATTAGGTAAAGAAATGACCAGACTCCACAATTCTGTACAAATACCAGAGGTAGCTGTTATTTTCACCTGCAGAAAATATGCATGAGTAATGCATTGCATCTGTCATATTTCATGTGATGGAACAGGTAAATAAAAATATTTCTGTGGGTGGCAGGGAAAGAAAAAAGCTTCATTTGGTGGTTATTAATGTATAACTTCTAATTCTAATCTGCCCTTCCAGACATGCTCTGCAGTAATGGAAGTCATTCTGCTAAGTGTCCCAAGCAGACAGTGAGCACGGGTTTGGAGTCTCCTTCTGTGACTAGAGCTCCTATTTTCTTGGCTACTTATTGCTGGGTACCTGTCATGGCTCACCTGTGCTCTGCTTGTACCCAGACCAAGACTGCCAGATGAAGGAGAATAAAATGAAGCTTCAGGTTGAATTAGAATTTCAAATAAACAATAGTACTGATTAAGTAGTTATATAAGTGCAGCCTATATACAGCATTTGAGTCAATATTTACATTGTATTTCCTAAATTATTTTCCTAGCAACAGTACTCAGAGGAATGCTACTCTTACACACTTGTACATGCAACACAGCCTATGCGTCCATCATTAGTGTCACAGTTTGAGCATGTTCCCATGTTTTGGTTGCTGCTTTTCTGTTGCTCACTCACCACAGAAAAACCAGGGAAACCAGTGACATCTCTGCAACCTGCTGGGGCACAAACATTCCTTTCCAAACGCAGCTGAACGCTAGCCTGTTTCCCCCATCTCTAAGGTAACATGCAGAATTGTCTATAGACGCCAATCTCTTTTCAATCAGAGGCAAGTAATTTCCTTTAGTTTAAGTTGTTTTGTGGCACCTACCTGCCAAAAATACATAGACACGTGGATGGCATATGCAGAAGAAAAGAGCAACTGGCATATGAGAAAATGTTAACGGGGGAATATTAGCTGTATGGTTATTTTTTTCAATGCTGTGACCACGTATTTGATTATATTAGGAAAATGAGAAAAAGAAAAAGAAAAACTTCACCTTTTAAGAGTCCCCAGCAGTTATAAGACCCCAAAAGTCTTTGATTTTTCTTTTCAACTCAAATACCAAAAACTTAAACAGCACAAGGAAAACACCTGAACACAATGTTCTCTTCTTATGCCACATGTCACTTCCAAGTGACAACTGAGTGTTTGCAAATCTCATTGGAGGGCTTCTAGGTGACTTCCCAGACCTGACAGCGTAGTTATTTGGATGAGCAGGAAAATGACAGGGAAGGTGATTTGCTACCATCGGCTGCCATGCTGACTCTGGTAATTTAACTGCCTGGGAACCAGCCCTGCAGGACAAAGAGTTCTAGGCAATTTGGAAGATTCAAAGGGCTCACTAGTCAGACTTGTGCTCAGGCTGGTGTGGGTACAGGTTTCTCCAGCTTTCACACCCACCAGTTCACTCAAAGTGGCGTCTGGTCTCAGATCCTACTGATTTCCCATTATTTATTCCTGGGCTTGCTATGAGGATCTTTGAATAGAAAGAAATTGCTTTTTATCAGTTTATGTACACACATATCACACATAAGCACATGCATATGTACATGTGTGCATGTGCACACACACACACACTCACACACACGTTTATGAAGGAGGAAACAAAACCTATAGGTTAAATTATCCAAAACCAAGTACATCCAAATCAGAAATACATAAAATAATTCTTCATCTTCATTTTTATCTTGAATTCTTTGACCACAGTCATCTACTTGCTCTGTATGTTTACGTGGCAGGTGTGCAGAGGTCAGATACAATTTGCAGAAGTCAGTTCTTTCCTTCTGCTGCATCACGTGACTCCCAAGGATCGAGGTCAGGACATCAGCCTTGGCAGCAAGCACCGCTACACGCTGAGACACCATGCCAGCCCATTTTTGTCTTTTTAAATGTAAGAGCCTTTGAAAACCTCATTTCAATGATTTTTTTAAATAATACACACTGATGAAAAGATAGACTCTTCAACAAACTGTGGGGGGAATGGATGTTTATATGCAAAAGAATGAAACTAAATCTTTACCTCTCATCCTGCGCAAAAGTCAACTCCAGGTGAATCAAAGATCTCAGCATGCAGCCAGAAAGTCTGAAACTGCTTGAGGAAAAGGTAGGGCACACTTTACAAGTTATGGGTACAATGGGCTCAATAGGTTATCTTTAGGGATATACATGTATATGCAAATACTATATGCATGCACTACTAATTAAAAAGGAGGCCATGCATTTGAAGGAGATGGGGGGAGGGGGGAGAAGCACGTGAAAGGATTTAGAGGGAAGAAAG
The DNA here is from genome assembly GCF_037038515.1 of Microtus pennsylvanicus. Lineage (NCBI taxonomy): Eukaryota > Metazoa > Chordata > Mammalia > Rodentia > Cricetidae > Microtus > Microtus pennsylvanicus. Next base: position 95,012,313 of record NC_134588.1, read on the forward strand.
GAAAGATGGAAACATTATAATTAAATTGCATTCTCAAAAGAAACGGCAGAAAAGATATAGGTCTAAGGAGTCTTTAAACAAGATTCCAGCCATTCCAGAAGTAAGGCTGACAACTGACAAGTAGGACATCATGAAACAGAAAGCTTCTGCTCAGTAAAGGAAATCATCCACCAGGTAAAGAGACAGCCTATGGAATGGGTGATAAGCCTGCATTCGCTAATAGGGGATTGACGTCGAGAACACACAAAGAACTCAAGACATTCAACATGAACAAAAGGAATAACCGTGGAAATGAACAGAGTTCTCAAAGGAAGAGCTACGAATGTTCAATAAACACTTTAAAATTTGTTCTACATTTTTGCCAACAGGGAAATGCAAATTCAAGTTTCTTTGAGATTTCATTTCATACCAGCCAGAATAGCTGCTGTCAAGAAGACAGGTGGCAACCAGCGCTAGTGAGACAATGGAGAGCAGTGGTCCCTTCTTCCCTGGTAGCGGGAATGCAGACTGTTGTGTGTCAGGGCATCTCCAAAAGCTGAAAATAGAACTACCCTATGACCCAGCTACACCACTACTGGGTACACACCCAAAGGACTCGTGTGACAGAGTTTGGAGGATATGCACGTTATTGCTGTTCTGTTCACAACAGCAAGGACATAGAAACAGCCTAGATGTCAACCAGCTGGTGACTGGGATAACGAAGATGTGGCAGATAGACACAACAGAACACTGCTTGTCACTAAACAAAGGTGAAATTATAGAATCAGCGAGAAAATTTATGGAGCTGGAAAATATCATACTGAGTAAGGTAACCTAGGCCCAGAAAGCAAAGGCAATATATTCTTTCTCCTATGTAAATACTAGCTTTACATTTTTAAATTTATATGTTTAAGTTGGAATGAGTGCCCATAGAGATCAGGGATCAGGACAAGAGCCATGGATCTGGGGAAGAGGGAGGTCTTCAGTGAAGAGATATAAAACACAGAGGAAAGTAAGGGGATTCCTAGTGCTGGGTAGGCTTAAAAAGAGGGTTTTGATAGGACAAGGAGACAAGTCAACCAAAGCTTAAACACAAATGTTGATTCTATTTTTTTCTATTTTTCCTATGCATATGTGGACAGAAGTTTCTGTCCCGCCCAACCCCATAGCCATTCAGTCCCAAATAAAAACAGAGAAGCTTATATTAATTATAAACTGTTTGGCCTATTGCTTAGGCTTATTATTAACTAGCTTTTACAACTTAAATTAGCCCATACTTCTTAACTATGTTTAGCCACATGGCTTGGTGTTTTTTCTCAGTAAGGTATTCTCATCTTGCTTCCTCTGCATCTGTCTGGTGACTGTGTCTCTGCTTTTTCTCTTCCCAGAATTCTCCCAGTTTGGTTGCCCCACCTTTACTTTCTGTCTAGTTACTGACCAATCAGCATTTGAGAAATTTTCACAGTGTACAAGAGTATTATCCAACCAGAAACATTTTTTTCTCTTCACATTCTGATCCCATTTAAAAATTGTGGCTATTTATGTTTTTAAAATTGAAAAGTAATTATAATTGTAAACTATCTCTGTGTATTGAAGATATTTATCTTTCATACAACACACTAATTCATTAGTAGGGCATTAGTAGAACTCTGGGCCTTGTTCCTGCCAGATAAGAGCTCCACTACCGCTCTAGTCCCTCAGCCTCATTTCAGGCATTCTAAACTCAAGGAAAAAGCTACCTCTGAAACATTATGAAAATTAGTGTGGGCAACCATGAGCAAGGGCAGCTATGCTTTATTACTTGATAAATATTATAGGACAATGCTGTCAGGTTTCTATGCTGGGCCTCTAACAGGATGTCACATATCTTTTTTATACACTCATTCCAGTAGTTTGAAGGTATCTTCAGGTTGGTGTGACATTCTTAATGGACAAGGAACATGGTGAATGTTCTGCCTGTGGTACAGCTGCTTCTTTACACTGGATGCTAACTCTTCCATCCGTCTTCTAGGGATCTGCCCATGCCAGGGGCTCTGCCTCATCCTCTGTATTCCACACGGCAACTAAGGCCTGGAAATTTACCAAACGATTCCAATGGCCTTGATCATGTAGATTAGTCACTTCCCCATGAGGTGTTCTAGTTCATTCTGTTGCTGTTGTGAGGGAAGGAAAGGGTTATTTTGGTTTACACTTTCAGGCCAGGCTCCCTCATAGAGGGAAGACAAGGTGGAAACTCAAGACAGGAACCTGGAGGCAGGAACCATGTGAGCTGGCTCACTCATGCTCAGGTTCAGTTCCCTTATTTCCAGACCCGGGAATGTTACTCCCCACAGTGGGCTAGGGCCACCTACATCAATTACCAATCAAGACAGTCCATCGACAAACCCAATGCAGCATTTCTCAGTTGATGTTTTCCTCTCAGATGACTCTAGGCTGTGACAGTTGGTGCGGACTAGGACACAGGAATCCCTAGAGCAACTCTGCACTCTCTCTATTGATTCCAATGGCAGTTGCAGTCAGTCATCAGAAGTCAAACAAAGGCCAATCAAGAGCCCTGTGATTCACGCACACCATCCTTTATCTTTCAAAGCTGTCCTGGAGACAACTCTCTATTCTATTAGTTCCCGTGTCAGTTTCTTAGTTTCCAAGGTGTTTGCCCATGTCATTTGCACAGCCTCCCACTAGCTTTTAAGCGCCTCAAATTCCTGATCTTTCTGTGTGATGTTCCTCTTTCCCATTCCTACTATCAGCAAGGCTCTTCTCCACACCTCCTCTTTTTTTTCTTGAGCAGTCTACCTACCGAATGGGTTACAGAATTATCAGAATCTTCAAAAATCAACTTTGCTTGAATTGAATTTTTCTGGGTGCATTTACTTAATTAAAATTAGCATTTAATAGTTTTTCTTCTCTGCTGCATTCTTGAGGTTAGGATTTTCTTGGTATAGATTCATGGGTGACGATTCTTCAGCTTTTCCTGTTTTAGAACATGGGTGTTTAAGAAAGTCCCATTCCATCTAAATACCGTCAGCTGTATTCCACACATTTTGGTATACTGTTTTATAGAAAAATTTAAAAAAATTCTTTATTTCCATTGTGAGATCATGGTCAAGCATTTTTTTATGATAAGTAACAGGAAGTTTCATTTCCAATGATATGAAAGTTTTGTAGTTATCATTTTTCTACTAGTTCCTAACTTGGTTTCACTGCAGTCATAGGATATATTCAGCATAACTGAAATTCTGTGATATATGTTGAGTTTGCTTATAGGTCATAATTTTTAGGCTGACTACTTTTTAGGATATCCCAGTTGGAAAGAGTGAGCACATGTTGAAGTGTTCTGCATACCTTGCTTGGGCTGTGTTTGTTCACAGCTCAAATCTTTTACTCGTATTGATTTTTCTTGTGGCTTCTATTAGTGTTCAAATCTCCAGCTAAACACCTCTCCTTGTAATTCTGCCAGCTTTTGTTTTCCATTGTTTGAAATTTTTCTCCATATAAAATTAGTATAGTTATGGCTTCCTGCTGCGTTAGCTTTCTGATCTTATGGTAGGATTGTATTATCTCTGGTAATGACAAATGAAAGCAGCATGTGCTATTAGGGCTGGTATATTCGCTTTCCTGTAGTTCACATCATATGGAAAACATTTGTCATTTCTTTCCCTGTCACATTTTCTGTGGCCTAAAATATATAAAGTGGGATGTGTATACATGTGTGTGCACATACACATATTCATCCAGCCTGATTTTTTTATCTTTCAACTTGAAATTTGACAGTATTTTTTTGTATAATTACTAATATATTAAAAACATCAACTTGCAATTAGTTGTTCAACTGTCTAACCAACTCATTCAGTAGTAGCCGTGAACTTCATAATTGTGGTTTTGAACTAGTAGAATCTGACCCAACACTTCCATCATGCGCACAGACTGTGGGCACAGCACACACTTGCACGCTTCACTGTCACTGCCTCTCCCCTCTGTCATGTCCGATTTTTGGTCTTGTATTTTAATTCCCCATATGGTTTAAGTCTCAGAAGCGAGAGCCTATCCAGTTCTGTAGCTACAAATACTGTCTAGAGGCTGGTAACTTCCCAGACTGTACTTTTAACCCTGACTCTTCTTTGTACTTGAAACGCACAGAAATCAGACCTAAATCTACCTAACTACTTGCCTATGCAGGAAACGCAAAGCAGAGCTCACTAAATCATACAGTGCTTCAAGTCAGCCCCAAGTGCAAGCCAGCGATTTCCTCGACTAAACTTCCCGTGTCGGGAGATGTAGACGGCTTGTACTCTCCCATTCATAGGGAAGTCCTGACAGCCATTCTTGATATATTTACTCATCTCAACCCTCATAGCTGATATATTAAATAATTTCTACCAGTTCAAGTCCCAACAGGTGCTTTTGAATATGTATATTTCCTCTGTTCTCTTTAGTCCAGGACACTTCTGTCTGCTTCCTGGGATCCAATCACACTCTACCAGTTTGTTCCTCTGCCTCAATTCTCCTCTAGCTCATCCTCCACAAACAGCCAAAATAATCTTTAAAGTTTCAGAAAATTTCCAACAGAGGCTGGCAGTTGTGGGATCTTTTGATTGCACTTGGACCCTTTCGAGACTACCAATAAAGTTAAGCCTTGAATTGGAGGGCAGAGCCAACATTCAGCTGGCCAGAGTTAATCACAGAGGATTTGGTGAGCCCAGAATAGGATAGAGAGACATAGGAAGGAATAGGGAGGGCCTGAGGAAGATTCACACCCCCTTTCAATCCGGGAAGCGTGGAAAGGCAGGGTCAGCTGATCATTCCTCTATCACTTTGTGGATCTATCAGGTTTACATCCCAATATCTGACGCCTAGCTTTTATCCAATAATAGACCAATGAAAGTCAATTGGCATGTTGCAGAAACACAATAAATATTCCTTGAAAGAATGGGTATATGGATGGATGAATGGATGGATTAAATAGCTTGCTGAAGGTTCTAGAACAACAGTTCTCAACCTGTGGGTCACGACTCCTTTAGGGGTAAATGACCCTTTCAGGGGGGTCACATATTGATACCTTGCATATCAGATATTTAGATTACAATTCATCATGGTAGCAAAGTTACAGTTATGAAGTAGCAATGAAAATAATTTTATGGTTGAGGGTCACCACAACACAAGAAACTGTATTAAAGTTCTCACTACTAGGAGGGTTGAGAACCACTGTGTTAGGAGGTCTTTCTTATGTTGTCATACCACGAAGCTTTACTCAGGACCCAGGAAGAGCGTCAGCCTTTGCCTTCTGGCTAGTCTTGTTGAATACAAACAACTACGCTTTGCCAAATATCACAATAAACATTATCAAATAACCAGATTATATATAAATAGAGCCATAGAGCGTTTTTAGAATTTTTTGTGTATGTGTGTATACATGTGTTCATGCGTATGCACGTGTATGTGTGTGTGCGTGTGTATGCACAAGCTGAGGTCAGAAGTGGATGTCAGGTATTCTTAGTCATGCCCCACTGGTTTTTCCTGGAGGCCTTCTCACTGACTCTGAAGCTCATGAATCCACTAGGCTCGCCAGTGAGCTCTGGGCACTCTCCTGTGCTGCCCACACCAACCACTGGGCTTGCAGGAATGTGCTGCTGTGCCCAGATTTTACACAGGGCTGAGGATCTGAATTCAAGTCCCCATGGTTGTACAGCAAATCACCTAACCAACTGAAGCAGCTTCCCGGACCTAGGCCTTTCCAATGCAATTTGAAGCTGCTCAACGGAACAGGGTGGATGATTTTCTTATCTCCCAAGGCCTCCTCGAAACACATGATTTTTCCAAACCCAGCAATACTGACAAAAATCAAGCATCTGGGCACTACGGCAAGAATGAGCACAAGAGATCCCTTCTATCATCCATGACCTGTACGATGAACTGCATCTTTTAGTCTCCTCATCTGTGAAACAATATGTATTGTGGGTAAGACCATAAAAACCATAAGCGGTAGTGATACCCACACCTCCGGGGTGCCAGAGGATAAGAACACAGGCAAAGCAGGAGAAACACCTATCAGGAGCAGCTGTCTGTGGTGGAATAGTCCTTGACACTGTGTGAAGATGTGCCACTGTGATGGGTTTAATAAAAAGCTAAACAACCAATAGCTAGGCAGGTGGGACTTCTGGAGACAGAGAGGTCTCAGGAGAAGAAAAAGGGAAAGATGCCCCCCAGACACGGAGGAAGCAGGATGGACAAAGTGGAAATGAGGTAACGAATGCATGGAAGAACATAGATTAAAAATATGGGTTAATTTAAGTTATACAAGCTAGTTAGAAACAAGCCGAAGCTAAGGCCAAGCTCTCATAATTAATAACAAGTCTCTATGTCACGTTTTGGTGAGCTTCCCACCCAAAGAAAAATCCATCTACAACTGTCATCATTAACTGTAGTGATGAGGCAAGCAGGCCTGCTTTTCATCCTGCCCGGTTCCCGCATGGCTAGCTTACCCCAGAAATACTTACACAGAAACTGTATTCATTTAAACACTGCCTAGCCCATTATATCTAGCCTCTTATTGGCTAATGCTTACATATTCGTTTAACCCATATCTAGTAATCTGTGTATCACCACAGTGTCGTGGCTTACCGGGAAAGATTCAGCATGTCTGACCTAGCGGCTGGCTCCATGGCATCTGCCTGACTCTGCTTTCTTTCTCCCAGAATTCTGTTTTGTCTACTCCACCCACCTAGGGGCAGTTTCTTTATTTGACCAATGAAAGTAACAAAAGGACAGAAGACCCTTCTCCATCAATTAACATAATTATAGGCCAAAGGTGTTTTCATTAAGGTTTTTAGGAGACAATATTATTTTTGTTTTTCTTCAGAGGTTTCACTGTTGCCCAATCTGGATTTGACATTACAATCTCCTTCCTGCCTCTTTCTCTCAAGTCTTGGTATTATGGAAAGGTACTGCCATGCCTAGATGGCACACCGTATCCCTGCCCTCCCATTGTGGAGAGTGTATAGCAAGTTCACAACTGGACACACAACCCAAGACCCAAGCCTTGACCACTGCAGGAAGGTTTGACTGTTAGGGCCTGAGTCGCATCTTTCTCTTTATTCATTCAGCAATCTTCACCCTAGCAAAAAATCAACAGGAGGAGGGGCTTGTGTTGTCTAAGTAAACTGAGTCTGAAGCAGGGAAAAGAAGGAACATTGCTTTGGGAGGCAGCTGAGCAGGAAGCTTACTGGGCACAAATGCTGGACTGGCAGCACTTACCTTGTATCCTAGGGGCTGCTGGTGCCCTCCAGTAGGGTGTGGGGGAGGGGTGGAGGGCGAAGAGAGTTGACAGGTGTAGGAGTACAGGTGAATTGAAGAAGCAACGTCTAGTGTTCTATTGCACAGTAGGGTGACAGGGGTTGACAAGAACTAATCAAATATTTCACCTACCTAAGGGAGAAGATCTTGAATATTCCCAAGGCAAATAAGTGGGGTATTCCTGAGTGAGGGCCATGTTGATGGCTATAGATGTGCCAAGATGCCACAGTGCATCCCACTGTGTGTAGTTACTAGCTATCATGGCTGTAAAACTATAGAAAGAGTTTGCATATGACAAATTAGGGACTTGAGCTATGGCTCAGAGGTTAAAAACCTGGCTCTCACAGAGGACCCAAGTTTGGTTCTAAGCAAACACCTGTAACTACAGATTCAGGGGACTTGATGCCCTCTTCTGGCCTCTACAGGAATCACACCTAGGAGGTATTCACTCATACACACACACACACACACACACACACACACACACACACACAAACAAAGTTAATCTTTAAACAATAACCTCCTCCCCAAATTTAAATCACATAAAACTTATGAATGAATTTTGTGAAAGCTGATTATTCAGGGAGGCTCAAAAATTCTTTCAAGTGAGTTGTTCCGTTGTTGAATTTCCAACAATGTACAAGATACTCCTATTTTTCCTTTTCAGACCACTGCAGCATTGAATAGGAACAAAGGAAGGAAAAGCCTTTTAGAAGGGTAAATTAAAGTTAAGTATGGTTTACAATAAGCACAAACTAAAACCACAGCAAAGCTCTGAACTCAGGTTGCAATGCTATGAGAATATCTTACCTGGGCAGCCCCAGGAAAGTCACGTAAGGGGACACAGTGGATCCAGCTGAGTTTCCAAGGCTGCAGGCGCCTTCTCATCAGCTTTGCTTAGAAATAAATTTGTTCATCAACCTCTTTATTGAATATAACAGCCTCCAATCAGGGCCCTCTTGTTCTGCACACCGTGTGCGGCCCCAAGGGGCAGGCTTTCTGTGGAAAATTTGGCCTCCTGAGGAGGCATAGACACTAACTCAAGGCTGCTGCATGAGTTAGATCCTGTCTTCCACAAAGCAAGAAAGATTTAGTCCTCACTAAAGTTTTAAGTCATTCTTATCCAATATTTATGTGTTGGAATTTTTAGCCAAGAAACCCTTTAGGGTATATGTGAGGGAAGCCTCAGGAGAACAGGAGGCAAGGGAGGTGTATGCAGGGTTGCCCTTCAAGCCCCAAGCCCCAAGGGCATACTGCTGACCGACAGTCTGTTCTGGGGCTGTAAGGCTCAGCACCACAGCCCACATTACTGGGAGCATTTGCAAATCGCAAGGCATCATCTCTGTCTCCGGAGTCTTCTCCCCTATAGTCTCTTCTTCTTCCTCCTTCCCTCTTATCCTAGCAATTTTTCCTTTATGCAAATGATCATTTTTATTATTTTAAAATTGTTATTATTTCTGTTGGTGTTGTTTTTGAGACAGGGTCTCTTTATGCAATCTTGACTGTCATGGAACTCATTATGTAGAATAGGCTGGTCTCAAACTCACAAGGGATCTTCCTGCCTCTACCTCCCAAGTGCTGGGATCAAAAGCATGCACCACCTCACTTAGCTAAAAATCTTTATTTTTAAATAATTGAAAATGTTTTAAAGTTCCTAACAGGTGCTATATTAAGTACTTTCTGTGAATTAACTCATTAATAGCACTGTGCAGCAAATACTATTGTAAGCTGATTGTAGAAGTTAGGACACAAACTTCAAGAGATTAAATATTTCACAGAGTTCCATTGGAACAAAGCTAAGGACATAGTCTTCTTTCTAGAATCTGAACTCATACGCCGTACTGCCATAGAAATACCACCATATTTATCACCATCATCATTATTATCACCACCATCATCACCACTGCCATCATCATCACCTTCATCAACACCATTACTAACATACACACATCACATACCATACATCACACCCACCCACACCACACACACATACCATATAACACACACACACACACACACTACACACACACACACACACACACACTCACACACACCAGAACAAAAGAACAAAAACAGCTGTAATCTCATCACATATGCCCATATGAACACTCTGAAGTAATTCCGGAAACGATGAAATGACAAAGTGGCTTCCATCTTGCAGATGACGGCTCTTCCCTTAGCAGCGCCATCTGAGCGTATCACCTCATCGCTGACTGTTCCCCCTCAGCATGTTCTCTGTGGGATGACTGGCTCCCTATCATGTATAATAACCTTGTGAACCTTTCTCACAGCAGCTGCTATGGCAACCTGAGGGAAAACAGGTCTGAAAAACAATGTGTTGGCAGAAGAGTTAAGTCCGTTTCTACTGCAGTCATGACCATTTGCTAGCAAAATGCCACCATCACGACTCACGCACCTCTGGCTTTGCTACGTTCTGTCAAGTTGTCCTAACTCTGTGAAAACACATGTTGAACAATTGTTTGTGTTCTGCCTGGTTGTAATGCTACAATGCAGGGATTTCCTCGTTATTTTACATCTTGCCATATAGTTAGTTTGCATGTGACATTTGCTCAAGACGAACCAAAGTTTAACTTTCATAATCATTCCAACAAAGCTATGCATCTCTGTTTCCCTTCCAGTGTGGTTTAACTGTGGTCCCTTCAAAATGCTTAGCACTTCCTGGCCAGTGGGACAGTCTAAATAGATGGGGTCTAAACTGCGATTAGGCCATGAAGAGTCATTTGTGACTGAGACTGAGGGCCGTACAGGCTTGATGGAGAGTTGCTCCTCTCTGGCCCTTCCTGCCTTCTGCCCCGAGATAACGTAGGAAGAAGGCTTTCACCAGCTGCCTGCACCTTCACCTTAGATTTCTTAGCCTATTAGATTGTGAGAAACTTCTGTTCTTTTTAAATCGCCTATTTTCTGGGTATTCTGCTATAGCAGCTTCAAAAAACATGTAAGTCAGCAAAAAGCTGCAAGAGATGCAGTCAAGCATTGTGCTCCTAACTTCCTCGTGAGGGAGGAATCACTTCATACCTCTGCCTGTCTCTGTTAATTAGCCACATGGATGAAGAAGCTGGACACCTCAGCAAACTGTAAGGCTCCCTGCCCATCCACCTGGACAAGTGACCGCGTGGAAAGGCATATACAAAAAGTGAGGCACTCAGCTCTGATCTCCACAGGGGCTTACTAAAAGAAATATTGACAAGCGGAAGTACTCTTGACTTCCAGCAAGCCTCCCAATGCCCTTTCTGTTAGGAGGAAGGTAGCATGTGTATTTCCATGGAATGAGCACCTGTGTTAGCTTTCTGTTACCATCACAAGCAACTAAGACATGTAATGTGTCAAAAGAAAAATGTTATTCTGCTCAGTTCTAGTTGACTCTAGCCCAGGATCTAACCCACGGCTCCATTTTGGACTTGTGGCGAAACATCACACCATGATGGAAGCCTGTGGCAGAGCAAAAACTGATGCCCTCTAACCAGGAAATATGCCAGATTGAGGAAGGGATCAGAGTCCCATGATCCCCTTCAAAGGCACGTGCCCACAAGCTGCCACTTAAAGGCTGCACCAGCTCCCAATAGCACCATTCTGAGGACCAACCTCTTAGCACACGCGCTTAGGTCAGACAGTCAACTTCAGCGCTATTGCAGAGGCACACACCACTCACACATTCAAATGCTTGGCCTGTCACCTAGCAACCAGTACAGCCACTGAGACGCAGCTTAAGGTGTAATCGCAGGGCATCGCTTTTTAGTAGATTCCTTTATCACAGAGAAAAGTATCCCTTTGAAATCACCTAGGTTTTTTATTACATTGGATAAAATCCTCCAGCTCTTCCAAATCTTCTGATTTTAAACTTGGCAACTCGACAGAGTGCACCTTCTCTTTTTACAAATAAATAGAATTCTCAGTGTTATAGACACCAGGGAGATATGGAAACGCTGCGGGGCTCTGTGGTTCTTTCCGCAGGCAGGCTTGAGGTGTTTCATTGCATATTTCTTTATTGCTGAACATCCAGTTCCTTCTAAGCTAAAGTCTAGAGGTAGAAATGGCGTTGTTGTGCAGTGGCAGCTAAGAGGGGGATGTCTTAGGGCCTGAGGGAATGCAGAGGAGCCCAGGCCTCCCAGTGGGAGAAGAAGGATCCAGAGAGATTCCTCTCGCCCACCATTTGAGTTTCACATTTTATTTATTTATTTATTTGTTTGTTTATTTATTTATTTATTTATTCTCCAGCTGAGGTTTCATTCACTCCCCAGTCTGGCCTGAACCTCAGGTCTCAAGTGGTCTTCCTGCCTTAGCCTCCTAAGTAGCTGGAGCCCCATGCAAACTGTGCCTGGCTTCACAGCGTTGCTTATTCCCAGTCCTAGCTCAGACCTCTGTCTAATTTACTTAATTATATTTAAGTCAAATTCAAAGTGACTCAGTTTTTAACTTAGTGTTGCCTTAAGTTCTCAACTTATAAAATATCATGCCTGCTGCATATTAGTTATTTTATCTCAGTATTTAGTAAATAAATGCATTCAAATTTTTAAATTGAGAAAAAAAGTAGCCTTAGAAATCAGTTCACATACCTTCTATATAGAAATTGGTGCTCTTAATTGGGGGCATAATACTAATGATGGCAGTGAGCTGCTGAAAAATGTTCAGACAAGAAAGGAAGGAGAGAATTTGTTTTTTTTTTTCATTTTCTTTTATCTTATTTTTTAGAAGCATCTTTTTATGTGGAGACTAGAACACAGCAAGGCTAGAGTGGAGAAAAATGGTGAGGATATCATTTGTACTCGTGCCAGAGACAGGATATAAAAGCCCAAATTGGAAAAGAAATTTGATAGGGTTGTTTTGACAACAGCCTGGGTTGTTAATCACCCATAGAACTCATTCAACACTTTGAAGTCAAGTTGGTGCTTACCTAGAATCACTGCATAAACATAAAGGGAGGGGAACCCATGGTTGTCCCAAAGTTGTCCTATAACAGAGTTAGAAGTGGACTTTCTTATCACTAGAAGATCACAGGGCTGGGGTGGGGGTAAGTTGTAGGAGCAGAAATGGACCCAGTATAGACTAAGATATAAAATACTAAAGTAACGTGCCACAAATTATACCAGTAGCCAAAGCAAATGTCATTTGTTTAACTCCCATATCCTCCAGGGAAGTTACTATTATCATCATTTTATTGATAAGGACACTGAGGTTCATAAAAAAATGATTTACTTAAGATTGCATTCCACAGTGATGGCGGGTCCAGAATTTCAGCACCGTCTATGTGTACGACACAATAGGACCTTTGTCTAAATGTTCTGCTGGTCACTTCAGATTGTATCAGAGCACACTGTGTTCAGACACATACAGGTAGAGCAGTCCCTGCTCTACTAAATGTTTCAGTGTTCTGTGAAGAGAAGTAGAAAAGACAGAGTTGCTTGAATGCCAATGGCCAGCTATGAGACAGAGGGACCACCCAGCCTTTACGCTCTGTAGTGTGTGCCCGAATGACATCATCTTAGAAGAGGGTGACGTGAGAGCCAAGACTGGCAGAGAATCATGCATGGGTGGCAGCAGGACATCTTGACCTTAGTCACTGCCAGGACAGACTGAAAAGATGCTGAGTGCTTCTGCTCAATGATTCTACGCTGTGTAGAAGGCTTCAGAATAAAGCGTCTCAGGACAGGAGAGCACTGGGGCTCTCAAGTTCCTTCCCCCTGGCAAGCTTCCAGAGGGTAGAAGCTGGAATAACACGGTGTGACCTCCAGAAAAATTTCCAAATTATACTTCTCAACGCTGATATGAAGTTAACATAGACAAGCTTACCTACCTGAGAGCTGGACTTAGGGATAATTATACAGCACTATGACCTAAGTCACACACACTCCCTCAGATGTCAACGTAGCTTAAATTATACTCTGCTCATTTGGAGTAAGTGGCTCAAAAGCCGTTGTAAAATGTTCAAGTTGGAATCCATGGCAATTTTTATTAATTTTAAATTTAAACAACTCCAATCTCCGACATAGAATGTTTTCCTTTGAAGTTTTAAATCCACACAGTGGATATGAAAATTAAAACGAGTTATCATTGATGAATGAGTACAGGTTCCTTGAATTCAAATAAGCGAAGATGAAGCTTGCCTTTGGAATTCGACAAAAAGACCCAGAAGCTCACTCTGTTTTCCTTTATAAATAAATAGCAAAATGAAAGCCAAACACATTAGCGTTTAAACATTGTGTTATTTGTGAAAGGACTTCTGTCTTGTTTCACATTTAATTTTTGTTTGTTTGTTTTTGAGACATAGTTTTTCTGTTTAACCTCTCTGTCTGTCCTGGAACTCTCTTTGTAGTCTGTAGATCAGCTGGCCTTGAACTCACAGGATCCACCTGTCTCTGCCTTCCATAAAGCCAGGCACAGTAGCTATGCCTGGAATTCTAGTACTTGGGAGGCTGGAGTTGGGTGACTGCTGTGAATCCTAAGCCAGCCTGAGCCACATGATGAGTTCTAAACCAGTCTGAGCTACAGGAAGCAAACACAAGATAAATGACATAAAATTCTGACTTAGACCACCCATAAACATGAATGAAATATCTGCTGTTGAAGATGCTGCAGGGTTCAGTAGGGCCCACAACTGTCAGTTGTCCAGCAGGACAGGGGAGGCTGTCTATGGAGCTCACCTGCTAATGAGGGAAGCCCCAAGTGTCAGCTCCATTCAAACCACAGACTGCACCTGTTTGAGTCACCTGATGAGATCTTAGTCACAGAGGACACAGATGACATGATGCCAGACACCACTGTGAAAGCCGTGAGGCTGAAGTTTCAGACCCCACACTGTGGGAATATACATTTCTGTTCTTTATCAATTTCTCAGTCTCTGGCATTTAATTGGAGTCACACAAGCTGACTAAGAGACTCTCTGATTGTGTATCATCCATCCACCCATCCATCCCCCCATCCATCTACCCATCCATCCACCCATCCCTCCATCTACCTATCATCCATCCATCCATTCATCCATCCCTCTACCTACCCATCACCCATCCACCCACCTATCATCCATCCACAGCACCTTTACAAGATTTAGCAAGGGCTATAACTAGGAATAAATGGTACTTCTCAGGCCCTCTCTTCCCCCATTAATAAGCCCAAGGTTATGCAAACAGATTTATTGAGTAAAGTATTCTGAAAACTGTAGATACAGCCCTTTCCACTCCCCAGTTACCCAAAGGGAATCCCTTCCTAAAGAGGGTGTGTTAGAGAGCGAATGCGTGGATGGTAGGGACTCAACTGGATATATTTTTTAAATATGAAAAGTAATAATACATTTCAGAGCCATCTGAACAATGCCTGAACTGGGTATTGACAAGTTTTAAAAAGTATGCTAACTGAAAAAAAAGTTAATTGAAAAAGTTCAGATATAGCAACATCCCACGCATATTTAATCTTTCCTACACAGAGGGAAAAAAAAACAAGCAAACAGCTATAGGTATAGTAGCTCTTGTCTGGAACCTCAGCGGTCTGGGGACAGAGGTAGGATTGCTTGTAAATTTGAAGCCAGCCTGGTCAACATAGTGAGGCCTAGGTCAGCCAGGGCTGAGTGGTGATATTCTATCTCAAAATCAAAACAAAAGAAAACAAAACGATAACAATGACCCTAATGGCATGGTGATAGGTTTTGTGATAAGTGTTCCCCAAAGTCCCATGCCAAGATGGTGGTGGAGCCTTAAGGCGGCATCCTCAAGGTCCCCAAAGAGAGACTAATAACTTGGTCTCTCCCTGTTTTTCTGATATGCTTTGTGGCTGTCTTAAGCTAAACAATCTCCTCTGTCATGTGCCAGCACTTTGAACTATTCACCAGAGGCCCAGTGCAGTAGGGACAGTTGACAAGGGACTCAATTACGGAACAGTCTGTCATAGTAAAGCTTTTCCTTTATTACGTTAATTATCTCAGGCATTTTCTTATAGCAATGCAAAGCTGTCTATACAATGTTGATGTGTATATCCAACCCTAGGTCTTTTATTTCTCTATTTCAATTATTTATTTAATTTCATTTTGTGACAGGGTTTTTCTGTATAATAGTCCTGGCTGTTTTGGAATTCACTTTGTAGACCAGCCTGGCCTTGAACTCACAGAGATCCACCTGCCTCTGCCTCCTGAGTGCTGGGATTAAAGGCGTGAGCCACCGTGCCTAGCTTCAATATGTTTTATGTCACTTGGGCTCACGTACGAGGGTCAACCTCTCCTTCTTTTAGAAACTATTGTCACTTAGTCCTGGAAGGACGGTGACAAGCATGCACATTCTGTTCAAACAGCAGACAGCCGAGAGCCAACACAGAGACTCCCGGAGGACCTCGCCTTCTTCTCTTCTTGCAACTTGAACATTTTCGCTGGGTTTCAGGTGTCAATCTGTTCTACGCATCAGCAGTATTGCATAGGAAATGCTGAGAAAACGATTTTACAAATTTTTTTTAAAAAAAACTATTTGGAATTGAGAATCCAGCTAGAGATGATGACAGGGAAAGAAAATTATGCCGGAATGAAGCTCAGTATGGCTGTGGTCAGGGCACACTGCAGAGTGGACGGGGTGAGTGAGGTTTCCTGTGGAATTATCCTAAAGTCAGGAATCATAGTGCTTCCGCGGTTCCTAGACCCAAGCATATTACTGAAGATGACATCGCACAAAGAAGATTTCCACCTGATTGGCAGGAGAGAAATGGGAACCTAGTACTTAATTCCCTTGAAGTGGCTCTTTTCTTCAGATCAAAGTCCTGATCTGTGCAGAAAAGTCTGATTCTTCTTCTTAACTAAACATCATTTAATGGACAGAAGATTATTTCTCATAAACCGATATACAAAATACCACTATTGAAATCTCAGTAGCATTGGTTAACTAGTTTCCTCACTTCAAAGCCGTAATCAGGGTTTTGTCTTTTGGTGGAGGAGGGTGGCCAAAGGAGAACTAAGAAACAATGTGTGCAATGTACTAATGAGAAAGGAATGATGTATTATTTGAAGCGAAAGTCACAGTATTGTCACAGAATGTCCGCGGTAAAGTAGCATCGACCTTGGCCTTACCCTTTAATTTCAAGGCTTCTAATACCTTTGAAGCAGCAGCCACATCGCTCACCAGCTTGATTTCGATGTTTTGTGACGTCAGCTGGAGCAATTTCTCAAAGAGACGTTGACCCTGGGAAAAATATTCAGAGACAAAGGAAGACAGAAACCTAAATGTTTGCCATTTGGAGTTGGTATAAATAAACCTTTTAAACTTTATGTATTCAGATTGCAAAAGGCAAGCGCTCCAATGACGGATATTCACAGATGTGCGAAGTTCTCTGAGTTTCCTGACTAGAATAGAAACACGAACGTAGATGGCATTCTGTCTTTTCAGGCACTGTGCAATCCAGCAATTTGCAATAATAATGTTAATAACAGGATACAAATTTATTTCCCTTTTACTTTTAAAGCTGTAGGTACTTGCACATAAAGACATAGTGGAAAAATATTCAATAGTCACAGTTTGGACAGAAAGACCAACTGTTTTTTGTAATTTACAAACCATGCTTTTTAATCTCACTGGTCTCCAGTGCTTTCCTTGTAAATACAGACTACACTCACTTTGAAAGATTTCTATGATGTCAGCAAAGATCATCAAAACTACTGTGGGCATTTATGGTCACTGATTTACTTCATCTTGTCTAAAACCTATTTTACTGGACGGAACAAATGTTCTGTATCTCTCTATATTTATATATAATATGTTTATATTTATATAACAAATGTAAAATGAGGCTTGCCTAGTAAGAGTCTCAGAAGCATATAATTTTTATGACTTATTTTGGGTAGACTGAGAGATGGAGGAGCCAGGCATGACCCTATCTCCAGGGTTGACACTGGACTAGCACATAGGGTTTGTTTTCCATCTGTGTTTAGATAGGCTCTGGTCTATTGTTTCTGAGTTTTCCTGTATGTTTGTGTGGACCTCAAACACAAATACCTTCAAAAGGGCCAGCTGGATAAGGCTTAGGTCTTAATGGGCCCCAAGGGAACCATTAGGCTTACCTTATCTTGATAAAAATCCGTGGTTGGTAATGATTATTTATAAAGGATTTGGTGATTGGGAGGAGTTGATGAAGCAAATGAGGATGCAAATGAGCATGCAAATGGGGATGCAAATGAGGATGCAAGCAGTGATTCCCGAAAAGCCTCCTTATGGAGGAGGAAGATCAAAGATTAAAAGGCAAGGAGCTGGTGTGACAGCTGAGAGCAGAAGCGGGTGTCTGGCACCTCTCACTTGGAGCTGGCCCGCAGCCAAAGGTTTATGTCTCCTGGGCACTGGGGGATACCCTCTGCCTTGCAGCCTGTTAGTAGAGGTTGAGGTTGCCCATTGCGGAGCTTGCCTCAGACTCTCAAAGTTCTCAGTACCCCAGAGCCTGGAGGTAGCTTCACCCCTAACAGACAACATGGGGAAAACGCATAATTGAAACATGCAAATGCCTATTAACAAGGCCTAAAGAGGAAGGAAAGTGGGGGAGGGTGACCCCCAGCCGCTGGTTTGCTGCTCTTGGTATGGGAGGCTATTCGTTTTCTTACAATTTATCATTTGCATGTATTCATGTATGTGTGAATGGGAGCCACTGCGCTGTACACAGGGGTTGGCAGAAGGCAGTTGGAGCTACCAGATGTCCTGGAGATGGAGTTACAGGTGATTGTGAGCTGTCACACGTGAGTGCTGGGAACTTAACTACTCTGGAAGAGCAGCAAGTGCTCTTAAAAGCTGAGCCTCCTCTCCATTACCCTTGGGGTGTGAATTCTGAGTGAGGGCACCTGCAACAAGAGACTTCATACATAGCGTGAGGGCACATCCACGTCGTGGAGCTCATGGCTTTTTCTGGTCCACATAAGCCACTCGTAGGGCTGTCTGCACGGTGCGGATTGCTACCCCACCCCTCACCCTGGTCAACATCAATTCATGCAAGTTGGTTGTATTTTTCTGTTTCACACACACACACACAAAACCCACGTTGTGTCTTGGCAATATCCTATAGTTAGTGAGTCAGTGTTTTTCTTATGTTCATTTTAAAAAATTTTTTAGTTAACAAAACACACTTAGCAGAAATAAAATAGAAGTTGTCACCTGACCCGTCTTTATTCTAGACCCTACATCTTAAGCTTACTCCCCTTGTATTCTTTTGTGCGACTTGAATCAAGGACCAGAACTCTCACACACGAATGAAAATAGAAACTCTGAAACCTACAGATGAAGGCAGCTGCCTTTCCCTGTTACTGGGTGTGGGGATGACTCAGGCTAGGGAATCTGATGGACTCAACGGTAACACTCACTATGATGAACTTGGGCTTATAGAACTTCTGTCCATAGGCTTGGGTGGAACTTCTATTAAGTCATTGGTTTCTGACATGTTATGTCCCTGCCCCAACATTTTTGTTATAATAAATGTTATAAGTTATATAACATTTAGAATGTACCAACTTTCTGTATATGTTGGGGGGCTGTGTATGCATATGATGTGTATGTGTATGCATATGACGGGGTGCACACGTTTCTGCTTGTGTGCTTATGGAAACTCAATGTCAGTTTGGGATGCCATTCTTCAATACCATTTACCCTGATTTTTGAATTGTTTTTGAGACAGATGCTAGGCAGGCTGGCCAGCAAGTCCTGGGAATACACCTATTTCTGATTCTCCAGTGCTGGGAATACAAGCACATGCCACCATGCCTGTTTGTTTGCTTTTTCTTTCCTTCCTTCCTTCCTTCCTTCCTTCCTTCCTTCCTTCCTTCCTTCCTTCCTTCCTTCCTTCCTTCCGCATGGCTTCTGGGGATCAAATTCAAACCGTCATGTTTGTGTATCAATTTATGGGCTGAGCCATCTCTCCAACTTCACAGTGTACTAACTTTCAAAAGTACAGTTTTCAAGATTTCAATGTGTTTATGCATATGTGTCTGTGTAGGGGCATGTGCACATGAGTGAAGGTGCCAGAAGAGACCAGAAGAGGCTGTAGGATGCGCTGGAACTGGAGTTTCAGATGGTGGTGAACTCTCTGACTAGGGTGCTGAGAACCAAACTTGAGTCCTCTTCAAGGGGAGGACATGCAGTAGCTAAGAAGCACTTTTATCTGCAGCAGCAGCTCTCCGGCTCACACGTGACAAAGCTTTACACATTATACCATGCACAGGTCTCCATCAATTT
The DNA here is from genome assembly GCF_037038515.1 of Microtus pennsylvanicus. Lineage (NCBI taxonomy): Eukaryota > Metazoa > Chordata > Mammalia > Rodentia > Cricetidae > Microtus > Microtus pennsylvanicus. The sequence continues at coordinate 95,031,779 of NC_134588.1, forward strand.
TCTCTGTGTCGAATTCGCCCATTAAAAAAAAAAGTAAAAGGAAAAAAGAGAAATAACAAAAACCTCATGTCTTTTAAGTATCAACAAAATTTAAAAATCTTATCCTTTCTTCTGAAAACCATTATTCACTGGTTAGACTTATGAACCAAGCATGGATGTAAGACTGATTTTAAATTAGGTACATATATCAACATGTGTGCATGGAATCACATATGGTTAACATTGAATGTTAACCTCACAGTATCCAGAATCACCCAGGATACACATGCCTATGAGGGATTACCTGGTTTAGGTTATTGAGGTGGGAAATCCTGTCTTAACCATGGATGGCATCATGGCATGATTTTGTTGAGGTATTTTATCACTGCAAACAGAAAAGTAACTACGGGAGGTTACCCGGGAAGAAATGAGATTTGAGATGACCAGATGATTAAGGCCTTATACACCTTAACCAGGACAATGAAAAAGGGTTTTTAGCCCTGGGCTAAAAAAGCTAGTTATGGGAAGGTGAGCAGAGAAATTATATGGTCAGGTAGGGAAGTCTTGCTATGCCTACAGGAGAGAAGACTCTCAGATGGTGGGAACTGTCTTTGGGGGTATCTCTCTTCTTATTGAAGAGACATGCTTTATGAAGGGAGTTTTCCTTTATGAATGCAACTATCCTTTACAAAAAAGGGAAAATACACTCTATTCTAGGTAGAAATAAGAAGCTTTCCCTATACATGCTGGTTCTCACTTGCTATTGGGCAAAATAATCTGCATGTTCAAGATGCATAGTTTGGGGTAACATATTTTGATTCTGGCACCCTTCAACTAATAGTGAAGTGGGGGTTATAAATTATTCTTGTTTCTGTTGACTCAAAATAACTGCTACAGAGAAAGAAACGCCCAAATTCAACATGAAAGGAAAAAGCAAAGATATTAAGTATGACAGAGAAGCTGTGCTTGGTACAGTGAGCTCGAGAGAAGTGTATAGACCATAGGGGTAGTTCTCGATTTTGCCTTATAATAAAACTCTTTGTTCACATAAAATGTATTTTTATTTTATTTGTGTATGTGTGTGTTCATGATCATGTATATGTGCACATGTGCATGCATGTATGTGTATGTGAAGGTCAGAAGAACAACCTTGGGTTATTTTCTCAGATGCCCTCTATCTTTTGTTTAAAGGGTCTCTATTGAACTGGAACTTCCCAAAGCATATAAGGCCCAGAAAGCCAGGGGTAATAATAATGTAACTCCATCATACCATTGATGACATTGCAAGCACATGCCGCCATGTCCAGTTTTGTATGTGGGTTTGGAGAATCGAATTCACATTCCTCATGCTTGTGGCAGAAGAAGTTTATAAACAGAGCTATCTCTCTCTATGCCCTAAAATAAAATCTTGAACTTAGCATTTTCTTAAATTTTTTCTGTGTTCTCTTGTGTAGAATTCAGGGACTCCACAGATGACTTGCGAAAGCCATAGAATCATCAAGATTCCAAGATTTGATAACCAAATGAGAACGCCATAGATATAAGATACTTTGGATATCCACCAATCTTGTTTGGTAATTAAGAATGTTGGAGAAAAACAACAGCAAACAAAACAAAATAAAAACAAAACCATGAGGGATAAGCTGAAGATACTCAGACTGCCGGTGGCCAGCCAGGCCTTGGAGCTTTGGCTGTTCTCAATCAGAACCATTTTGTTTAGAAAGAGGTTACTTCCAGGTCTCCCATTCCCATCAAGGGACATCACAAAGATATGAAGACCTCTCACTAGTCCCCACTTCCTCATGTATCCCTCTACTTCTGTAGGAGACCTGGACAATAACACATGAGACTCTGGAGGACACTCAGCACTCAAGCCATGGTGATGCTCAAACATTTATGTCTTTTTTGTTGGATCCACTTCAATCTATTGATACTTCTTTTTATCAAAATATTGATAGCCTTTTCCTTCTAGGCGTTAAAAAGCAAATTGGAAGGAGTTACTAGTCCTCCACTGGGGCAAGTGGAAGACAACATCCATCAGTTCCTTCCTCAGTCCCAGACCCGGGAATGCTGCCTTGATGTCTGTCTTGCCTTTTAGAAAACAAGCATCTCTGAAGTCATTTGAGTGGAGTGATAAATACCCATCAGGTGCCTTTGACCCCCAAACTCTAACGCTGCAGCTGGAAGAATAGATTTTCTGAGACGTGCTGTTTAAAACACAATCTATAACCAAGTTAATAATACGCTTTGAGATTATTTATAACTATGCGCTCATTCTGCTTACATACTCTGTAGGCGACCGGTACAGAGTTAGCTGACATCTAAGGCGAACATTGTAATCAGTCCTACTGCTCTGTGGACTTCCAATGTAGTTAACTCCTAGAAGCTCAGCTGGATACACAGCCTAGGTCATTCCATGTGGGTCTCTTTTCACTGTCTGTCCATCAGCTGAGTAGTATTGATCTGCCTTAAGCTTCTAAACAGTAGAGTCAACTGACCATGGCTTACACTGTGCGACACTGTGAGTCAAAAATAAATATCTGGTCTTTATAAATTGACTATCACAGGTATTCATGCAAGGGATTGCAAGTTGACTGACCACAAACACAAGTAGGATAATCATCAATCAATCCATTGACAGAAATAAGAAAGCAGATGAACTAAGTCAGAAGAAATTAAAAAAAAAAACAAAAACCTACCCAATTTAGGAAAGACATGACCCCAGCTAAGACCCTAAGCAATAGTGGAGAGGTTTCCTGACCTAGCCTTTCCCTGTAATCAGATTGATGACTACCTTAATTGTCATCTCAGAACCTTCATCCTGCAACTGATGGAAGGAGATAGAGAAATCCACAGCTAAGCACTGGGCAGAGCTTCACGGAAACCAGTCAAAGAGAGGGAGGAGCAATAATATGAACAAAGGGGACAGACTGTGATGAGGATAGGATACCCACAGAAACAGCTGACCTGAGCTAGTGGGAGCTCACTGACTCTGGAATCATAGCTGGGGAACCTGCATAGGACCAAACTGAGTGACAGTTGTGTGGCTTGGAAAGTCTGTAGGGCCACTGGCAGCGGGACCAGGATTTATCCCTACTGCTTGAACTGGCTTTTTGGAGCCATTCTTTTTGGAGGAATGCCTTGTTCAGCCTAGATATATAGTCTTGCTTCAAAGTGATGTGTCAGACTTTGTTGACTCTCCATGGGAAGTCTTACCCTCTCTGAGGAGTGGGTGGGGAGTAAGGTGAGGAGAGCTGGAGGAGGAGAGTGAATGAGAACTGGGATAGGTTTGTAAAATGAGAACAATCATTTTAAAAATTAATTAATTAAAACATAAATCTAAGAAAAGTAAAAAAAAAACCCATTCGATGGTAGAGAAATATCTGGTCCCTCTGTAAAACAGCTGAGCATAAAAGATTGAAATTCTTACACACCTCTGACCAAAGGGGGAATAAAGTAACTCAGAAAGGAACCCACATCTGACTAGCAAGGAACAAACCAGCCACAGCACTGAGTTCCATCAGTGGAGAGATGATAGTCTAGAATCCTGGGCCTGTACACGAACTTTCATGTGGGGGTGAAGGAGAAAGGCATTTGCAGATATGAAGAGATTTAGCAACTGTCCTGTGTTGGACACACTGTGAACCCCAAGTGTGAGGAAGGATGTGTTCTTTGGGAGATGCCAGGAAGGAGAAAAGGTTAGTTAGGTGCTACTCAAATTCTCTGAGCTAGTAGGTTTTCCCCCCAGTCTTTGAGTCTCAAGTTTTATTTATAAATAGAATGATAGAGATTTAGTTAAAGCTACATTTAGCAGCTGTGGCAGAGCCAGGGCCTACAAGAACAGAATTCCCACCAGGTGACCTGAGCAGGGGGACTTGGCAAGAAAGCAACTTGGTAACTGTGGAGTCACAATGGCTGACTGAAATAGCAAGCCATTAAGGCACAGCCACTGGACTGAAGTTAGAACAACATGTTGGGCACCAATCCAGCCTGTATACCCCGTATGAGGAACAGCTTTAAGGAAGGACGTTAACCAAATAGAAACAAACAAAACAAAACAAAAGTCTCTGAACAATGTAAAAGAAGATGGTGGGAAAAATGGGTGGGGCATAATATTTTCTGCATTATATTAAATACATTTGCTAAATAAGGATTCTTAACAGAGCAATGCATTACACAAAACAGGAGCAGGTGCATCAGGGACACTGAAACAATATAGAGTGCAAAGAATTAAAATTTCTCCAGGGAATCCATGCAGGGTGAGTCTTGGTGCCAGAGGAGCAGCTGTCTCCTGTGTAATGAGTCTCTCTCTCTCTGTGTATGTGTGTGTGTTTGCGTGTGTGAAATATGAACTGTAATCTGCTATAGTTTTTCAGATATTTTATAGTAGGAGGCTATTGCCAATAGAAAATGTTCAATTGTTCTTTTAAAAAGAAACTACTAAGTCACAGATATTGGTGCACACCCATATTCCTTGCACTCAGTAGAGGCAGGGATGTTGCTGCAAATTAGAGGTTGCCTACAGATATCTAGTGAGACCTGGTCTCAACTCAAAACATCATGGCAAAAATGACAAATGAAATAAGAAAAGAAAGGAAAAAAGGTGAAAAAGAAAGAGAGAGAGAGAGAGAGAGAGAGAGAGAGAGAGGAGGGAGGGAGGGAGGGAGGGAGGGAGGGAGGAGGAAAAGAAGAAAGGGAGAAGGAAAAAACTAAAAGGAGAGCTATTATAAGATAGGAAATACATACAGGGGAATAGAGAAAACAAACAAACACAGCCCTGAGGCTCATATAAGACAAGATTAGTCTTCACTTGATCCAGAGAATTAGGAAGAATGCCTTTGGGACCATGATTTATTGACTTCTACATCACTGGCTTTGGGAGAAATCACACAGGTTAAAGACCTGCCAAGAATGTTATTTATGCATTTGTATCAGAATAATGATCTCCCTTGGAAATATACTGGAATACAAGCAAGAGCATAATCATAACGAGGCAACAGATGGAGAGAGAGGAGCGTGGAGAAGCAGCAGAAAGTATCCGGAAAGAATAGACTGGGGGAGGACAGAATCCACAGGGGTTTGAGAACCGCTGAGCAGCAAAGGACAAAGGCAGGCTTTTCTGGGTGCATGCTCTCACAGCTTCTTGGGTGACTGCTTTCCCAATCCTGATTATTGATAGGTTTGGGGGTCTCCCCTGTTGTCTTTTAGTTTTTACTACTGTGTATTTGGTTTCATATTTCCAGCACAGTTCCTCCATGAAAGTCTTCTCAATAAAGGCCCATTCGAAACCCATTTGCTGTCACATGTTTTAAATGGGAACATGCTGACATAAGCAAGGACTTGCTCAGCATTGATGGTGTGGTGCTGGGGAAAGATGCTGTTTTGAAGCCAGAGCCACTCTTCCTCGTAGGCTACGCTGGCTTATGCTGACACTGCACCAGGACTCTGCTGAAATCGTGTTTGGTCTGAAGATGACAGTTAGGTCTCAGGAGGGATTTATGGTCTGATGTGAACCCACAGCTCCCTGCTGTGGCCATAAGCTAGCCAATCAAGATACAGGGATAAATATGGCCCCGCTCCAGAGTCCAGGAATCCATGGGTTACTTAAATAGTTACAAAAACAAAACAAAAACAAACAAAACCAAAAACAAACAAACAACAAAAGAGCTGCTGTCTAGTCACTGAGAGAACACTTGTGATACACAGGGTTAAATTGAAGTGAGCAAAAATCAGACTGACAAGCCAGGTGGGGAAGGGACCAACCTGAGCTGTCTTAAAACATGAAAATCAGATCATGTTTATTAGACATTTTCCTTCAGCAGTTCTCAATCTTGGTTGACCAGTGGACTCCTCTAGCCAGTTTTAAGCTTGGCCTCTTTCCAAGTGCTTTAATGTAAAGTGCTCTGGGGTGGGAATGGAGGAGCACACCTATCTATTTTTACGGCCCCCAGGTTCCTCTGGGCAGTCATGGTTGTGAAGTGCCACATGGGGACAGGGGACTGGGGATCTACAGAGGGAACATGTATCCTTCTCCCATCTTCATCTAAACCTGGAGGACAATGTAAATGTGTATTTCAGGTATGACCTTGGCTTCCTCTCATATTGGCTAAAGTCTGTGTGGGCAACCAGATATTTATTCTGTTTTACAACAATTCAGAGTTGGGGGTCCACTAAGCTTAAAGTTCCATACGTGAAAAATAGAAGTAGTGTCTTTTTGAGCTTGGTTTTATTGTTTCATAAGTATTAAATCAAACTCACAAAACAATATGAGGCAGGCATTATCATAAATGTCTTACAGACGAGAAAATAAGAATCAAAGGAGTTATGACATTGTTAAGTGTGGTCACACCTATCAAACCACTAGGCATATCAAATACATCAAATGCCAAATCCTATAGCTATGATATGAGGAAGTCCCCCATAGCTCCCTGCAGTAAGTGACATATACCATAGTGAAAAGACTTTGGTTATATTAATCATTCTTTTCATATTAAAACAGAATATAAAGGCTTTGTTTATGTGGCTTTTACTTTTGGAGCTTCTACGAACAATGGCTCCCTAACTTTGGGTTCCAAGTGAGGCAGCACCTGAGTGTGAACGCATATCTGAAGAAGCCACTCTCCATATGAGCCATGAGTCAGAACAAGAGGAAAACATTTGCATCCCACAATCCTCTCTGAGGGCTAGTGCACACCCTCAGTGAGCTAAGGGCTTCCACTAGCCCCTCACAACTCAAAGGTTCTGTTGATTTCTAATTGTCCCCAGGGCTTGAGACTGTCACCATGACCATATAGATAGGAGCTAAAGGGCACTGAGTTCAGTGAAACAAGCCCATCACAGAAATAAGGGCATCGATGGTCTCCGTCAAAAGTAGAGTTTAAGAAAACAGACCCCATAGAAGCTGAGACTACAAAGAGTGGTTGCCAGGGAATAGAGAGAGAATAGCGTTGGTGGAGTAGGAAGGAAGGTGACCCATGGGTCTAATAAGTATGATTCCATTGTGAGGCAAGAGGAACAAGTTATATTGTTCTGTGTCTCACAGGGTAAATATATTTAACACTAATGCTTTAATTACCTCAATATAGCTAGAGGAGTTTGGATGTATTTGCCATCAAGAAATGACAGAAGAAATGGATGTGCTAATTGCTCTGAGCTGATCATTACTTCACATATATTAATCTATACATCATCCTGTGTCCCATAAGTATGTACAAATCTGTTCCACTCAAAAAACCTTAAATAGAAGAGATAATAAATCTATAACCTCTAACACCACTAAAAAGTAGAATCCTTCTGGGTTCCAGAAATAGTTATTTATTACAAAGTAAATCCTGACTATGTATACAAGGGGTTGATGAGAAATCACAAGACTTGAAGAAGGAATGGAGACCAACTGAGGGCAGTAGGGACAGACATGAGGGGCTTAGATAATCATTGACAATGGAAAATTGAAGAGATGGAAGCTGGGAACAAGGGGTTCATAGACCCACAGATGATGCAACTAGAAGGGGGCATTATTGGCTAATATAAAAAACAATTACAATATAAAATGTCTGCATTACTTATGAATAAATCATAGGTTGATTATGAAACAAGTTTGCCAAGGAAAAGCTTTACAAGTTAGAGGAAGTGAATACTCTCAGCCATTGACTAAGCCACAGCGAAAGTTACCTGGAACATCACTACTGTGAGGAAGAAATGGGTGACCTCAATGGACATAGCTTCATGGGCAGGACAGCAGGGTACATTCTACCTGTGCCATGTAGCATGGGCTGGCCTCCAGCCCTCCATCCTCGTGTTCATTGAGATTATAGGCATGTGCCACCAAGCCTGGTTTGTTTTCCTTTTGATCTCAGCAAACATAGACTGAGGTTGGAGATTATTTTCTAATAAAATCGCACTTTTCCAAGATCATATGCATCAAAAATATGACCATAAAAGCTATAAAAACTTTATGTGAAGGCTAATTTTATATCAACTTGATACAAGATACCTTAACCGAGAAAACCTTAACTAAGAAAATATCCCCCCCAGATCAGCCTGTGGACAAACCTTTGGGGGCATTTTTTCTTCTTGATTGGTGACTGATGTAGAAGGACGCAGCTCACTGTAGGAGGTACCATCTCTGGGCATGCATTCCGGGGTTGTGTACTAAAGCAGGCTGTGCAAATCATGGGGATCAAACCTGTAACCAGATTTCCTATATGGTTTTTATTTCAGTCCCTGCCTCCCAGTTTCTTCCTTGAGTTCCTGTCCTGTCTTTCTTCAATAATGGACTATGATATGAAACTATTAACTGAAATAAACTTTATCATCCATACTCCCTTAAAGGAAAACAAAACAAAATTAAAAAACTTCACCAGATAATGAGCACTAAAGCAACAGAAGGTAAAACATAAGAAAACGTAAGCTTATAGAATTCTTAGGAAAGGGCTTTTGTGTTCACCTTAATGCTTAGCTTCTTTAGGATCATGAACTATAGGCTCAATGTCCTTGTTGATGGCTAGAACCCTCTGAATGTGGTTGACAATTGGGGCAGACTGAGGGGCCAACGATAATGGCACTAGGATTTGTATCTACTGAATGTACTGGCTTTTTGGGATCCTAGTCTATTTGGATGCATACCTTCCTAAGCCTGGACGTAGTGGGGAGGGCCTTGGACTTTCCACAGGGAAGGGTGCCTTGTCCTCTCTTAGGACTGGAGGGGGGTTGGGGAGAGAGTGTGTGGGGAAGGGGGAGGGAAGTGAGAGATGAGGAGGAAGTGAGAATTTTGATTGGTATTATTTATAAAGTAATAAAAAAAGAAAAAGGAGAAAAGGCTTTTGGGGGTGTAATGGGGGTGTATGTTTCAGATATTTACCAAAACTGAGGTGGACCCTGACCTCAGGGATAGGGAAGGTTTTCTTCAATGAATGAGTTAATCAAAGCCTAATGAACAGATGAGCGAAAAGACTCTCTCTCTCTCTCTCTCTCTCTCTCTCTCTCTCTCTCTCTCTCTCTCTCGTGTGTGTGTACATGCATAAAAATGTAAATAAACAGAGTGAAGCTCAGAACAGGGCACACCATGACAGTTTATCTAATCCTCATCTCCCTTGGGCCTCACCGATGTAATCACCCGGTTTCCACCAGAGTGAAGCCTCTAACTCGTTCCTGGTTAACAGTATTAAACTGGCTGGGACAAGACCGCTGGTGCATGCACAGATGGACGAGTGTACATGATGATATTTATGACAGCAATGAGCACACACACAGGCTCTAACTTAATCTACATTATCTGTTATCACCCTGGCTTTGATGCTGAGAAAATGGAGGCCCAGCCAGTCTTGTATCCTGGTCAACACCACACTGCTGTTAAGTAGGCAAATCCTCCAGGCTTTCTGAGCTCTGCTAACCATTTAATGTGTAGAGAGAGGATCGAGCTGTACTTTGCAAACGGCCTTCTGGATCATTGCGCTCTCTTATTCCTCATTAACTCCACCAAATCCTGTGTAATTTAAAAACAATCCAAATTTTCCAAAATCAAACAATTTCAATGTATCATCAGTTGGCAATCATGCCAATTGGGAGCTCTCTGGGACGCCAGCATCTAATTGATTTCGCATAAATGCATCTCTTCAACATTCCATTGTCTCAGCTCATTAATTATTTCATTTGGTGCCTCACAGTGAAGACAGAAAGAACTGGTACTCTCACTGCATGGGTTAGATAGAACTACTGATCAGCCTTCAGCAGTCACATGGCCTGGGTTTCTACCCAAAAAAAATCTTGATTTCATAAAATCCTACCATTTAATCTCATAAATTAGCAATCAAAATGCCCTGTAAATTTTAACATTGTATTGGCTAAAAGCATCATCCTGAAAGAAAGAAAGAAATTTTCTTCTCTGACCAAGCATCTTCACTAATTGTAAGGGATGGTTTCCATGGCACTGTAGGCTCTGCTAGCCCTCAACTGGGCCTTCATGCAGTGCAAAGCACAGAAGGCAGCAGACACAAAGGTTAATGACCCCAAGGAGATGTAGGGAGGACAAAATGGGGGTTTTAGAGTGGGAATCAAAACAGCATCTTTGGAGCCTGGAGACAGCTCTGTGGGTGTTTTTGGTTAAACGTGATGGCCAATGCTCAACTCCCAGGACTCACATGAAAATCTGGGCATGGTGGAGCCCGTTGTAATGTCAGTGCAGGGGAAGCAGACCAAAGCAGATCCCTGGGGCTCACTGGCTCAACAGTCCAGCCTACTCATTGTTGAGGTGACCCATTCAGAGACCCTGTTTTCATAAGCAATATACAGATTCCAAGGAATGATGCCTGAGGTTGACTCTGGTCTTTCACAGACAAGCACACATATATACATGCACTCTTACACACACACACACACACACACACACACACAGAGAGAGAGAGAGAGAGAGAGAGAGAGAGAGAGAGAGAGAGAGAGAGCGAGCATAACCCTTTGGAGACAGATATATAATGCATTTTTAACCAATCTCAATTTCCAAGCAATATTTTTGTAAAGCCTATATTCATCACTTTTGCTAATAACAGCCATCATTCAAGCTCACCTCTCATCTAGAGGAGACACAGATCAAAGCGACCATGTTTATTTGTGTCTGTCTGCTGCTAAGCTGGGTGCCTGTCACTATCTACAGTTCCTCAGTATATTTTGCTTACAGCTGCATTGTAATAAATAGATAGGTGCTTTGGGTTATACGTCCTGTTCATCTCGCTGCTGTTTATGGTCCCCTCGGGCACTTTGCACAGGCTCTGTTAGTTTAGAAATAACTCTCATGTTTGGCTATTCTCCATTAAATAAAAAATAGTTTCTTTAAAAGAGAGAAAAGAAGGCAGAAGATGTGGCTCAGCTGGTAGAGTGCTTGCCTAGCATGCTTGAGGCCCTGGGTTTAATCCACAGCACTGAGTAGATGTGGTGGCTTATGGAAGCAATTCCTCAGTGAATTCAAGGCCAGTCCGATCTGCAGAGCAAGTTCTAGGACAGCCAGGGATACCTAGAGAGACCCTGTCTCTAAACAAACAAACAAACAAACAAAAAACACAAATGAACAAACAAAATAGGCACAACTAGATCCTAGAACACATTCCTGCTTCTAAGGTTGTAAAACTCAAGCTATGTGCTATGCTGGATCTGGCCTCACCACGGACTAATGACGGTTGTGCTCTTCTTTCCTTTTGAACATAAGTGCCCATGATCACCTCATTCCTGCCTTAACACAGCATGTTGGAGTGTCACGAGGGCATATGAACAGTCTTTTAAGCCCATGTGTTTCCAAAGCAAGAGAAGTTCGCATGCAGGTCCAGGCAGTGAGCCTTTCACGCCATGGATTCGATTGCATTTCGAGGAATGCAAGAATTTATATTTTGCATGTGGAAGAGAATGACTTGCTGTGGTCAGAAAGTGGTCTGTGGTATATCATTTCCAAAGATGGCAACTAACTGGTCCACTCAGTTCTTGGATGTGTCTCCTTTTATCTTGTGTCTGTATGACTTGTTTAAGCCAATGAATGATGGATACAGTAATCTGGAATGCCAGGCTCCAGGTTAACAAGCCTCTGAGCTTCTCTTCTTTTTCTTTTCTGGATCCAACCACAATATAGAGAACTCAAGTCCATTTACAGACTTCTAAGAGAGACCAATGAGCGAGCCAGCCTCTCCACATATTTCATCCCTCCAGTTGAGATGCTGACTATATTCCATTCATTCTGGATCCTCTGGTCCCGGTAATCCATCCCCCAGTAACTACAGAAATTACTGGCTGTGAAACCCTACCCCAAACCAGAAATAAGTAAATGATCTTTGTTTTTCTAGTCACTAAATTGTGGGTGATAGATAATGCAACAGTAAAACACAAAACACACGCTTAGGTGGTTGAAGTAGGGAACACAGTGAACACAGCGTAATTTATAAATTTACTCAAAGATTTTAGTATGACCATTGTAATTTTGGTTTTTTTCTACTTATTTTCTGATAACCATTACTTAAAATAGTCAAGTGGTATAATTTGATGAATAACAGATTTCAGGACAGCAATATACAGTGATGATAAATTCTGCCAACATGATTTGTATCCTAAGCAACAAAACTAATTTGACCCATGATTCATGATAAATAAAGGACATTTAAATATGGTCCAATGGTCATATACATGGATAGGAGCTCAATGCAAACCACCATGGTTTTACCAATTATAAATAAAAAGATATTAAAAATTACAAGGATCTATTTTTACTCCCGACTATTTAATTCAGAAATTATTTTTTTCTTATCCACCCAAAAATGACAGAGTAAAAAATACACAATGGTCCTGGGACATTTGACTTCACTATTTAAAAAAGTTAACTCAGAGGCCTTGAAGGGGAGTTGTATGACATACTTTGACCAAATACATGTCCCAGCAGACAGATAGATGTGTAAGCCTACATACTACATGTAGCAGAATTCTAGGCTGTGTGTTGAAAGGTGCTAGTTATGTGGGTGGTATCCTCAAACCCATGCTGTTTGGGCAGCACTGTACAGAGAGCCTCTTGTAGACAAAGATGAAACATGATTTTGCCCTGAAAAAAAAACTGGAGTGCTTATAGTAACCGAATGACACACAGCTAGCAATGGAACATCTGTCCAAACGTATAAACACATAACTGTTCATGATCTCTGGGGGAAGGTGGAGTTTGAAAGCTGAGCTGCTCTGGTTGTGTGGAGGGTAAAGGCAGCAAGGAGTGTAAAATGCACATAAAACCATCACAGTCATAGAGAGTGTGGCTTACCTGACATGCTGATGGGTGGGTGTGGTTAAGGTCCCAATGGGAAGACACTATGTCAACTGATTTCTTGGCCATGTTGAGTAAGTTCATCCAGCCGTGGAAAAGCGGCAGGTGAAACGGGGCATCTTCAGAGTAGTTAAGGCCTTCAGGAATGTTCTCCACAAGGGCGATTCTTAGAAAAGGTTTCGAAAGACAAACAGGCAAAAGCTAGTTAGATTTGAAGCCACTGGTCTTTCTTCACACATGCATACAGAGAAACATGGAGAGTGTTCCTTAAGTTTACTGATTACATTTTTTTCTAGCAATTTATGTTTGTCTACCAAAGGCCTCTCTCATATTCCCTTCCCTAACCTGGGGTGTTTTGAAAATTGATGCTGTTTCTCCTTAGCACTCACTCATATCTCAGAAAAATCTAGTATAGCCACGAATGTTGTTTTAAATTAACCTTGAAAACGAAAATATACCAAGGTTTCCTATATAAGTATTTTCTTCAGAAAGATATTCCTAATGTTTCTCCTGGAACAACCCAATTTTTAAATAAGATATTACTTCCGGAATCTGATTGAGAGCATGAATTAAAATTTTCATATCTGCAGTGTCCTATACAATGATGGATATATATTGGAATATATGTAGTCATTATGGTTTAACACTTCTATGGGTGCTTCCAAGCTCAATGAGAAAAGCGACACTGAGAAGAAAGTTATAAACTTCCTGGCTCAGGCTTCATTGAAGTCAGAGATAAAGAATATGTAAAATGATGGTAATAACCACAGCTTAGACAAATGCCAATCAACAGCAACCAAGCAATCTTTCTAGTTTCATATTTTTAATATAATGGGAACATGGCTACTGTGGGCACTTGTGTTTGACATTGCCATTCAAACTACTTTTTCCACTACCGATTTAGATGGCAAATAGACTCGTTTCTGTTGTTTATTTTTGAGATTGCATTTTAATAACTATTTTCCCTTCCCTTTCCTTCTTCCAAACCCTCTCATATAGCTCTCCCGACTCTCCTTCAATTCACAGTTCCCTTTTTCATTGTAATTGCAGACACAGCATCTTAATGAAAGGATGAATAATTTGTTTCCAGTTTACTAAATGCATATTCTTCTATAAAGGGAGAAATCCCCAACCTCATGAAATCATGTGTTAAATGTTTCCAGAACAATGATCTGTCTTATTCACGGTTGAATATTCAGAGACAGGTGCACAGTTGGGGGCCGGGATGGAGCTCAGTGGTGGATCATGTACTTGTTGTGCATGAGGCCATGGGTTTGATTTGAGCATCACACACACACACACACACACACACACACACACACACACCCTTTTACCACACAACCAGACTCAATAAATAATTATCAAATGATAATTTTTATCTCTCAATACATAATTCATCATTTCTTAGTAAAAATTTTAACTGCTATTCTTTTTGAGACTTTATTTATCCATATTAAGAAATAAAAGAATGTTGTTAACAAAACGGTCTTGTTTAATTGATGAAACTAGATTATCGGAGCTAGACTGAGGTTTGGGTATGTGGCCTAAGACGTACTCAGTGTTGAAGTGCCATCATTGTACTTCTACCTATGAATTCACTAATGCTTGTTGATTTCCAAATAGGGAAGGACAGTCAAGTCATATTTGGAACACAGAAGTGACTAAAAGTTCTTCTTGCCTCCCAGAAACTTAAGATCTAGTGTCCCAGACACCCTGACTTCAATAGGAGGCACACTGCAGTGAAAGACAAGACATGGGCAAAATGGATGATTGGAACTTAGGCAGAGAGGAAAACTAATTCTGGTTAGGGACATCTGGAACTGGAGGAGGCTGGATCTGACATGAATCTGAGGCACAGGAGCTGGGCAGAGTAAGCCAGATGATGGTCAGGGTCAAGGGAAAGGTTTGGTATATCTGGACATTTGTGAGTTGGTGAGCCCAGAAGCAAGTGAGGTAGGAGAGTGTGAGAGCAGAGTAAATTTAAGGGTTCTGTCCAATTTCAACTTCTTTTCTAGAGGCTCCACACAGTCTTAGGGTACTCCCTCCCCACAAACAGAATGGGCACATTTCTCCACTCTGCCTGCCGCTTGGCAGCGCCACAGGACTCAGATACCTGGTCTGAGGTTTTTAACCAGAGTTGCACTTCTTCCCTGATCTTCCCTCTGGACTCTGACACAGCAAGTGCACCCCTCAAGTCCCAATTCCTAAACCGGTCATTGAGTGACCATAATAAACCTTCTAATTTCCCAAACATCATTTCTCTTTAGGCTTTCTTATTTCCACAACATGGGTGACATTTCCTTTTCTTTAGTCCTCATGGTGAATGGTTCTTCCCCTGTCATCCTGCACGTCACTCTAAAACAATCCCATGTCCAAGGCTGTGTTCCTGGATGGTGTGTGTGTGTGTGTGTGTGTGTGTGTGTGTGTGTGAAGCAAGGAACACGCTCCAGGCTTGAACATGGTCCAGGCTTGCGTCCCCAGTACATACTGCTCATAAGGTGCCCAAAGAATCAGTGTACTTCTTTCACTAAAATCTAAACTGTAAAGATGGGGCTTAAGTCAGTTAAAGACAACAAGGAACTTGGAAAAGAGGTAAAATGGGACTTGACGTGGTTATGAAGGTAGAAAAGATGAAGAGAAAAATCTCCCTAAAGTCTGATGTAAAAGAAATGCCTGTTTTGCTGGTTGGTGGGATGTGAAACAGAGAAGATTCGGAGGGGACCATTGAGGAAGGAAGCCAAGCCAGGCTCAGGAGAAATGAGTGTTTGGGAAGTGTAGGTGAGAGAGGGTTAAATGTTATCTACTCCCAAACGCACAGAGGCAGTAGACAGTGGCTGAAGGTAGATATTTAATTCCAACCGCGTGTGAAGCCCAGTTATCTGTTAGTGGAAGCTGGACACAGCGGGAATAAATGACTCTAGAGCATAAGCAGTTTCAGCCCCCTGACAAACAATGCACACATCTCAAGACCTCCCAACAAATGCTAAAGCCTCCCCATCAAACTGAAGGTGATAGAGTGATGGTACCACTGTGGACTGCCCCATGCCCAGCCACTCTCTCCACGGTGCCAGACGGTCTCTACTGGGCGTGTGAATGAGTCAGGATACCTCATCTCCTGTGGAAACCACGGCGTTTTTCTCTTTGAATCTTCAGCTAGAATTCATGGCTAATCTATGGACTTGGATTTTTGACATTTTTATTTTCCTTAATCTTTGATTATAATTTAGCATTCTCTTCATGTATGAACACAGGAAACAAATCAGAGAAATTTTAGCAGAATCTTTTATTTGGACAGTATTAAGAATTTTCATAACTTTAAATCCCTGCACTGGGAAGCAGAATCAGGTGGACCTATGAGTTCAAGGGCAGAGAGAGCTGTATATCAAGAGACTGTCTAAATTTTTATTTTATTTATTCATTTTTTTATATCTGGGTTTTTTTTTCTATTTCCCACAAAAGAAGGGCAGAGAGATTGGAAGAGGCAGAGGGAGTGGATTTCCGCAGGAAAACATCGTTGTTGGCTATGGCAGTGCAGTTATACACAGGCACTCACAAAGACTGGGACTGTGCTCACAAGACCCACACCAGATCAGACCAGTCAAACGCCCAGCAGGCATGAGGGAGGTCTCTGGAGCTCCACCACTAGCTGAGAGAGCCATAGGAAGTTGATGGCCAACGAGAGAACAAGGTCACTTTTCTTCAGGGATGCAGGTCTTGAGACACTATTCCCCACGCTCTAGTAAACAATCCCACATCCATGAGCATGCAGAAAACTCTAAATAGACTTGGTGGGTTCCAAATCAGATGAGAGGGGGAGAAGATGATGTTGAAGGAAGAGAGAGAGAAGTTGAAGTTGAAAGGAAAATGTGGGTGGGGGATACGGGAGGATTTGGAAAGGAAAGAAAAGAAATTGGGGTGGTGACCTAGATCCAAAGATATTATATGCATGTATAAATATTAAATAACTTAAAAATATTTTTTTGAGACCATGATGTCATGCACATTATGCTTCAGAGTGCAGGAATAAGGAGCATGTGTGCTGAGTGGCCCGTCACATTTCACAAGAAAGCACAGCTTTCTGAGGTGACTGTCTGCTGTGTTTTCTCCAATGTTTCCATGTGGAAAGTCCTCAGCCTTCTCAATATCATGGTTGCTCACAATTGAGACTCCTGGGAAGTTGCTAAGTCTATACCTGTAATAATATGGAGCCTTAGCCAAGCTGTGGTGGTGCATGCCTTTAATCCCAGCACTCAGGTGTCAGAGGCAGATGGATCTCTGTGAGTTTGAGGCCAGCCTGGTCTACAAGAGCTAGTTCCAGGAATGCTCCAAAACTACAGAGCAAATCTATCTCAAAAAAAAAAAAAACAAAATAATAATAACAATAACAACATAAACAATAATATAACAACAATAATAATATGGATCCTTATTTGTCATGGTCAATGGGGAGAAAACAGATACTATAAATTCAAGAACAATAGACCAGTAAATTCTGTGTTCCATGAACTTCCCAAAGGCAGTTTGTCTTGACAATATGGCAACCTCAGATTACTTTCAGAGTAATACAGATATTGAACCTGTAGCTTTTGAATGTGAAAACAGGTCACATTTGTATCTCCCATTTAGGAAAAAACAAACAAATAAACAATAACAAAACAAACAACAACAAAAAGAAGCTGGTACTAGCCCTGACCGGAGGAAGGGATTATTTATGACTGAAATGTTAAATTTTAATTCTCTAAAAACATCGATTTTAACTCAACTACAGATAATTTACATCTGAACAACATTACTAATTTGTGATATCATCTCTAGCATGAGAGTGCTGTGTTCCAGGAAGTAAAGATGCATCCCCACTTGTTAGACTATCCTGGCACCACACCCACAGTGTGCCATGTCACAGGACTTTAGCCAATAAGGGCTTTTAAGGATGCAGGTTCTGAAGAACGAGTCAAGCCTGTGATGCAGATGGCCACTCCTTTGTCATACCTTAAAGTAGCTCCTGCACAAGTATCAAAGACGACACATGCAATGATCCTTAAAGAGTAGTGGAAGGGGGAAAGAAGAGGTGGGGAGGAAGAAGAGGTGGGGAGGTGATGTGGGAGTGTCATATATCAATCTGTTGATTTCATTGGTTAAGTAATAAACAAACTGCTTGGCTCATAGCTTAGAGCATAGGTGGGTGGAGTAAACAGAACAGAATTCTGGGAGGAAGAGGAAGTGAGCTCAGAGACTCGACAGCTCTCCTCTCCGGGGCAGATGCCTCAGAGAGACGCCATGCCCCGCTCCCGGGCAGACACATGCGATGAAGCTCCGACCCAGGATGGACATAGGCTAGAATCTCCTTGGTAAGCCACCTCGTGTGCTACACTAGAAATGGGCTAGTCCAGGTGCGAGAGTTAGCTTAGAAGAGGCTAGATAGAAATGGGCCAAGCAGTGTTTAAAAGAATACAGTTTCCATGTAATTATTTCGGGTAAAGCAAGCCGTGTGGGCGACCGGGTGCTGGGGATGCAGCCCCGCCACTCCTATTTCAACAGGGAGGAAGAAGAGGTGGGGGAGGAAGAAGAGGTGGAGGAGGAAGAAGAAGTGGAGGAGGAAGAAGAGCTGGGGGAGGAAGAAGAGGTGGGGGAGGAAGAAGAGGTGGGGAGAAAGAAGAGGTGGAGGAGGAAGAAGAAGTGGAGGAGGAAGAAGAGCTGGGGGAGGAAGAAGAGATGGGGGAAGAAGAAGAGGTGCGGGAGGAAGAAGAGGTAGGGGAGGAAGAAGAGGTGGGGAGGAAGAAGAAGAGGAGGAAGAAGAAGAAGTGGAGGAGGAAGAAGAGCTGGGGGAGGAAGAAGAGGTGGGGGAAGAAGAAGAGGTGGGGGAGGAAGAAGAGCTGGGGGAGGAAGAAGAGGTGGAGGAGGAAGAAGAGGTGGGGAGAAAGAAGAGGTGGAGGAGGAAGAAGAGGTGGGGGAGGAAGAAGAGGTGGAGGAGGAAGAAGAGGTGGGGAGAAAGAAGAGGTGGAGGAGGAAGAAGAGGTGGGGGAGGAAGAAGAGGTGGAGGAGGAAGAAGAAGTGGGGGAGGAAGAAGAGCTGGGGGAGGAAGAAGAGGTGGGAGAGGAAGAAGAAGTGGGGGAGGAAGAAGAGGTGGGGGAGGAAGAAAAGGTAGGGGAGGCAGAAGAGGTGGGAGAGGAAGAAGAAGTGGGGGAGGAAGAAGAGGTGGGGGAGGAAGAAGAGGTAGGGGAGGAAGAAGAGGTGCTGGAGGAAGAAGAGGTGGAGGAGGAAGAAGAGCTGGGGGAGGAAGAAGAGGTGGGGGAGGAAGAAGAGGTAGGGGAGGCAGAAGAGGTGGGGAGGAAGAAGAGGTGTGGGAGGAAGAAGAGGTGGGGAGGATAAATACTAGTGGTATTGTCCCAGAGATACAGCAACTCATATTAGGTGAGTAAGATCAAAGGTTATGACATGCAAAAAATGTCATAATGAAACCCAACAATTTTTAGATTCTTTTCCAGAGACACAATCATGGAAAGTTGTCTCTCAGTCAATTTCTGGAGACTTTATAATGGACCAAAATAAATCAGTCATTTAAGCAATTAACTAAAGGATTACAATAGAGGATCTAAAGAAGAACCTGGAGTCAACGGCGTAACCAAAAGAAATAGCAGCAACCAGGAAACATGATAAAGCCAGGAGAAAGCTGTTAGCAATGAGAGCATTCTCCTGGCTGGAAGACTTGGATGTGGGTGAAGATTTAGGACTGAGTTAAAATTCACAGGAAGTCATTTGGTTACCAGAAATCAACGTGCACATATCCTGTTACACACTTTGATGTGCACAGAATAACTTTGCGCCCATCACTGCCCTTCTGCAATTGTAACCACTCGAGATTCTTCACATGTTTGAAATTGTTTATCTATGTCCATCTACATCCGGGAACTTGCATCACGGCGATACACCCAGTGAAAAGAGATAAGTGATTCTTCTCAGCTATAGACATATCGAAAGAAAAGATTTTGGTGGAGAACTGTATGTGTCATATACATGAATAAAGATGTTTTAAATTTTAAAATGAGCTGAGAATGATGGCGGACAGCTACAATCCAGTACTTAGGGGGCAAGGGGATGGCGGGGGGCGGGGAGTCGAAGTCATCTTGTGCTGTATACTGAGACTACTATCTTCAAAAATAAGGAAAAAAGAGAAAAAAGTTTAAAAGCAAAAACTTAACACAGTGACAGACACTGGCAAGAGCTCCTAAGTTGACATCACTGCTTTGGAACTGTGGGGAATGATCACAGCTTGTCATTTCAGGAGTATGTATTACAAGACCACATTTCCACATCAGAAGGTCATTTCTGAAACATATCTTAATAACCTTATCTCAGTCTTATTGGATTTCCTCACAATAATTTGTGTTTAATTTATGAATTTGACGGGAATGATCTACAGGCTTGACAGACTTATCTCTGGGTTCCAGGCATGGCAAGGGTTAAGAAGCTTCCCTTAGATAGATGAACCTTTTGGTCATTGATCACTGATGACCTCTGACCCCCTTTTCTTTATTTCACACAGCTTTAATTTCCTTAATGTCTGAGCAATGGGAGAGATTTTCAGGAGGATTGGGTCAAAGGTAAATATGGTAATGCCTAATTGCTTTGGTCAGTAGAGAAAGAGAGACAAGGGAAAGACAGGAAGAAAGTTCTGGAGAGAAATGAAGAGAGGGACAATCAAGATTTCCCAGAAATCCAGAAAAACCAACATTATTGTTCCTTTTAATGATTATCCAATCATCAGTTTAGAGTAAAAATATAAGTGGAGACGGCACTCAAAGTGGAGAGATCAAGCTTTGCTTTGGTAATGAATTCCAGGGGATGAACCCCCAAATAGTGACCAGAATTCTTTGCTTCTTTACCTGAAGGTCTTTATTGTTCCCTCTGCATTTGCTTAAGATTCCCAGCGAGGAAAGGTGCTTGGAAATCAGCTTTGAAGTGATTTGACTTATTGCTGTGACCTATTATTTTATTTCCTTTTACAACCAACAGCTGGCTACTCTCCAGGGACCCTTGCTAATTAGTCTATGCTCAGAACTCATTTACATGCCGTTACCGCCCTGCTAGATTCCCCAAAGGAGAGAGAGAAGTAGGCAGAGCTCATTAAAATGCACCTGTGGGCAAATCCCTGCCATAGCTGCTCCATTTCTAGGAGAATTCAGCCCAAGGCCACAGCACCTTCTGACACCAAAGAACAGGGAGGAAAGGATGAGCGGAATCTTATGTCTCTTTTCATGGTGTCTTAAAATAAACTATGGATGATGTGAACTGTGGGAGCCGAGGGAGCTAGAAGGAACAGATGTAAGAAAGACTATTTACCTTTTATTACCTTGGTAATACATTTAAAATGGATTTCACTTAGTGATAGTACATATTTATTCTCCAAACTTAGTGTGATCAGCAACATTTTAAAACTAGGCACTAAGACTGTACAATCGTGTGTGTGTGTGTGTGTGTGTGTGTGTGTATAAAGCAAGGAACATGCTCCATTGGTCCAGGTTTACACCTCCGTACCTGTACAAAGCAGTTGCTAGCTTTAACAGGTGTTCAAAGTCTTAGTGTGAGTTTTGTCATTTTCTTGAGAGAACTCGTTGTGGTGACCAAGCTAGATTTGAACTTCCCATCCTCTTGATTCAACCATCTCCAGAATCGGGCTTATTGTTATGGGCTTCCATGCCTGTTCTGAAAGTCAAGTTTTCTAAATAACCAAAAATATAAGATAAGACATCAATACGGCCTGGTTGTCTAATACCCAACTTTCCTTGTCCCAACAACATCCTTTGCCCTGTTTCTTCATTTCATTGATGTACTTACACCAGCCTTTTTAGAACTAGCGCCTGTAGCACTGATATCCTACAAGCTCCCAGGATGCCTTTCCTTTGCTGAATAGTGTGGGTTTACATTTGTTTGATTTTTGCCTCATGATTAGATTGTGGTTAAATATTTTTGGCATGAATATGACATGGTTATCGCATCCTTCTCAGAGTGATAGATATACATCAGTTTCCAGGAGATACTCGTTTCTCCTACTAGTAGTGACATTAATTTTTTTCATGTGCATTGGGAAGTGTGTCTCCTTTCTCTAGCCAACCAGACCTTTCTCCCCTCTACAGTTAATCATTTGTGCACAGCCGCCTTCAGTGGTGGAGAAAAGTTACTTTGTAATATTTCATTTGGTGATTTAATATGCTTACATCTATGATTATTGATTGACCAGGTTCACTGAGTTGATTGCAGACTGGCATTTTATTATCATCATCCCTTGTATATTTGTTACTTGAAATCTACTGTAAAATCACCCTTTCGTATTCAAAAATTATTTCATTAGGATAGGCTCCTGTGTTAATTTTAAAACCCAAAGTATTACCATCCATTATTCTCACTAATTTCAAGACTAAATTTGTTGTCCAAACTGCTATTAGTGAAAGCCCTAGAAGATGCATTTATTCTGTGCCCTTAATTTTCTTTGTTTCTTCTTTTCTCTTTCTTTGTTCCTTTATTTTATTCTTTGTTCTTTCTTTTCCTTCCTTCCCTCCTTCCTTCTTTCCTTCCTTTCCTTGTTTCTTTGTGAAAAGAAGTCTTACTATGTAGCTCATGCTTGAAGTCCCAATCTCCCTCCTTAGTTTTCTAAGCCCTCAGTGCTGGGTTTACCGGTATGAGCCACAAAATCTGGCCTGGTTTTATTTTTAAGATTAATTTTTTATTATTTTTAATTGTGTGTGTGTTGTGCACTCTAGTGAGGTCAAAGGCATTGGATTCCCTGGAGCTGGAGTTAGAGGAGGTTGTGAGTCACCTGACATGGTGATGGGAACTGAATTCAGATCCTTAGTAAGAGTAGCAGGTGTTCCCAACAGTGAACCACCTCTGCAGCCCTGTGGCTTCTACTTTTGGTGATTTCTTTTTCTTTGCTTGTTTTTTTTTTCTTGTTTCCTTTGCGTTTTTTGTTTATTTTTTTAAAAATAGCATCTCATTAAGTAACCCAACCTAGCCTCCAATTCACAATCATCCTGCCTCAGCCTCCTGAGTGTCAGGTTGGTTACCCGTCCTGGCTTAAATTGACATTCAAAGAGAGCAGCTGCAGAGAGCTTGCATTGAGCTCCAGTTGGCGACTGCAGATCCTTCATGCACAACTGGTGAGTTGGGCAGATAACACCTAGGATTGTTTTAAGTGAAGAGCAACTATGAGGGTGGGTGCTGCTATTGCTTTAGGGAGCGGCCCTATGCCTGCCAAGCATTGTAATTGTAGCCAGTATTCTCTGCAGATTAGAGATGGAAAGTACTTGTGTTAGTCAGGGTTATCTTTATCTATCTATCTATCTATCTATCTATCTATCTATCTATCTATCTATCTATCTATCTATCAGTCTGTCTATCATCTGTCTGTCTGTCTGTCTATCATCTATCTGTCTGTCTGTCTATCATCTATCTATCTATCTATCTATCTATCTATCTATCTATCTATCTATCTATCTATCTATGTATCTATCTCTATCTTCTCTTTCTTTCTCTCTATATAAACTAGAATCATATAAACCAGAATTCTGATGAGTAGGCTCTAATGCCAGAGAAGAGATGGACTTGCTAACAAGAGCAAGAGTAAGCAAAAAGAGAGTTAGCTTCCTTCCATGTTCTTTATACAGGCTGCCAGCAGAAGGTGTGGTCCAGATTAAAGGTGGATCTTCCCACCTCGAAGATCCAGATTAGAAGTGAGTCTTCCCATTTCAAATGATTTAAGAAAAAAAAAAAAACAACTCACTTGTGTGCCCAGCCATATTTTTTTAGAGGAGAGGAGATGGGAGAGATGAGCAGAGAGCTGCCTCTCCAGCCATTTGGGTTTTAGTTAATTCCAGATATAACCATCACAACACTTTTGAGGGCACTGGAACTTCCCTTAGATGGAGACGGAATGGATACCACGGCCACATGTCATCTAGCTATCAAGAATGTGACAGATCCAGGCTTTCCCTCAGCAGAGTCTGAGGTTCTTTTTATTTGATGACACCCAAGGAGTTTGCTCTAGGTGGAGTTCATGGAGGGGGTGAGTATGGCAGACTGATGTCAAGGCTCCTGCTTTCATGGAGCCATAGCTTAGACTAAAATGCTGACCTTGTGTGGAGATGAAGGGAAGGAAGATGTGAATGAGTGGCTTCATCCCTGAGACCCCCCTGTTCTACCCAGTCCACCCTGTCAATCCGCAGCAATCTGGAAATCTACAAGGACAGGAAGGCATATTTTATTTTTCTTGGTTTAATATTTCCACATACTGAAGCAAAAGGAAATGAAAACTAACAGAAAAGTGAGGAGGGCAAGAAGCTTAGCAAGAGGCCAGTTAGAAGGTACTGCAGGGCAGGGATGTAGGACTACTGAGAACTCAAGAACAGTGGCAATGGGTTTTTGATCCTACTGCACGTACTGGCTTTGTGGGAGCCTAGGCAGTTTGGATGCTCACCTTACTAGACCTGGATGGAGGTGGGTGGTCCTTGGGCTTCCCACAGGTCAGGGAACCCTGACTGCTCTTCGAGCTGATGAGGGAGGGGGACTTGATTGGGGGAGGGGGAGGGAAATGGGAGGTGGTGGCGGGGAGGAGACAGAAATCTTTAATTAATAAATAAATAAAATAACTAATTAATTAAAAAATAAAATAAAATAGTCCTTCCAAATGAGCCTTTTTGCAGCCCAAATGTGGCTGAAGCTTCTTCATAGGAGACGAGCGAGAGGGGATGGAATGACTGGAATGGCTGAACTGCGTTGGATGATCAAATAAATTCTCTATCCCTTTTGTGTCCCCAAGAATGGGAGCACATAAGCCCACATACACGTTTCAGTTCCCTTTCCACTCCAGTGATAAAATACTTTGACAAAAACAACTTGTAGAGGGAAGAGATTATTTGGTTTATGCTTCTATGTGCCATTCATGATGAAAGGAAGCCAGGGCAGTTCTTGAGGCAGGAACCACAGAGGAACAGGAATGTTTGGCTCGTTCTCTTGCTCATTCACAAGCTCCTGTTTAGAGAACTGGTGTTACCCACAGCAGGATAGGTCCTCCTCCACAAATTCACAATCCAGATAGTCCCTCACCGACATGCCCACAGTCCAGACGGATCCAGGCAGTTTGTCGTGTGAGGATTCTCTTCTCAGGTGACTCTAGGCTGTGTCACACCAACAACAATGGCTAACTGGGACAATGTACTAAATGAGTTCCTATCAACTTTGTATGCAGAATCTTAGCAAGTAAATATAAACTTGAACGGAACCTAACATTATCTGATTTTTTAAAACAAATCAATTGAAAAAAATAAATTCAAATGACTTGTTGTATTACACTGACTTATTAAATGTTTTAATGAGAAAGAGACTTTGTTTTCTCCTTGAGATTTAGTCTCTAGACCAGGTTGCCTAGTTAAGTAGCTGTTACTGAAGGTGACCTTGAACTTCTGTCCTTCCCACCTCTTCTGGGATTCTCTCCAGAAAGCTGGGACTACAGGCCTACATCACCATAGTTACAAACAGGGTATTTTTGTTTTTTTGATAATAAAGACAATTTCTCTACTTTATTATTCAGGGTCAAAAAAAAACTTCTCTATATATGCAGGAAGCTTTGCATGCATAGGTTAGCTAGATTCAAATGCTACAGATGGTCTTCGGGATAAAGCAAACCCACTCCTTGTGGCTGCATGCCCAAGATCTCTAGCTCGGGGTCTGCCATTAATAGCAAACGTTTTCTGCAACTGAAGAACTCTCCGCACACACATTCAGGAACCCACCAACTCTTTGTGGTCTGATCTTTCAAAGCTTGTAGGATAGTTCACTGAGCTCTTCGTTTTCTTCCTGGACTCATCTTGAGAGGTTTCTTCAAGGGCCTGAAACAAAGGCTCCCCACAGCCACAGCACTTCTGTTTTTATACTTTGTTGTCCAGAATCCTGAGCTATGGGGGGACGTCGTCACTGAATGCTCCTGAGGGGAAGGGGACCGAGGAATGCCCCCAGAAGCAGTGGTGTAGAGAGGAGGGAGATACAGTGCCCGAAACAGGGAGAGCTCTACTGCCCGCAAGATTCAGCACCAGCACCCGGGACAGCCCAGAAGAGAGGAAACTCTCCCAGGCCAGCAAGAATTGAGATGGGGCTCCAGGCTCAGAGCTCCAACTTTGTGGATCCTAGGATTGAAGGGACACAGGGCTAGGTAGAGGGGTTCTAGTGAGTATCAGCCCTAAGGAAATAGCCCAAGGACTCTAACTGAAAAATCTCTAGGATTTTGTAGAGCCTCGGGCGAGCAGTGCTGAGCCTAAATTCCTAGAATCGCGGCACGCAGGTGTGTTTAAATCTGATTTTTAAGATGATTGGAATTCCCAGTGCATGGAGGTTTAGGAGTTGAGATTCACAGCTGTGACATAAATGCAGCCCTTGACAGGGAGGTAAGGTGATCCTGAGCATTACCTCCTGTGCCCCAGCCTGCTCAGTAAGCTATGACAAGGGAACGGTAGGTGACAGGTGACGCAGCCTGTGGCTGCACCTAGCCACGTAGCGCCTTCTGGCAAGGAATCAAAGGTCAACAGAAAACAAAGGTGTCCTCTAGCCAGTGCTGTCTTTAAAATATAACGTATAGCAATCTACCTGTATAGATGAGCCTTTGATCCTCTAAGATAAAGGGGAGACAACAGGACACTTAGATTTATAATTTTGCTTGGGGATGGGGTCTCACTATATGCTCAAGCTGGCCTTGAATTCCTGGGCTCAATGACCCTCCTGCCATTACCTCCCAAGTAGTAAGGACCACAAGTGGCTTCCACTACAGCCAGCAGAATTCATGCTTTTCCCCTATACAAGCCAACTCCACCAGGGAACAAACGGAAAACTCTTATCACCAAAAATAATACATAAATGATAATATAAGCTGGTTTCTTTTTAGCTTTTCAGACAGGGTCTCATTTTATAGCCCTGACTGGTCCTGAACTCTCATGTCTCTTGCCTTACCTTCCTGAGGGCTGGGACTGTAGAGCTGCTATGATGTTTTTAACAGACATAATGCACATACTTATACACAAGCATCTTTTAAAGTACAGGATGCAAGCAGGAAACCTGGGTGAGACTTAACTCCTCCCATGAAACTCTTAAGATGGCATCTACACACCAACTCCCTTGCCGGGAGGTGGCATTTTCCATTAACTTTTTGATAGAGAAATCGCAGTAAGCTTCCCAGAGGATGGATCAGAGGCGCTAAGACGTGTGTGTCTTGGCCAGAGCCGCTATTTGCTCTTGTCTCGTTATTGGTTTATAGGGCAGAGCTTTGTTAGATGGCTTCTTTGTCCCTGGTGAGAGATTTAAATGTTACCGAAAAGGAGGCCTCCAGGTACCGGCGGAGCGTCTGGTCTCGGTGAAGAATATTAAGTTGGCTCCTTCTCTGTTTTAACTATTTCCGTGCCTTGCGGCACACAAAGCACATCACAAGCTGGGTGTGTGTATGTCTGTCAACAGACGATACCTCAGGAAATGAGCAATATCATGAACGTTAGAAACATTGGGGAAATGCACTTAGACGCCATTAGAGCCATTTAATTTTAGATAAGATGATGACAGCAACAACAACGATGATGATTATATTGCTGATAATGCTGATGAGGGTGATGGTGGCCGTGGTCACAGGAGCTGCCAGTGACTGAGAATGAACACACGCCAGGCACACAATCACATCACTTGTGTGTAATGCAAGGGTTAGCAATTCTATTGTCATCTTTTTCTCTTTATCTGATGGGCAGGTGAAAACAGGAACGTTGTACATATTAACAGAGTACCAGGTGCTGTTTTCACACACGCATACACTGTGGAATGCTTGAATCAGGTTAACTCTCTCCTCGGGTAATCAGCATTTCTCTGTGGTGAATACATTCTGACTCCTGTCTTCTAGGTTGAAACACTGCCACAGGTAGAGACCCTGCCATGTAAGAGCACACGAGAACTTCCTCTTGCTGAACTGAAGCTTCGTTGCCATTGGTCAGTCTTCCCCACCCTCTGTTCTTGTGCCCTCACCAGTCTCTGGTAACCACTGCTCTGTTCTCAACTCCTATGACATCAACTCCAGTTCCTTTAGACTCCACATAAGCGAGATCATGAGGAGCTTCTCTCTCTCTCTCTCTCTCTCTCTCTCTCTCTCTCTCTCCCTCCCTCCCTTCCTTTCTCCCCCCCGCCTGTCCTCAGACAGGGTTTCTCTGTAGCTTTGGAGCCTTTCCTGGAACTAGCTCTTGTAGACAGGTTGGCCTCGAACTCACAGAGATCTGCCTGCCTCTGCCTCCCAAGTGCTGGGATTAAAGGCGTGCACCGCCACCACCCAGTTTGAAGAGGAATGTCTCTTACTTCGTGTAATGAAATGGTCCCATAAATATCTAAGATGTTGCAAGTGACAGGATTTTCTTCTTTGTGTGGCTATATAGTATGCCCCAGTGCATAGGTACCACACGTTGATTATCTGTTCATCAACTGATAGATGCTTACAGGCTGTTTCCATGTCATAGTGCTGTGCACTGGGTTAAAGCAACTAAAAAATAAATGACTCGGACTATGTCTCTTCACCACTAGTTTCACCTCCTCAGGCTATGCACACGGAAGTGGGACCGCTGGAGTGAGTTGAAACACCTACTGAGGTCAAGACAATGGGGCTTGGGCAATAGTGCAATGGACGCAGACCAAAGTCATAACCACAGAACCAGGCTTCCGAGAGCATTCTGTACGGTTTCAAAGTCTCCCTCATTTAATATTTCACCCTTGATGTCCTCTGTGTTGTTTGTATGTGCATTACCATGGTGGGTAGCATGTAAAGGCAGCCCAGTGCAGGCTCAGCATGGGCAACAGGGTGGGGATGAGCAAAGAAGGATCTCTGCAAGATCCTTTCCCTTTGGATCCCTTCTGTTATATAATAAAACATATTACCACTATCAAATATCATCTATACTCCATTAATATATTGATAAATTTTTAATGCTGCAAGTAGTACATTAATTAGCAAATTCCAGCAACAACAGCTGTTATCAATCTTTCAAAAGACGATTCAATGTTCTCAGGGGTATAATTTCTCTCCTTAATGTCTCTATGGATTTTAAGACATTTTAAAACTTATGAACTCTATTACACAATATGATGGAGTTATTATATTAGCATAGACATAGGAAAAATTAACATCCAAGTACCTTCGATGAAGTTTCTTATAAATATGTAAATATTTTAAATAATGAGCAATAAACCTTTCATTCATATTCACATTATAATTAAATTTTTAATTTAAGTAGCATCCTAGAAGCTATAAATTTTGACTCCTGATTCACTTCCAATCACCTTCTAATTTATATTTGCTCTCATTACAACAAGACTATGAAAAGTTTCCATCTTATAATTCTCTAATCTTGGAAATTTTAAAGATTCATAAGGCAAAATTAGAATCTGTGTAGAAGATATTGACTCTGAGCTTGCAGTCACAGGAGCCTGACTCCAGACAAGAGTCGGTCTCCCACTCCAACTGCAGCTTTACCCAGCTGTCCTGTGATGAGGGTACAGTGGACCCTCTGTGACATCCTTTCTGTGTAATAGAAAAATGTCAAGAATTATAAATAGTATGCAAATATTATTCATTTCTGTTGCGGGAGGTCCTCCTTCTCTTCACTTCCTGCTCCGCCGGCGACTAGACTCCCTTCCTGGTTGCGCAGAGGGCTGATGGTGATCTGTAAGTTTTTTTCCCTTTAAATAAATACCACCCTATTAATCATAATTCCAAACTGGTGTGGCATTGTTTATGACTTACGCCTTCACATTTCTAAATTCATAAGATTAGTTAAACTCATTATTTATAGCTAGGTAAGATGCATGTATATAACATATATGTATATTGTATTTATATATTATAGTTCCTATATATAAAGAAACCACATAAATACTAATGGTAGGTCTCTAGGTTTCATTGCTAAATGAAAAGAAAACATTAATTCCTTTTTTAAACTTTTCAAGACAGTGTCTTAACTGTGTAGGCCAGGCTGGCCTCAGACGCTAGTCCCAGCTAACCAGCTTAACCTTTTCAAGCCGTTCCTACTGGGAGCAGCTCATCCAATAAGTCATTTTAAACTGTTCAGTCGCTTTTAAAGACATTCCTTTATCTTTACACTATAGGGAAATAACAGTATCTTGATCTGGCAAAAGAGAAAGAAACAAAAAGAAAATGGTCCCTGTTCTTGCCTACTCAGCCATGACCACCACCAAACAATCAGGTATCCTCTTCCGAATTTGTTACTTTAGAGAATTATGGGTCAAGAGAGGCAAGGGAATTTGATAAGGTTTTAGCATGAGGCAAGAATTAGGGACACTAAAAGCCTGATGAGAATCAAGAGAAAACAAGATGCCTTGAGAAGGCAGGACCACATTTAGCAAACAGAATCTCACCTAAGGGTGGTGGTACAGGTGAATTAGGAGGAGGCGGCTATGGAGAATGTTCGGGCAGCCTCTATCCTCCAGGCTTGGTTATAGGAGCTGCCCCCTGTGTATGCATCCTCCCCTCCCTGATTCCCTATCTAAAATTCTATCAGTTATTTCATCCATTACTGAGTCAATGAGTAGTTCTTTATGTGAAACCTTAGGGCCAAACGTCTTTACCATGCCTACACTGCAAACAAAATTCCTCAGTGGACTCTAAGGCAGCACCTTAGGGTGAGACACATCCATGTCTGTGTTAGGTAATGAAATCATTCACACTTTGCAAGATAAATAAAATCCCAAATAAGTAGCCAATTGTTGTTTTAAATTTGTGCCCTCTCAAATTAATTTTTATTGTGTATGCTTAGTATGTGTGTGTATGTATGTATGTATGGTATGTGTGTGCATGTCTATGTATGTGTGTGAATGTATGTATATATGTATGTAGCGTGTGTATGTGTGTGTGTGTGTGTATCTGAGGAGCATGAGCAGCGTGGTCAGAGGAAAAGTAGAAAGAATCACTTCTCTTCTTCTCCCATGTGGGTACTGGGGAATCTAACTCCGGTTCTAAGGCTTGGCAGCAAGAGCCTTTCTCCTATCCACTGAGCCATCCTGCCAGCCCTGGTTTTGATTGTTAGAACTATAGTAATGGACTGTGTTCTCATGCAACCAAGCCATCCACAGAAGGAAGTGAAGCAAATTCCCCAGGATTTCAAGGTAGAGCAGCTGCTGTACTTCAATGTTCAAGCGTGGCTTACACAGTAAAGGAAATCCTGCTGCACCCATAGCAGTTTCTGATTGTTTCCTACCCACTTTCCAGGACACATTGCTGTGGCTGCCCGAGAGCCACACCCTGAGAAGCACTGGCTAGAAGCCCAACTTGGGGCTTCGGGGCTTTGTGCTCGTGTCCACCATTTGTTCCCTATTGATACCAGGCAAATTACATAACTGTTCCCGGTTCTGACAATCTTATTGAGGACCCTTGTATGTGGCCATTCCTTTTCCTTTTTTTAAAATCAAAAATAAATAAAGTTTTTATGCAGTATATGTCTCTAGTGCCCTTCCCAATGCCGACACTTGGCTAATCCATGTCGGTACCTGTCTCTCTCTGCACTGCTATGGTGCGTCCATTATCCGCAGAGTGCACACTACTGGATGTGCAGGGTTTGCCCAACTTCATGTTCTTCCAGATCGCACTTGTTTCCAGGTTTTCAGAGAAGTTTCCCTCCTCATCACTCACCTAATTTCTACAGAAATTTTCTTTATTGGTGATATGTAAACCCCGCACATAAACATGTCTTATCTTTCACACATGGCTGCTCGGGTTTTATTTTTAACACACTCACTAACATGTGAAAAAAATAGAAAACTAAGTCACCTTGTTCTCATTTCAGCTTTCAAGATTGCCAGTGTTCATTGTAAGGAGCTGTCATTCCCTATATTCTGGTTAAACAAGAGCCTGCTTCTCTCATTTCCAACTGTCTTCTCTCTCTCTCTCTCTCTCTCTCTCTCTCTCTCTCTCTCTCTCTCTCTCAGAAAGAACAAATACATTGAATTACTTTGCAAAAGACATGCACTACCTTTATAGAGAACATGATTCATTGTTTTTGTAGTGGAGGGGACATGGCTAAGCCAATGAAGCTAGTGTCAGTACCAAGACATCGTAGGGCATGCAAGGTGACAATCACATTGGGGTAGTACAATCCCAGGACAAGATGATTTTGAAATACTTCTTCAGCTATGGTTATCTTCATATCTAGCTACTATCATTATCACTGAGAAAACATATGAACCTTGAGTTTCTAATTATTCAGTAATTACCCAATAAATCATGTATGAATTAACTTTATAACTGAACTTATAACTGAGAAATATTCAAGAGCTTGTCAGATATTTTTTTCTTAGAAAAATATTAAGTTCACCCTCCTTCCTACTCTGATTTGGACAGTCATAAAGAGGAGCTTGAATCAAAGCCAGCTGCCTAATCTCAGAATGAAAAATGTTTTACTTTTAAGATTTTTATCCCATTCGTTTTTCAACTTCATGAAGTAAGAACCACATTCTGTGTTAAGCTCTGCTTCTGGGGATAATCTTATGAACTGGGTCAGAAGGTAGTTAAATAAGAAATAGACTCATTGCTAAGAACCTTATTAAAAAAGAAAAAAAAACTTGGCAGTGTTCCATGTTCAAAATAAACTATTCTCTATTCCAGGGAAATCACAAGATATTTTTGAGAAAAGTGCCAAAGAAGTAGTCCACAGAGAGTGCAGCATCTGATGACCTGACCAGGATGTCACCCTGCTGCTTTGGATGGAGGCTCAGGGAATATTCACTCTTAATCAATGTTTCTGAGTAATATGGCTAAAAAGAACAAGGTCTCTATTCCTGGCCAAGGAGGTATACAAAACTTTGCCCAAGTCAATCATGGTGGCCCACACCTGCGATCCCAGCACTGGGAGGCAACAGAGGGAAGATGAGGGTTTCAAGTCTTGCATCAGCTATGTAGTGAGTTTCAAGTCAGCCTGGGTTACAGGAGACCCCAGATCAAACAAGCAATATTTTGCTTATATTAGAGACCTTGTCTGCCACTTGAAGGAGAACTGTGGAATTGTGATATTGGAATATTCTGGAAAAATGGCTTGCCTAGTAAGAAAATGAAGAAAAAAGGAGTAATAGTGGTAATTTGATAGACAAAACGATGTGCCCCAGGACTGTGGAGACAAAGAAGAAGGGGTTGGTTGAGTCAGGTGGTGGTGGCCCATGCCTTTAATCCCAGGACTTTGGAGGCAGAGGCAGGAGGATCTCTGTGAGTTTGAGGCCGGCCTGGTCTACAAGAGCTAGTTCCAGGACAGGCTCCAAAGCTACAGAGAAACCCTGTCTCAAAAAAAAAAACACAAACAAAAAAACAACCCCCCCAAAACAACAACAACAACAACAAAAAAAAAACAAAACAAAAAAGAGAGAAGGAGCCGGGTGGTGGTGGCGCACGCCTTTAATCCCAGCACTCAGGAGGCAGAGGCAGGCAGATCTCTGTGAGTTCGAGACCAGCCTGGTCTACAAGAGCTAGTTCCAGGACAGGCTCCAAAACCACAGAGAAACCCTGTCTCGAGAAAAAAAAAACACCAAAGAGAGAGAGAGAGAGAGAGAGAGAGAGAGAGAGAGAGAGAGAGAGAGAGACGGGTTTGGTTTAAAAGGTTTGTGGGGCATATAAGGTGGTCTGCAGAACACGCGTGCTTTGAAGACTCTGAGATCTGGAGAGACCATTGTGCTTCCTTTGCTGCTGGGGAGGTGAGCTTTGCTAACTTTCACACTTCTCTGCTGCTCAAGATGCCAAGTACTGCCAGGACTTGAATATCTTTGTGCCAATTCTCAGGCAAGGGCACTGGGTGGAGGTGGGGTCACCTTTACCCCCACAGATGATCCTACATTTAGTGAGGCCATATGGTTTATTACTTTGCATTTTGGTTTGCATAGAACTCTTTGGTATGTTGTGAATTCTCAAGGAGGGTCGTGAGAAGCCTGCCATGGAGAAATGTTAACTTCACTGGTAAACAAACATGTTTTTAAAAGTTGCTGAGGACCACACTTAGGGCTGAGCGTGCTAAGCACACACTAGATCACTGAGTTACACACTCAGCCTCGGATGTTCTTTTTTAATGTGGAATTTGGGGAAAATTGGGCATTCAGAAAAATGAATGGGAATCAAAGGATGACAAAAGCCATCTTGATGAGCTGAGGCCCCGGGAGGCTGCTGAAGGGCTGACACTGTGAGCTACGGAGTGGCAGGAACCAACTCAAGAAATCCTCAAGAAACCCCAATGGGTGCTTAGAGCCCCAAGTCAAATCTCTACGGATTTTGCTTTAAAACCATGAACTAGTAAAATCAAGAAAAATAAAATTGGAAAATACTGAATTTGTTTTTATTTTGTAGAAGATGGGGGGCATCCTACAACTTCAATGGGAATGCCATCCATTTAGCTTGAATCTCATATTCTTCACCCTAGTGACAAAACAATTTCAGGATAAAACTGGCCTCCTGAAGAGAGGCCAGCTGTCTTTCAGGCAGAATGTATTTGTAATGATAACATACATGTGCAATGATACACATACACGCACATGCATAAGAACATATGTATATATACACCGATGGAAGGACTATGTGTATTTGCTCACACGGATGTTTGTTGCAAAGGCACATATGGAGAGTTAATATTGCACTGATTTGTGGTATTTGCACAGTTAGTGATTGTTTTCCCGGATCAATGAGTCAGTTGTGAGACCAGACTGCACAGAAAAGTATGGAGAACGGCTCTCACGTGTAACTTGGAGACACTCTGTCTTGACACATTTTAGGCCTACATATCCTCACAGGCCCTCTAATGAAAATCAGCTGACGTTACAGTCAGCTGACATTACAGGCAGCTGACATAGACTCAGAAGTGGAGGGAGCAGGCAGAACTGAAGGGAAGCCTCAGGACTGGGGCCACAGAAAGACTTCTTCCACTTTCAGAGGCCCTAGAGCTATATTGGGAGAGCTGTCCCAAACACAAGCAGCTGGGATGGATATCACACACAGACAGAAGCTGGACCATTTGCAAGCTCCGGTTTTGGACCTGAGGTGTGTGAACAAGTCATAAATTAAGCTGAGATAAGAAGATGGGATGGGATGTTTTAAGGTCTGGCCTTTAGAGACATGGAAATTGAAAAGGCAGATGCTAACATAACAAAAGATTTTTTTAAAAAAACCCATTGGCACTAGCCTACAGGAAGTTGGTAGCCATATTCAGTCCAGTCTCTTGGGTAGGGCTTCTCATCTCTGGGAGAACCTTGAGGACAACCAAGAAAGATCCCCAGTTCTACCTCCCGAGGGTGAGGCATGAAGCTGAATAACGTGGTCTACAGCTCTTTAGGTGACTCTAAGACACAGCTGAGACTCATTTCCTAAAGAGTTGAGAGAAAAAGATCCCCTCATCAGAGATGTTTAAACTGGCTCATCTGCAAATGCCTCAGAGTAGAATAAGATAAATCATTCCATCCCCAGTCATTTACAGACTCTCTTTCCTTTATAAACTCTGATGGATTGAACAAGCCAAACGATAATCTGCTCATCAAAGTGTCAGGGGCAGTGAAGTGCAATGCAAAATAGTGTGATTATGTGTTCTCAGGACAGACATCAGCGTCACAAAGACCCAGAGGACCACTGCTGTCATTCAGACCTTACTTGTCACCCAAAGGCCCAAGTGTTCAACATTTTGGTCCTCAGCCTGTGGCTACTGGGAGTCAGTAGAACCTTTAAGAGATGGGTCCTACTACCACTGGTAGGAAATAAGGTCATTGGGGTCATGCCCTGAAAGGGAATATGATGACCCTGCACATTTTCACCCTTGCTCCCCATAATTATAAGATACTGTGAAACTTTGAGCCAAAATAAATCATTTCCTTCTTAGGGGTGTATAGGGGAAACAGGGTTTTGCCACCTGATGCAAGATGGGCTTGAATTCATCTGCTTGTCTATCTACTAAACTCTGCTGGGTTCTTCTTGGGCATTCCCTGCTAATCGAAGGTCCCCTGGACAGTGCCGTCTTCCCTATCTTGTGTGTCTTTTCCCCAGTCCTCTCTTTTCCACTGGACAAGGTTTGGCCTTGTTTGGCACTTAGTAAATCATTGAATGAACAAAATGTCGGGTAATATCACAGGATACTCTTGTTATTCTTTTTTTTTTTGATTGCATCCAGTGTGTATTTGTGCTTTCACATATGTGCACACCAAACTCAAATGATCAGGCTTGGCGGCACACACCAATATGAGATGAGCCAACTTAAAACCTGTTATTTCTATTTTCAGTGATGAAATGTTTTTCTATGCAAAAAGAGGCTTGCTTAGTTAAAAACAAAAGAGATGAAAGTAAAAGTACACATAGAGAAATGAGAAGATGGGAGGATAGGGAAGCTTCAGTTGGCTTTTACTCCATGAGTCAGTTCAAGAGTCAAAAGGCCACGCGTGCCTTGGGGCAACACAGCTGGTTTGATGGGGGAGAATCTTCTGTTTTGTGTTAATTTCATTGGTTAAATAAAGAGACTGCCTTCGCCCTTTAATAGGACATAAAATTAGGTAGGCGGAGTAAACAGAACAGAATGCTGGGAGAAAGAAGCTGAGTCAAGGAGTTGCCATGATTCTCCTACCGGACACAGATGCAGATTAAGATCTTCCCTGGTAAGACACCTCGTGGTGTTACAGGGATATTAGAAATGGGTTAGATTGATATGTAAGAGCTAGCCAATAAGAGGCTGGAACTAATGGGCCAGGCAGTGTTTAAAAGAATACAGTTTCCGTGTAATTATTTCGGGGCATAAGCTAGCCATATGGGTGCCGGGGACACAGCCCCGCTGCTCCTATTACAACAGTGGTTAATTGTCTCTTTGGTTTCCTTTACTGCCCTCCTTGGAAGTTAGTGAACTAAAGTCATTTGCAAAGGAGGCACCTGATAGTCACTTTCCAGTTTATCACCAACCATCCTCCTGAGTGCTGAGACAAGGGCAGAGACAGCCACACTTATGGCTTTGCTCTGCTTTCTCCAGTTCTAATATCTATCGGGTTATTCTGATTGTAGGGGAACACAACAGGTCCTAGTGGCCTTTGCTAGCTGTGCCTGCAGTTTTTCTTGAATTCTCTAGGAGGCTGTTCTTGTTCAGAATTCTCCATGTGAACTCTAAAGCCCATACCCAATAACAAACCACATCACAGCATTTATTTTTGCTTCTAGTGTAACTGCAGGAAAACAACCATTTTAATAAGATTTGGCCTCTTGTCGTCCCTGAACTACTTTACTGAGCTAAGTGTCTAGGATTGGAGGTTGACTAGATGGCAAGATGATTATAGCAAGTGAGGAGGAAGCCATGGACAACTCAAGGAGAAAGAAATAAAGTTAGCAAATGGAGTGTGCTCTGTGACTGGATCCTGGAGAAACAGTCTATTTTTAAAGGAAGAGAATGCATATGCTCATAGTCAGATCTTGGAAATCAGGCGCTAAGATCTGCCCCCTGCTCTCCGCCCGAGACAGGGTTTTTCTGTTTTATCTTTGGAGCTGTCCTAGAACTCACTCTGTAGATCAGGTTGACCTCAAACTCACAAAGATCCACTGCCTCCTCTGCCTCTCGAGTGCTGGGATTAAAGGTGTGTGCCACCAGAGCCCAGAGTGCACTAAGATCTTTATCTTCACCAAACTCATCAAATGGGAAACAAAATTTTGACTGAGGGAGATGAAAACAGAATTCACCCTCTGTTTCCCAACAAAGCAATTTGTTGTAGCTGCGCTCCAGAAGGCAGCCCTCAGGACTATTTTTAGGCAAATGGGAGTGCCTCAAAATATAAAAGGAGTACTGAGTCCAAATCCATGATATGAGAATAAAGCTAGATAAGTCAGGCTGGGAAAATGAAAAGCAAGCCGGCTTCATTATAGCGATCAAAGGCAGAACTGCATTCCAATTACAAAGATAGTTTGCATGCTAAGCAGAAATGATCTCAATTACTTTTAGCTAAACATAAGGTAAGTAGGCTGTAGAGTACATACTTGCACTGATAAAATGTTTACTGTGCAAAAAGACAGAAAATATTCCCTGCCTCTAAACATCCTCCACAAAAATAAGCAGGGGCTCTAGACTCTGGGGTCTAAATGGCTATTTTCTAGTCTGTTGCAGGGTCTGTGTGCACTCCCTGTACCCAACAACCTGAAATGAGAGGAAAGCTGAGGTTCAAGCGATGGATGGGCTGATTCCATGGATAAGAATTTTGAGTCTGCAGGTGCTTAAAACAACTCAGAGCTGGGGAAAGAGCTTGCTCAATAGAGTCCTGACTGCACAAACACAAGGCCCTGAGTCTGATCCCTAGCATCCACATAAGACCCTGTAACAGCATCCATGTGTCTTTAACCCCAGCACTGGGAAGGCAGAAAAAGAAGAGTTTTTGTAACTTGCAGATCAGGCAGGCTAGCTAAATAAATGAGTTCCGGGTTCAAAGAGAGATCTTGTCTCAAAAACATTAAGCGTGACAATGTAGTTGACTAAATCCACTTAAAGCTTGAGAGAGCTTAAAAGGGAATTCTAGACACAAAAGAACAGAGTTAAGCATGGCTTCTTGGTAGCCAGAATTTTGCTTGTAGCATGTTGCAGCTCCTTTAAGAGAGGTCTTCCTGATTCAGTGGTAGCAGGAAAAAAAAAACGTACAGGTTTCAAATGGTGGCAGCTTGCATGAACTCTGGCTCTTTCAGGAGGCCAAGCATTTGAATGGCTTTTGTGGGCCTGTGTGCTTGTATACCCTCTGAGGGTCGGGAGGAAAGTAGCTGAGATCATGCCCATGGTTCAGCACTTCCTGCCTGGGTAGGCAGGGAAATCAGGTCTACTATGCTGCATAGGAAGGAGAGCATGGCAGATTCCTGCCACAATACACAGAGATATTTCCAGACCACGCATTGCGCTGCATGGAAGATTTAGCTATTGCTCAGATAAAAAAGGTTTATGTGCTGCACGCTCCTTCTCGGAGTTAAAGTGGTGAGCTTGGCTCCTACCTGGAGGTCCCAGAGCTGGCGGTGATGGCACTTCAGCCATTTTGAAAAGCAGAGAGAGGCAGAGCCAGCTGCTATGACCAAACTGCTTAACATTTTAAAAGC
Organism: Microtus pennsylvanicus; assembly: GCF_037038515.1. NCBI lineage: Eukaryota > Metazoa > Chordata > Mammalia > Rodentia > Cricetidae > Microtus > Microtus pennsylvanicus. The sequence goes on from NC_134588.1 coordinate 95,070,673, forward strand.
TCCCTAGGACAGAAAAGGATTACAGATACACAGTAGGACAGATTTAGACATAAGAGACCTCTAAATGAGACACAATGTGTTTTTTAAAAAATGTACATAGGCTTGAGAGAAAAAGAAAAGACTATAGAGTGTTATAAAAAGAAGTAAATGGTTTATTAAAAAATAAAACAAAGTCTTTAAAGAGACAGAGTATAGACATTAAAGGAGTAAAAATAATAAAATAAACATTAAAAAGTAATAGAGTAAAAAAAGCCACGTAAAGATGGAATATACAAAGAGAGTCTGAATTTGTACATTATTTGAACATTATTGTGTTTCCTTTGAATTTTTCGACTTTGAAGGATCTAAGTAACCAATATATATATACATACATACTTAAAAGGTATTTTGTATTCTAAAGTTGGGTCTAAGGATATGTTGCTTTGGAAAAAAGGTTCTTCTTTTGTTTCCACAGAGGAGGAGACCCTGCGGAATCCTTCTGCATTACTGTGGTTTGATGGACCAAGACCCCCAAAAGTCACCTTGAACACCCCTCAAAAAATTACTTCACACAATAAACATCAGGAAGCTATTTGGAGAGAGCTACACATATTTCCAAATACTGTTTATAAATATTTGTTTACATTTAAAGAGAGATATGTTATAGAGATTTGCATTGGTATAGATCTTGGTTTATTGATACAAATTTTAGGTCAAATTTGTTCTATGCGTATTTCTGGTCTTGATTAAGGTATTGTGTTTGTGAAGCTCATTTAAAAATGTAATGTATAATTAAGAAATATAGGTTAATAGATAATCATCTATAATAGTCAAGCTTGTACTCATGTTAGATTTTCTAGATGTACAGAGATGTATTTCAGATGGATAGTTATTCTTCAAACCTCTCAAAGACTGACAGAATATGGCATTTAAAATGTTTTAAGATCTTAGGACTTTTTATCACAGTGATACACATCAGCTCCTAGCAGTACCAATCTACTTCAAGAAGAAGATGGGCATTGAAGAAGCTCCTTATGGAGTTTGCTAGCCATTTGGGTAAGAAACTGCTCTTGACTGGACTGCTTGATGCTATGCTGTATGAAATGGACATGCAGGACCCTCAGAGAAATGACTGCTGAACTTGCCTAATGATAAGACAGTCCTTTGGGGTTCTTGCTTCATGAAAGAGTCTGCCAGATATTCTTCAGGACACAGAAGAAAGTGACTGACAAACTGCCAATATAGGCGAAACTATCTTTGGAATTTCCTGATTCATGGAAAAGACTGCTGGATACTATGAGCCTGTAGGCTGAAGATGGATGCCCCAATGGTACAGAAAAACTTTGGATGACTGTACAGGCAGCAAGAAGTCTCTATCAATTCTAGAGTTTTGGAATTTGTTTACAATGCACTTCCTATTCACTTAGGTAATATTATATTCTTCTGGAATCTTTGATGAAGTCAAAGAATAGATAGCTATAGTTATAGTTTTCCTTAGATATACTAAAAGATAAAATAGATATAAATGCTATAATTCTTGCTTGATACCTGTTTTGTTATATGTAATTTTACTGTTAAAAAAGCCTTCCTTTTTATTTAAACAGAAAAGGGGAGGTGATGTGAGATTCCCTCTATATGCTTTGAATACCAATGGTTAATAAAGAAACTGACTTGGCCTGATAGGGTAGAACAGAGCTAGGCAGGGAAAACTAAACAGAATGCTGGAAGAAAGAAGGGGAAAATCAGAGAGAGGTCATATAGTCCCGCCAGAGACAGATGCTGGTCAGAATCTTGCTGGTAAGCCACAGCCACGTGGTGATACACAGATTACTAGAAATAGGCTAAGATGTAAGAGTTAGCCAATAAGAAGTTAGAGCTAATAGGTCAAGCAGTGATTTAATTAATATAGTTTTTGTGTGTTTAATTCAGTGCTGGGCCGCCAGGATGAAGTAATCTCCTACAACAGAAAGGCAATTGAAGAATGATTTCTCTCTCTCTCTCTCTCTCTCTCTCTCTCTCTCTCTCTCTCTCTTACTTTAATCCTACGTGCTCAGATATAAGGGGGCCAGACCTTCCTAGATAACAGTCCTTGCTATACAGCTAGCACATTTCATCATGCCTGGAGCCTGAGGTCTTTGTCATCTGGAGTAACAAGAGTGACAGATATACATCCAGACAGGACCTCTCAGGAGGTGTGCCTTTTCCTTGAAATCCTGAATCTCTCAGAAACTATTTAGAACACCGAGATCAGGCTATATCCTGCTCTAAGTCATTTCATATTGTATAAAATAGTGGGTTTTCAGGCTGTGCCTTGCCCTGGGCGACTCTATTTGCAGCATTTAGCTCCATCTGAGTACAAATCTAGACAGAATGACTGCATCACAGGAAGCACACAAATAATGCCATCTGTCCTGCACCATCCACAAGGCAATGACTGATAACTTATTACTAAAAGTAAGAAGAGTGCCATCCTATTAGTTGGTCAAAGTGAATCTGTGCCATATAAGCATAATGGTATATTAAAATCACATCTAAAAACCAGGCCTGAGGGCTTACAAAGCACACTAGATGAAGGAAAATGTGT